>NC_081180.1:158799771-159418557 GCF_029867415.1 Vicia villosa
GTTGAAATCCCATCAATGAGAGTTCTCATGGATACTAAGTTATCAGAAGCTGAATGGTGTCAAAGTAGATACGATCAGTTGAACTTAATCGAAGAAAAACGTATGACTGCTCTATGCCATGGACAGTTATACCAAGCAAGGATGAAACAAGCTTTCAACAAAAAGGTTCGACCTCGTGAATTTCAAGAAGGCGACCTCGTGCTTAAAAAGATCTTGTCTTTTCAACCAGATTCAAGGGGCAAATGGTCTCCTAATTATGAAGGCCCGTATGTTGTCAAAAGAACATTTTCTGGCGGCGCCATGACTCTTGCAACTATGGATGGTGATGAACTCCCACATCCTGTGAATGCTGATGCAGTCAAGAAATACTTTGTCTAAAAAAGAATAAAAGAACAGCTCGGTAAGTCGAAAACCCGCAAAGGGCGACTTAGGCAAAAATGAGCGTCTCGGTGGACTGAAAACCCGAAAGGGCGGTCCAGGCAAAAATTAGAGACAATAAACAGAAAAAAATTCATCCTGGTAGATTGAAAACCTGAAAGGGCAATCTAGGCAAAAATTAGGGATTTATGACAAAGTAACTGCATTAGTCTATACTTCGTCACCTGAAGAGTCTGTACTTCATCAAAGGATCTTCAATCAAATCATTTCCAATCTGAAGCGACAAATACAGTTGGAACTCAAAGTTATTAGAGGGAATAGTGGTTATTGCTTTCAATGTAGCCTTTTCCGCATAATTACCATTTCCAACTTTTGTAAATACTCCATGGAATCACGCCTTTAGCTGATTACCATCCTATTAAATAAATTTGAGCCTTGTGCCCATTTGTTTGCAATCTCTAATTTCTTTCAGCTTGCAAAATGACGCTTTAATTGTGTTATTCGTTTTTGAAAAAAATAATAAGTTTTAAATGAATTTACTTCACTTTTCTTTTTCAAAATAAAAGCGAAATTTTCCTTTGAGTTGTGAACAACGGAAGGAACATCAGCAGTCGTCTCCATAGGATGAACAAAAAGGATTCTCCCGGAAAAATTGTTGAGACAACGGTATTCTTGTCCCAGAAAAGAATTCTTGAAGCAATTACCCCTCTCGGTAAAGAAGCTCTTCTATCCCCAGTGAAGAAGGTCTTTTATTCCCAATGAAGAAGATCTCCAATCTCCAGTGAAGAGGTTCTTTCATCTCAATGAGAAAAGATGCTCATCTTCCCCAGAGAAGTTTAAAGCACGCAACACCATTCATCACCTGTGTTATCTACACCGTGTTGAAAAACATTTGCCAAGTATCTGGTTGTATTGCGACGTTGGTCCTTCTCCAGTATATACTTCTTTGTCTGTCAGTATTGTCAGCATGCATGCTACATTCTTGACATTCATCATTCATACATATTTGCATCATTTATACATTCTTGCATTTTTCAATGTTTGCCTCAATATTCACATGTTCAGGATATATCTATCCTCGAAAAAAGAAAAAAAGAGAAAAAGAAGAAAAAAAAACAAATATGGGCGTGTCATCTCTCCAAGTAGGTTGTCACCCATAAGCAGAAAGAACATTTTGTTTCTCCAGTTCCCCACTGAGATCATTCCTCGTGGAAGAAGGTTGCTTTAGTTTCTCCTCTCAAAACAAAGGAGAAAATACCCATTCGAGTTCATTCCTCATGGGTACAAAGTCTTGTTTGACTATTTCTTTCCAATTCATTCTTGGTTAGAACCTTGTCTTTACCAAAGATTCAAATTCCGATTCCTCAAATAGAGTCGTAAAAAAAAAAACAGACAATAAGCAATAGCCTTATCATCTGAGCGGCTTATGTCTCTTTCAAAAGCTTTTTCCTCTCAAGGAAATCAATCATAAAGACCACTTGACAATCAGGGCCTTATTACTGTTCACAAGGCTGAATAACCAGTAATTTCCCTAGCAAAATCTCCAGAAATCATTTTATCACTTGGCTGATAATTGATCATGTCTTCAAAAACACTATCACGAGGCTGGTAGTCGGTAACCTTTTGTTCTGGTTATATTATTAAACATGTCTATCCCAATGCTGATAGTCGATAATATTAACCGAACCTTTGAAACTCTTTTTACCATGCTGATAGTCGGTAATGCAGTTTCATACTTTCACCTTCGCATTATTAAACAAGTCTATCCCCATGCAGATAGTCGATAATGTCAATAGGTAAGCTTTTCTTACAAAGCTATCATTCCCCGGTGAAGCATACACTTGCTTTCCCGAAAAGACAAAACGGATTCTCTTCCTAAAACGGATTGAGACATCCTTCCCGATCTCTTTTCCCCAACGGAGTCAGTTTTGATATCCCTCGGTAAAGATATCCTTGCATCATTCGCAATTTTGGTATCTTAGGTCCAAAATTCGCGTCTTCTGATATTTAAGTCTCTTCCACCCTATCAAAACGAAGATTTTCAATCTTCATGTCTCAGGTTGAAGAAAATTAAATAGGGGCATCTGTCATACCCCAATTTTTGACCTAAGATACCACCTCATATCATCTGCATATGCATCATTTGCATCTCTAACAAACTGCATAGCTTGTGTTTGCTACTTGTGACTCAGCAGGATTTAATCAGGAAATCACTCATCAGTACAAGTAACAATCAATTAGGGTTTTGTTCTCCCTTCATCTCAAAAGAACTATCTTCATCAACAATCAACATTTGGTCCTCAGAGATTCATTTCAACAAACTCAAGAGCTTTGAATCGACTGAATTAGGGTTTTGCCTGAAGATAGCATACCCCTGACTTTTGCTCAGTATTTGATCTAATGACTTGGGACATGATATCAAGACCTCAAGTGCATCATTTTGACCTAATCCATTGGCTCATAACATCTCCTACACAAAGATTGATCAGACAAATCCTCAGATCAGGGTTTTGAACTATCAGGGACTGAAATCAGGGATCACATTTGGGAAACCCTAAAAACCCCCAGGAAGTCAATCAAAGGTTTCAATCATCTTCAAATAATCCCTATGACAATATCCAATGAAGATTGTGTCTCAATTCAAGATCCACAGACATCAATTTCATCAGGTCGACAATTAGGGTTTTTGACCTAATTCACTGAACAACTGACTTTTTAATCAGGACATAGTGCCACAACTCAAACCATGGCTCAATATCCTCTAATGCTTCAATATGGTCCATTCATACTATTCATTTGGTGAGGATAGCCTGTTTCATTTGAAATCTCCAGAAACGCGATTCGTCTGAAAAAGTCAACTGTACAAGATCACCATTGACTTTTGGGGAATTTTGGTCAACCATGACTTTTGAAGTTTTGAATCATCAATATATGATATGAGAAGTCATTTGATCAAGGAAAATCAAGAAAATCAATCAAGAATCAAAAATTCAAAAGTTTGACTTTCCATACTTAGAAAAATTTCTAAGTGTTTTTTCATGGTTTTTCCAAACTTTGAAGGGGAATAACTCAAAATTTCACCTACAAACTGAAAAAAACTTCCAACATGAAAGTTGTAGATTTTGATCCAATAAAAAACTTTGACACATATAAATTTTTTCCATAAGATCAACCATTTAAGAGATATGGTGCTTCAAAGTTGGTACTTTTTGAAAGTTTCACTTGAAATCTCATTTTCTTCAAAGTTCATGGATCTTTTTCACCCACTTCCTTAAGGATCTTGAAGAAAATTTCAACTAGGGTTTTGAAGTGTGTAATATGAGCTTTCCAAAATGTCCAAGAGCATGAAAAAATATGGAGTGTAGCTATGGTTTTGAATTTTGCAATTAGAGGTCATTATGCATGAAATTACAAGCCATTTTCACTAAGTTCAATACTATATGGCCTATAATTCAAGCAATGACACACCAAAGCAATGATTGAATGATATTTTCTGATTTGAGATCAGAATGGAAAGAGATAAGAAGCTTGGCCAAAATAACCATGGTTTAGTTACTTTAACCATTTGCATTTAATGTGAAAGATTCCATTTTATCTCTTAAGCCAAATCATCATTCTTGATCAACTTGCAAAAGCTTGGAGTTCAGAATCCTTGGCCTATAAATAGAGGTGCAAATCACTTCCAAATTCACACCAAAACCTCACAATTATAGGTTTTCTCTCTTCTTTCTTGAATTGCAAGTTTCATAGTTTTCAAAGAGGTAGAAAACTCAACCTCCAAATCATTGAAGTTATGGCCAAAGTGATGGTTCTAACAACTCATAAACATCATATGGGATGTGTTTGAACCACTCACACACCCCAAATCACCCCAAAACTCAGATTCACTTTTCAACCTCCATATGAACATCAAATGAGCCTTATCATGCCAAAATCCACACAAGCTCATTTCTGTCCAAACTAATGCTTCTAACATCATCCATATATCACATATGAACTATCCAATCCATCACATATAGCCAATAACCTCAGAATCATCAGATTCGATTCTCACTCCAAGCTTATGCAGGTCGGGTACCATAGCCATGCCCAGATGAATTCAAATGATTCCAAGCATCCAGACACCTTCCATAAGGTCCATTGAAGCTATCCAGATCATCAAACAACTTCTGTAACACCTCTATTGCAGAATTCGATTCTCAGTTGGCCGTTTTTGAAGGTAAGCTCTCTTGAACTTCAAACTCATACATACATGCATCATAAATGAAAAATTGAGTTGCTATCTTGTTTCTGCACTATCATTGATCAATAGCCCTCAATCAATTTCACAATTCATCAATTATACACGATTTCAGATTGAAACTCAGAATTAGGGTTCTTAGTGTTCATCACAAAATTGATCACCTTAGAGCAAAAATAAATGAAATTAAAGATCACCATCATGTTCCTTATGAAAAAACGAGTGAGATAGACCCTTCACTTGATCAATTTCATTCAGTTTCGAAGATTTTCAAATTCTTGTTGAGGGTTTGTTCTTGGCGCCAGATTTGGTTCAAAGGTTTTTGGAAATTGATTGAAAATATATTTTATTGAACGCGTATGTTTAACAAGCCACAAGCGTGGCTCAGTTGGTCCAGGTTTTGGCATGTGAGAGAGAGGGCGTGGGTTCAAGCCCTTTGGAAGACAAAACCAATTTTTTTGACACTTTTTTCTTTCAAATTCTTCACAACTTCATTTAATTATTTAATACATCAAATTAACTTATTTTTTCTTCATTTTTTAAACACTTCTTATTTAATATACATATTTTAAGAATATCAAAAAAAAATCATCAAAAAATATTTATTTGATACATTTTTTAATAGTTTTAAAATGACTTGTTTTAAGAAATTTTAATACTTTTAAATATTATTTTTCATTTTGATTTTCAAAATTTAATCACTTGTAAATATTTTTTGAAGCAAACCCTAATCATCTAAATGTTAATTGAAGACAATCTTCTTGTTTATCTCGATTAAATTGATTTCTTTCAAAATTCAAATCAGCGATCACGATTCGTTTCAAAAACGGTAAATCATTTCTTTTTGATTTTCAAAGGAAACTATTGATTAAATCTTTTTAATTGATCAATTGATTTTCAAAACGATGTGGGGCCTCTCGAATATTAGAGAGTATAAGTCCCTTTCGTCTTTCTTTATACAGTTTTTGTTTTAACAGAAAACTTTTTTCCAAATAAACTTCCAAACAGTTTTTTTAACAAACAAATCTTTCAACTCTTTTTTAAACCATCCACCATGTCTTATGAAAATAAAACATGGGCCTCTCGAATATTAGAGAGTATAAGTCCCTTTCCTTTTCTTTATACAGTTTTTCTTTGTACAGAAAACTCTTTCAAAACAAATCTTCAAACCGTTTTTTCAAACAACGCGTCAACCATGTTTTGTAAATACCACGGGCCTCCACGTAGGTATAAGTCCCAAGCCCCTTTGTACATACCCACTCTAGTACATGAAATTAGGTATTTCATTGTACGCCTTTTGTACATAGCTCAATCTATTTGTTTTAACTTTAATAACAAACCAAAAATGAAGGTTTCTTTAAATCTTCCCAAAAAATATACCATGGGCCTCCATGTAGGTATAAGTCCCGAGCCCCTTTGTAAATACCTGTTTACATAGCTTTGAATAAATTCAAATGGACCTCTCCCCGAGTGTGAGTCCCGAGCCCTGTGTATACAAATGGATCATGCTTACAGGTATATTTCCTTCATAAACTCCATTATATACACACACTTTGTCATATATATATAACTGTTCATAATTGTTCATGTACTTGTTAATGTTTGTTCATACTTGTTCATACTTGTGATTGTGTTATATGCTTATTCAACTTAGTACAACACTAGGTTCCCCATAGCCTCCTATTGGGCTTCATGCAAAGAATCTCCACTAGTTTAGGTTAGGACATAGAGTATGGTTTCTCGGTGAAATCGCTCTAAGAGCTCAAACCAACTATACCATGCCTCCCCTTGGGCTTTGTACAAACGAGTGACCCTCCCATAGCCTCCTCTTGGGCTTACAATGCAAGGACCCTCGGATAGCCTCCTCTTGGGCTTCGTACAAGGACCCACGGGCTTCTTATAAGCATCCCCAATATCCAAATCAAATACCCTAGGAGATTAGACATTTTTCATCTCTATACTAGGAGTATCTCTTATATATCATCACAAACAATCAATCAATCAAACTTTTTTGCCACGAGGCTGGCTAATCAATCAAATTTCTTTTTGCCACAAGGCTGGCTAATCAATCAAACTGTTTTACCACCGTACTGGATGATTAATCAAAGTTTTTGTCACAAGGCTGACTTCATTGAAACTTTTGCCACGAGGCTGGCTGATTAATTAAAACTTTTTGTCACAAGGCTGACTTCATTGAAAGTTTTTGCCACAAGGCTGGTTAAACAAAAACATCTTTATCATTCTAAGCACCCTAAGTGGCATGGCCCCGGGCTTATAATGAAAAGATTTTTTAAACAAAATCAAACAGATGTATGTGATGATATAGATTAGATACATCTAGCATTTAGACGACATTTGTCTATTTTTCTTTGCTTCCACTAGCATAAGTGGGAACTACGATTGCTCTGACTTTCTCAACATCCCTTTGAGAATACGTAGGCACAAGGTCGATCCTTGGCGAGCAAAACAAAACAAAAAAAAAACATTCAAACCTTAGCACCCGTAGACCCCGAGCTACAGATGCTCTGATTCCCTTTAGGGGATATGTATGCAGAGGATCGCGATGATCTTTGCGAGCATAATCAAACAAACACCTTAGGTCCCACCTCTTTCTCACAAGAACCTCCACCACAACAAGAATGGAATAAAACATAACAAAGAAACCTATAGAGTATTATAGATACGTTGGGTGCTAATACCTTCCCTTCGTATAACCAACCCTCTTACCCAAAGATCTCTCCCCCCACTTTTAGGTTATTGCAGCTTTTTTCCTTTTCCTCCTTTGGAAATAATAAAAAGTTTGGTCGGTACAAAAGAAAAATCATTTTTTTGAGCACTCGAGCCCAAAGAAGGCATCAGGTGTCTCATCCACAAAAAAAAGGAACAAAACGGTTTTTCGCCCGCGACAAGTGGTGCAGGGAGTATGGGGCGCAGGGCCCATGAGGCTAAGCCCAACAGAGTCTTTTTTGTACAATTATTGGCCAGAAATGAGTTGCAATGGGCTCAGGGGTGGTGGTGCTAGCAATTTCGCAATAAGGCCCAAAGATTGTTCAATCCGTTAAAACTTCTAAACCAATTTCATTAATCAGATTTTTTATATCATTTTCAGTTAATGAAGCAATTAAAACTTAGGTTAATCAATTAATTCACATTGCTAAAATTAAAAAGGAAAGGGATTAGGGTTAACTATCAAATGTGGCCATTGGAGTTCTTTCTCAGATTTCTCACGAGCAACGGTGGCGGTGACGGTGGCGATGGCGATTTGAACCTTCTCCGACCAGCTCTCCACGGTGTCTCCATGAATCAATCTCCACACCGACTCTCCTTCTCACCTCTTATATTTCATCTCTCCGGTGAACACTCGATCTCCCTCAACTCATCTCCTTCGGATCTCCGCTCTTAGACTCTCGATCTCATTCAAGTTTCGTTCTCCGTTATCATCCATCTCACCGATTCAAACGACGGCGAACAACAACCGTGAAGTAGCAAAGGATTGGAAGCATATCAACTGGAGATTTGTGGATGACGATGAAGAGGAATCCTGAGATTCTTCAAGATCCGGTATGCTTTGATTTCGGCTCTTCCTCTTCTTTCTACGATTTCTGTTTCGTTCGATGCGTGAACTTGACTAACACTGCGTTTCCCGTATGCAGTGAGGTTGTTACGCGGAGAAGATTGTGAGGATTGAATTGAAGAGATGAATGGAGATGCGATAACGATGATGAAGAATTGCGAAGGTGAAGATTAAAGGTTCAATTGAAGCGTTGATGCTCACTGAAGTGTCTTTGTCCGTTTCTGTTACATTCTCCTCTAAATTCTGTTATGCTTTTTGTTATCAGGTTCAATCAAGAGAGATAGAATTGAAGAAGTGAAGATGTGTTGATTGATTCGATTGCAAGCTGAAAGAAAAGAAATCGGTTAGAGGTTCAGAATGGAGGATTGTTGGCGGTGGTGAAGATTGTTGAGAGGTAGAAGATTCGTGTCAATTCCGAGAAGAAAATTGAAGATGATTATCTTGTGAGAGAAGGTTCAAGATTGAAGGAACTATGTAGAACTTTTGTGAGATTTTCAGGTTGAAAATTGGAGAAAGGTTGAAGATGAGATGAAGAAGAATGATGAAGATGGAGAGGAATTCTGTTAGAGATTGAAGAGAGTCTTTGGTGGTGATGAGTGAAGTGTGTGAAGAGGTGATGAAAATTCAATCGAGAGAGACAAGAGTCTCCATGAAGTTTGTTACGATTTGTTACCGGTTTTCCAATTCTGTTACGTTTTCCTTTGAGAATCTCCTTTTCTTTTTCTGAGTTTTCTCCCTTTTGTGCTGCCGGTTTTTTTTCTGTTCGAATCGTTGGTTGGTTTTTTTTCAAGGTTCCTCGTGAAGATTGCTGGCTTTGGTCTTGTGGTTATGCAGGTTCATGAAGCACAGCGTAAATACCGCTTAAGACACGTCATCGCATTCTTGCACATGGAGCAAATTGGAAGGTTGAAGATTAGCATAGGAAAAAAAACTTAGGATCACCTTTGACTTATCTTTTTGTAACTCAATTTTGTAATGAATTGTATGGATATTTCTTGAATTTGAATGGTGATGGACCTCGCAAGCAATATGAACGAATTTATCAACGAGCGCCTCCTTTGAATGTTGAACACAGTCGAAACTTGAATAATGATGAACAAATCTTGAACTCACTTTTGAATGTAATTTGGATAACATAACTTTTAAATTTCTTTTCCCACCAAATGCATTTCAATTTGAGTTTTTAAGTTCCATGTTCAAATTATACCAACACTCGTAATACAAACCAACCGATGAACGAATGCTTCTGAAATCTTGATAACAAAGAAATATGACTGGGACACATAATATGGACTTTGAACCATGATGAACGCCTTAAGCTTGAGATGATGCACACACTCCACATAAACTCGAATTAAGTCTTGGTGCAACATCTCTAGAATCATGACTTGCATCACACTCACTCAATTAAACCGAACTGCCTTGCAACAACGAGAACTTTTTATTATTTTTCTTTTGATTTTCAAACGACGAAATAAACGCCATTCATAACTTATAGCACAGATAAAGAGGGCAAATTTTGGGGTGCAACAGCTGCCCCTATTCAAACTTCTTGAACCTGACGAGTGAGAAACGAAAGTTTCGAATCGTTGAGATGGAAGGAGATTGAATACCAGAATGAACTCGAAAATTTGCGCTCTTGATCAATAGAAGATTCCGTCTGGTGATAAGAAAGAAATGTACCACCCCGCAAGCGAGGAGAAAAAACTTCAATTGATCTGGATAATAAAATAAGCTCCAACTTGTGATTAGAAGGAACGGGCACCCACAGGCAGGGGAAACACTTCAAATGATCTGGGCATCAAGAGAAGGAACATCTCGACTGATCTGAATATCAGACGTAGCAGATGTCTCCGAACTTGCATCGGGATAGATGTCTTAGGTCGATCTGGGAATCAAAGGAGATACATCGGTTGATCTGAATATCAACGGATAATAAGTATCTCTGATCTGGGAATCTGGGCAGACATCTCTTCTGATGCAATTAAATCATCAGGTAGATATTCCTACTAATCTGGGAATTAGCGGCTAGCTCCTTCGTAAGACCACGGGGATCCGGAGGCGGTTCCTTCAACTGAACTGGAAATCAGGATAGGAACAATATCTCTTCCGAACTGTGTACGCCGGGGAAAGAATGCCTTTAAACTGATCTAGACATGATGCTAGAAAATAAGTAGGACAATCTTCATCTGAAAGACAAAGTCGATCAGGCAAACATCTCCATCTGATCTGATGATATCAGTGGCTTGCTCCTTCGTAAGATCACGGGAGATCCGGAGGCGGTTCCTTCAACTAATCTGAAACTGGATATTAGGATAGGAACAGATATTTCTTCCGAACTGTGTACGCCGGGTAAAGAAAACGTCCTCAACTGATAGTAAGGTATCAGGACTGGGCAAACGAGTTTCTTCTTCTGAACGAACTAAATCGCCAGGGAGTAGATATTTCCAACTGATCTGATGTATCAGAGGGCTTGCTCCTTCGGAAGATCTTGGGAGATCCGGAGGCGGTTCCTTCAACTGAAAGTCTGATTTATCAGGAATGGGAACAAATATCTTCCACCGATCTGGGGGCATCGGGAATAGGAATGTCTTTGAACTGATCTGAGCTGTGCCAGAAAATAAGTAGAACAATCCTCTTCTGAATGACAAAGTCAACCAGGCAGACATCTCCATCTGATCTAGATATCAGTGGCTGGCTCCTTAGGAAGATCTTGGGAGATCCGGAGGCGGTCCCTTCAACTGATCTGAATATCAAGAATAAGGACAGATATCTCATCCGAACTGTGTGCGCCGGGAACGGAATGTCTTCAACGAATAAATTGACAATCCTCTTCTGATCTCAATATCAGGATAACGCCTGTAATGATTAGGCGAACATTGCTCTCTAGGGAGCATTTGAATCTGGATAACTTTCCTGCAGAAAAGAGACAGATATGATATGATTTATGCATGATGCATGTATGAATGTTTTATGGAGTAGTATTTCGAGAATGGAAATGCTACACGCTTAGAGAATGCAATGCGAATGATGCATGATTCGGACGTTGCTTAGGGAGGCAACGGATGAGCACTGAATTGCTGAATAAGTCCTGGAGAGAGTACGAAACTCTGTGGGGAGGACAAGATGAGTGACTAGAAGTCACAAACTACAAGCTGGCAAAGATGGATCATAAATCCGCTGGAGACGATCAAATCTTGATGCGAGCTCTGCTTGGGGAATAGATCTTGCTTGAAGATAAGAACATCCCAATTAACTGCTTGGGGAATCCCCTGGCAACTTCACTGGAGAAGAAAATTCTCGACACTTTGGGGATGTGGAGATAAGGGCAAGTCATGGAGACAACTCTGATGGGGAGTGACCAACTTTCTGGTGTAGGACGCATTCCGCTGGGGAAGTTTTAGATGAGGAACAGATCCTGCTGAGGATGCATGTGAATCTTTGCTAAGGAAAGAAACTCAGTGGGGAAGATGGATACTTCTGCACAGCGATCTGCTGAGGAGATGAGAGATCCGCTGGGGATAAGGAACTTAGCATAAGAATCTTTTGTTAAGATCACTCCACTGGGGAATAAGATGGCTCTCTTGGGGACAACAGGTCAATCTGATCTCAAGATCTCCTTCATATGACAAAAATTGAGGGATTTAAACCTTGTTGAAGTTGGCTAAATTTTGGAAAATGCATAAAACCAACATTGCTCAAAAATGCATTTTTTCCAAATGGGGCCAAGTTTTCATGGTTCAAACATGTATGCCATGTTATTATGGGCCTCCCACGACCAAGACAAGGCCCATACCATTTTTATTCATTTTTTGCTTGATTTTATCTTATTTTAAGATTAAATTAAAAGGAAAAATGAATGGATAATGGTTAGCTTACAATCTAAGCATGACTCACCCAAGGAATCTTCATTTTTCTGCAGAGAATTGAAGAGCAAGGCAAGTGCATTGAAGAGAAGAAGACTTGGTCAATAATTCAAAGCTTTTTAATATAAAAAAATCAAGAATTCCACAAAGGCAACTAGATGCTTCTTAGCTTCAATTCTAAGCACTTCAATGCTTATAAATAGGCTAGCATACTTTAGTAACACAGAGAGGACGAATTCAGTAGCATTCATAAGCACATAGCACTCTTGTAACAACTTGTAATTTTCAAAGAAACTTGAAATTCGAATTTTAAGTTTCAGTCAATTTCAATACAAAATAAACATTCAAACATCATCTCTGAGCTTCACTGAAACAATTCCAATCATTTCCAAGTCTTAAACCTCATTGAATCGAGCTATATAGGCCACGGTTTGTTCAAACTAAAACCAACTTATATCTCATAACACACGCATATTTAACAAGATGTAGATGCATAATTGTGTTTGGTTTGAAGCTCTGGTCGTTTCTGGAGCTTCAATTGGATTTTAATGGCTGTTTATAGCATATACCATTTTAGGGTTTTCTTAGCTCAAAATTAGGGTTCTTCATTAGGGCCAAAATTAAAGCAAATTAAGGGCATGGTTACATTCAGTGGAACAAGACGAGTTGAATGGTACCATCACGCCTGATTTCTATGCCTGTTTACCCCTATTCGTTATTTTGCAGAATTAGGGTTCATCAATTATAGCGCTTTTGCATAAAAGCGCTGTTGAAAGTGGCGTCTGGAGGTTGAAGATGATGCATGTCCTCCTCCTATTGGCTGGCACGCGCGCGCAGTTTTTTTAAATTTCCCACTAATCAAGTGTTTTGCAGGTACACTGAGTCCCATGCGCCTCAAAATCTGAACCATCTGATCCACTATCCATCCAATCCAACGCGCCAGATCATGCAGCTGCATCATGTTCCTTCATTCAATTTCCACATCTGATCAGTATCCTTTTATTTTTTATTTCTATTTTAATTTCTTTGCAAAATTAATTAAAAATAGTTTTAAAAAACCAAAAAATACACAAAAAATATTTTTAGACTTCTAAAATAATGTTTTATTTTCTGAAATAAAAATATTTTATTTTTCTTCATAATTTCAATATTTTGCATAATTAATTAGTATATATTTATATATTTGCTTCTTAATTATTCTAACCAATCAAAAAATCATAAAAAAATTTGTTCTTAATGTTAAATATTGTTTATATATTATAAACTAATTTTGTACATATTTTGAATAATTTTCTCTTTAAGTGTTAATTATTTGTATAATTATTTGCATAATTATGTTTTAATTAGCTTAATCAATTTCAAATCAATTTCAAAAATTCCAAAAAAATTAGTTTTGTTTTAAAATTAATTAACAAATATTTTGTACATATTTTAAACTTAATTTCTAGGTTTAAATCTATTTTCATTTTTTTTTCATTTTGATTTAATTAATCATACATTAATTATAATTAAAATAAATCATAAAAAATCCAAAAACATGCCTTTTATTTTTCTTGCAATTTCAATTCCTAGATAAATGTATAGGATGTCAAAATCATGTAAATAGGCTTAGTTTACATTTCCTGCACAATCGATGTAATAGCATAGATTTACTTTCCGCACTTTACATTTCCGCATTTTAATTTCCAGCAAATATAAACTGCGTGTATGTCAAAGATAAAATTGAACCGTTAGATCACTAACTTCAAAGATAAAATATCTGAATACAAACACAATCACACTTGCACCTCTTAAGGTAATCCCTTCTCATTCTTTTCAAAATCAAAGTCAAAATTCTACTGTTTCGAGTACAAAGTCGAACCTTTTGTTTATATACGGTGAAAGGATAGATTTTTAAAGGAAATGGGATAAAGACCTTACAACTCAGGGTAGACCTCCTAGTTTGCTTGCTCAAATCAAAACAAACAAAATTCTCATATACTGTTGTTTTTCAAAACAAAACTTTCCAAAAAGACAATATTTTGTATACATCCAAACACGGATCATTACAAAGTTAACGTTCTTTTCAAAACATCTTTCGAAAGATAAACAAGCATTTTGTATACATCCGCACACGGATCATTACAAAATTCAATTTACAAAGGTATTTGAAACCACATATGAGCATTCTAAAGCAATTGAAAAGTAATCGAAAAACAAGTGAGCTAAGCAAACTTAAGAGCCCATGGATAACCATGGATACAAAGGGTGCTAACACCTTCCCTTTGTATAACCTACCCCCTTACCCAGAATTTCTTAAAGGTCTTTTTTCTGTTTCTTTTATAAACCTTTCCTTAATTGGATAAAATAAAAGGTCGGTGGCGACTCTGTGAATTTTCAAAAATGCGAAAGCATTAAGCGATAAAAAAGAGTCAGTTCACGTATCTCTCCCGAACAGAGGTATGGCCCGAATAAAAACGGAGGTCCACAGAACTGGCGACTCTGCTGGGGAGTCACTTTCAAAAAACAAAATGTTTTCAAAAGGGGTTACCTTAAGAGAATAGATTACTTCGATGTTTTCAATTGATTGACTTGATTGCTCTATTTTTCAAAGGTTTGTTTGGGTATTTTGCTTGTGTGAAAGATTCTAACCCGAATCTCGAGATACCTTAAGTATATGACAATAGACCAAGGAAACTGTACGGCATGTACCGATACGGTTGATATGGTAGTCATCGTTAGTGCGATACTTTGGTTTATACTGATGTCCCTTGAAAACGATCAAGGAGTATATTAGGCTTTCGAAATGTCATTAAACACTAATTTGTCTTAGAACCTTTTTAGTTGAACTTGACTTGTGGCCTATTAAGTGGCTAGCTTTGAAATTGATCAAAGTTAGTTATCCTCGAGGAATATTTTGATCGGCCGCTCGAGCATCGTATTGAGATGTTACTTCCAAGGATCATAGAACCCGAATACTATTATAAGACAGGTTTTAACCAACTCAACTTCAGTGGGGAGGGTATCACCTATCATCTCCATGCAAGCCTTTAAACCTAAGGCTATTGTTTGATTTGTTTTTGTATGCCACATGTTTGCATCATAAGCATAACATTTTCTCACAAAACACTTCAAGGATCAAAGAGTTTACCTTTGTTTTTTCAGGTAATGGCTCCCGCCACCCGAGATTACATCCGAATCAACATCTCAACGGTACCATCTGAACTAAAAGACTTAGTGTCAGAATTCACAAGGAATGTTCAATTCACTGAAAGGCATGGTCACCTACTCCATTTGGTTACCTCAAAATTTGAAGAAGACATGATACGGGTCCTGTTCCAGTTCTTTGACCCTGAACATCATTGCTTTACCTTTCCTGATTACCAGTTGGTACCCACTTTGGAAGAATTCTCTGAACTAATTGGATTGCCTGTTCGAAATCAATTACCTTTCACTGGTTTAGAAAGGATTCCAAAACCTGAAGTCATTGCTGCTGCTTTACATCTGCGAAAATCAGAAATCGAGTCCAATTGGGAAAAAAAGAGTGGAGTTAAAGGTTTGCTTGCCAAGTTCTTATTGGAAAAGGCTCGACTACTGCTAGAAAACAAAAGTTATCCAGCTTTTGAGGAGGTTTTGGCCCTTTTGATCTATGGGTTGGTTTTATTCCCAAATCCCGACCAGTTCATAAGTGTACACATCATCAACCTTTTCCTAATTCGTAACCCGGTACCAACATTGCTGGGAGACATTCTACATTCTCTACACACTCGTACCATGAAGAAACGAGGAACTCTCATGTGCTGTATACCACTACTGGCTAGGTGGTTTACATTTCATCTTCCCCGATCAGTGTTGAGAAATGAACAAAGAATGCAATGGTCTCGTAGGATTATGTCTTTGTCTCATTCAGATATCCGGTGGAACAACTTCTTTCAAAGAGACATTACTATCATTGATCATTGTGGAGAGTACCCTAATGTTCCACTCCTTGGCATCAAAGGAGGCATCACTTACAATCCCTCTTTAGCTCTACGCCAATTCGGATATGCAAGGAGCAACGGTCCTCATGATATGATTATCCGTGGCATTGTGTTTGATTACGAGAATGATTCTCATAGACACCGACGAAGGTTCATACATGCAAGTGTCTATAGAATAGAAAGCAAAACTTTGGGGCAATGGAATTCTATCCCTATGGAACCTTACCTCAGATGGGTCCGTACTCATGCTCAGAAACTCCTTATGCCATATCCCGCTGTTCTACCTGTGACTATTGAACCAGAGGTCGAAGGATATGAACCTCAAGTTATTCTACACCCGGATATGCCAACTGACCTAGAAGAGTTGCAAAAATCTTGGGTTCAACTCAAAGAGGAAAGAGACACCTTCAAAGCATACTGTCAGGACTATGAGAGAAGGATATTGGAGCTCACCGGACAACTTCAAGAAGAACAGCAGATCAACACATTCCTGGGGGCAAAGAGAAAGCGTCCAAGGGAGACCTGAAGGATCATTTATTTTATTTCTGTCTTGTAAGCCCAAATGAGGCAAAGGAAAAAAAGAATAAATTGATTAACTAACGTTTGTTTCTTCTTTAACAAATCTAAACTCTAAGATCCTTGAAACATTGCACACACATTTCATTTCATGCATTGCATACATTGAATTCATATACATTGCATATACATTTCATACATTTGCATATACATTGCATCCGTACATACACATTGCATAACAGGTTCACATGACGGATTTCTCATCTTCTCGCTGTTTATTTCAGTCAGAAGAGATGGAATCTGAAATGAGCATCAAGAATCTCGAAGCACAGAATGCCCAAGTTCAAGTGGCAATTCTGGAACTGGCAAAGGGGCAACAAGAACTGAAAGCCCTGATAATCAAGAAGAAAAAGAAGCCCAAAGGATCTGTAGGCTTGAGTCACCTGAAAAGGAAGATCAAAATCCCAGTCAAAAAGTTCAAAAAGCCACCGATCCCTGAAACAGTCGGTGATGATGAACAAGAAGACAATCAAAGCAACCAGGGTTCAGCTAAACCCTCTCTCTCTTCAAATGAAGAAGATGATCATTCTGGGGAAGAACCGGATGATGACAAATACCAACAGCTGGAAGACCGTATGAAATCTATGGAGATACAAAAAGTACCTGGCTTAGATTTCAATGATCTGGGGCTCATCTCGGATATTGTTATCCCTCCAAAATTCAAAGTTCCTGTCTTTGCAAAATATGATGGAGTTTCTTGCCCGAAACTACATCTGAGATCATTGTTAGAACAAGATTTGTTCTGATCAATTATCTTAGTTTTGATGATAACAATAATATGAATTTTGCTTAAGATAATATGGTACTCTAATCCAATGCAATTTCCTTTTCAGGAAATATATAAAGAGTATGCATAAATCAGCGCTCAGAAGCTTTGACTCAGAAGGTTCAGCATGCAACATCAGAACATGGTCTGGCAAGACATCAGAAGATGGTCGAAGCAGAATCAGAACATGGGTCTATGGATGCATCAGAAGAACATGAGATCAGAAGCACTGAAGTTCTGATGGTATCACGCTCAGAAGCACTTCAAGGTCAGAAGATCAGAAGATGCTTTGCACCAAGCTGTTTGACTCTGATGATAATCAAATGTTGTATTTACAAACATCAGATCAGAAGAAAGTACAAATGGCAGGCTACGCTGACTGACAAAAGGAACGTTAGAAGCTATTAAAGGCAACGTCAGTAGACACAGCGTGAACAAGGCTCGAGGTAGTTGACAAAAGCGTATAACATTAAATGCAAAGCTGTACGGAACACGCAAAGCATTAAATGCATTCAACGGTCATCTTCTCAAGCGCCTATAAATATGAAGTTATGATGAGAAGCAAGGTTAACAATTCTGAATAACTACTCTGAACAACTCTGAATCAAATTCTGTGAATATTAACTTGCTGAAACGCTGTTCAAATCAAAGCTCAGAATCTTCATCTTCATCAAGCTCACTACATTGCTTTTGTAATATCTTAGTGAGATTAAGCTTAAACATTAAGAGAAATATCACAGTTTGTGATTATAGCTTTTAAGAAGCATTGTAATACTCTTAGAAAGATTACATTAAGTTGTAAGTAACTAGAGTGATCGTGTTGATCAGAATACTCTAGGAAGTCTTAGCTTGTGTCTAAGCAGTTGTAATTAGAGTGATCACGTGGTGGTCAGGATACTCTAAGAAAGTCTTAGCTTGTGTCTAAGCAGTTGTTCCTAGAGTGATCAGGTTGTGATCAGGATACTCTAGAAGACTTAGTTGCGGACTAAGTGGAAAACCATTGTAATCCGTGCGATTAGTGGATTAAATCCTCAGTTGAGGTAAATCATCTCTGCGGGGGTGGACTGGAGTAGTTTAGTTAACAACGAACCAGGATAAAAATAACTGTGCAATTTATTTTTATCTGTCTAGTTTTTAAAGCTACGCTTATTCAAACCCCCCCTTTCTAAGTGTTTTTCTATCCTTCAATCCTATGTGAGGAAGATACAACCTCATACAACAGATAACAAATTGTGGATTCACTTCTTCCAAGAAAGTCTATCGGGTACACAACTCGAGTGGTACTATCAGCTGGAAAATACCAAGGTTCATACTTGGGAAGAATTAGCTACTGCTTTTTACAAACAGTACCAATACAATGCTGATCTTGCGCCAACCCGTACTCAACTAAGGGGCATGTCTATGGGACCAAAAGAAAGTTTCAAAGGATATGCACAAAAGTGGAGAGATATGGCTGGAAGGGTTCAACACCCTTATTTGATCGCGAATTAGTCGACATGTTCATGGGCACTTTAACTGGCCCTTTCTATAGCCATTTGCTGGGATGCTCATCATCAGGTTTCACTGACCTGATATTGACCGGAGAACGTGTCGAAAGTGGCATTCAAAATGGAAAAATTCAAATAGGTTCCTCCTCTGGTACTACAAAAAGGCCCATCAGCGGGAGAAATGAGGTCAATGCAACATAAATTCAGAAATGAGGTAAATCATCTCTGCGGGGGTGGACTGGAGTAGTTTAGTTAACAACGAACCAGGATAAAAATAACTGTGCAATTTATTTTTATCTGTCTAGTTTTTAAAGCTACACTTATTCAAACCCCCCCTTTCTAAGTGTTTTTCTATCCTTCAATTGGCATCAGAGCGCCGGTTCTAAGGTGCAAGCACTTAACCGTGTTTAGAAAAGATTCAGGAAGAGAAAAACGCTTCAGTTAAAGATGGCTGGTGAATCTCAAGCAAATCCAACTCCATCTACATCTGGCTCTGCTGAGCAACATAATGGAAACAATGGTTATACTATACCACCAGTATTTGATGGTGAAAACTTTGAATACTGGAAAGATAAACTGGAAAGTTACTTTCTTGGTCTAGATGGTGATCTATGGGATCTTCTGATGGATGGTTACAAACATCCGGTAAATGCCAGAGGCGTAAAGCTGACAAGGCAAGAAATGAGCGATGATCAGAAGAAGCTTTTCAGGAATCATCATAAATGCAGAACTGTTTTGCTGAATGCTATCTCTCATGCTGAGTATGAGAAGATATCTAACAGGGAAACGGCCTATGACATATATGAGTCCTTGAAAATGACTCATGAAGGAAACGCTCAAGTCAAGGAGACCAAAGCTCTTGCATTAATCCAGAAGTATGAAGCCTTCAAGATGGAGGATGATGAAGACATTGAAAAGATGTTTTCAAGATTTCAAACTTTGACATTGAAAAGATGATGAAGAAGAAGATGAACTGTCCTTGATCTCCAGAAGGCTAAATCAACTCTGGAAGAACAAGCAAAGGAAGTTCAGAGGCGTCAGAAGTTCAAAGAAATTTGAACGTGGAGAATCTTCTGATGACAGAAGATCTGACAAGAAGAAGGCTGTCTGCTATGAGTGCAATGAGCCTGGACATTACAAGAATGAGTGTCCGAAACTTCAGAAAGAAAATCCCAAGAAGAAGTTTCATAAGAAGAAAGATCTTATGGCAACCTGGGATGAATCAGAAGATGATTCAGACTCTGAAGATGAGCAGGCTAACTGTGCGTTGATGGCGACAGAAGATGATGGATCAGAATCTACATCAGAATCAGATTCTGAAGAGGTATTTTCTGAACTATCTAGAAAAGAGTTAGTTTCCAGTCTAACAGAACTTCTGGAACTCAAAGCTCATCTTAGTATCAAATACAAAAAGCTGAAGAAGCAATTTGAATTTGAAACTAAGAAGCTGGAATTGGAAAATTCTGAACTAAAAGAAAAAGTTTTAAATTTATCCAAAAACAGTGGATCTCCTTCTGAAACAGAAAAAGCCATTCCTAGCATGAATCATATTCTGAAAGAATATGACTTGAGCTTCAGAAATTTTTTATCTAGAAGCATAGGCAGAAGTCAACTTGCTTCTATGATATATGCTGTGTCTGGAAATAATAGAGTTGGCATTGGTTATGAGGGTGAAATCCCATACAAGCTTGAATTTGTGGATGATATGAAAATATCATACAAGCCTCTGTATAACCAATTTAAATTTGGCCACTCCCATGATATTAGGCACACATCACATGCACAGAGCTTTCACATTACACACACCAAAAAGCATGTGACACAACCTAGGAGATATCATGAAACTCAGAATAAGAAGTATCATTCTGTTCCTCCTGTTAAATATTTTGCTAATCCCAAGTTCCATCAGAACTTGAAAAGAACTAACAAGAAAGGACCCAAGAAGACGTGGGTACCAAAGAAAAAGACTATTTCTTTTGAAGATTCTCTTGGTGACAAAGAAGATAACATACAACATGTCATGTCACCTGGACTCAAGATGTTCTCAACTCTTGAAGAGAAGAAGGACTGTTTTCCAAGTCCTGATACTTAAATCTGCTGGAGAAGTTAAGTGTGAAGGAGATCAGAAGAGCAAGTTTATTAGATCTGGAACCATCTGTTTAAGTTTGTTTCTAAAGCAATGGTGTTTCGTTCTTGAGTATTCTGAATGCTCTAAAAGCTACAGAATATACAATAATTAAAACATTGATTGTAGAAGAATCAATCAATATCTGGTTTGATGATAAACTCGTTTCTGATGAAACAAAGCAGCTTAAGATTTTTGCAAATATAGTTTATCTTATCAGAAGATGCAGAACCAAGAAGCAAATCTCCAGAAGCTATGTATATCAGAAGGAATGGATCAGAAGATCATTCAGATTTACATCAGCACACTTCAGAAGGAGCGTTTCCAGAAGAGAAACTTGATCAATCAGAAGCAGTGATCAGAATCAAAAAGGCGTAAAGTCTATTCATATTCTACAACTGACAACCATTATCTGATGATGAACACGTGTCTGTGCGGTTAGTACAAAGCGTGCAGTTGAAAAGACGCCGACCTAGGTAACTGCTTTAAAATCATTTCATTTACCATGTTCTCTCTCCTAATGTCATTTCTCATTAAATGTATAATGATTTCTTTATTTTCAAATCTTTTAAATAACCCGCTTCATCTTCGTTCTCTCTTTCTCTCTCTCTTGTGCATCCCCCTCGTTGCATTTTTTTTAAAAACCCTAGTTTTTGATTTTGATCTCAAAACATAATCATCATGAACTCATCTTCTTATTCATCAAACTCAAAAGAAAACCTCACCTCTACACAGATCCTTCTAAGCAAATATGAGTATGCTCCATTGAAAACTTGCTTAATACCCACGAAAGAACTGGAAGTTTTATGTGAAACTGCTGTGGACTTAAACAATCTTAAAGCGAATGGCTTTAAGTGTGATGCAAGAATATTTGAGCAAGGATGGTCTAAGTATCTTGATAGATTGGTTGGTCCAATTTATCCTGAACTTGTGAAGGATTTCTGGGTACATGCAACGGTTACCCCAGCTGCCATCATTTCATTCGTGCTAGGGCATGAAGTGGTTATCACTGAAAAGCTCATCAGGAAGCTGTACAATCTGAAGGATGAAGAAGGCTGGACTGGTTTTCGACATGCATCAGTTGATTGGCTTAAAGTTGAACAACAAATCTCTCAGACTTGTGGAATTGACTCTAATAACACAGGCACCTTAAGGCCGTTCTATAGAGTATGGGCTGAGATTATTCTGGGTTCCCTTCACCACAGAAAAAGGATGCTCTCCTCCTCCTACATCAGTCCGGATCACAAGTATACTCTTTTCTGCATTGGCAAAAAGACTGAAATCAACATCTCCCATATTTTGTTTGAGAATCTGAAGACTTCTATCTTTGAGTCAAGAGAAGACGAAAGGGCGAAGTACCCTCATATTTCAAGAACGACTATTCCTTTTGGAAGAATGATTTCAGACATTCTGATTGAAAGCAAAGTGCTGGACTCCATCAGAAAACTCAATGCATCCCATTTGCTTGGAGTAGTTCAAGGTCCCATTTTCAATGGTGTGGATTTGTTCAGATTAGAACTCATTCAAAGTGTACCTTCCGTATGCTCAAGCTTTCCTGACATTCTCTCAAGAAGAGTTGCTGTTGAAGGTTTTGCCCCCTTGTTTCAAGAAGAACTGCATCAGACTGTCAAGCTTTACCTGGAAGATTGTGTTAGGAAGCAATCAGATATTGATCCTGCTTGGATCCGTGGCAGAATACTTCCGTCCAAGGCTGACCTTTTAAAGAAGGATCAGAAGGAACAAAAGGCTAGGTCTAAAAGAAAAGCCCGAGAAGATGAGGCTAAGGAAGCAAAGAAGTTGAGAGTCACCTTTGATCCTGACAAGGTGAACTCTGAAGAAAGAAGAGATAAAAGGATCAGAGATTCCTTTCGCAGAACCAGATCCTCTTCTTCTGTACAAACCTCCAGGCAGGTTTTTACTCCACCTCCTTCTGTCCCTAAACCATCTTTCCAATCACCTCCATCTGAACCAAAAATAAACTTCACCTTACCAAATCCTTCTCCATCATCCTTCTCCTCTCCTATTTTAAATCCCACACCTTTAAGTATTCTTCCTCCAACCCCTTCTGATAAATCTTTCTCACCTATTCCCTTTACAAATACTCCATCCTCTTCTCAATCTATCATCTCTGATATTCCATCATCATCAATCATTCTCTCAGATATCCCTTCTTCCTCATCCACCGCACCTCCATCTTCTATATCCCATCCCTTACCTACCAGAAAATCCAAACCTTACTGTCTTCTCTACCCTGACTACAAATTCACCTTCAATCCGCCTGAACCTGAACCCTATACCTACCTGGAACTTTTCAGACATGAGGTGATTAGCAGTCTAGACCTTCTGAAGGATGCATTTCTAAATGGACTGGATGATGTTTCTACAAGAAATCTCTGGAGAAGATTTCGCAAGGATTTTCAAGTAGAAGCAATGGGAGTACAGAAAAGACTAGTGGTTGCTGCTCCTGGTTACCCTGGCTACCTTCTGGAAAATGATAGTGGTATATACTACCATCCTCTCAAAAATTGTGTTGCGGCTGAGGAGAAACCCTTTGTGGATGAGCTGGAACAATTAAGACTGGCTGCTGCAATGGAAGCAAATCCATGCAGGGATATTGTTATCTTTATTCCTGATCATCCTGTTCTGCTCGGAGACTTCAAGACACTCTTTAACTATCTAAGGGAAAATCCTTCTAAGAAAGGCCCAAGCGTGGTCATTCCGGAAGTTGTTGACCCACCAGAAGTTGAAGGTCCTTCTGCTCCCAGAAATCTAGCTGCCATTCTTCAGGCACTTGAGAATGGAGACTCAGAAATTCCTGCTGCAGAATATGGAGATGCTTCTATGCAAGAAGCAGATGCTGAAGATCATGTTGTTGAATCAGATCCCGTTGAGGAAATTCCTGCAAATGATCTATCCATGGAAGCTACAGATCAAGTTGCTATTCCTGTGGTTGAAAGTGGTGAAACCTCTTCTGATCAATCTTCTCGTCTTGCAAGGACTCTGGAAGAAATTCAGAAGAGACAGGATGAGCAAAGCTCACTCAATGCTGAGTTTAGAACTTTCATGGTGAGGCAAGATGGACACAACAATGAAATTCAAGAGATGCTGGCCAAGATCCTGTCAAAGCTAGGGTCATAGATTGAGTCTGTGTTGTTTCTTTCTTTTTGCTGCATCTGTTTTTGTGCATCTTGTCTTTCTTCTCTGTGTGTACTTCTGTACCTGTTGTTTGCACTTAAATGAAATCATCCTTTTCCTCCGTGTGTTTCTTTTTGTTTGTCTCTGAATCTTTTCTGTTTTTTGATGATATGACAAAAAGGGGGAGAAATATGTGATAAATGATCTGATTTAATCAGTTGCTTTTACTAACAAGAACTGCAAGTTCTATATGGTTTAAGTGTTTTGCAGGTATAAAGAAGTGAAGAAAATCTTCAAAGCAAACACAAGAAGCAAAACCATAAGAAGCGTTATTCTGTAAAAAGAATAAGCTTATGGAAACTGAAGCAAGCTGAGTGCTGTCAAGCTTCAGAATCAGAAGCACTAATAATAGAATTTGATCCAATTGTCTATTTGCTTTGACTAAATTCTATTTGCTCTGATACATTATTTTAGCCTATATGGCTCTGATACATATCATGTGTTCTAATATACATTTTATGTTCTGACTCGTTCATGCTGACTTTTGTCGTTTAGTTTTTGTTCTGTAACATTTCAGGATGTAGAGATGCTCTGATGATGCTCTGGTACATTCAACAATGTTCTGATACAAATCTAGCATGAAGTGATGTTGGTAGAAATTCAAAGCTCTGAAGCTATCCGAGGGAAGCAGAAATCAGAAGCTGTGAATGTTCTAAAGATCCAGAAAACTCAAGTTCTGAAGCTGTCCTAAATGGAAGCAGAAATCAGAAGCTGTGAATGTTCTGAAGATCAAAGAAATTCAAGTTCTGAAGCTGTCCTAGATGGAAGCAGGAATCAGAAGCTGGGAATGTTCTGAAGATCAAAGAAATTCAAGTTCTGAAGCTGTCCTAGATGGAAGCAGGAATCAGAAGCTATGAGTGTTCTAGAGATCTAAAGAAATTCAAGTTCTGAAGCTGTCCAATGGAAGCAGAAGTCAGAAGCTATGAATTCTCTGAAGACAGAAGCTTATGTGATCGTCTCTACCGAAATAATCAGGGAAGTCTTTTATTAAAGTTCTTCGAGTATTTATTTCAGGGGGAGATTATTTATCTCAGGGGGAGATTGTTAATCTCAGGGGGAGACATATTCACATGCTTATGCTATAGCTGTGTAATTTGTCTTTTGCCGTCTGCTCTTTCTGATCGCAAATTCATATCATTTATATATGTTTTTGTCATCATCAAAAAGGGGGAGATTGTTAGAACAAGATTTGTTCTGATCAATTATCTTAGTTTTGATGATAACAATAATATGAATTTTGCTTAAGATAATATGGTACTCTAATCCAATGCAATTTCCTTTTCAGGAAATATATAAAGAGTATGCATAAATCAGCGCTCAGAAGCTTTGACTCAGAAGGTTCAGCATGCAACATCAGAACATGGTCTGGCAAGACATCAGAAGATGGTCGAAGCAGAATCAGAACATGGGTCTTTGGAAGCATCAGAAGAACATGAGATCAGAAGCACTGAAGTTCTGATGGTATCACGCTCAGAAGCACTTCAAGGTCAGAAGATCAGAAGATGCTTTGCACCAAGCTGTTTGACTCTGATGATAATCAAACGTTGTATTTACAAACATCAGATCAGAAGAAAGTACAAATGGCAGGCTACGCTGACTGACAAAAGGAACGTTAGAAGCTATTAAAGGCAACGTCAGTAGACACAGCGTGAACAAGGCTCGAGGTAGTTGACAAAAGCGTATAACATTAAATGCAAAGCTGTACGGAACATGCAAAGCATTAAATGCATTCAACGGTCATCTTCTCAAGCGCCTATAAATATGAAGTTCTGATGAGAAGCAAGGTTAACAATTCTGAATAACTACTCTGAACAACTCTGAATCAAATTCTGTGAATATTAACTTGCTGAAACGCTGTTCAAATCAAAGCTCAGAATCTTCATCTTCATCAAGCTCACTACATTGCTTTTGTAATATCTTAGTGAGATTAAGCTTAAACGTTAAGAGAAATATCACAGTTTGTGATTATAGCTTTTAAGAAGCATTGTAATACTCTTAGAAAGATTACATTAAGTTGTAAGTAACTAGAGTGATCGTGTTGATCAGAATACTCTAGGAAGTCTTAGCTTGTGTCTAAGCAGTTGTAATTAGAGTGATCACGTGGTGGTCAGGATACTCTAAGAAAGTCTTAGCTTGTGTCTAAGCAGTTGTTCCTAGAGTGATCAGGTTGTGATCAGGATACTCTAGAAGACTTAGTTGCGGACTAAGTGGAAAACCATTGTAATCCGTGCGATTAGTGGATTAAATCCTCAGTTGAGGTAAATCATCTCTGCGGGGGTGGACTGGAGTAGTTTAGTTAACAACGAACCAGGATAAAAATAACTGTGCAATTTATTTTTATCTGTCTAGTTTTTAAAGCTACACTTATTCAAACCCCCCCTTTCTAAGTGTTTTTCTATCCTTCAATCCTATGTGAGGAAGATACAACCTCATACAATAGATAACAAATTGTGGATTCACTTCTTCCAAGAAAGTCTATCGGGTACACAACTCGAGTGGTACTATCAGCTGGAAAATACCAAGGTTCATACTTGGGAAGAATTAGCTACTGCTTTTTACAAACAGTACCAATACAATGGTGATCTTGCGCCAACCCGTACTCAACTAAGGGGCATGTCTATGGGACCAAAAGAAAGTTTCAAAGGATATGCACAAAAGTGGAGAGATATGGCTGGAAGGGTTCAACACCCTTATCTGATCGCGAATTAGTCGACATGTTCATGGGCACTTTAACTGGCCCTTTCTATAGCCATTTGCTGGGATGCTCATCATCAGGTTTCACTGACCTGATATTGACCGGAGAACGTGTCGAAAGTGGCATTCAAAATGGAAAAATTCAAATAGGTTCCTCCTCTGGTACTACAAAAAGGCCCATCAGCGGGAGAAATGAGGTCAATGCAACACAAATTCAGAAAAGTCGCAAAAGTGAGCAGCATCAATCTGTAGGGGCAGTTTTGATCTCCGTATCTGCACCTCAAAAAGATCAACAGCCAAAATATACGCATCGACCAGATGCACCAAGAAGAAATTTCACCAGAATCAACATGCCAATCTCTCAGGCATTGCAGCACTTGCTAAAAGCAGATCTGATCACATTAAAAGGTCCTCCAAAGAATGTCAACACTTCCTCTCCGAATTACCGCCCTGATGCAACATGTGCCTACCACTCAAACTTTCCAGGACATGACGCAGATCACTGCTGGGCCTTGAAAAATAAAATACAAGATATGATAGATGTTGGGGAAATTGAGTTCGATCCTCCAGAAACTCCAAATGTCATCACAGCACCTATGCCAAAGCATGACAAAACTGTCAACGTTATCCTGGACACTGTTTACATCTATGATGTGAACGAATTATCAACTCCACTCTGCGAAGTCAAAGGAAAGCTAATCCGAGCTGGTTACTTCCTAGGATGTGACCCCGACTGCTTTTACTGCTCCTGCCTGCCCAATGGTTGTGAAAATCTGAGGATGGGAATTCAAAAATGGATGGATCGCCGTATCATTATGTTTGAGAGGCTCCCTTCTATGGACGTGTTGTGCGAAGTCTTTGCAAACGGGATGAGAATAGAGGATGCCTCAGTGATATCCAGCTTACCATTCAAAATCTCTGCCAAGGCTCTATTCAAAATTTCTGCTACACTCAAAGTGGCATCAGTAGTCATTGCTAGTCCAACTCCATTTCCATACTCCTCAGACAAAGCTGTCCCATGGGGATACGACACTAATGTTTACGTTCATGGAGTTAAGCAGGGTACCTCGACTGAAGATACCGCAAAGTTAACTACTCCAACTGTGGGTAATATTGTGGGTACCAGCAAGATCACGAGAAGTGGAAGAATCTTTTCACCAGAAATTTCTCCAAATGTTGCTGCTGGTCCAGTCCGAGTCCCAGTTCCTAATCAAGATAACAACGCTCGCGGAAAAGATCCACAAGTTGAACAAGTTCAAACCCCGGTGGAGATCACTGCTGAGGATCCATCAAAGCAAGAAATGGAGGAAATATTGAAAATCATCTGCAAGAGTGATTACAATATTGTTGAGCAACTGGGGCACACCGCTTCAAAAATCTCAATGCTATCTCAGCTAAAATATTCAGAAGCTCATGCCAAAGCCCTGATGAAGTTCCTGAAAGCTGCGCATGTGCCTCAAGAGATCTCAGTCGACCAATTTGAGAATTGTGTTGCCAATCTAACCGTGAGCAATGGTCTCGGTTTCTCTGATGTGGATCTAACCCCTGCTGGGAAAAATCACAACAAAGCCCTACATATCTCCATTGAATGTAATGGAACCACTCTATCTCATGTGCTAGTAGATAACGGTTCTTCTTTGAACGTGTTACTGAAAACAGTACTAGAAAAGCTTGACTTCGAAGGAATTGTGTTACAACCAAGTGATGTTGTGGTAAGAGCCTTTGACGGGTCAACCAGAACGGTAAACGGAAAAGTGAATCTCCCAATCAGAGTGGGTTCTCAAATCTTTGATTCTATCTTTTACGTAATGGAAATTCACCCAGCCTACTCCTGTTTACTTGGACGTCCTTGGATACATGGGGCAAACGCTGTAACTTCTACCCTGCATCAGAAGTTAAAATATCCAGTAAAAGGAAAGATTGTCACAGTCTATGGCAAAGAAGAATATGTGGTTAGTCACCTAAGCAATTCCAAATATGTTGAGTTGGAGGACGAATTCATCGAAACTCCATGCCAATCATTTGAGGTGGTCTCCCCAGATGTCTCTACCACCAAGCATATTCCTGCTACTCCAACTACAACTATGGCTTCTCTCAAAGATGCCAAAGCCATGATTGAACAGGGTGATTGCACAGTATGGGGACAGCTTCCCGATATACCCTACAAATCTGACAAGCTAGGCCTGGGCTATGATAGTGAAAATCAAAAGAATGATCAAGGTCCTCGTTCTGGAGGATTAATGTCACACTTCGTCAGCCAAGAAGTAAACGCTATTGAAGATGAAGGAGTGTTCATGAACCATATCATTCAGCCATATCCTGATGAAATTCCACCTATTTCCATGGGAATGTGGGATGCTGTGGGAGAACCAAACGGAGGGTATAATTATCAGTATGCCGCACCTCAGAATTCTTATATTGCTATGGAAGACATTACCCCGACTGGATGGGGTGATCAAATTGGAAATGACGAAAGTTTCACAAGTCCCGTCACTGAGCAATATCAAAATCCACCCAAAGAAGTATGGGACACGCTAGGAGAACCCAGCGGCAAATATGACTATATGGTGAAATACTCCGCTCCTCCGAGCTCACAAATTGCTATGGAGGACATTGTCCCAACTGGATGGGATGAACAGTACGATGACAATTTCGCTCTTGAAGAAGCCAGGGAAATACCAAATAACGAGGGTTGCTTTCTGTCAGCATACACTCCTCATCAGGATGCACAAGTCTCAATTCAAAACATCATCCTGACTGCATGGGACGGCCTTATCGAGCATCTCGCTCAGCCAACAGAGATATCTCAGCCTGGGCTCTCGTATCCAGCAGAGTATATCCCTTATCCCGAAGGATCACCGGCTCATTTTCCCACTAATGAAATCAATGTTGTGGAAGGTGAAGAAGACAACTACAACTGGAACAGCTGGGTCCCCCTGCTCACAACAGTGGATTGAACAACTGGAAAGCTGAGGATGTAATCTCCTTTGACCAGGAGTAAATGCCATTTCCTGTTTTCTTTGTGTATATTGTGCAAAGATAAAAATGGTTCCTGAACAATCGAACCATGAGCTTGAAAGTCGTGTGCCTTAGCACACCGGTCCTTCTATAAGGGCTTATCATATCATGATCATGTGCATTCAATAAAATCATGGGACGCTTGCATATTTAAATTTTATGATCCTTTTTCCTTCTTTCTTCGCTTTCAAAAAGCTATGTTTTTTTTCTTCACACACACTCACATAACTAACATGCAGATTCACATACACTCTGGATCCAGTCAACAATGATTCTGCTATTGCCCGTCATGACTTTGAAAATCCGATCTACCAAACTGAGGACGAAAGTGAGGAAGATTGTGAAGTACCAAGAGAAATTGCAAGGCTGCTAGAACAAGAAGACAAGGCCATACAGCCTCACGAGGAGCCAATTGAGGTCATCAACTTAGGCAGCAACGAAGAAAAGAAAGAAGTCAAAATAGGGGCTGATTTAGAACACAACATCAAGCAAAGACTGATTCAAATGCTGCGAGACTACGTCGAGATATTCGCCTGGTCCTATGAAGAAATGCCAGGCCTTGACACGGACATTGTAGTTCATCGCCTGCCAATCAAAGAAGGTAGCACTCCAGTCAAACAGAAACTACGAAGGAGTAGGCCTGATATGTCAAAAAAGATCAAAGACGAGGTTGAAAAACAGTTCAATGCCGGATTCCTAAAAGTTGTAAGTTATCCTCCTTGGATAGCTAACATCGTCCCTGTACCTAAAAAAGACGGGAAAGTCAGAATGTGCGTGGACTACAGAGATCTGAACCGGGCAAGCCCCAAAGATGATTTCCCTTTACCACACATCGATGTACTGGTTGACAATACCGCACAATGCAAGGTATTCTCCTTTATGGACGGATTCTCAGGGTACAATCAAATCAAGATGGCACCCGAAGACATGGAAAAAACAACCTTCACAACACCCTGGGGAACCTTTTGTTACAAAGTAATGCCCTTTGGTCTGAAAAACGCAGGAGCAACCTATCAACGTGCAATGGTTGCGCTATTTCATGATATGATTCATCAAGAAATAGAGGTGTATGTCAATGACATGATTGCAAAATCCAACACCGAGGAAGAACATCTGGGTCATTTACACAAGTTGTTTGATAGACTCAAGAAATACAAGTTGCGACTGAACCCAAATAAGTGTACCTTTGGAGTAAGATCCGGCAAACTCTTAGGTTTCATCGTCAGCAGCAAAGGTATTGAGGTTGATCCCGCCAAGGTTAAAGCCATTCAAGAAATGCCTATACCTCGTACCGAGAAACAAGTCAGAGGATTCTTGGGACGTCTAAATTACATCGCCCGATTCATTGCCCACATGACTACTACTTGTGTGTCGATCTTCAAACTGTTGAAGAAAGATCAAGTGGAAAGGTGGAATGACAAATGCCAGTTAGCCTTTGACAAAATCAAAGAATATCTCCAAAAACCTCCAATCTTGTTGCCACCTGTGGAAGGCAGACCTCTGATAATGTACCTAACTGTGTTAGAAGACTCAATGGGGTGTGTACTAGGACAACATGACGAGTCCGGCCGAAAGGAGCACGCAATCTACTATCTTAGCAAAAAGTTTGCCGATTGTGAAACAAGATACTCACTACTCGAAAAAACTTGTTGTGCCTTAGCTTGGGCGGCTCGCCGACTAAGACAGTACATGCTAAATCACACCACTTTCCTAATCTCCAAGATGGATCCCATCAAATACGTGTTCGAAAAACCTGCTCTCTCTGGAAGAATAGCGAGATGGCAAATGATCTTAACAGAATATGACATTCAATACACTTCACAAAAAGCAATCAAAGGAAGTGTGGTAGCTGATCATCTGGCTCATCAAGCAGTGGATGATTATCAAGCATTGAACTTTGACTTCCCAGACGAAGACATTATGCTAGTCAATGACTACAAACAACCAGGACCAGAAGAAGGACTCGAGCCAGGATCCCGGTGGACTATGGTTTTTGACGGAGCTTCTAATGCACTTGGCAATGGCATCGGAGCTGTGATCATTTCCCCCGCAGGAAGTTACACACCGTTCACTGCCAGATTATGCTTCAATTGCACTAACAATATAGCCGAATACGAAGCATGTATTCTGGGTCTTAAAGCTGCAATCGATCTAAGAATCAAATTCCTGGAAGTCTACGGAGACTCGGCCTTGGTAATCTACCAAGTCAAAGGGGAATGGGACACGAAGCACCCGAATCTAATTCCTTACAAAGAATATGTGCTGAGTTTGATTCCTTACTTCGAAGAAATCACTTTCGAACACATCCCACGCGAGGAAAATCAACTAGCTGATGCTTTAGCTACCATGTCATCCATGTTCAAAGTCAGGTGGGACAACGAGGCGCCTATGATCACCATTTACAGGCAAGATGAACCATCATATTGCAATGAGATCAATACCGAGGGAACAAAAGAAAAACCATGGTTCCATGAAGTAAAAAGATATCTCGAAGCTCAGGAGTACCCTGAAGGGGCATCCATTAACGACAGAAAGTTTCTAAGGAGATTTGCTGCCAAATTCTTTCTAAGCAATGGAACCCTATACCAACGCAACCATGACTCGACTTTACTTCGATGTGTAAACAAGAAGGAAGCAGAACAGATCATGGAAGAAATACACAATGGTACCTTCGGTACTCATTCCAGTGGACATACAATGGCTAAAAAGATCCTGAGAGCAGGTTATTACTGGTCTACCATGGAAACAGACTGCCATCATCACTTCCGAACATGTCACAAATGCCAGATATACGCTGACAAAGTACATGTACCTCCAGTTCCATTAAGCGTCCTGACGGCTCCTTGGCCTTTTGCAATGTGGGGTATTGATATGATTGGAGAAATCAAACCTACTGCCTCCAACGGACATCGCTTTATCCTGGTCGCTATTGACTACTTCACAAAGTGGGTAGAAGCAGCTTCATTTGCTTCTGTCACCAAAAATGTGGTGGCCCGGTTCATCAAATACAATCTCATTTGTCGGTACGGCATCCCTGAACGGATTATCACGGACAATGGCACAAATATAAACAACAGAATGATTACTGAACTTTGCACACAATTCAAGACCAAGCATCATAATTCCTCTCCATATCGACCAAAGATGAACGGCGCGGTGGAAGATGCCAACAAGAACATCAAGAAAATCATACAAAAAATGACAGTAACCTACAAAGACTGGCATGAGATGTTGCCTTTTGCTCTTCATGGTTATCGCACATTTGCGCGTACTTCAACAGGGGAAACTCCATTCTCCTTAGTCTATGGTATGGAGGCAGTTCTTCCAATTGAAATTCAGATTCCTTCCCTAAGGATTATGAAAGAAGCCAATCTAGACGAAGACGATTGGATTCAAACACGATTGGACCAGATAAACTTGATTGATGAGAAAAGGCTCGCAGCTATTTGTCATGGTCAGTTATACCAAAAGCGTATGATCAAAGCCTTCAACAAAAAAGTCAAAAGTCAAGCATACCAAACTGGTGGCTTGGTTGTCAAACGCATCATCTTACCACAAGGTGATCCCAGAGGCAAATGGACTCCCACCTACGAGGGACCATTCATAATCAAGAAAATATTCTCCGGCGGCGCCATGTTGCTTACCACCATGGATGGCGAGGATTTCCCACACCCTGTGAATGCTGACATAGTCAAAAAATACTTCGCTTAAAAAGAAGAAAAAAACAGCTCGCTAAGTTGAAAACCTGAAAGGGCAACTTAGGCAAAAAAATGAGCGTCTCGGTGGATTGAAAACCCGAAAGGGCGGTCCAGAAAAAAATTAGAGACTAAATAAATACTATCTCGGTAGGCTGAAAACCTGAAAGGGCAGCATAGGCAAAAGTTAGGGAATGAAGCATACAACTGTGTTCTGTTCAGCTGCCTACTCACCATCAAGATTCAACACCTCAAAGACACCGATCAGTCCAATCACTTTCTTCCAACAAGAGAGGGATGAGATGCTCGAAGACAGATTGGCAATAGCAGAGTTGAAACTTGACTGGATCGTTTTCACATAGCTATTTATCTTTATAAATATTTTCCAAAACTTTCTGACAATTTCCTACTTCTAGGATTGTTGTCTCCCTGTGCTAACCAGCCTATCATGGCTCTTTTTTCAAAAATCAATGCAGCTTAGGCTCAAAAATCACTATTTTCACTTTTTCTGTTTTAAATACGTAAACGTCCCAATGATAATTTTGAATGAACATGTGCATTTGAATATGATTGATGTTTACCAGGAAAAACAGGAATAGCATTCAGGAAATGTCCCAATTATCTGGACATCATTTCATCAGAAGAAAATCCCCAAGAGAAGCGCATTTCTCAGCAAATTCCTCAAAAAGATTTTCTCTTCAAAAGAAGTCTTATCCCCCAGCAGGGTTGTTCCAGATTACTATCTTCAGAAGGTGTGATCCCCGCACTCGTACTTGGTCAGATAGTGCATCGGAGGATTATGCATCTTCCTCATTCCCATTTGAAAGGGCATCAGAACTTCCAGCTACCTTTCATTCCCAAGTGATAGTCAAAGGTCCTTCAACAGAGTATCATGGTTCTCAAAGAATTTCCCCAGCCGAGGGTACTCAAACAAGACAAAAGATCATCAACGATCACAATATAGTCATATCCAGATGACTGGCGGAAATTTATTTTCCCAAATAGAAGCTTGACATCTCACATTCATACATCACATATTCACATTCATACATCATATTTATACATCATACATCATGCATCATGCGCATATTCATACGCATATTCATACACAACATAACATGCATATTTCTCCGAGAATATCTCACATTACATGCATCATAAACATTGCATATCACTAACTTGATTTTTCAGGCAGACGGATATCTTCGACAAAGATGTTCTCAATCACATGCAGTGTTCACCTGAATTCCATGAACGGTTCTCTCAGATATGATCAAGCCGAAGATTCATTCTGATCACTAACCAACTCGAAAACAGGCATTACAGATCTAAAGCGATACCTCAGACGGTTCCAGAACGATCTACTATCAAAGATCTAAAGCGATACCTCAGACGGTTCCAGAACGATCTACTATCAAAGATCTAAAGCGATACCTCAGACGGTTCCAAAATGATCTAACATTGCAGATCTAAAGCGATACCTCAGACGGTTCCAGAACGATCTACTATCGAAGATCTAAAGCGATACCTCAGACGGTTCCAAAACGATCTAACATTGCAGATCTAAAGCGATACCTCAGACGGTTCCACAATGATCAACTTCCAAAATCTAAATCGGAAAAACTTTGGACAAGTTCCGTAACGATTATCTTCCAAGACTTAAAGCGGTAACCTTGGACAGTTCCGAAACAGTCAACACAAAGACTTTCAAATCCTTCATCAAGATATAATCAATGAATTCATTCTGATGAACAAACCATCAACACATTTACCAGGTGGCATCTGAAAACCCATCTCAGGTAATGTTTCAATCTGCCAACAACATTTCGCAGACGACATTCAAATGCAACTTCCAACATCTCTTCTGATCAAGGTAACTGCAATTTTTCGGGGCATCTAAATATTCAATCATCTTCTACCTTCAGATTTCAGACAATCTCTTCAGGTTTAAGAAGATTGAATAGGGGCAACTGTTATACCCCAAAATTTGCCCGCATCTTTTTTCAAGAAAACTCCAATCTGGAAATTAAGAGTCTCATATAATCATGGATTTTTATTTCAACAAATATCCTGACATATGAAATACTTAGTTTTTAGAATTTTTCTTATACAGTAATTTGGCTTGCAGTTGAATTTATTCTTACGCAAACGCCAAATACTGTTTATTACTTCACACATGCTATTTATTTATTTACAGATAAATAGTACTGACACAATTGGTACAGAGTTAAATCTTTTTGCAGGCGCAGAATCAGGAAACTCAGACTGTACTGGTAACAGTATATTAGTTATTTATTATGTCTATGTTTTTAACAAGTCATGTAAATAAACTTTCATTTTTTCACATAAAACAAAAACAAAAACAACAAAAAAAAATTAACTTTGACTGTTGATTTTTCACTCTAACTGCTACGTCAATACCTGAACAGTCAGTTGACAACCAAACTGCTGGCAGTACAATTCTCAGTGTTTTGTACCATCAATCAAATCAATCTTTTACAATTCAAAATTCCAATATTTTTGTTCTAGAAGTCTTCTGAATATCACGCGATTAGCAGAGACTCAACACTGCACAAAAATCAGGTACGCTTAACTGTCTCCTACACAAACAGTCCCTGACTAGGGTTTTCTTGTTTTTACAGGAGAAACAAGCTTTTGAGACCTCAAATGGATTTCATGCACATCCATATATCTCAAAGTACCATCATACAAATTTTCAAACTTCAATTCACTCAGACGCACCGTCAGCAGCTCAAACAGTCAACAGACGACCCGTTTGACCAAAAAAGTCAACAGACAGTCAAAAATGAAATTTTTTGTCAAAATCCATATTTTGTCAAAGGATTCATCATTTGATCATTGGATGATCATAATTCATCAAGGAAAGATCAAAAATCAACAAAACCCTAAGATTCAAAATTAGGGTTTTTGCCTGAAAAGTCAACTCAACTTTGACTGGTCATAACTCTCTCATCCTTCATCCAAAAAATTCAAACCAAATCTCATTTTGAAGGAAATTCAATTATCTTTCAAATGCAATTGATCCCATGGTCATTGCATTCACCATTTGAAAAATATGATCAAAGACATTACAGGTCATTTTCAAAGTCAACAAAAAGACACTTTTTTCAAAAGGACACACAAGGAGCATCAAAAATCATTTTGACATGAGACCAAAGGCATTGGTTAGAGGACTCTTTGAGGTTTCCAAGAAGTGCAAGATCTCCTTCATATGACAAAAATTGAGGGATTTACACCTTGTTGAAGTTGGCTAAATTTTGGAAAATGCATAAAACCAACATTGCTCAAAAATGCATTTTTTCCAAATGGGGCCAAGTTTTCATGGTTCAAGCATGTATGCCATGTTATTATGGGCCTCCCACGACCAAGACAAGGCCCATACCATTTTTATTCATTTTTTGCTTGATTTTATCTTATTTTAAGATTAAATTAAAAGGAAAAATGAATGGATAATGGTTAGCTTACAATCTAAGCATGACTCACCCAAGGAATCTTCATTTTTCTGCAGAGAATTGAAGAGCAAGGCAAGTGCATTGAAGAGAAGAAGACTTGGTCAATAATTCAAAGCTTTTTAATATAAAAAAATCAAGAATTCCACAAAGGCAACTAGATGCTTCTTAGCTTCAATTCTAAGCACTTCAATGCTTATAAATAGGCTAGCATACTTTAGTAACACAGAGAGGACGAATTCAGTAGCATTCATAAGCACATAGCACTCTTGTAATAACTTGTAATTTTCAAAGAAACTTGAAATTCGAATTTTAAGTTTCAGTCAATTTCAATACAAAATAAACATTCAAACATCATCTCTGAGCTTCACTGAAACAATTCCAATCATTTCCAAGTCTTAAACCTCATTGAATCGAGCTATATAGGCCACGGTTTGTTCAAACTAAAACCAACTTATATCTCATAACACACGCATATTTAACAAGATGTAGATGCATAATTGTGTTTGGTTTGAAGCTCTGGTCGTTTCTGGAGCTTCAATTGGATTTTAATGGCTGTTTATAGCATATACCATTTTAGGGTTTTCTTAGCTCGAAATTAGGGTTCTTCATTAGGGCCAAAATTAAAGCAAATTAAGGGCATGGTTACATTCAGTGGAACAAGACGAGTTGAATGGTACCATCGCGCCTGATTTCTATGCCTGTTTACCCCTATTCGTTATTTTGCAGAATTAGGGTTCATCAATTATAGCGCTTTTGCATAAAAGCGCTGTTGAAAGTGGCGTCTGGAGGTTGAAGATGATGCGTGTCCTCCTCCTATTGGCTGGCACGCGCGCGCAGTTTTTTTAAATTTCCCACTAATCAAGTGTTTTGCAGGTACACTGAGTGCCATGCGCCTCAAAATCTGAACCATCTGATCCACTATCCATCCAATCCAACGCGCCAGATCATGCAGCCGCATCATGTTCCTTCATTCAATTTCCACATCTGATCAGTATCCTTTTATTTTTTATTTCTATTTTAATTTCTTTGCAAAATTAATTAAAAATAGTTTTAAAAATCCAAAAAATACACAAAAAATATTTTTAGACTTCTAAAATAATTTTTTATTTTCTGAAATAAAAATATTTTATTTTTCTTCATAATTTCAATATTTTGCATAATTAATTAGTATATATTTATATATTTGCTTCTTAATTATTCTAACCAATCAAAAAATCATACAAAAATTTGTTCTTAATGTTAAATATTGTTTATATATTATAAACTAATTTTGTACATATTTTGAATAATTTTCTCTTTAAGTTTTAATTATTTGTATAATTATTTGCATAATTATGTTTTAATTAGCTTAATCAATTTCAAATCAATTTCAAAAATTCCAAAAAAATTAGTTTTGTTTTAAAATTAATTAACAAATATTTTGTACATATTTTAAACTTAATTTCTAGGTTTAAATCTATTTTCATTTTTTTTTTCATTTTGATTTAATTAATCATACATTAATTATAATTAAAATAAATCATAAAAAATCCAAAAACATGCCTTTTATTTTTCTTGCAATTTCAATTCCTAGATAAATGTATAGGATGTCAAAATCATGTAAATAGGCTTAGTTTACATTTCCTGCACAATCGATGTAATAGCGTAGATTTACTTTCCGCACTTTACATTTCCGCATTTTAATTTCCAGCAAATATAAACTGCGTGTATGTCAAAGATAAAATTGAACCGTTAGATCACTAACTTCAAAGATAAAATATCTGAATACAAACACAATCACACTTGCACCTCTTAAGGTAATCCCTTCTCATTCTTTTCAAAATCAAAGTCAAAATTCTACTGTTTCGAGTACAAAATCGAACCTTTTGTTTATATCCGGTGAAAGGATAGATTTTTAAAGGAAATGGGATAAAGACCTTACAACTCAGGGTAGACCTCCTAGTTTGCTTGCTCAAATCAAAACAAACAAAATTCTCATATACTGTTGTTTTTCAAAACAAAACTTTCCAAAAAGATAATATTTTGTATACATCCAAACACGGATCATTACAAAGTTAACGTTCTTTTCAAAACATCTTTCGAAAGATAAACAAGCATTTTGTATACATCCGCACACGGATCATTACAAAATTCAATTTACAAAGGTATTTGAAACCACATATGAGCATTCTAAAGCAATTGAAAAGTAATCGAAAAACAAGTGAGCTAAGCAAACTTAAGAGCCCATGGATAACCATGGATACAAAGGGTGCTAACACCTTCCCTTTGTATAACCTACCCCCTTACCCAGAATTTCTTAAAGGTCTTTTTTCTGTTTCTTTTATAAACATTTCCTTAATTGGATAAAATAAAAGGTCGGTGGCGACTCTGTGAATTTTCAAAAATGCGAAAGCATTAAGCGATAAAAAAGAGTCAGTTCACGTATCTCTCCCGAACAGAGGTATGGCCCGAATAAAAACGGAGGTCCACAGTATAATTATGGTTACTTTCATAACCGTGGTGATACAATCAAGTTTTCATGGGTTCGAACCTCACCTCCCTCAAATAGTTCATTACTTTTACGTTAATGCGCGTCTTTTCATTTTTATTTATATTTCAATAAAAATAATAGGTATCTCTATGGTTCTTTTTTAAAATCGTTGTTACACACTGGAATTTCTTTATATATATATATATATATATATATATATATTATATATATATATATATATATATATATATATATATATATATATATATATATATTAAACATTAAGTATCAATTTTTACACTAATAATAGAAACAACTCTAACACCAACATCGTAGTCATCGCCAGGAAGAAGACAATAACATCTACATAGTGTTCTACTTTAAGATACGTCAAATATTTTTGACATTATTGTTGTTCAATTTCGTTACAATTATCATTCAAGCTGTTTGTTAGTATATTAGTTTATAGTTTAAGCTGATAATTTAAGTTGTTAGTTTAAGTTGGTAGCTTAAGAGAATGATAAAGCCCTAAAGTTAAGAAGAAAGAAAAGATTTCATTACATAAAATTCCATTACATAAGGCCTTAATAATCAAATCTAAATCCTCTGGCTGAGAGGAAGTTAATCCAATGTTAGTTTGCCTCATCCTCAACATCAGAGTCGAAGAAAATCATTTTCCTTATCAACCTTCTTCTTCTTCTTCTTCTTCTTCATCTTCTTCTCCTCACCCTAAGAGTTATCATGTGTCTCAAGTAGAGTTCGTTTGCACAAGACTGGATTCTTTTCTCATCTTGATTATGAGGATGGTTTTGCAGCACAATAACCTCTACAACAACAACATGTTGATTTTGAGGATGGTTTTGCAGCACAACACCCTCTACAATAACAACTTATTCATTCTCAACATTATTATTAGCTTGAGCAGGAGAACTCATTTTAATTCCTTTGGATGATTTTTTTTTTGTGTTTTGGTTCTTCCGCTTTTATATTGTTCCTTCTGATTCTTCATCTTCTTCTCTTGGGAGTTTAAAAACAAAAAAATGCACGCAAGTCAAGCTAGTTTGCTCATTATTGGTTCTTTAATTTTATACACTTTCTCTTCTCTTGGAAGTTGGAAAGATCATTTTCCTACCTCGAGCTCTTCAAACTTATTCTTCCATTCTTAGATATTAATTCTATGTATATTTTGATGTACTTAATGGAATTGTGTACTTAATACAGCTAATTTTGATATCAATTCAAAAATGGTGTAATGTTGATTCTAGTATGATACAGTTAATTGACATTTATTCATAAACAATATTGCAACGGTTATTAGGCTAAACCGTTGTTATATGGTGCGTGCTTTCCAGCTTACTACAACAGTCACAAGATCATGATTGAAAGTACTAAATAAACAACAACACACTACATAACATCGCCTGGACCTGAGTGATTATATACATATTCCAACTGTTTTTAAATGCTTTTTCCGTATTAGTGATGTGATTAACCCAACTATCTACTCAGGAAGCAAGAAAGTGGTTTCTGGAGGAAAACCATCTTACAAGTTCACAGATCTTTACAAGAATCTTCAAATTTGGTTCAAAATTATTTTTGGGAAGTATTCACTTCAAGCTCATTTGACTATGTTAACTTACATCAGAAAGACATCTTGTATTATCTGATGAAGGGCGAGAAGATTCATCTTCCATCTCTTCTTTTCAACTATTTGAGAGACTCAATCATTGAGACCAGAAGTAGTGAAACTGGGAAGTCCAATAAGAACTACATTCCTCTGGGAAGACTTATATCATATGTTCCAATTGAGAGTGGTCTTGTAGAACATCTAAAAAAACTAAATCTTACGGAAGATATTGTAGCAGAAATTGGAAAACCTTTCAATGGAAATAATCTTAGAGGCATCAACATTCTTAAGAAGTCCTCAGCTGTGGTCAAACCAACCATCCATATAAATTTCCTAAGTGTGAGAAATCAAATGATTCTAGTTGAATAATATCATCTCTTCATAAAGGTTGATCTATAATATGCTCTAGAAACATATCTTAGAATGCATGAAGCTGAAGGTGTTGATACTTTTTCTATCTCTTATGATGCACTTGCTGAAGAACCCCTTCTCCAATCGATGCAAAAAGAAAGTCTGACTCTGCTCAAAAAAGTAAAAATTCTCATCATAAGAAGCTCATAATTCTAGAGCAAGGATATTCTGCAAACTCTTCAAGGAATGTTGCACTGGCTTCTTATCCGACTCCGACTAGTAAGTCCTCTGAATATCTCAATATTATTATTTCTTTTTCTGACATTAGATTTATTAATTCATCAATTTCTACACCACCTCCACAAAATTCAACCACAGTTACCACAACATAAATTCCACTCTCATCAATGCCCTGATTTATTTAATTAATTTTTCATGAATAATTATGTGATTGTGTGGGTGCTTGTTGATGCTTTAGAGTGTTAGATGAGCCCTTAGGTGAAGGGTGGTAACCTTAGAAATGTTGAATTTAAGGTATTTGAGGTGTTCGAGTAAAATTGTAGAGATTTGGGGGTGAGTCAGCAAAAAGGATTAAGTAATAGTGATAGTAATAATCAAATAATTATTTTAATTATTATGGTTATAAAGACTTTATGAAATAAGTATTTTATTTGAAATTAATAAAATAGATATTTAATAGGATTAATATTTATTTTATTTTATTAGAACGAATTTTTTAATTAGTTGGAATAAATTATAATAGTAATAACATTATAATAAAAAAAAAAAGGGAATAGAGAGCGACGTTTTTGGACAGAACGTGAAAAGGTAGAAAAAGGAAGAGAAAGCTAGGGTTTGAGGAAGAAAAAGAGATCCTCATTGTTTAATTAATCTTGCTAGGAAATACCAAGGTAAAGGTGGGATTTCCTATCGTATAGAGTTTTGCACGACTATATGTGGGTGGGTGTCTCTTGTTTCTTTGATTGATTTTCTCTTTTATATGATGAATTATGAAATTGTATGATAATGCTATGTTGGTGTGTGTTTGGTGAATTGTGTGTTAATGCTATTGAAATTGTATGTCGATGCTATTAGAAACGTGTATTTGGTTGAGTGGTATAATGAGCAATTGTTGTTATTGAGGGTTATTGGGAATCAGAGTCGGGACCCAGTTATGAATTGGTATGATAAGTTTGGGGTTTTGGGATGTTTTGGAAATTGATTTTCATACAAACATATAGTAGAAAATTGCCTTTATCGCAGTGGTAACCAGCTACCACTTTTGGTGTAACCGTTTACACCCGAAAAAACTTACAAACGTGAAAAATGGACTTTTAGGGAGTGTAACCGGATATCGATTATGGCGTAACCGGTTATCGATTATGGCGTAATCATTTATGTGTTTTAGCGTAACCGTTTACCACTGTTTTGGCAGGATTTTTGTAAAACTTTCAAAATTCATAACTTTAGCTTCGAGTGTCTGATTCAGGTTGTGTTCAAAGCGTTGAAAGCTGGTACAATGTACTTTCATTTAAAAATAGTTCCACTTTCTAGAAATTATTTAAATGACATGTAATGGTGTTGTATGGTGACCATGGCGTTGTTGTTTACGCGTTTTGTAGTAGTGTTAGCAACTAAGTTAAAATACTAGTCTTGATACTTGTAGAGTAGATGGTCACGGCACATGACATGAGAAATGCATATGTTCCAAAGTCACGACATATGACATTTAGTCTTTGCTATCTATTGAAGCAAGGGTTGGCTTTTCGTGGTCACGATGAATCAATATAATCTTATAACAAGGAAACTTCCTTGAAATGCTTAGATGGTATGCTGACAAAAAAAAGAAAAAGTGAGATGAGTTGTATTATAAAATGCTCTAGAAAATCTAAAAATGACTTCTCCGTCAATTCAAAGAGATATCATTAAAGTGGCGTCTTTGGAAACTACCAAAGCAATTGTTAATGACCTTGGAGATGAATTGTTTTCTAATCTTGTTGATGAATCCAAGGATATATCTGATAAGGAGCAAATGGCTATTGTTTTGCGTTATGTTAACAAAGATGGAATTATTGTTGAACGGTTTTGGTATTTCTCATGTTAAAACTACAACATCCTTGTCATTGAAAATGGCCATAGGTGATTTGTTATGCAAACATGGACTCACTACTTCTAGAATTCGAGGACAGGGTTATGATGGTGCGAGTAACATGCAAGGAAATATTTTTGGTCTTAAGAGTTTGATATTAAAGGAAATCCCATATGCATTTTATGTACATTGTTTTGCTCATCAATTGCAACTTACATTAGTTGCTATTTCTAAAGATCACCTTCAAGTTTGCTCTCTTTTTAGCCTAATATCCACTTTATCAAATGTTATAGCTTAAAGATCATAAGCATTGTCTTTGAGGAATCACTAAACACCCATTTGTGTGTCTTGTTGCACATGCATTCATGGGGAGATGATACTCCGGTTTGGTAGCTTTGATCCTATTGTGGAAACGGAAGCGGTGAACTATAAGTTCATATTGTTAGCTTGGATTCTAGTCAGGAATCGGGAGCGTGGCTTTGATTCAAAATTAATCGAAAATGAGGTTAGCATGAAGTTCACGATTGTACCACATGCATGGGTCGCATTAGATTGCATTAGAGTCACATTGTGTGCTAATTGATGGTTAAATTTGATGTGTGCTTATGTGATAATTGGTAATTGTTATGTAGTGGAATATCGATGATGAACTTGCTATGTGTGATATTTGTAGAATTCATTTATGAACATGAAGTGAGATTAATTGTTGGATAATTGTATGTTATATTCATTTTTCATAATATACATATTTGTAATGATGTGAATTCTCACCCTTCTGTTTGAATGATGTTCTATGCGACATCGCGCAGGTTCGGAAGAGTAGTTGTGCTTGCACGAGGATTAGTCGAGGAGCTTGTTCGGTTATTTCACTTTATTTAGGTAGTGAGTCAATGCTCTGGTCATGTAACAAGGGGGTATTTGATCTCATATTTTGTAGCTATGAGATATTATTATGTTTTCTCCTATTTGGTATTGTATTTTGGATATAATATGTTAAGAGGCCTTGGTGCTGGTATTTGGATCCATATGACATGCTTATGATATGATATTGTCATCCTGTTGGTAGATGATTATATATGGGATATGATCGTTGAATTTATTTTGAGAAAACAATTATTCCATTGTGATATGCATATTGATGAAACACGAATTTTTCAGACGTGTTATAATTTTGATCAAATGTATGTGATTGTATGCTTGTTGTTGGTTTTCATTGTTATGGAAACGACATGTGGCACCTTTTATTATATGCATTCTATACTCTGTTATTGTATTGAACTATTTGGGGTTAGAAAAGGGGTGTTACATTAGTGGTATCAGAGAATGGTCGGCCAGCTAGTCAAGGTTATTAATGTCTTTATTCCTGTTGTATTAGATTTATGTATCTAACACGATCAATAGTGTTTGTCTGTTGGTTGTTGGTTGTCTCAGGACAATGGTTGCGTGAAGGAATGACGATGCTATTGCTGAAGCATTGACAAGGTTAGCTGGTGCCATTGGGCAAGCGTCGCACAAGATTGCTGGTAATAGAGAGGAGAATGAGTTCCGTGCTTTGCGAGACATCCGATAGAAAAAGCTTCCGATCTTTGAAGGAGATAATGAACCTGACAAGACACAAGCATGGTTGAAAGCGATCGAGAAGATCTTTTGAGTCATGAATGACCTATATTGTGATCAAATTGTTGATGATTCTCTAAGCACAATTTGCTCTTGTCATGTGAAGAGAAGTTATTGGGAATGATGAGATGAGTTCATAGCAAAAAGAAGCACTAAAAGTTGTTAAAAATTGATAAAGTTATGCCATTTTGGTCATAGAATCAACAAATTACCAAATTAGGTCAAACATCTCAAATCAACTTTGAATATTTTGGACTTTGCTTGCTATATAAGGCATGATGAAGCACATAAGACCTTGAAATGATGTTAACTTGAGGCACACTTGATGATGAGGCTCGTAGCTTTATGAAACTTGATGAAGAAGGCATGGAAATAAACACATGAACCTATGGAATTTCTTGATAAATCAAACCATAAAACCTTGAGATGAACTTGGTCAAATGAAGCTAAGAGATGCTAAAAACATAAAAATTTAATAACAAGAGTGTTACTTTGAAGTTTAATCCATTGAGATTCAATGAATGATTAGTTGATTGAGAGTCGATCCTCAAAATCCTAGCTTAGGAGAGGAAATAAACGTATTTAGCTCAACACCTATAAAATATAAAGAGAAACAAAACATATTTTTTTTGGATTTTGGTTAGAGAGTAGTATAACATTAAACATATATGCACAAGATACACAAATGGGTGTTTAGTGATTCCTCAAAGACAAACTTAGAGAAAGAAGAGATAACAGAGATTAAGAGGAAACCTTAAGATTATAATCTTGATGCAATGCAAGAATGTAAGATGACGAGGGATCTTAAGGTTAAAAATCAGGGTATGACAGAAGAGTAGCTTATATTGATAAACACTTGAAGATCCTTTTCTAGTGAACATTCAACATTCTTCAGAACTGCTGATGTTTCTATAGAATCGTATGAATAATTCTTCTAAGATGTGTCAGCACTGATTCTGATGATATTTTCAGATAACTATACAGAATTAATCAAAATTTTATATTTGTACACTTAAGAAACTATTAGAGTACAAAATTATTACAGATAAAATATATACATTGTTATCATCAAAATTAGAGATTAAATGCAGAACCAAATCTTGTTTTAACACAAAGTGTTTCAGAGTATTCCAAAAGATAGAACGAGATAGATTGATTCTATTGAGAAAAAGTCAACGATTTCTCAAAGTCAAAGTTTGACTTTTGAGGATTTTTGTCAACCATTTGACACCAAAGTCTCCTCGTTTTGATCACCATACAAAGAGTTATGCTCACTCAAAGGGGCTAATATGAACACGGGCTCCATCATGTTTCAGCATAACACTCATGTTCCATCTACATTACATTCTCCTTGTGTACATGTGATATCATAACCTCATCTCAACCACACTTCACACCGCCCATACTATTATCCATATAATGCGCTAATTTTGTATTTATATGTAGTGAAATACAAGAGGGGAGACAATGACACTATCAAATTAGAAAAGAAGATTCAGAAAAAGAAGAAAGTGACTTATTTCTTAAAAAATAGTAATCTAGAAGAAAAAAAAAACTTCACGAAACACATCCAAGTATTTCACACGTAACACTCATGAGTTTAAGTTCCCAAGAGTCGTCATGATGATATCTACGAAAAGTCATTTGTAGCATGGTGCATTAAATGCATGGTTCCTTAAAGAAATGAAACGATTCTTATTCAATTGTTGAAGAAAGTTACTTTCAGCGCCTCGAGAGAACTCAACTGTAAAACACATCCAACGACCACCCGGGAAGAGCGGCGCACAGATAGCTAGTTCCTTATATTTCACCTCCGTTCAAACATCTCATTTCTAGTTCCAGGAAGGAACAAATCCCTATTTTTATATTTCAAAATTAATTCTTTAATCATTTAAAAAATTTAAAAATAGATATTTATATATTTATATCTTAGTTATTTATTTCTACAGCATTTCCATCGACCTGATTTTATTAATCTGTAACATATCTTTCATTTATTTTACAAACACATTTTAAACTCTGATTTTATCACAAAAAAATATTTAGACACTGTTTTTTAAACCCACACAATCCACCCCCTCTTATATTTAGATTCACTTGTTCATCATGATGTTCAAAAGGAAAATTATAAGTTGCATCATAAAGTCATAAGCATTCCTATAACTGACATTTCTTTCAAGGAACGTGATAAGATTGTACACTGAATTAGTAACAATGGTTTTTTATTCACTTTGTCTGAACTATGAAGGTAAAAGACAAGTGAAATAATCCAAGGAAAATGCTTTGATAAATTACCATGAGTTGTTCAAAATGAAAGAACGTGAAAACAAAGAGACCATATTAAGTATTTATACTCAAAATGTTTAACAAAAGTTATACTATTGTTGATCATGTCAGGAAAATCCTTAGGTGTCTTCCAAATAAATGGAGACTAACGGTAAACTACTGAAGAATTAAAGAATAATGTGGTTCTTGAAGACCTCATTAGATCCTTTCAAATCATAAGATAGATCTTGATGAAGATGAATTCCAGGAAGCCAAATTTTATTCCTTTAAAGTATAAAAGCAAGAAGATCAAGGCTTAGGAAGATAAAAAATTAGAAGATGAAGATAATGTAGAAACATTAGAAGAAGGGGAGCTTTCCTTAGTCTCTAGGCATGTGCGACATCTATGGGCCATAAGGAAGAAGTTGTTTGACAATATGAAGTTTAAATATTTCAAAGATCAAAGACATGAGAAGGAAGCTAACAAGAAGATAATTGACTATGAATGCAAATAACCTAGATACTTCATAAATTAATGTCCTAGGTTAGAGAAAGGGAGGTCCAATAAGAATGGATATGGAGGAAAGAAGAAAAGACTCATATGCGTATGAGATCAATTTGATGAATCCTCTGATAAACAAATGGTTGTTGTTTTGCGTTATGTTAACAAAGATGGAATTATTGTTGAACGATTTTGGGTATTCCTCATGTTAAAACTACAACATCCTTGTCATTGAAAATGGCCATAGATGATTTGTTATGAAAACATGGACTCACTACTTCTAGAATTCGAGGACAAGGTTATGATGGTGCGAGTAACATGCAAGGAAAGATTTCTGGTCTTAAGAGTTTGATATTAAAGGAAAGTCCATGTGCATTTTATGTACATTGTTATGCTCATCAATTGCAACTTACATTAGTTGCTATTTCTAAATATCACCTTCAATTTTGCTCTCTTTTTAGCTTAACATCCACTTTATTAAATGTTATTGGGGGATCTTGCAAAAGGAATGACATGCTACATGAAAGACAAATGATTAAGGTTCGAGATGCTTTGGAAAATGGAGAAATTGTTAGTGGAAAAGGTTTGAATCAAGAAACTAGTCTGAAGCGACCTGCTGATACTCATTAAAGTTCTCACTATGCCACTTTGGTGAATTTGATATTGATGTATAGTTCCACTACAAGTGTTCTTGAAACTTTGAAAGATGATGTATCCGCTAAATATGCAAGAGGCGAAGCAAATGATCTTTTACTTTTAATGGATAATTTTAATTTTGCACTCACTTTGCATTTGATGAAAAATGTCTTAGGTATTTCAAATGAGTTTTCGCAAGCATTGCAAAAGAAAAATCAAGACATCGTCAGTGCCATGAACTTGGTTAACATCACAAAGAAAAGATTACAAAATCTAAGAGATGATGGGTGGGAACCTTTATTGGAAGAGGTGAGTTTATTTTGCATTGAACATGATATTGACATTCCGAATATGGATGATATATTCTTTCGTGGTAAATCAAAATGTGGAAGTGATTCTCATTCTATCACAATAAGGAATCACTATCGCATTGAATTATTTTATATTGTTCGGGACATGCAGCTTCAAGAACTTAACAATCGTTTTAATGAGACAAATAGTCGATTGCTCATTTGTATGGTTTGTTTGTGTCCAAGTAACTTGTTCTTTACTTTTGACAAGGCAAAATTGATGGAATTTGCAAAGTTTTATTCAAGTGAATTTTGTCCGACTAGTTTGGTGATGCTTGATAATCAATTTGAGACTTACATAATTGATATGCGTATGAGTGCTGAATTTGCATCTTTGAAAGGAATAAATGATCTTTCGAAAAAGTTGGTTGCAACTAAAAGGCATATTGTTTATCCATTACTTTATAAGCTTTTGAAGTTAGCATTGATTTTACCTGTCGCCACAGCAACTGTTGAACGATCCTTTTTTGCTATGAAGATTTTGAAGACTAGATTGCGTAACCGAATAGGAGATGAGTTGATGAACAATTGTCTTGTAACTTATATTGAGAAAGATGTGTTCTCTAAAATTGATAATGAGTTGATTATTCAACGGTTTCAAAACTTGAGACCGCGTAGAGGACAATTATAGAGAATATGTAATTTCTTTGAGTACGATATAATTTTTTGAATATATAATATTATAATTATTAATTAAATTTTAAAGGTTTGCACCACCTGAACAAAGGTCCTGGCTCAGTACGACACCGTAGGTAATTACTTTCTTTCCTTTATCAATAATGTGCTTTTAGTTGAAGCCTAATGCATAATTTAATGAGGATAAGTGAATAAAATTTGTAAATTGGTTCCTAAAATAGACAAACAAAATTTAAAAAATGAATATCTAATTTAACATATAAAAGAAACAAAATAGAAATGAGAGACATTAAGTAAAATCATTTGAGTTACTTGAAAATTTTAATTTCTTCATAGTTTCTAATTTTGAATTCAAACAAAGTTTTTAGTGTTTTTTTCTAAGAATTTAAGGTGGGACTCAAGCTTTAACGAACACAAAATTTGAGTTACTTGAAAATTTTAATTTCTTCATAGTTTCTAATTTTGAATTCAAACAAAGTTTTTAGTGTTTTTTTCTAAGAATTTAAGGTGGGACTCAAGCTTTAACGAACACAAAATTTAATTATAAAAAATTGATTGGTGGCCTAAAAGAGTGACCAAGCTATTTTAATAATGTAACAATATTTTGTTTGTTCACCCACCAACATGGCATAGCCGCTCTTTTAATAATGTAACAATATTTGGTTTGTTCACCCACCAACATGGCATAGCCGCTTGCTGCAGGTTAATGCTTGTAATGTATTGCAGAGATTTAGTAAAAATGAAAGAGTGAACCTGACGTGAATCGAACACGCAACCTTCTGATCTGGAGTCAGACGCGCTACCATTGCGCCACAGATCCACTTGATGTTCACTTTTCGTCTAAATTATATAAAACCTTTGGAAAGTACTACAAAATGTTCGTTGGTAATATAAGTATCAGATAATTTTGTTTATACAAAATGTTTTGTTACATTCAGAAGTCAACTTAAGCTACATTTGTTCATTATATTTAATGGTGCTGTTATTTTAGGTTGATGAATTAAAATCAGATTTCAACATTCTCTAATAAAAAACAAAAAATACTTGGTGTTAATTTAGTTTGGATGAATTAAATTTGTGTTGAAAAATAAACTTTAAACTTTAAATGCACTAATTAAAAAAACATTTTTTATATTAAATTCGTTAATGTGTATTTTTAAAATATGTGTTTGCATTTTAAGTTAATATCACTTTTTGAATCCTACTATTAATCATAAAATATAAATATTTAAATCTAACATTAATTAATCTTCAAATTCGAATTTAATTTTGTCATGCAGCAATGTTAATCTCTTGTGGGAGAGATTTGTCGTTTATTATAGTTCTCATTGGTTTGGGGTTAGTCTCCACAATTGTGCCTAGAGAATATCCGGTTTATACCAAACTACTCGCAAAATCGCCTCGCAATTGCACATATTGCCTTGTGATTTTTTCACATCTCTTAACACAATTGTTTATGAGTACATGTGTAAGCGGATCAGAAAAAATCGATTAAACTGACAACTTAAACCAAACTAAATCAAAAAGAAAAATTGATTTTCCGATTCAATTCAAAAGTCGAACAAAACTAATGACAAATGAGGTGGTTTGGTTTGAGTCTTGATTTTTTTTTTTTAAGAACTGAAAAAACCGAATCGATGGCTATAGTTATCCTTCTCGCATGTTTCAAGACATCTTTGTCAGTTTTCAACTTTTTTTATACCTTTTTTAATGCTTTTTCTCCTTCAACGGAATTTTTTCTAATCTTGTTACAAAATAGTTTTGATGTGTATTTGTGGTGTGAAACATGACAATTTTTATGTATGGCAATCTTTTATTGTTATTGTTGTATTTTATTTATTACTGCTTTATATGAATTAAGTACTTAACTTGTAAGTTGTTTGAAAAATAGAGCATGAAATAGATGAAAAAAATTATATAAAATATATTATTTTAAAAAATAATAGCTAGAAATACATTGAAAAACATGATAACGGGGGATGCACAAATTAATATAATGTTTGATAAGAAGAGGGATGTAAATTTATCAACCAATTCAAACCAAATTTCAATTTTTTTAAAACACTAAAAACTGAACCGACCCAACACTATGTCATAAAAGACCTACGACAGCGTTTTTTTTGGATTTTAAAAGCGCTTAAAAGCAATGTTGTAGGTGGCGCTGCTATAGGTTTTAGCAGCGCTTTTGGTTTAGGCAAAAGCACTGGCGTAGATAGGCTTAAGGCAGCGCTTTTTCTTAAAAAGTGCTTTCATATATTGGCATAAGGCAGCGCTTTTTCTTAAAAAGTGCTTTCATATATAGGCCTAAGGAAGCTCTTTTTCTGAAAAAGCGCTTTCGTTGGTGTTTTTAATAAACCAATTATTTTTATAATTTCTAATATTTTAACATATCTCAAATTCTCACTAATATTTTGAGAAATACAATTATTATTTTAAACAAATAAATTTTTTTAAAAAATACATTTAATATGAAATATTTTATGAATTAGTATTGCATATATTTATTATCAAAATACAAATAAAACATCACTAATTTTATAAGTGTTCTAGAAGCTAAGTTTACAATCAAATTCTTAAAACACAATATATATATATATATATATATATATATATATATATATATATATATATATATATATATATATATATATATATATATATATATATATATTGATTTACTCCCTAAGAAAACTAGTTCTCTCCATCCGAACGTGACTCCCCGGTGGCCATAATTGAATTTCCAACAATGCACAAATCAACTTCTAAAGCTTTCAGGGCATCATCTTCAGATCATTCTTCTCTTTTTGCGAAGGCTTTAAGTTCGGGCTGTGGAATAGAAAGTGTTAGAGCTAAAGGTGCAGAACCTTTGCCTTGCAACTGTGAAAAGAAAAAAAAATACTATTTGTTAAGTACACGCTTAATCCAACTGACCTATCCAGAGACAACATTAAAATAAAATAAAAAATGATTGCTCAATCAGCCCCCCCCCCCCCCCCCAGAAAAACGGCGTTTTACCAGAAAAAAATGATTGCTTAATCCGCCCCTCCTTGAGCATATAGGAGGGGCGGATTAAGATTTTTTTTTAAATCCATCAAGTATTTTTCTTCCTCTTTTATATTCTAACTTTTGGCTATAAGCTTTAACAAGCCAAATATTCACTGAAAGGACAAGAATAATTAGAGTACCTCCCACTACCCGTTATCATGATAAAAGGTTCAGTTCGCCATCTTTGAAGAGTATCACCCTGCATTGCAAGGAAAATAAAACATTTTCAATCAACAAGTTTCAAATAACTATTACATCATTACATTAAAATATAAGTTATTTCCTTTCTTGGATTCTTGTTAACCGCAAATCGAATATGTCCTAACTCAGATTTTAATTCCGAAAAGAATTCCTAGTTTAATCTGCATAACAAAACACTCCATCACAACAGAATACAAGTACAATACAAATCACATTCACTCAGAAAAGTACTACGATACGAACCGAGGACTCATTCTGGCAATCTCAAATTCAAAATCCTGAGCTTCAATGTCAAGTAAGTATTCGATCAGCTCTTTTGGAGTTTTAGGAACTTTATGTGACTGAGCAAATAAAAAATTAACAAACTTCAGTTACTAAATAATATATAAATTATCACTTTTCAGATTCCTTATATCAAAAAAGGCCAAACACTAAAACAATATGTTCAACAGAAAATATAACCAACGAAACACAAATCAATCCTCAATATGTCCTCATATATTTCCTTATATCCCTAATTAGTTAAGATCAGAAGTCCATAATTAGTATGAATAAGAACTAGTTCTCTGTCTTTTATAATAAGATCGTCCAACTTCTTTTTTTGACTAAAATATACACACACCAATATCAATTTAATTTTTTATAACTATTTCTTTTCTACCCCTTGCCTAAAAAAACTAACCTTATAATTTCAAAAGATGTCATTACTAGAAAGTAACTGTTTTAATCATTATATTATTAGAAAGTAAATTGAATTTCATAAAATTAAAATTGATGTACCTGAGCAAATAAATAGAGTCTCCAAACATGATAGGTATGCTCCTTTGAGCCAAGAACAAACAAGAAACTGAAAAGGGGATTGCCACGACCCCTCTCCATAATAGCTTGTTCAAAAGCACATCCCCCGTCCAAGACATACAAAGCCATTGTATCAATTACATGCCTTAGATGTTCATCCTCAGGAGGTGTAACCATTATATCAGGAACAATAGGAGTAAGAACCTAGCAAAAGTTACAGCAGGTAGATTAGGGGTAAGAACCACTATACCGAAACAACAAATTATGAGAAGCAAAAGCAGAGCCAACATCACAAAAACCCTAAAAAAAATTCAAACATCATCATCATCCAAATACACAAAACCTTCATAAATCGTTTGAAGAAAAACAGAAAGAACATTGTTCATCATATTCATCAAGCATCAAACTCAGAAAAAACCCATAAATTGTTGAGAGGGAAGAAGAGAGACTCAACGAACAAAAAACCAGAAAGATCTCACTGTAAAATCATCATCATCTTCTTTTGGAATCGCGTCACCATCACCAAAACCCAACAACATCATCTCCACGAAATCGAAGAGAGCTTCGAATCAGAGAGAAGAAAAGGACGAGCGGAGATTCACGTCAGAGAGAGAACGGAATCGAAAAAGGGTTTGAGTCACCGGTGATTGATCGGAGAAGAAGAGGAAGACGACCAGAGGAAGAGAGAAGCCACCGCAGTTTTGTTGAAGATGAAGGGCGTCGTTCTTGTGTTGAGGAGGAAAAGAAAAGAACGTGTTTTGACCAACACAAACCCTAATCCCTTTTCCTATTTATTATTTTTTAAATTTTTTTATTCTGTTAGTTAATTAATTTTATTTTAAAAATTTTAATTTTAAATTAGCTACGAGTGCTTTTCAAAAGCGCCTTTATAACCAGCTTATACCAGCGCTTTTTAGAATAAAAGCGGTTTCGTATCCTACCTTTATAGCAACGCTTTTAAAAGCGCTTTCATAACTTACCTATAGCAGCGCTTTTATAAAAGCGCTTTCTTAAGGTAGCCTATAGCACCGCTTTTCAAAAGCGCTTTCGTAGGATCACCTATACCAGCGCTTTTTTCCCTTGTTTTTTAGTTTTGTTTTTAGCGAAACCTATAGCAGCGCTTTTTCCTAAAAGCACTTTCGTAGCTGTGCTGCTAAAAGCCAAATTTGGCGTAGTGCAAACAAATAGAGACATTATCTATTTAGATATTATCTAAAACGGTCCAAACTGAACTGATTACACCCCTATTTACGAGGGTTTGAAACAGATTGTATTACACTATATAAAGAGAGGAATAATATTGTTATTGTTTTGTGTTTAATGTGATATCAGTCTAGACTTCAATACTATTTAATTCAGTTCAAAAGTGAAGGGTATGAAAATACTTAGAAGGGGAGTTGAATAAGGGGTTTTCTTTCACAAATAAAAATTCACACGATATTTTTATTCTAGTTCGTTTGAACTCAAACTACTTCAGTCCACCCGTCAAGCTGATTTCGCCTCTATGCGTCGAGGACTTAATCCACTAATCAAAACTTGATTACAATTGGTTCACGAAGGCAACTGCCAACGTCTTCTTGATAATCTTAACCACAACTTGGTTACTCAAGGAACAATATACAACGTCTTCTTGAGAATCTTAACCACAACTTGGTTACTCAAGAAACAATACACAACGTCTTCTTAAGAATCTTAACCACAACTTGGTTACTCAAGAAACGATACAACAATAACTTCTAACTAGTGAACTTAATGCTCAGTGTTGCACAAGTCTGAAGATGTTCTTGTTGATACCATTGAACATTGAACTTAGGGCCTTGGAATTGCCCAACGCTAACTCTTCTTCAGATTTGCTCCATTGAGTTTCAGGGATTAGAACAGTGGTTCCATCTTCCAGAATTTTCTTAGGATGTTTCCATCCATTTTCAACAGCTCTCCAGGCCTTGCTGTCCACTGACTTAATGACTGCTACCATACGAGGTTTTCAATAGTCATAGTTAGAGCCATCCAGGACAGGTGGTTTGTTTCCAAGCACTAACAGTTCCTTCTCCATAGTACCAGAATTTTGTTATCCCTAGATCTCACCCAGATGTAAACAGGCAGGGTGCCTGCTCTGATGCCAATTGAAAATTCTAGTAACACACGCTCGATGTCAAACTGGATGTTATGAAGTTGTGAGGTTGAAGATTCTTAACACTCACTAAGATATTACAAAGTTGTGAGGTTGAAGATGAAGTTCTTATTTGCTTTTTACGATTTCAGTTTGACAGTGTTTTGGTTCTTTTGCGCAAGAGTTGGTTTTTGCTTCTGAATCAGAACTTCTATATATAGACGCTGAGGAAATGTGACTGTTGGGAGCATTTAATGCTTTGCGTGAATAGTACAACGATGCATTTAATGTTTCACTCTTTTGTCAACTACCTCGAGCCATGCTTCGACTGCTTTTACTGACTTTGCCTTTTGTAGCTTCTAACGTTCCTTTTGTCAGTCAAAGATTTGACGTTATAGCCTTTTCATCTTGTACTTGCTTCTGGACTCAGACTTTGTAGATTTAACGTTTGAATATCAGAGTCTTCAGCTTTGGTGCAGATGCAACTTCTGTCTTTAGACTTTGAAGTGTTTTGAGCGTGATACCATCAGAGCTTTAGAGCTTTGCTTATGACTGCCATCTTCTGATGCTTTCCAGATCATGTTTTGATTTCTTCAAGACCAACTGCTGATGTCTGACAGAGCATGTTATGATGAAGCCATCCAGAACTTCTGGGTCAGTGCTTCTGAGCGTTGTTTTAGTGTATACTCTTTATACTTTTCCTGAAATGGAAAACGTGAATAATTAGAGTACCACATTGTCTTATACAAAATTCATACATAATGTTATCATCAAAACAAAGAATATTGATCAGAACATTTCTTGTTCTAACAGAAATTGCACGGGTAATTTCATGAATATTGGAGAATTGGGAAAAACAATTTTAATTGGTGTCAAGCTTCGCAGATCAAGATAGAGGAAATGAAACAGAGAGAGGAAAGGAAGACGTTGCTGAAACAACAACTGTGAGAGAGGTGTAAAGATGAAGAAGTTGGGGAACAAATTGTAATGTGGTGTAACTGCAATCAGTCAAAGTGGAGCAGTTGAAACAAAATAGTCAGCATGTGTAAGTGTTGGAAAGTGGAAGGTTGAGGAAAGTGAATATCAGTAATTGATGGAAGGTTGAGGAAAGTAAATATCAGTAATTGATGGAAGGTGGAGGGAGAAAAGTTGACAAATCAGTAGTGATGTGGCGGCTCCAGAAACAAAGTTGAAGAATGAAATACTCTTTTCACAGGAAGCCACTTGGCGGCTGCAGATTGAAAGTTAAAAAAAATAAAATTTTCTTATATTATAGATTAATCTTAAATAGTTGATAATAATGAGATAAACTTAAGGGTATGAACGTAATTTCAACCGTCTATGAAATGTTGCATTTGCAACTCACATCTCCATCTTTTTTTCTTCATAAAAAAAAAGTAAAAATCTATTTAAAACTTAAACCGGGTGAACTTTGTGAACCGTTCGGTTTGGTTTGTTGGTTGTACTAGTAGTTTTCATTTTCCAAAAGAACCGAAGCAATTTGATTTTAGACTGCGGCATTTTAACGCGCCGTGAAATTGAGGTGTGCTCGCACCGGAACTCGCAGAAAGACGGTGTTAGCAGCCATGAGTGCCACCGTCAAGATCGAAGAGTTCGAAGGAGACGTAGTTCCAACTACCGACCACTTCTTCGTCAAAATCGGAGAACCCGTTCCTCTGAACTCCGATGACTCTAATTTCGATCTCCAAACTCCACCTTCTCAACCTCTCTCACTCTCCGAACGCTTTCGTCTGACTTTTGTTGCTCATTCTTCAGGTAAACTTAACCTAACTAAACTAATTTTAACTGTAGCGCGCTTTTCATTTTCAGTTATAAATCACGTTTAAGCGATTTTATCTTTGTTTTTAGGTTTTTATGTTGTGAAGACGAAAGACCTAATTGATTCCGCTAAAGGAAGTGGATCTTCGGTAGAAGAGTTGAGTCTTGTTGATGCTCCGATTGGTAGAGTTCGTATATTGGCTGTTTCTACTGATAATTCATTGCTAGCTGCTGCTGTTGCTGGTGATATTAGGTTTTATTCGGTTGATAGCTTTCTCAATAAGGTTTGATGAACAATGTCTTTACTTTTCTTGAGCATTCTTGTTTCATATAAGTAAAGGCAATCATGTTTTATGTTTTCTTCATGTTTTGTTAAGATCAATTATGAAATGCAACAAAGCAGCACTATAAATTTTGGCATGCTTGGAATGTTATGTTTCAAGTAAGCTTATAATATTTATTTGTATGCTTTGAAATATGTTTACAGTCCATGCAAATTCAAGTACAAAGATGCTACGATTCTGTTTGGGCTTAGTTTTCCCCCTCTTTTTGTTTGAAGGTGGCTAGTTTTCATTCATTGCACGTAAAACGGTTATGCTAAGGGATGATATAGCGAAATGCCATGTTTCATAAAATGCGTTAGTGTCATCAATTAATTAACAAAGTAGATGTTCTTTTGCTCCTGCAACTTTGTTTTTTTCTATGCGTTTTCTCAGTAACGTGTCTTGGCTGTTTTTGCTGGTCCCGTTTTCGTCCCAAATGCTCTGGCTTTAGATTTCGTCCCAAATGCTCTGGCTTTAGATTTCGGCTTTGGCTAATATGCATAAGGATTTTCCTTATGCACCATGCATAAGCCTACATAAGCCATTAGATCATGTTTTTAATCCAGTATTGAGTATTGAGTGGTGAGTATTGAGTGGTGAGTATTGAGTATTGAGTAATAACAATTGATGTCTAGAATTTGATCCAATGATCCAAGGGTCCATAATAATCTATGCACGGTGCATAGATTTTTATCTATGCACCGTAACTGCACCCTTAGATTTCGTCCCAGAGGCACTGCCCCCATCTTCGTTTCTGTTGCACTTGCCTCAACTTTCTTCCTAGATAAATTGAGCTCATCTTTGTTCCAGATGCATGGGCTTTGTTTCTGTCACATAAGCAGTTCTCGGACTTATTTTCAAGTTAAACATTTTGGGTCTGATATTATTGGTTTGAACCTTACAAACGTGGTTTTGAGCATGTTGTTTAATTGCTTGCCATGAATTTGTCGCAGAAAGATGAGCATTTCAGCTATCTTGCTAGATTATCTATCTAGCGATTCTATCCGATTTCATATACACCAGAGCTGTCTTTCCATCCTTTTTATTTTTTTTTTGTGGAGCAATACGTTGTTTTCTTGAAACAAGATAGGATCAGTTTTCAATCTTAGTGTATTTTATTATCTCCTAGAAATAATTTTCATAATTATTACTTGTTGTTATTGTTATTCTTCTTGATTTCCCTATTTATTTAGGATTGAGTCTATCCATCCATCCCTATAAATAGGGATTAGTATTTAGTCTTTGGTATAAACTCAGTTTCAAGTTATTATACAAAATACTCAATAGTTATTATTTTCTCTCCTCCTTTTATCTAAAACACCACAACTTCAACAAACCTATTTGTATTCTATAATCATATTACAAACTGAAGCAAATCTTACTGAATGATTTGCCCTTTGCCCAAGGACACATGACATTGATATATTTTTTTGTATTATCATTTCCCAGGAAGTGAAGCTATCCTTTTCCTGTTCACTCAACGATTCAGCCTCTGTCAAGGATATGCGATGGACAACAGCATCAAAAAACTCTTATCTTGTTCTTTCAAATACTGGGCAATTATACCACGGCGAGGCTGGTTTTCCTCTAAAACATGTGATGGACAGTGTTGAAGCTGGTATGCATTATTCTTCTGTTTTTAACACGCCAGTAGAGTATGTTCATGTGTCATTATCAATATGTAGTATGTTTGATGTTTTTGAATTTGAATGGTCAAGGGGTACCAATCGACAGATACTAAAATTTGAATTACGGTTCATTACACTGTGTGTGGCGTGCGCCATTATTTTAACTATTATAATTTATTTATTTATTTATTTTCATCATCGTGCTTTGGAGGTGGTTATGATATTGTCTATACACTGTCAAGATGCTTCCATATTTCTTCCTCCTTCAATTTTCAGTCACCTCATATCTGAATAGGGTAGGGGCATTGGGTGTTTTCCGTGTTTTGAAATCCAATCATATGTTTGGTTCACTAAATTTTGACATTCTCAGTTATTTTAATTTGTTTCTTTGTGAAGTTGATTGGTGCATAAAAGGGACATTAGTTGCCGTGGCTAGAAATAATGTTCTGAGCATTTTATCCACCAAGTTTGAAGAAAAGGTTTCAATTCCACTATCCTTCAGATCTTGGATTGGCGACTCTGAGGCAAATGTCAGTGTAAAAGGTTTGCATTTTTTCTTTCATTTTTCTTTTTAGTTTGTGCGTACTTATATTACACTTCCACTTGTAAGTTCTTCCTATTCATAGATTTGTTTAATGCTATTGTGGGCCAGTGAATCAATTTAAAGAATGGTTTGTCAAAGCTATTAAAATGAATGTGGCAAAGCTATCAAAATGAAGACTAAATAACAATTTAATAAAAGTTGTTTTTTCCAATGCCTTTTTAAACTATAAAGCATAATTCAATTTTTCTGCTTGCAACAACAATGAAAAAATTGCTGCATAGTAATAGAAGTCAAAAGGATGTTAAGGCATATTTATAATAGTAACAAAAGTATAGAAATAGTACAATATTTATATTTAGTCTTAACAATTTATAATTCTTCTAAAAAAACATTTATAGTCTTAATTATTTAATAAATAGTATTTATATTATTTACAGGATTATTTATTAGTATGACTATATAATAATTATAAATAGAATAGCACTCATCCAACACCTCAGCTATCTAGCAATCCTGGTCTTGGGGTCAACCGCCCTTCTCTGCTATTTGGGACAGCTAACAAATTAGAATGAGCGCATTAAATTGTTTATATATGACGTGCATGCATCTAATCTGAGTCTTTTTTGAACAACTGTACCAGTTGATTCTGTCAAGTGTGTTCGACCGGACTCCATTATAATTGGATGCTTTCAACTTACTGAAGATGGCCAGGAGGAAAATTATCTGATCCAAGTTATTAGCAGCAAGCTTGGTGAAATTTCTGATGTAAGTGCAAGATCTATGCAGATGCTTCGTTAATAACGAATATCCTACCCACATCTACACCTTAACATTTAATGAGACCTCAAAATGTCAAAATAACAATCATATGCTCTTGTATTGAAACTGAATATTTGCTTGTCACATTGTTTGGTTTTTGGTGAAGTAAACTTAATTTCTAACTACTTATTACAGGTGAAGTAAACCTCAGAAGGTCAAAATAACAACTACTTATTATATAATTTCTAACAATTGTGTTTATAGAATGCAGTATTTAAAAAGCTGTCTATCCCAAGAAAATTGCAGTTGTTTATTCTCATGTAGCATTAAACTCTGAATTTGTATTTTCTCTTGCAGGAATGTTCTGAAATAGTTGTCCAATCATTCTATGATAATTACCCACTACTTGTTGATGATATTGTATCTCCTGGAAGTGGACCTTACCTTTTATTGGCTTATTTAGAACAATGGTAAATATTTTCCATTTCATGTTCCAAAGTACTAATCTTTTTCCTTATATATATTTCCCTGTTCCCTGGCCTATTTTTTTCTTAACATGTCCTTACATCTTCCCTGTTTTAAGGTTTTTTATGCTGTAAAGTTGGCTATTATATATATCTATATATATATATATATATATCTATATCTATATATATATATATATATATATATATATATATATTTAAGTATACATGTAATCTAATGTGTTATCTTGGGTTCCTTACATTATAGATTTCGCCAACTATACGACAAAACCTGCTTTAGACTAAAAAGTCTAAGCCAAGATTTAATCTGTTTATAAATAGTGAAATCAATTATTCATGAATAACAATGTCCTATCAGTTATTTTTCTGTTAATGTTTCATTGCGAGATCTAAAATCATGGATTTTGTTAGTTTTGTCATCTGATCAGCTTTTAGACTTTAAACATGTTTGTTTATAGTAAAAAAAATTGGTTTTCGCCTTTTATTTTGTACTATCTACATCTTTTAAACATGTTTACCCGTTATCAGCATCGTTCTTTATCTTCCAAGCATTTTGTTAAATTTATTTCTCCATGAAACAAAACAGAATGCAAATTGATGGCTAATTGTTTTTAATAACTACAGCCAACTTGTGATCAATGCCAACATGAAGAATACAGATAACCACATTAGTTTGCTTGGTTGGTCAGAAGATGATGATAAGAGTGAAGCGGCAATTGTTGATAAACTTGAAATTGACCGATCAAAGTGGATTCCGAAAATTGAGCTTCAAGGTACTTCAAAATTGATAATAATACTTGTTGCATTCTGTCTCTCCCTTTATCCTTCTTTCAATTCACGGCGTGTCTACATTGTATGTTTATAGAACTTAATTCTCTCTTTCTTGACCTAACACAGCAGCAAAGCAAATTTTTATTGACCTATATCTTGGATACACAACTTAGCTTACATGCTTCTTTTTCAGCAAATGAAGATGATAATCTTCTATTGGGATTATGTATTGATAAAGTTTCAATATATCAAAAAGTTGGAATTCAACTTGGTGCAAATGAGGAAAAAACTGAGCTCTCACCTTATTGTGTTCTTATGTGTCTCACACTGGATGGGAAACTTGTTTTGTTCCATGTTGCCAGGTAAGTATTTGAAGTTTATTGCTATTGCTCTTTCATTTCATGAACAATATATGAATAATTGTGTTGGATAGAAACAAAATTTAAGATGCACTTCGGCAATAAAAGTGGTCTGAGATTCAATGCAACATTTAAGGTGTACCATCTAAAACATGATGTATAGATGCACAACTTTTTGAATTTTTAATTCATCAAGGGTCCTGATTGACAAGTGTAAAATTGTTAATTTCTCTTCTTTCTTCCTCACCTTCTCTCATGCCCCTCTGTGTTCCCCTTCCTTTTGGTTCACCAGCATCTCCAGGTCACGCCAATGGCTGCCTCACATAACCACTCACTATAATATCTATATGAGAAAGGAACGTGTCCATACATCATTTACCACTGTTAGCGTGTTAAACCCAATATACTCAAAACGCCAATATACCCCTTAGAAATCAAGATAAAGAAGAGATTTTGGATCAATGCCTCAAACAAACATTAGAAAGAAGATCAAAACTTGAACATGCTGAGTGCTATAAAAAATGCTAAAAATAGTTCCAAGGAAAAGTGGCAGTGATAAAAATTGAAAAATTTACATCTTTCAACTTGGATCTGCTACAAATTAACAAAAGGGAACACTGGTTTTTTGATAAAATAGTTAGAAATGGAAGAAATTTCTAAAATGGCATGAAATAAAATAAAATAAAATTGGAGATTGAGGTCGTGTAAATCAAAGTGATGATGATGATGATGATAATGATGATTCAAGATGAAAAACCACAAAATAAAGGGCAAGATGAAATGATGAACTTCTAGAGACACCCACACCCATTATTTACAACCGCTACACTGCAACCTGGCTGATTAATGAAGCACAATGCAGTCTCACATAAGAGGCTTGGTTTCCATTGAATGCTTCAGCAATGGGTTTCATAGGTGGATGGGAGCAAGTTTTGGTCCCATATAATCTCGGTTGGTTCACATAGTTGCGATGGTGAGATGAGGAAAAGAGAGATTGGGGATTGGTGAAAAGCAAGAGATGCGGAATTCCATTTTTGTCCATGGTGTACAGGTTGAGAAAGGACAAAATAGTCCATTCTAAAAGCCACCAAAATTTAATCTTTTATATGTGCTTCAAAGTTTTCAAACTTCAAAGGCTGAGGGTTTTTTGTCTTTTAGTCTTGCAGGAAGTGTAGTTTTGCCTGAGGTTGATTCTACTGAGCATGATGAGAAAGATGCTTCTGTAAAGCTACCTGTTGATGAAAGCTCCACCTTTTCTCATGGATTACAAAAAAAGGAACATGAATTGGATCAGGTATTTTTTTGGATCTTTAGTTTCTGAATATGAAAAGGGAAAGAGTTAGTCCACTGAATACAGATTGTTCGTGCCTTCTGCCAATAACAGTTCTTAAAAATATTATCTGCAGGATGTTGAGGTTAGTGAGCATCTGAAGTCCAAGCCTTTTGCTGAAGATTATACTGAGTACCCTGAAGTGGGACCAGCAACAAGTGTACAGTCTTTGAAGTCTGATGTGCTGCAAATGGTTCCAGGTGTAGATGTGAAGCAAGTTAATAATAATCATGATAATAGTTCCCGAGACTCGCAAAGAGCTTCTCATCTATTGCCTGGTGGAGCATTTTCATTCCCTAAAAACTCCAACGTAACTTCAGTTTCCGGTTCAAGTTATGTTGATGGTGGTGGTTATCAAAATAAAAAATATACTATGGGTGCTACAAATGCCACCACTCCAAACATTCCTGGTAGCATAGGTGGAAAGCCTTTTTTTGTAAAGGATCCAAACGTTGAATCTCCTGCTACCTATTCTGCTGCAAATGTTCCTGGTAGCACTGGTGGAAAGCCTTTTTTTGTAAAGGATGCAAATGTTGAATCTCCTGCTACAACCTATTCTGCTGCAAATGTTCCTGGTAGCATAGGTGGAAAGCCTTTTTTTGTAAAGGATCCAAATGTTGAATCTCCTGCTACCTATTCTGCTGCAAATGTTCCTGGTAGCACTGGTGGAAAGCCTTTTTTTGTAAAGGATGCAAATGTTGAATCTCCTGCTACTACCTATTCTGCTGCAAATGTTCCTGGTAGCACTGGTGGAAAGCCTTTTCTTGTAAAGGATGTAAATGTTGAATCTCCCGGCGTCTACTCAGCCAGTAAGCTTGTTCAGAGTGGTGGACAACTAACTTCCGTAGGAGCAGAAAGTACTCATTTGTCATTACTCGGAAATTCTACAACTGGAAAGTCATCTATACGAAAGTTTCATCCTTCTGATGAGCAGCATGTATATTCATCCAAGCCTGGAATTTCAAGTTCTGATTTGTCAAAGCAGTTTGGCAATGTATTATTTCTGGAAATCTTTCTTAGTTTTGGCATAATTGATGGTAGATCTTTCCCCCATAACGGGCACTATTGATGAAGATATTTTTATTTTATAAAACTGATGAAAATATATTAATTTATCCTTTTTTTGTGTTTTCTCCTGTAAGGAGTCCTCATCTCCCTGATCTTTATTTTTCTTACTGCTATTAAATTCCATGGTAGTTATTAAATAGATGATGTATTATTAAATTAGATGAATAGAAATGTACAGAGTACAATGACAAAGACTCTTATAGCCCTTTTCTTGTTCTTATTGTGTTATTACTTTTGCTACCCTAGATTAATGAGATGACCAAAGAACTGGATCTGCTTTTAAAGTCAGTAGAAGAGGCTGGAGGCTTTAGAGATGCTTGCACCAGGTCACTACAAAGTTCAATTGAGGAAGTGGAGCACAACATGGGCACTCTATCTAAACAATGCAAAATACGGATGGTGATGTTTCTTTCGTTGCTTGAAGTTCATTTCACTGACCTGTTAAAACTTTGGATTGTTTGTTTCACTTTCTTAGATAATTTGTTCTTATTAGAAAATAAGAGGTGAATGCGATAATGATTTATTCGTCAGCCCAAGATTGGTTTAAATAGAACGGGTACAATTAATTCTTTGCATTCGGGTGCATTACCTTCTCCCAAAAGTTTTGCATGGTCCATGGGGATATGTGGTGGTCGACAACCTCTTTTCTTTCAATAAATCTAGAATATATTTTTGCTGTTGAATAAATCTAGAATATATATTTATCTAGAGTATACTTGAAGTTTCTATTTGATTGTAGTTTACAACTGATTGATGTTTTCTAGTTCTGCATTTTATTTGTGTATTAAATGCCTATTTTATTTAAATGTATTTTACTTTGTTCTGTTTTTGTTCTCATGGAACTTTGCCTGTTTCACTTTTCAGGGCCAAGTGGATCAACATCTTGAGGAGGTTCATTATCTTCTTAACAAGACAATACAAGGTTCTATTCTTTAATGGGCGTGTTTTTATTCTTTAATTAGTATGTAATTTGCTTTTAATTGAATTGTTCTCAAAAGAAATTATAAAATTGCATCAATCCAGCAATAGAAATGAGAGTATATTGAAATATAAATGGTGAAATACTCTTTGTTATCATGAGTCCGTGACATGCTAGTTTTAATTGTTAAAAATCTTTTCTTTTTCTGTTCAAATTAACAAATCAGCTTTTCTCAGTTTGACCTAAATGTTTATTGGGTTGAATATCAGTCGTGGCAAGAAAAGTATACTTGGAAGACATATATAAGCAAGCTTGTGATAGCCGATATTGGGACCTATGGAATAGGCAAAAGTTGAATTCAGAACTAGAGCTAAAGCGACAGCATATACTGAGTCTGAATCAGGTATTTGGGTTAATTTGAATCAGGCATGTGGGTTAATTTTCCAACAAATGTTTGTAGCCTGGGGTTTAACAAGTTTTCTCAATAACTATTTCAGGATTTAACTAATCAGTTAGTTGAATTGGAGAGACATTTCAATGCTCTTGAACTGAACAAATTCAGTCAACATGGTGGCCATCATATTAGTCGCGGAGCTTCACAAAATAGATATGGACCTTCAAGGTATGCTTAACTTGCGGTGGCTTTTGCACTTAGTACTATCTAATGATCAGTTAACCTAATGCAGTTCTTGTAATTTGAATTGTAGAGATGTTGGTTTCATCTATATCAAATGGCTTGTTTCTTAAGTATAGATGATTTACATGCACTAATCATTAGGCATAGACATTAGGTTGCCTTTTGTTTCTAAACCAATTTTCTTTTTTATATTTCTTTGGTGTATTTTTATTTTACAATATTCAAATAATCTGTAATTTTGCCTTACCATTCAAAGCTAGTATAGATCCTTTGGGTTGTGCCTAATGCTAGTATGTTGAGAGGCCATTCCTTAGTTCCTGTTTAACTCTAGGACTTAGTTATTAGCGTGTATGTCTTGTTTTGATGTGTTCCTCTTGTGAATTTAGAGAGGTTGAAGGTTGTTTTATTATGGTAGAATATAGCTCATATATAATGCAACAAGGCTGCTACTACTATGTTCAATACTTATATTAATTCACTAAGATATTTCATGCTGGGTTGGGTTGTGGAGTCTCTTGCTCTCTTTGCCAATATTGTTGATCGGTATAAAATACAATAGATCAGATATAGAGACGTGTTGTCTAGATAAGCATTAGATTCTAGCCTTTTCAGTTTTTAACTGTTTTACTAGTGTCTTTAATTTATTTGCAGACACATTCAGTCATTGCATAGTTTACAGAATGCAATCAGATCGCAACTTGTAGCTGCCGAGGGTCTCTCTGAATGCCTTTCAAAACAGATGACTACATTGAGTTTAAGGTCCCCATCTGAGGAACAAAAGAATGTGAAAGAGCTCTTTGAAACGATAGGAATTCCCTATGATGCTTCTTTTGGCTCTCCAGACACAAAAGTTCTAATGAAGACTCCTTCTAGTAAGAAGCTCTTGTTTTCTGATTTGACTAGTAGTAAAGATAAATCCAAGAGAATTCAAGGCAGTGCTATGAAGAGTTGTGAACCAGAAACGGCTAGGAGGAGGAGAGACTCACTTGACCGGGTATTTGTTACTCTAGCTTTGCTTGTTATACAATTATATGCCACAGGATTAAGTAGACAGATTGATCTGTGCTGCTCAGTTTGTTGCTTGAGTAAATTATTTGTTGATATATTTCTACTTTGTATTTTATACTGTTGAATGTCACGAGTCAATGATCTCCTTATTTAATGGCTACACCAGTCACCAGGTCTGTTTCTGATAGTTATTGCATGTTTAAACAACTTTGATGCAGAGTTGGACCTGTTCTGAACCTCCTAAAACTATCATCAAAAGGATGCTGCTGCAAGACCTCCAGAAACCGAAGTGGAAAGAATCACCATTTTCAAAAGAAAAAATTAAAGCTTCCATGCCAGTGCAATCCGCTCATCAAATGACTGCCAGAATTCCCTCAGGTGCCTTCCTGCTTCTGAAATCAATTGTTAATCTGATTCAGACTCTTGGTTTATAATGAATGACACTTGTTTTTATTTATTAATAATATACTTGCTGCAGGCTTTCTGGATTCCCATCTAGCAGTTAAAGACGTGTCAGAACCCTCAAAGGCATTTATGCAGGATGGCGACCTCAAAGCACACTTTCGAGTTTCAGATTCCAAGTCTCCTGTTTTGCAAAGAAGTAATATCTCGGCAGTTCCCCCACGTCCTGCATTCCCCCTGTCACCTGCAATCGTGCATGGTCATGCTACAGAATCGAGAGAATTTGCTGCTGAAAAATTGAATGTTAAAAAATTTGACTCAAGTTCAAATAGTGAGAGCAAGCCTTTTTCACTCACCGAAATGCCTCAAAAATTCTCATTATCTACCCGTTCAGCCACAGAAACACCTTCATCTTTGTTTAAATCGAGTGCAGTGCCCATTACAAACAGTAGTACAATAGCTACGGGTACAAGTTTCACAATGGGAGACAAACTTTCAAGTGCATTTACTCCTGATTCTTGGAAAAAAAACATCCCATCCCCATCCTTAGAGTCACACTCGTCCTCTATTTCTGCAACTTCAAATACGGTTGGAAAAGTTTCCGGGTTCAATTTTGATAAAAGCTGGCCTGAAAATAATATTCCAGCAGTGCCCAAGTTTAGTAGTTCTCGTGATTCTCTGTCTCCTCCTACTATTAAAACACCCTCGGTTTCTTCAGCATCATTATCTGTCTCGTCTATAGCTTTGCCTCCTGCAGCAGTGTCGGTGACATTAAGCAATACTATGACTAGTTCAAACTTCAGTATAGATTCTAATCACATGTCAATATCTTCAGCATCAAATTCTCTTCATTTATCTAATCAGGTCCCTAAACAAACGTTGTCCCCGTTACCTAATCCCCTTTCCTTGAACTCAACATTGGAGTCGCCTAAATCGGAGATTCAACCAGCTGCTGTACCTGATTTAAAGACTAATTCAGATGCTGCTGCAGAAGTGGCCACTCAGCTAAATAAACCTCTAAATGGTCAATCTGAAATGAAGTTTGGATCTTCAAGAAACTTCAGTCATACTAATGAACAGCCTGCCAAAAATATAACTAGTTCTGATATCAACATTGCCTCAGTTTCTCAATCAGAACGGCCTTCAGATGCACCTCTGCAACTTTCAACTTCTTTTCTTACTTCTGCTAGTGTTTCAAGCGGGAAAAATGGGGGTTTGGATTTTGGACTTTCTCAGGAAGATGAGATGGAGGAAGAAGCTCCCGAGACAAGTAACTCAACGGAACTTAGTTTGGGAAGCCTTGGCGGTTTCGGGATTGGCTCAACCCCTAACCCATCAGTTCCTAAATCAAATCCATTTGGGGGTTCATTTAGTAACGTATCAACAAGTTTATCAAGCTCTACAATTCCATTATCAGTTCCCAATGGAGAGTTGTTTCGACCAGCATCTTTTACATTCCCAAGCACTCCATCATCTGCACCAACTCAGTCAACAAATTCAGGTGCATTTTCTGGGGGTTTTGGTGCTGGGGCAACTGCTCCTGCACAAGCTCCAAGCCCATTTGGGCAACCAGCGCAAGTTGGATCAGGGCAGCAGGTTCTTGGATCAGTTCTTGGTTCTTTTGGACAATCAAGGCAACTTGGCAGCGCTCTTCCTGGAAGTGGTTTTGCATCTCCCCCTGGTTTTGGTGGTGGATTTGCTGCCAGTAATAATACTGGTGGATTTTCAAATGCTGCTGTTGGTGGAGGATTTGCTGGTAGAACATCAGCTGGTGGAGGGTTTGCTTCCATAGCATCCACAGGTGGAGGCTTTGCAAGCGTTACATCAACAGGTAGTGGGTTTGGTGGATTTGCCGGTGCTGCTCCTGCTGGTGGTGGATTTGCTGGTGCTGCTCCCGCTGGTGGTGGTTTTGGGGCTGCTGCTCCCGCTGGTGGTGGTTTTGGGGCTGCTGCTACTTCAACTGGTGGATTTGGAGGAGTCGGTTCTAGTGGTGGTGGGTTTGGGGCATTTAGCAGCCAAGGAAGTGGTGGGTTTTCTGCTTTTAGTAATGCTGGAGGTAACAAACCAGCTGAGTTGTTCACGCAGATGAGGAAGTAGTATTGCATTGCATCTTATATACTTGAAAGTTTTTCCTCAGAAACAACTCAAAAGCAGTGAACTCTATCGTGGTTTTCCAAAAAGAAACCCGAATACATATCTTCTAGAGGAGGAGTGAATGCTGCAATTTTGAAGTGTAGAATTTTTTTTTATCCTTAGCGCTACGATGTAAAACTCTTCTTGAGCAATACATGAAGTTTGTAGTCATAGTTATGGTATGATGCTCTGTTCAGCTTTGAAATCATATCTGAAGCATAGTAAAATCATTTTATTTAGTCTTCGGGTATGAAAACAGATCTATGTAGGAAGTAACTAACCACCTTGATTTTAAATGGTTAATGCATACGAAATACTAATTTCGTGATTTTTTTTTTTACAATAACTAATTTTGTGATGATGAATGAGAATAGTAAGATATGATTAATATGGAAAAAAAATTAAATGATTACTTTCGTTCCAAAAATGTTTCTTTAATTGGAAACAAAACTACAAAAATTGAAATAAGATAGAGTAACGAATAGTATAATAAAAGAAATACAATTATTTTATTAAATATACCGTAAAATGACATAAAAACCCATATTTGTCTGTTTGTACTAACTTATATTGTTGGGTGCATGCCTTAGAGTATTAAGCAATATTTAGCAACCTCGGATGAAAGTGAAGAATGCAACTTTCTAAAATATTTGAGGAAAAAAAAAAACTTGTAACTGTATTATCACAAGAGGAGTGCTAGCAACACTCTCTTTTCAACACTCTCTCAAACACCCACTTTCTTATTGGTTGAAACATGTGTGGGTCCCTCACTTTGAAAATAGGTCCCACGTAAAGTGGTAGGACCCACACATGTTTCAAGCAATAAGAGAGTGAGTGTTTGAGAGAGTGTTAAAAAGAGAGTGTTCTTAACATTTCTCATTATCACAATGGACCCTCTCATTCCATCCTTCCGTCTCCTTCAATTAAAACATGTATAATATAATATTAAAAACTTAAAAATAATAATAATAGAAGAAAACATGTATAATATAATATTAAAAATTAAAAATAATAATAAAGAGAAGAGAGGGAAAGTGTTAGAGAGAGATATATAATATTAAAAACTTAAAAATAATAATAAAGAGAAGAAAACATGTATAATATAATATTAAAAACTTAAAAATAATAATAAAGAGAAGAAGAGAGGGAAAGTGTTAGAGAGAGATAGAGATGAAATTGTGAAGGAGATAATTGGAGAAAAGAAATCGAAGGAGAGGATCGAAACCCGTTCAATTCATTATTCATTATTTTTCTTTTTCGTACAAAACATCCTATTTGCATAGCCTTGGATATACAAAGTAGCAATAGATAGCGGTACTTGTCGATTGGTCTCTATGGGATTGGCAATCTTTTATACTAAATTGATATAGTCGTGCACTCGTGGTCCTAGTAGACACCACACTAGTAGAAGTGACAAGGAGACGTCAGACGTGACAAAATGGGGAATCTCATCAGGCGCGTGGAAGTGGTTTGAGTGTCTGTGGAATTCGTTGCATTTTTCGACGAACTCAACATTGCCCTTCATCAAGATTGGCCACCAACTATCAATAACTTATGGTAGAGTGCTCGTCTTCTAATATGATTTCCGCAAACACTCTGTGGACCTTAGTAAGAACCAAGACGATCTCATCCTCTCCCAAACATTTCACCATTGGGAAGACTCTTTTTATTGTACAAATTTCCTCCTACCATGGTAAACTTCACAGCTAACCTCCTAATCTTCTTTGCTTCTGCTTCATTAGAGGAAACTCTTCTTTTGTCAAGTAGCAAAGAATAGGGTCATCCCATTTGAGGGGATGGTTGCACCTATGGTGTTGACTAGTTCCTTTTTTATGTTGTGCGTTGAGAGAGTTTCATGTATTACTATTATGTTATTACTTGGCTTCTTGGAACATGCGAGCTTTGATAAAAGGCACGCTCTGGCGATCTGCCCAGGAATATAATTGACGAGTTGGACCTTTTTCATTTGATACCCATCTGCTACTTAACTAGTGATTAATTAGGAATCACTTCTAGCTTTAAGATTCGAAGCGCCCATATCTATAGTGAGGTTCATCCTGACAATGAGGGCTTTGTACTTAGCATGATTATTGTTGAACTTGAATTAAAACCTTAAAGATTACTTTATAGGGATGTTGTATGGGGCTTCCAATACTACCCTGGTGCCATCGCCCTTAAAGTTAGAGGCACCGTCAACTGACAAATTTAGACGTGTTAGACTTCCTTATTTAATAGGGAGATAAATTATGCTAGAAAGTCCGCAAGAACATAGGATTTAATGATGCCCCATTGACACAAAATTGATATCCTACTCTGACAATTCTGCTGACCAAGACACCATCCTGACCTCCAGATCAAGCTTTTTTCAGAATTTGACGAATAGGATAGTTCATCTTTACCACCACCTAGTTCCCCTGAAAGATAGGACATCAGATTCTTTGTAGTTATAACGATCTTAAATGTCAGTCTCTCTATCTTTTGTTACCGTAGCTCTATGCCCTTGAAGACCTTGTTGATGAAGTAAACAGGATGTTCAGTATTCAACAAATTTTTAACCGTGTGTTGTGTAGATGTAAAAACTAACATGTTTAATACATTAATTTATGGTATGTGATCTAGATTGCACTAAGAGGTTGTGTGATCTTAACACACCAACATATTTGGTTGACTCTATTGCATAAAAATTTATATAAATAGATATGTTTGATTCATTTTTATTCACAACGTAAAAAAGTGAACTTTTACTCATATTCAATCGAAATAAACTCTAACCTATCTACAAATTAATACAACAATACAACAGTAGGAATCCTAATTTATTTATAATCAATGTTGATGTTATAGTGTGTGATTTAAAGAATTTATTGGACCAATTGAATGACTATCTCAACTACGACAGTATAACGATGCTCACGATGCTCGGTGTTGAGTATCGTTGTTTGTAATCCACTTAGATAAACGTGTTTGATTCACCATGACACAACTTCAAAATGAAGATTACATGAGAACCATGTTCTCAGTATTTGGCCAATATAGTTCCAAAAGTCCGGTCAAGTTAGAGACAATTCTAGTCAGATATGTTTAAACTTGATTCTTTATGAGATATTAGGTGAAATCTTAATGTTACGATTGAACTCAATGAAGAAATTAGTTTTCTTATTCGTCATCTAATTCATCATCTATAATGTGTTTAACTAATATTTTAAGTTTGTGTTTATCATCATTTAGTTTGTGTTCAACTAATATTTTAAGTTTATGTTTATCATCATTTAGTTTGTGTGTTCAACTAATATTTTAATTTTATGTTTATCATTATCTAGTTTATGTTCAATTAATATTGTAAATATATGTTTGAAGTAAACAATTCAACTAACTTATGTTTTTTTTTAAACTAGTAACAAACCCGTGCATACGCACGGGTTCTGTTCGGTTATGCAAATTTGGATACATCATTTATTTTAAATAAAAATATTAAAAAACAAAAAAAATTTGATAAATAATTGATTATTTCATATATAAAAATACTTATATCAATAACAGATTTTTTCCCGTATACCATTTTTGGATTAAAAATATTTAATCATAAATACCATTTCTCATATATACAAATATTTAAATCAATAATAGATTTTTTCCCGTATACAGACTTCAATTTTGTTTAGGTATCATTTACAAAAATATTTGGATCAATAGTAGATTTCGTATATAAAAATATTTAGTTCAATCATAAAAATTTTCCCGTATACCATTTTTAAATAAAAAATATTTGGGTTATAAATACCATTTTTCGTAAATAATAGATTTTTTTCCGTATACAAATATTATTCTCGTATACCATTTTTTGATTAAAAAAATTTGATCATAAAAATACAATTATTCGTATATAAAAATATTTAGGTCGATAATAGATTTTTTCTCGTATACAGACTTCATTTTTGTTTAAGTATCATCTACAAAAATAAGAGTATTTTGGACTTTTCAACAACCATTAATTTTATTATATTATAGATTGATAAAAATTTTTTGGAAGAAAGAAGTGGGAAAGTGATGAAAGAGAAAAAAAAATAGAGAATAGAGAGAGATTTGATAAGTTTGATAAAATATAAGAGTTGTTTTATTTGAATAATAAAATTAAGAACTTTATGGTACAAAGACCAAAAAAACCACAATTTTAATGTGGTGGCAAAAAATCAAATAAGGGTATTTTAGACTTTTCCACAACTATTAATTTTCTTATATTATAGATTGATAGATTTTTTTTTTGAAGAAAGAAGTGAGAAAGAGAAAAAAAATAGAGAATAGAGAGAGATTTAATAAGTTTGAAAAAATATAAGAGTTGTATTATTTTAATAATAAAATTAAGAATTTTATGGTACAAAGACCAAAAAACCACAATTTTAATGTGATGACAAAAATCAAATAAGGGTATTTTGGACTTTTCTACAACCATTAATTTTCTTATATTATAGATTAATAGTTTTTTTTTGGAAGAAAGAAGTGAGAAAGTGATTAAAGAGAAAAAAAAATAGAGAATAAAGAGAGATTTGATAAGTTTTATAAAATATAAGAATTGTATTATTTTAATAATAAAATTAAGAACTTTATGGTACAAAGACAAAAAAACCACAATTTTAATGTGGTGGCAAAAAATCAAATAAGGGTATTTTAGACTTTTCCACAACCATTAATTTTCTTATATTATAGATTGATAGATTTTTTTTGGAAGAAAGAAATGAGAAAGTGGTGAAAGAGAAAAAAAATAGAGAATAGAGAAAGATTTAATAAGTTTGAAAAAATATAAGAGTTGTATTATTTTAATAATAAAATTAAGAACTTTATGGTACAAAGACCAAAAAACCACAATTTTAATGTGGTGGCAAAAATCAAATAAGGGTATTTTGGACTTTTCCACAACCATTAATTTTCTTATATTATAGATTTATAAACTAGTAACAAATCCGTGCATTCGCACGGGTTCTGATACGGGACGCGCATTTGTTTCAGATGTATATTTTTAATAAAAAAAGTCTGGTACCCGTGAAAAATAATAATTGAATGTATAGAAAAATGTTTGGTACCCGTGAAAAACTAATAATTGAATGTATAGAAAAATGTCTGGTACATGTAAAAATAATAATAATTGAATGCATAGAAAATATTTTGGTACCCGTGAAAAAATAATAATTGAATGTTTAGAAAAATATTTGGTACCCTTGAAAAAATAATAATTGAATGTATAGAAAAATGTCTGGTACCAGTGAAAAAAATAATAATTGAATGTTGAGAAAAATATCTGGTACCCGTGAAAAAATAATAATTGAATATATAGAAAAATGTCCGGTACGCGTGAAAAAATAATAATTGAATGTTTAGAAAAATATCTAGTACCCGTAAAAAAAATAATTGAATGTTTAGAAAAATGTCTGGTACCCGTGAAAAAATAATAATTGAATATATAAAAAAATGGCTGGTATCCGTGAAAAAATAATAATTAAATGTATAGTTGGACGAATGTCCGATTTTTAATTAGAGAATAATTATTAAAAACTTAATTAAATACAACATAAAATAAATAATTTTAACCAATTCAAAATCGACCCATATTTAATTGGTCGACCACATGTTTTATTTACAAAAAAATTTATTCTACAAATCAATAAAATATGTTAAGCTTATTCTTTTGTAAAAATAGTGTTGAAATTCAATTTTACAACCTTTTTGGTAAAATTAAATACAATATATTTCTGTAACGCTAAAAATATTATACGTCAAATTAATGATGAACTAATATTTTATAAAATTAAATACTACTATTCATGCATTGGAACTCCAAATTCATAATGCATTTTTATTCTAAGTGATAGTAATGCTTGCTAGCTGCTTCTATCCCTCTTTTGTCTCTCTCTCACGTATTTCTATAATCAATATCCACCGACACTTCCTTCTTGTATTTAAATTAATAGTATACTTTTCACATATCTATAGTAATGATACAAATTTATACTATAACTATTTAAATTGTATTGAAGTGACATATAAGAAAAAGTTAGTGTACTATGGCAGCAAAAGATGAAAATAGTAAAAGAGAAAAAAAAGTACTGAAGTGACATATGAAAAAAAGTTAGTGTACTATGGCAGCAAAAGATGAAAATAATGTACTATTATATCACATTGTTTGTTAGACACAAGTGAACAATTTTTCTACAAAATAATGTTCATAATTGTCTTTGAAAAATAATAAATTAAAATTATTAAAAAAATAATATTTAATTATTTATGACATACACAAATGTCATTAATTATTTTTTTAACTATAAACAGATTGAAAAGGAAATAAGATATCATTAATTATTACATACACAAACGGTATATTCTTCTTTTCATTATATATTTTTGTAAATATATAATGTATCTATCTTTTCTTTAAAATCTGAATTTAATTTAAGTTTAAAAAAATTTAAATTTTTTTTATCCTCATTTTATAAATACAATTTTTTTCCTTTTTATAAATGAGAACTTTTTAACAATCTATTTTTTTTATAATAATATAACTTTATTGATCATATATGAAAATCAAATTTCTTGATTAACAAAAATAGAGTAAAAGATTCTACCAAAAAAAAAGTAGAGTAGATGGTGTAGAGTTGGAGATGAGCAGAGAAAAAAGAAAGTAAAAGTAGGAAAACTGTGTATACCATTCAAACCGTAAATTACTCAGAAAGTCTACACAGCTAAGCATTTTTTTGGGATACTTTCTACAACTTAGTTTTCCTATTCAAAATAATGGAAAAGTTATTATCTTCTTTCTCCTTCTTTAGACAATGAAACTAAATATTGTGTCTTCCTTGTCTCCAAGTGAAATACAATCCTTTAAATTTCATGCACCTGCAAAACAATGAATCTAACAACATTAATTAATTAAGTTGACATATTATTATAAATAATTTTTGAAGATAAAGTATTATGAGATAGAAAAGAATGCATAAAAGCTAGAGGAAGGAATAGATTTCTCATACATTTACATTGTGATATTTATACAAGAGATAGAATACACTCTAAGCTATGGTGTGCAACATACATGTAACCAAAGCCTATGCATGAGCTTCTTAACTATATAACAGAATAACTGAAAGTCAGTTATTATGGTTAAGATCCCCCCTCAAGTTGACACTTGATAAATATTTATCAAGTTCAAGTTGGACATAAGAAAGTGAAAAGGCTGCGGCAACAAAGATTTAGTGAAGAAATCAGCGAGTTGGTTCTTGGAGGAGATAGGAAGAAGTTTCATCACACCCGCCATAAATTTTTCACGTACGATGTAACAATCAATCTCCAAGTGTTTGGTTCTTTCGTGAAAAACCGGGTTTGCAGCGATATGAAGGGCACTCTGGTTATCACAATAAAGGACAGGAAGCTTGGTGCAAGTAACTTGAAGGTCACGAAGGAGATACATGATCCATTGGAGCTCACAGGTAGCAGCAGCTAACGCACGGTACTCAGCTTCGGACGAGGATCGAGATACAATTTGTTGTTTCTTAGTGCGCCAGGAAATGAGTGAGTGACCAATAAAGAAACAAGAACCAGAGATACAACGTCTCGTGTCTTTACAACCTGCCCAGTCTGCGTCAGAAAATCCAAGAATGTGTAATTGTGAATCTCGTGGGAAAAATAAGCCCTTTCCAGGACATGACTTGAGATAGCGAAGGACTCTGCATGCAGCATTGTGATGGATGATAGAAGGTTTAGATAAAAACTGACTTAGTTGTTGAGTGATAAAGGTAATATCCGGTCTGGTGGTGTTGAGGTAAATCAAACGACCGATGAGTCTTCTATAAGCAGGAATATATGAAAATGGTTCAGCATCATCGTGACAAAGTTTGATGGAAGGATCAGACGGAGTTGTAGCTGGTTTTGAGCCAAGTAAGCCTGAGTCAGTGAGAAGATCTAAACAATATTTCCGTTGACATAATGAAATACCCTTGGAAGAGTGTGCAATTTCCAGGCCAAGAAAATATTTCAAAATGCCTAAATCCTTAATTTTGAAAGCTTCATGTAATGTATCCTTGATAAAATTAAACTCGTCAATGGAATTTCCTGCAAGCAAAACATCATCAACATAAACCAAGAGGATGGTAATGTTGGTATTAGAGGTTTTGACAAACAAGGAGTGATCTGAGGTAGCTTGTTGATAACCATGGTGCACAAGTAAGGATGTAAGTTTTTCATACCATTACCGGCTTTCCTGTTTAAGGCCATAGAGGGACTTGGATAGCTTGCAAACCTGATTGAGTTTAGAGGATACAACACCGGGAGGAACTATCATGTAGACATCTTCATGCAAATCCCCATGAAGGAACGCATTATTGACGTCTAGTTGGTGCAAGTGCCAAGAATGAATGGAGGCGAGAGCTAGCACGAGTCTGACAGTTGTAAGCTTAGCAACTGAGGAGAATGTGTCTGTGTAATCCAAACCCTCTATCTGATTATACCCTTTTGCAACTAAGCACGCTTTGAATCTTTCAATGCTGCCATCTGCATGGTATTTGATTTTGTAAACCCGCCTGCACCCGATGGGTTTGATGTTGGCTGGTATATCCATAAGTGTCCAAGTGCCAGTGTTAGCAAGAGCTTCTAAATCAGTTTTCATTGCTTGTCTCCAACATTCAAATTTGTTAGCCTCAGCATAAGTTTTAGGTTCAGTATGAGTGGAAATGGAGAGAGTGAAATGACAATGAGAAGGAGAAAGATTTGAATAGGATAAGAAATTAGAAAGAGAATAAGGTGTACCTGTGGATGATTGAGGAATAGAATCATGGAAGGAGGCACAAACATAGTCTTGCAGATGGGATGGTGGTTGCCGGATTCGAGAAGAGGTTCTGAGTGGTGGATTAGAGGTAGTATCAGGTGTAGGGGTATGGACAACAGGAGGAGAATCCTCAATAATAAGAGGAGTAGATTGATCAATATAACTATGGGGAGAGGAAGTGTCATTACTATGAGAGGTGTCATGATGATGGGAAAAGGCAGAAGAAGTATCGTTGCTGGGATTAGGGTTTGGTATGGAGGGAGAGTTGGCAGGGAAATATTCCCAATTGTGGGAAGTTTCAGTGGAAGTAGTGTGGTAAGGCAAGATGTGTTCATGAAAAGTAACGTTCCTGGAGATGAAAATCTCATTGGTGTGAAGGTCTAAGAGCACAGAACTTTTAAAACCAAGTTGATAACCTAGAAAGATAGACTTTCTTGCTCTGCAAGCAAGTTTGGTTCGATGATTGAGAAGTGTAGAGGCATAACATAAGGATCCAAAAACTTTTATTTGAGTAATATCTGGAAGAGTTTGGTGTAAAGTTTGATAAGGGGATTGGTGGTTTAAAATAGGTGTGATGGTTCTATTAATGATGTAGGTCGCATAGGAAACAACATACGACCAAAAGGGCTTGGGAAGTTTTGATTGAAATAGTAAGGCTCTGCCAATATTAAGGAGATGTTGATGTTTGCGTTCAACGCTCCCATTTTGTTGGGGAGACTCAACGCATGATCGTTGGTGGATAATACCCTTGGTGGTGTAAAATTGTGGCATTAGGAACTCAGGGCCATTATCAGTGCGGATATACTTAGGGCAAGTGTGGAACTGAGTTTGAACTAAAGCAATGAAATGCTGGACATGGTGTGAAACTTCAGCTTTAGATTTTAGAAGAATGATCCACGTATATCGAGTGAAATCATCAAGAACTATAAGAAAGTATTTGTGGCCATGTATGGATGGAATAGCTAAAGGGCCCCATATGTCAAAATGAATTAACTCAAAAGGAACATTAGCTCTAGAAGTGCTTGTTTGGTAAGAAAGCTTTCTATGTTTGGCAAAGTGACATAAGTCACATACTGCTTTATTATCAAAAGTAATATTTGGATACAATTTGGACATTTTACATAAACGTTCATGGGACAAGTGACCTAGTCTAAAATGCCAAATGGCTTGTGAATGTATAGTAGTAATCTTATTGATGCTAATCTGAGAACTAGTTGAAGGTATAGAGGTGGTAACAGGTTTGTTGGAGGGAAGGCTACCATCATGCAAGAGTTTGTACAAGCCATCCATTTCATTAGCCAAACCAATCATCCTCTGTGATTTCAGGTCCTGTATGATACATTTATGATCAAAAAATTGTAAGCAACAGTTGAGAGTTTTACACATTTTGGAGACAGAAATTAAATTCAAAGAAAATTCAGGGAGATACAAGACATAGGTAAGGTAGAGTTGAGGGGAGAAAACAACAGTGCCAGCATGTTTAGCTATCATAGAGGAACCATTAGGTAAGCTAACAGTAATAGGTGGAATTGGAGAATAAGACTGAAATAGGTGTAAAGAGGAGCAGACATGGTCATTTGCTCCAGAGTCAAGTAACCAAAAATTAGAAAAAGCATGACTTGAACAAATTAAGTTAGAAATGAAAGAGATACCTGAAGTGCTATGTGGTTTAGAATTATTATGAGTGGAAAATTAGTTAGAACTGGATGTATGATTAGAAGAGGTAGCTTGAGATACCAAATTCGAATGTTGAAGTAAGCTAATCAACTGAGAAAGCTGTTCTTGTGTAATACCAATTTGAACACTTGAGGAATTTGCACCATCAGTGGTAGCTTGCAATGAATCCTCTGCACCTGAAGAATTACATGAATTAGAAGATACATTCTTCTTGCAAAAATGAGGAAGAAATCCATGTTTTCTATAACAAACTTCCACAGTATGGCCAGTACGATTACAATGAGTACACACACGAAGCTCCTTCTTGTAACCTGGGGTATTGGAATTCTTGCCACGATCTTGGAATTTGCATGAATCATACGCATTAACCAATGTGTTGGACTCATCAACAGAAGTACTAGAGTCAGGCTTAGGGAGTAGAGCAATGTGATTATTCTCCTCTTGAATAACCATGGAGTAAATGCGATTAATTGAAGGTAAGGGATCCATAAAAAGAACTTGGGATTTTATCACAGAAAAAGTATCATTCAAACCTGTAAGAAACTGAATGATTTGATCCTCAGTGCGAAAAAGACGAGCAGAGCGCATAGCTTCACATCTACACTGATGAGCACAAGTGCAAGCAGGTAGTGGACGATGTGAATTTAGCTCCTCCCATAAACCACGCATGGAAGTATAGTAATCAAAAACAGATTTTTCACCTTGTTTCATGTTGTTGAGTTCTGAACAAAGAGTTGCAAATCAAATTTTATCAGCTTTTGCAAATCTTTCTTTGAGATCAAGCCAAACCTCGAGGGAATTCTCCAAGAACACGATAGTTTGCGCAATCGGTTCAGATACAGAATTAAGAATCCAAGAATGAATGAGACAGTTACAGCGTTCCCATGCTGCACGATTCAGATCTGTGGAATCAGGAATTGGAATCGAACCATCAATGAAAGAGATCTTGTTCTTGGCTCCAAGTGCACGTTGCATGGAACGAGACCATGAGAGATAGTTGGAGCCGGTGAGAAGTGGAGTAATCTTGACAGTGTTAGGGCCTTCACGCGGAGGCGCCATGGAAGGTGGATCGAAGAAAAAAAATGAGCAGAGAAAGAGAGAAGAAGAAGATGAGAATCTATGTAGAAGGCGGTGATACCATATTATGAGATAGAAAAGAATGCATAAAAGCTAGAGGAAGGAATATATTTCTCATACATTGTGAGTGATTACATTGTGATATTTATACAAGAGATGGAATACACTTTAAGCTATGGTGTGCAACATACATGTAACCAAAGCCTATGCATGAGCTTCCTAACTATATAACAGAATAACTGAAAGTCAGTTATTATAGTTAAGATAAAGAAGAACCAACACTTTGATAGAAAAGGTAAAAAAAATAAAACATGTAGAAATACCAACAAATTTAACCCTCTATCTAAAAGATATTTGAAACACATGGAACAACATAAACGCTTTAAAGTAAAAAAAGAAACCTTTGTTCAACAAAAAGTTCAAAACCGAAAGAAGAAACACAAGCACAACAAAATGTTCAAAACCCATATGAAATAAAACACAACCAAAAGTTCAAAAACCATATGAACAATAACACATTAAACATGCTAGCTGTTTTATATTGTTAAACGCAAAGATGCAAAGACAAAACTTAACACACATGTTCAAGAAAAAGTGGAAAGAACAAAAATATGTTATACCATTGAAAGTTACCTCTTTGTCGAGAAATATCATCTCAAAGTGTTCCTTATTGTTGGAGATTACCTTCCATTTATGGGCTACTCTGACCGCCACCTTCCATAACTACTTTGTGTCGTTGATATCCATTATTTTCTCCAACGGTCATGCCATGTAGAATCAGATAACAATTAATAAATTCTTGAAAATATTATAAATTAAGACTAAATGGGAGATATAAAATAAAACTTAATTACAAGATATAATTTCATATAACATCACTCTTCATCTATAATATAAAATTGCTGATGAACAAAATTCTTTAATATTTAAAACCAAAAATTCTATATAAAATATTTTTTAAATTTATATATTTGGTTAAAACAAAACAAAATTTCTACTTTATTAAAAAAATTCAAATTCACGTGATCATTTTTTCATAATTCAACATAATCACTAATTATCAAATAAAAAATATAAATGCTAATAATAACATTAAATTGTTGTTTTTATTTCCTTTTTGACATAAAAATCAAATAACAATTAGTACACATTGATAGTTGTATCGTACAAACTGAAGGATAGAAAAACACTTAGAAAGGGGAGGGGGTTGAATAAGTGTGACTTTAAAAACTCTTAAGATAAAAACAATTGCACAATGATTTTTATCCTGGTTCGTTGTTAACGAAACTACTCCAGTCCACCCCCTTAGAGTGATTTACCTCACCTGAGGATTTAATCCACTAATGAACCTTGATTACAATGGTTTTCCACTTAGATACCCTCTAAGTCTTCTAGAGTATTTTGATCACACCTTGATCACTCTAGGAACCTTTTACAAATTAATGTAAACAAAATCTTACAAGAGTATTACAATGCTTCTTAATATGCAATAATCACAACTATGATATTTCTCTTAAGTTCTAGGCTTAAATCTCACTAAGATATTACAAATGAAGTGAGGTTGAAGATGAAGTTTGAGAGCTTTTGAATTTGACAGCGTTTCTGTATTTTTGCGCAAGAGTTATGTGTACAGATTCTCATCAGAACTTCTATTTATAGGCGTTATGAGAAGATGACCGTTGGGAGAAATTAATGCGTTGCGTGATCCGTACAGCATTGCATTTAATGTTTCACTCATTTGTCAACTACCTCGAGCCTTGCTTTTCCTGCTTTAACTAACTTTGCCTTTAATAGCTTCTAACGTTCCTTTTGTCAGTTAGTGTAGCCTGTCATCTTGTACTTGCTTCTGATATGATGTTTGTAGGTACAAGGTTTGAATTAATCAGAGTCAAACAGCTTGGTGCAGAGCATCTTCTTGTTTTCTGACTTTGAAGTGCTTCTAGCGTGATACCATAAGAACTTTAGTGCTTCTGCTTCTGAACTCAAGTTCTTCAGATGCTTCAATAGACCATGTTCTGATTCTGCTTGACCATATTCTGATGTCTTGCTAGAGCATGTTCTGATGTTGCATACTTGAACCGTCTGATTCAGTGCTTCTTGCACTGAATTGTGCATACTCTTTATATATTTCATGAAATGGAAAATGCATAGGATTAGAATACCACATTGTCTTATACAAAATTCATATATAATGTTATCATCAAAACTAAGAATATTGATCAGAACAATTCATGTTCTAACAATCTCCCCCTTTTTGATGATGACAAAAACATATATAATTGATATGAATTTGCAATCAGAATAGCAGATGACCAAAGACAATTACACAGTTATAGCATAAGCATATAAACATAGTGTGTGAATATGTCTCCCCCTGAGATTAAAAATCTCCCCCCTGAAATAAATACTAGAAGAATTTATAAATAAAAGACTTCCCTGAGTATTTTCCATTTTAGTCGAGACGTTCACATTTGCCTAGAACTTCAGAACATTCAGAGCTTCTGCTTCTTGCTTCCATAGGACAGCTTCAGAGCTTTGAATTTCTTCTTGAATCATAGCATGCTTGATTGTATCAGAACATTCTTGAATGTACCAGAGCATCATCAGAGCATCTTTACATCCTGAAATGTTTCAAAACAAACTAGACAAAGATAGTCAGAGCATGAATGAATCAGAATATTCTTTTAAGAAAGAATATGTATCAGAGCAATGCTAAAAAATATCAGAGCAAACTTTGATAAGTTCTTAAAAGAAATATGTATCCAAACATATGAGAGATAAGAATGTGTTAGAGCATATTCTGCCACGAGAATATCAGAACATTCTTTCTTCTTGCTTCTGATCTTGAAGCTTCACAGCACTAAGCTTGCTTCAATTCCAAGAACATGCTTCTTTATAGAATTGCTTTTCCCCATGTATTTGCTTCTCATGTTGAGCTTTTTCAGAATATCTTCAATCCTGCAAAAAAATCTCAAAGACATAGAACTTGCAAATATTGTTAGGAATGTTGAGACTTAATCCCAGCAACTGATATAATAAACCGAATCAATTATCACGTTTCTCCCCCTTTTTGTCATAACATCAAAAAGAATACAAAAGATTCAGATGAAAAACAAAAAATATGAGAGAAGAAGATAATATTTCATTGATTCAATAAAATATCAGAAGATACAAAAAAGGATAGAAGCAGATGCAAGAAACATATGCAAGAAATAAGAAAACATCTAAGAACAAAGGACTACGACTAGCCTAGCTTAGAAACTATTTTGGCCAGTAGGTTTTGAATCTCAGAAGTGCTTTCTGTCTACGTCTTCATGAATGAGCGAAACTCATTGTGAGTATCTTCATGCTTATCTAAACGAGAAGCAAAATCAGCTTGATTCTTTTGAAGAGCCTTCATGGCGTTCACCAGAAGAGAAGGTTCATCAGAAGTAGCTTCACAACTATCATTCAAAGGAGTAGCATGCTCAACATCAGCATCAATCATGAGAACATCATCTTGATTTTCTTGAGCAGGAAGTTTCTCAGCAGGATGATTCTTAGCATCTTTAGTCTCAGCATCAGCTTCTGACATATAAGCATCTTCAGCATATTCCGGAACAGGGATATCAGAAACAGAAATTACAAGAGCCTGAAGGATTTCACACAGATTCCTTGGAGGTGTAGGAGCAGCAACTTCTGATGGGTATTCAACAACTGGATATACCATATCTGGTGCTTTCTCTGAGGGATTCTCCCTTAGCTAGTTGAATAAAGACTGAGTCTCCAGTCAGAACAATGAATTGAGGCTTCCACACAACCATTGCAAGGCATGGTTTATCTTCAAGTTCATCTATAAACTTCTTTTCCTCAAGAGATCTCCAATTTCTGATTGGATGATAGTACTTGCCATCATCAACCTCTAAGAAACAACCAGGAGAACCAGATGCCTCAACCACGCATCTCTTCTGGATGTTCATAGTATCAATCTGAAAGTCCTTCTTAAAGATTTCTCATAAGCTTCGAATAGCAACATGATCCAACTTGGAGTCATGAGCAGCTCTCAAAGTTTCCATCCTTGTTCTGAACTTAAGCTTGAATAGGTCAAAGCAGATATCAAGAGAGGGTTCAGGAGGATTAAAGGTGAAACGATAATCAGGGTACAGAAGACAATAGGGTTTGGATTTTCTTGAAGGTAAAGAATGAGTTAGAGAGGATGTAGAATCTATGGTGAAGGTGGAATTTTCAGAAGGTGATGGGGGAATGGCATTTAGTGGTTCAGGGTTCAGAATATGGGTAGAAGGAGGTGGTTGGTAACTGTTTGGAAAGGTGAAAGAATTTTGGGGTTCAGAGGGAGGAGGCTTTTTTTTAGAGGAACATGCAGAAGAATTTGCACGAAAAGCTTTCTTAATGTGCTTATCAAGGTACTCATAAGATTGAACTAGATGTGCTGAAGACATTTTGTGTTAAATACTTGAGGATGAAAGCATGAATTCACTCTGAGATTCAGTTTAGAAACTAGGGTTTAAGCAAGAACGAGAAAGAGAGAGATGAATGAAAGATACAATGAATAAAGAGAGAGAATGTAAAGAGATGAATTGTTATGGATATGAGTTTATATAGAGACAGATTTGAAATGAAATGAAATATGCGTTTGAATGAACAGGATTACAGAAAAACATAGAATCAAATGCATTTAATGAGAAATGACGTTAGGAGAGATAACGTAATATTTGAAATGATTGTCACAGTTACTTAGGGCGGCGTCTCCTCAACTGCACGCCTACTTGTCCAAATAGAGTGAACACATGTTCAACATCTGGAAAGATGGTGACAGCTGTTTTGCTTTAAAAGAGATTTTGAATCAACTTAGATAATGAAACGTTAGTAATAACAGAATCAGAACTTCTAATTGATCAACATCAGAACTTCTTATAAGAAGATAAAACAAAATCATTTCAGAACTAATCCATACGTCAGAACTTCTCATCTTCTCATTCTGGGCATAAATCCATACTGATATTCTTCAGAATGAACTTAAACCTATCTTCAGCAAGGGGTTTTGTAAAGATATCAGCCCATTGATGGTCTGTATCAACAAAGTTCAAAGATAGAACACCCTTCTGAACATAGTCCCTAATGAAATGATGTTTGATCTCAATATGTTTAGCTTTGGAATGTAAGATTGGATTCTTAGACAAACAAATAGCAGAATTATTATCACAGAAGATAGGAATGTTACTCTCATATATATGATAATCTTCTAGCTGACTCTTCATCTAGAGCATCTGTGTACTACATCCAGCAGCAGCAACATATTCTGCTTCTGTTGTAGAGAGGGCAATGGTAGCTTGCTTCTTGCTGTACCAGAAGATCAGATGACTTCCAAGAATTTGACAACTTCCAGAAGTACTTTTTCTTTCAATTCTATCTCCAGCGTAATCAGCATCAGAAAATCCTACTAAGTTGTATTCTTTAGATCTTCTGTAGACTAAACCAACATTAGTAGTACCTTTCAGATACCTCATAATTCTCTTAACAGCTGTTAACTGAGATTCTCTAGGATCTGATTGGAATCTTGCACAAAGACAAACATTGAATAAAATGTCAGGTCTAGAAGCAGTAAGATATAGAAGAGATCCAATCATACCTCTGTACAACTTCTGATCTACCTTCTTACTTACCTCATCCTTACCTAAGATACACGTTGGATGCATAGGAGTCTTTGCTTCTTTGCTTTCAGAAAGATTAAACTTCTTCAGAAGTTCTTTCACATACTTGGTTTGATGAACATACGTTCCTTATGATGTTTGATTGATCTAGATCCCAAGGAAATACTTGAGTTCTCCCATCATGCTCATTTCAAACTCAGCCTGCATAGACTTTGCAAACTCCTTTCCAAGTGTAGCATTAGATGTTCCAAAGATAATATCATCAACATAAATTTGGCAAATTAAAATATCCTTTTTAAAGGTTTTACAAAAGAGAGTAGTATCCACTTTTCCTCTAGTGAAACCATTATCCAGAAGGAAAGAACTTAATCTTTAATACCAAGCTCTAGGAGCTTGCTTCAATCCGTATAATGATTTCTTTAGTTTGAAAACATGATTTGGAGACTTAGAGTCTTCAAAACCAGGAGGTTGGTGGATATAGACTTCCTCATCTATATAGCCATTTAAGAAGGAACTCTTAACATCCATTTGATATAGAGTGATGTTATGTTGAGTGGCAAAAGAAATCAATAAGAGAATAGATTCTAACCTGGCCACTGGTGCAAAGGTTTCTGTATAGTCAATACCTTCTTGCTGACTATAGCCCTGAGCAACCAGGCTGGCTTTGTTTCTTACAACTTCTCCTTTTTCGCTTAGCTTGTTTGTGAAGACCCACTTCGTGCCAATGATGTTAAATCCTTTTGGTCTAGGAACAAGATCCCACACATCATTCCTTGTAAACTGATTTAGTTCTTCTTGCATGGCAATTATCCAGTCTGCATCTTCTAGAGCTTGATCAACAGAAGTTGGCTCGATCAGAGAAACAAGACCTAATTGAAATTCTACATTGTTCTTAAGGAATGCTCTTGTTCTGATAGGATCATCTTTCTTTCCAAGAATGACTTCTTATGGGTGAGCAGAGTTGAGTCTAGAAGATCTTGTGACAGTTGGCTCTTCAGAAATTCTGAGATTCTCTAAAGAAGCAGCAACTTGATCTTCTGATCCTTTGCTTCTGGGTTCTTCAGCTTCTGATACTTTGCTTCTTGGTTCTTCAGCTTCTGATACTTTGCTTGTTGGTTCTTCAGCTTCTGAAATTGAGATATCTATATCTGCAAAATTCTCAAACTACTTTGGCTTTTCAATACCAAGCTTATCATCAAATCTAATATTGATTGATTCTTCAACAATCAATGTTTCAGTATTGTATACTCTGTAGCCTTTAGAGTGTTCAGAATATCCAAGAAGGAAACACTTTTGTGCCTTAGAATCAAACTTACTCAGATGATCTTTAGTATTCAGAATAAAACAAACACATCCAAAAGGATGAAAATATGAAATGTTGGGCTTTCTGTTCTTCCACAATTCATAAGGAGTCTTATTAAGAATAGGTCTGGTAGAGATTCTATTCTGAATATAGCATGCAGTGTTTATTGCTTCTGCCCAGAAATGCTTAGCCATATTGGTTTCATTGATCATGGTTCTGGCCATTTCTTGTAGAGTCCTATTCTTTCGCTCTACAAATCCATTTTGCTGTGGAGTTCTAGGGCAAGAGAAATCATGGGCAATACCATTTTCTTTGAAGTAAACCTCAAAGAATCTGTTCTCAAATTTGCCACCATGATCACTTCTGACCTATATGATTTTACACTCTTTCTCAGATTGGATCTGAGTGCATAATTCAAAGAACACTTAATGAGACTCATCCTTGTGTTTCAAGAACTTTACCCATGTCCATCGACTATAATCATCTACGATGACTAATCCATATTTCTTCCCTCTGACAGATGCTGTTTTGACTGGGCCAAACAGATCAATGTGCAGAAGTTCTAGTTGCCTAGAGGTAGAAACAACATTCTTAGACTTGAATGCAGGTTTGGAAAACTTCCCTTTCTGACATGCTTCGTGTTCTCGGTTTTTTTTTTACCATACCTCTTGTGAGAGATATACGACCTGACTCTTCTTTTGCTTTTGTGTTTTTGAAAATCAGAGAGTCGCCACCGACTTTTATTTTATCCAATTAAGGAAAGGTTTATAAAAGAAACAAAAAAGACCTTTAAGATATTTTGGGTAAGGGGGTAGGTTATACAAAGGGAAGGTGTTAGCACCCTTTATATCCATGGTTATCCATGGGCTCTTAATTGCTTAGCTCACTTGTTTTGAATCATTTGTCTTGCCTTGAAATGCTTGTATGTGGTCTTAAAATTCATTTTGTAAATTGATTTTTGTAATGATCCTTGTGCGGATGTATACAAAGTATTTTATCTTTCGAAAGATGTTTTGAAAAAAGAACGTTAACTTCGTAATGATCCTTGTTTGGATATATACCAAGTATTGTCTTTTTTGAAAGTTTTATTTTGAAAAACAATGATATATGAGACATCTGTTTGTTTTGATTTGAGCAAGCAATTAGGAGGTCTACCCTAAGTTTATAAGGTCTTTTCCCATTTCCTTTAGAAAATTCTCCTTTTACCGGATGTAAACAAAGGTTTGATTTTGCATTTGAAACAGTAGAATTTGATTTTTTTGAAAAAAATATTAACAGAGGGATTACCCTAAGAGGTGCAAGTGTGATTGTGTTTTGATTCAGATATTTTTGTCTTTGAAGTTAGTGATCTAACGCTTCAGTTTTTTATCTTTGACATACACGCAGTTTTATATGTACTGAAATTAAAATGCGGGAATGTAAAATGCGGAAAGTAAATCTACGCTATTACATCGATTGTGCGAGAAATGTAAACTACGCTATTTACATGAATTTGACAACCTATACACTTATCTAGGAATTTAAATTGCAATAAGATAAAGGGAAATATTTTTGGATTTTTTAGATGGTTGATTTTAATTAGAATTAATGCATGATTAATTTAATTAAAATGAGAAAAAGGTAAAAATAAAATTTAAACCTAAAAATTAAGTTTAAAATATGTTCATATTGCTTGTTGATTAATTTTAAAGTAAAACTATTTTTTTTGGATTTTTTGAAGTTGTTTTGAAAATTATTAAGTTAAATTATCATATAATTATACAAATAATTACACAAATAATTAAAACTTAAAGAGAAAGATATTCTAAATATGTACAAAATTAGTCTATAATATGTAAACTAAATTTAACAAAAAGAACAAATTTTTTTTCTGATTTTTTGATTGGTTGAAATAATTAAAAAGCAAATATATAAATATATACTAATAAATTAAACAAAATATTTTAATTATTAAGAAAAATAAAATATTTTTGTGTCAAAAATTAATAGATTATTTTATAAACCTAAAAATATTTTTATTATATTTTTTTGATTTTTAGAACTATTTTTGATTAATTTTGCAAAGAAAATAAAATAAAATAGAAAATATAAATAAATGATCATGTGTGGTTGACTTAAGAGTCTATATCATGTACTAGCGTGTCTGGTGCGTTGGATTGAGTGACTGGAACGATCATGTGGTCACTGAAACGAGGGAGCATGGTGCGTACATAGCCTGCAACACACTGAATCATAAATTTAAAAAAAAAACAAACGCGCGCAGGGCAGCCAATGAGAGGCTGCCACGAGTTCGCCTTCTTCCTCCGTCCGTTGGCTTAGGCCTCCAACTGTTGCTAAAGGTTTTAGCGACGGTTTTTCGCAGTAGCTACATGTCCTGCAAATCAAACGTTAAGAAATACGTGAAATAAATGAGATGTGAGACCATGGTTCGATTGCAAATTCTCCCTTGAGTTCAAATATGCCCTTAGTTTCTTCTAATTTTGCCTACATCAAATAATCCTAAAACGGATCTCAAGAACCCTAGAATGGCAATTTCATGTACAAGCATCCAAACCTTAATTAAACTTCCAGAAATGATCAGCACATCAAACTAAACTCAAATATATGTTTACATCTTGTTAAACATGCATGTATGACTATATTTTGGTAAGTTTTAGTTTGGGCAAACCGTGAGCTACAATGCTCGATTCTTTGAGTTTCAAAGCTTGAGACTGATTTGAATAGGTTCAGTGATGCTTAGGGATCGTGTTTGAGTGTTTAGTTTGGATTAAAAATGACTTAAACTAAAAATTCGAATTTCAAGTTTCTTTGAAAATTTCAATTTGATTCAAGAGTGATACAAGCAAGAGTATGGTTCTGATTTTGTCCCCCTTTGCTACTGAAATGTTCTACTCCATTTATAGACCATGGAGGGACTTAAAAACTAAGCTAACATGCATTAAGTGCTTTATTGAATTTTTGACTTTTTTAATAATATGTAGCTTTGAATTCAAGCAACCATGGCTCAATTTTCTTCAACCTTCTGCTGTACCATCTCCTTGGGGCAGCGCTTTGAATGATTCTTGATGACTCATGCTTAAGATCAAAGCTATATGACATTATCTTGCACCATTTCTTTTCAATTTAATCTTAAATGTAATAAAATTAAACCAAAAAGAAATAAAATGTTATGGGCCTTAGGTTGGTCGTGGGAGGCCCTTAGCATTGTTGGGAACATGTTTGGATCATGTAAACTTGGTCCCTTTTGGAAAAAAAACACTTTTGATCAATGTTGTTTTCATGCATTTTCCCAAAATATAGCCAACTTCAACAAGGCATAAATCCCTCAATTTTTATCATATGAATGAGTTCTTGTACTTTTTAGAAACCTCAAGATGTCCTCTACAAGCCACTTTGGAAACTTTTTTTTCATTTGGAGAAGTTATCTTGATGTTATGGCCTTTGACAAAAAACCACTTTTTGTTGACTTTGAAAATGACCTGTAATGTCTAAGCTCATATTTTTCAAATGGTGAATCCAATGACCATGGGACCAATTGCATTTGAAAGATAATTGAATTTCCTTCAAAACAAGCTTTGGTTGGAATTTTTTGAATGAACAATGAGAGAGTTATGGTCAGTCAAAGTTCAGTTGACTTTTTAGGAGAAAACCCTAATTTTGAAACTTAGGGTTTTGTTGATTTTTGATCTTTCCTTGATGAATTATGATCAACCAATGATCAAATGATGAATCTTTTGACAAAATATGGATGTTGACAAAAAATTTCCTTTTTGACTGTCTGTTGACTTTTCGGTCAAACTGGTCGTCTGTTGACTGTTTGAGCTGCTGACTGTGCGTCTGAGCGATTTGAAGTTTGAAAACTTGTATGGTGGTACTTTTGAGATATATGGAGGTCCATGAAATCCATTTGTGGTCTCAAAAAACTTGTTCTCCTGAAAAAACAAAAACCCTAGTTAGGGACTGTTCGTGTAGGAGACAGTTAAGCGTACCTGATTTTTGTGCAGTGCTGAGTCTCTGCTAATCACGTGATATTCAGAAGACTTCTAGAACAAAAATCTTGGAATTTTGAAATGCAAAAGATTGATTTGATTGATGGTACAAAACACGGAGAATTGCACTGTCAGCGGGTTTGACTGTCAACTGACTGTTCAGGCATTAACGTAGCAGTTAAAGTGAAAATTCAACAGTCAAAGTTAATTTTTTCTTTTTGTTTTTTTGTTGTGTTAATGGTGAAAATTTATTTACATGAGTTGTTAGAAAAACACAGACATAATAAATAAATAATATATACTGTATGCGAACGAAATTACCGATAATAACCCTGAAAAACATTTAATGCACAGAAAAATAAATATTTAACTGGCAGAAAACACACAAAATATTATCTTAATAATTAAACAACAGTACGACATTTAATACTGACAGTACAAATATTACATAATATAATGAACAGTACGACGAGTAAATGGTACGTTATTTGAAAGCACAAGATACGACAAACTTTAAGAATGACGATTAATAACCCACGCTATAAATAATAACATGTAGATGATTGGGAGTATAAACATCGTAGGTCCGCATTTCTCAGGACTATGCAGACAGAAGAAAGACATGATCACCACCACGACGGTGATGACCATAAGAAAACACGTATCCACCCACTTTGCCATTTTTGCCGGGGAAGAAGAGAGAATGAATATGAAGTAGAAATTTGAGAGATAAGTTGAAATTTGATGTGACATTTTATGAAAAAAATGAGAGGTATTTATAGAGTGAGAAGAAGGATAGAGACGTTGGGGAATGAAGTGATTCCGTACAAAAAAGGAAAATTTGAGTGGTAGTAGGATTTGAAAGAAAGTGTATGGTAGGGTTTGAAAAGAGAGATGTATAGAATAAAGTTTAAGATTTGATTTTGAAAGAAACAGATTTGAAAAGAAAGGAGAAGATTTTGAAAATAATAGAATATAGTACAAAAATTAGTGGGAAACAAAAATTAATAATAATTTACTCGTTACCAGTACAGTCTGAATCCCCAGACTCCGCGCCTGCAAAAAGATTTAATTCTGTACCAATTGCGTCAGTACTATTTATCTGCAAATAAATCTCAAATAAACAGCGTGTGTGAAGTGATAAACAATACTTGGCGTTTGTGTAAGAATAAATTCAACTGCGAACCAAAATACCGTATAAGAAAAATTCTAAAAACCGAGTGTTCATAAAATCAGGATATTTATGAAATAGAATCCAAGATTATATGAAACTCTCAATTTTTAGACAGAAGTCTGTTGCCTTCTTTCTGAAAAAGATGCGGGCAAATTTTGGGGTATAACACTTCGCAAAGAGCATCTGATTTGTATTTCAGATTAGGAAGTCCTCTGACCAGATTTAGTTTGTTAATCTGAGAAATCTTTCTCAAACTAGCATGGCCTAATCTTCTGTGCCAGACCCATTGCTCTTCGCTATCAGACATAAGACAAGTTACCTTCGGATTCTTAAGATCCTGAAGATCAATCTTGTAAATGTTGTTCTTTCTCTTGCCTGTAAATAGGATTGAGCCATCCTTCTGACTTACCGCCTTACAAGACTTTTGATCAAAGATTATGTCATAACCATTGTCACTTAATTGACTTATGGATAACCAGTTATGAGCTAATCCCTCTAACAAGTTAGAGGCACGTCAACTGACAAATTTAGACGTGTTGGACTTTCTTATTTAATAGGGATATAAATTATGCTAGAAAGTCCGCAACAACATAGGATTTAATGATGCCCCTTGACACGAAATTGATATTGTACTCTGATAATTCTGTTGACGAATACACCATCCTGCCCTCTAGATCAAGCTTTTTCAGAATTCGACGAATAAGATAGTTCATCTTTACCACCACCTAGTGCCTTTGAAAGATAGGACATCAGATTCTTTGTAGTTATAACGATCTTAAATGTTAGTCTCTCTATCTTTTGTTACCGTAGCTCTCTGCCCTTGAAGACCTTGTTGATGAAGTAAACAGGATGTTCAGTATTCAACAAATTTTTAACCGTGTGTTGTGTAGATGTAAAAACTAACATGTTTAATACATTAATTTATGGTATGTGATCTAGATTGCACTAAGAGGTTGTGTGATCTTAACACACCAACATATTTGGTTGACTCTATTGCATAAAAATTTATATAAATAAATATGTTTGGTTCATTTTTGTTGACAACGTAAAAAAGTGAACTTTTACTCATATTCAATCGAAATAAACTCTAACCTATCTACAAATTAATACAACAGTAGGACTCCTAATTTATTTATAATCAATGTTGATGTTATAGTGTGTGATTTAAAGCATCTATTGGACCAATTGAATGACTATCTCAACTACGACAGTATAACGATGCTCACGATGCTCGGTGTTGAGTATCGTTGTTCGTAATCCACATAAACGTGTTTGATTCACCATGACGCAATTTCAAAATGAAGATTGCATGAGAACCATGTTCTCAATATTTGGCCAATATAGTTTAAAGAGTCCTGTCAAGTTAGAGACAATTCTAGTCAAATATGTTTAATGTTACGATTGAACTCAATGAAGAAATTAGTTTCTCTTATTCAGTTTCTCTTATTCGTCATCTAATTCATCATCTAGAATGTGTTTAACTAATATTTTAAGTTTGTGTTCAACTAATATTTTAAGTTTATGTTTATCATCATTTAGTTTGTGTTCAATTAATATTTTAAACTTATGTTTATCATTATCTAGTTTATGTTCAATTAATATTGTAAATATATGTTTGAAGTAAACAATTCAACTAACTTATGTTTTTTTTTAATTTATAAACTAGTAACAAACCCGTGCATTCGCACGGGTTCTGATACGGGACAGACATTTGTTTTAGATGTATATTTTTAATAGAAAAAGCCTGGTACTCGTGAAAAAATAATAATTGAATGTATAGAAAAATGTCTGGTACCTGTGAAAAAAATAATAATTGAATGCATAGAAAAAATTTCGGTACCCGTGAAAAAATAATAATTGAATGTTTAGAAAAATATCTGGTACCCGTGAAAAAATAATAATTGAATGTATAGAAAAATGTCTGGTACCAGTGAAAAAAATAATAATTGAATGTTTAGAAAAATGTCTGGTACCCGTGAAAAAAATAATAGTTGAATATATAGAAAAATGTTCGGTACCCGTGAAAAAATAATAATTGAATGTTTAGAAAAATATCTAGTACCCGTAAAAAAAATAATTGAATGTTTAGAAAAATGTCTGGTACCAGTGAAAAATTAATAATTGAATATATATAGAAAAATGTCCGGTATCCGTGAAAAAATAATAATTAAATGTAGGGTTAATAGTCATTTACCCCCCTACAATAGTAGCGAGATTCGGTTTACCCCCCTTTTAAAAAAAATTTGGATTACCCCCTGTAATATTTGGGCACCCCCCTAAACGTGTAAAAACCAGGGGGGAAAATCAAAAAAATATATTTTACAGGGGGATAATTTTCCATCTTAGGGGGCAAAAGACTTACAATTTTAATATTATAGGGGGGTAATGCAAAAAAAAAAATTTAAAAGGGGGGTAAACCGAATCTCGCTACTATTGCAGGGGGTAAATGACTATTAACCCTTAAATGTATAGTTGGACGAATGTCCGATTTTTAATTAGAGAATTATTATTAAAAACTTAATTAAATACAACATAAAATAAATAATTTTAACCAATTCAAAACCGACCCATATTTAATTGGTCGACCACATGTTTTATTTACAAAAAATTTATTCTGTAAGCTTATTCTTTTGTAAAAGTAGTGTCGAAATTCAATTTCACAACCTTTTTGGTAAAATTAAATACAATATATTTCTGTAACAATAAAAATATTATACGTCAAATTAATGATGAACTAATATTTTATAAAATTAAATACTACTATTCATGCATTGGAACTCCAAATACATAATGCATTTTTATTCTAAGTGATAGTAGTGCTTGCTAGTTGCTTCTATCACTCTTTTGTCTCTCTCACATATTTCTATAATCAATACCCACTGACACTTCCTTCTTGTATTTAAATTAATAGTACATTTTTCACATATCTATAGTAATGATACAAATTTATACTATCACTATTTAAATTGTATTGAAGTGACATATAAGAAAAAGTTAGTGTACCATGGCAGCAAAAGATGAAAATAGTAAAAGAGAAAAAAAAGTACCGAAGTGACATATGAGAAAAAGTTTGTGTGCTATGGCAGCAAAAGATGAAAATAATGTACTATTATATCACATTGCTTGTTAGACACAAGTAAACAATTTTCCTACAAAATAATGTTCATAATTGTCTTTGAAAAATAATAAATTAAAATTATTAAAAAAATAAAATAATATTTAATTATTTATGACATAATCAAATGTCATTAATTATTTTTTTAACTATAAACAGATTGAAAAGAAAATAATATATGATTGATTATTACATACACAAACTGTATATTCTTCTTTCCATTATATATTTTTGTAAATATATAATGTATCTATCTTTTCTTTAAAATCTGAATTTAATTTAAGTTTAAAAAAATTAAAATTTTTTTTATACTCATTTATAAATACAATTTTTTTTCTTTTTATAAATGAGAACTTTTTAACAATTTATTTTTTATAATAATATAACTTTATTGATCATATCTGAAAATTAAATTTATTGATTAACAAAAGTAGAGTAAAAGATTCTACCAAAAAAAAGTAGAGTAGATGGTGTAGAGTTGGAGATGAGCAGAGAAAAAAGAAAGTAAAAGTAAGAAAACGGTGTATACCATTCAAACTGTAAATTACTCAGAAAGTCTACACAACTAAGCATTTTTTTGGGATACTTTCTACAACTTAGTTTTCCTATTCAAAATAATGGAAAAGTTATTATCTTCTTTCTCCTTCTTTAGACGATGAATCTAAATATTGTGTCTTGCTTGTCTCGAAGTGAAATACAATCCTTTAAATTTCATGCACCTGCAAAACAATGAATCTAACAACATTAATTAATTAAGTTGACATATTACAATCCTTTGTTTTTGTTTATGAAATTTACCCATCTCTTCATCTTCATTATTTCCAGCATGTTTTACTCCTCTTTAATTTTGGAAAAAAATATACATATCAGAATCAGATCCATCAACTTACTCATCTCTAATGTAAATCTTTTTATACTCTTTAATTTTCAGTTTCAAAAAAATTAAAGATTGAAAATTAAATAATAAAGAAAATGAAAAATATAAAGAAGAGAAACCTTAGTGATGAGTGATGAATAACAACTAAAAAACAGAAAAATGAAAAAATTGAGTTAGTTAATAAAAACATACAAAATAAATAAAGATTTGTAAAAGAAAGAAGAAGAGGAAGATCGGGGTTTATTTTTGAAATCATAAATTAATGTCGCAGATTAACGGTTGTTTCGATTTGGTTTCAATAAGAAAAAGAGGAAGAAGAAGAAGAGGAGGAGGTAGAAGGAAGAAGAAAAAGAGGAAGAATGAAGAAGATTTGCGGTTGAAGGAAGAAGAAGAAGAAAGATGTTGTTCAAGAGAGAGAATTAGAGAAGTGAAGTGACTCACAAAACGAGAGTAGGGAGGAGAAAGTTAGATTTGAAAGGCTTAGAAAAATGCATACGTGGGAAGCCTTGCAATTAAGATGTCCACTTGGCACAACATGGAAGTAGAGAGGCAAATCGGTATTTTCCAGGGCAGTGAATTTTCTTATATTGTAGATATAAAAAATAAACTTATGATACTTAACATTGTTCTCATTTCATCCTAACATATCATACAAACTCTGACTATTCCAGCTCATAAATAAGCTAGCCTTGTTCCTTATAATAACAAGTAGAATTCACTGAACAACACACTTAAGGCCTAGTATCCAGGCAAATCTAAAAAAAGAAAAATATGAAATTCAAACAGATTTATTCAACAAAAGTTTTATAACTTCAAAATGAAGAAAGAAATCCTCAAACATTAAATTACAAGGCAAACTTGTTAAGTAAGATTGAAATACCAATAGCTCATTTACACTTGATCAATCTAGCTGGTTTTACACTAAATAAAACAAATTAACTATTGGTACATATGCCAAACAATGGCTGGTGATCCAAAAAATAGTAAAACAAAAAGCAACTAGAAAAGGTTACTGACTTATTGTGACCATTCTCAACTTCAATTCAAGCTAGCTCAATCTACATTCAGTAACTCTTGCCTGTTTTATTATATTGAATCCTACTAGTGACACTGAACAACCTGGACAAATCTGCTTCAGCCACCACATAGTCATGAAACTGATGAAATAACTTATGGATCGCCACAAGGTGGAATGATCGCTTATTCAATGATATCAACTACAATAGGTGGAACAAATCTGCCATTCTCAAGTGTATGCTCAAAGATATGTCCCACTCTCAACAGCTCTCCCTGCAAATAAATTCCAAACCAACGGATGATTCTATTGGTCAATGACAAAAAAAAAAAACTCTCAAGACAATGTGGATCAAGTGCACTTTTTTATGACAAATAAGCCAGGCCACAATTTTATAAGCATGAATCACGTATAGTTATTCATTTTTGAAGAACACTAGAATTTCATTAAAAAATTCTTTTTACTATTTTCTTTTTGAATTTTCCTAATCATTCGGTTCAATATCTGTCATTGCGGAGCACCAGTTTTAGGCCTTGTTTGGTTAAACAACTTAATTAGACGCTTATTATGTAAGTGTGTACGTATAAACCATTTCTATAACAAAAGATAAAATAAAGTCAAATTATTTTCGTACAATATTTTTATAAGCTATCGTGGAAAGCTTATAGAAGTAATCTGAAAGTAGCTTATGAACAATAAGTTGTTTCCATGAGCGTTCTCAAATAATTCCGCAAGTGTTTATGTCAGTAAATAATCTCAAATAAGTCAATCCAAACACGCCTTTAAAAGTGATTATTAGTAATATCACAAACATGAGGAATTTTAACCAAAATGATAGGAGTTGAACTGAGATAATTAGAAGAAATACACCATGTTGCCTATAAATAGGAAGAGAAATAGAGAGGGAGAGGAATCCAATCATTTGAGTAGGGGGGCTTTGTTTAGGACTTAGGAGGAAAAAACCCTTGAAGTTCTCTAACATCTTTATGAAATTGAAGGAGGATTAAACTGTTTTTTAGATAGTAAATATGAGACGAAGGGGTACCAAATTATTACAACTGCCACTCTAATGAGGTTTACAAGATGTTTTTGCTTTTGAATACCACAGATGGAACCCGTTTGTATCTCGATAGGTATCTTAAGTCGAGAGTGTGCAGTCCTACCACCGGGTAATAATGGTGCAGCTATGCCAGATTATGCAGTTGCCAAGACAATTTCTCCTCTATTTCATAAAGTTGCCATTAATGTTGGATAAAGGAATATTTTACCTGTTCCGCCTGGGCCATCAACAAAAGATACCCCACTGTGTTTTTGATCAATGCCATTCATGATGGTTCTGAACGTAATCAGGTGGTCATTATTTAACTTAGCAACAAATTGTTGAGAATTATACTTTCGGCAAATATTTTTTGTATCGTATCCACAGAGATTGGGTGATATTACCGCCGTTCTATAGTTACAATCATTTTAAGTTGATAAATAAAAATTGGTTTGATTTGTGTTTGGAATTTATCTCGAATTTTAGAAACAAACTAAGATAGTAAAATATGATTTTCTCAAATAAAAAGTGCTTTGCCAAGATTAGTGTTCACTATTACAAACTCATGCATTCCCTCAAACCATGTATATGAATTCTAATTTCATGAATACAATCTAGTATTGCCTCAATAATACTTATGTCTAAGTAATATTGTAATAATTGTTAAATAAAAACTTTAGGCAATTTCTTCACCTAAACATGCATCTAACCATCATTATCTAGCAATACAAGTGATAAACAATCCATAGATCTATTTCTACAATTCATGCATTGTTTGAATAAATCTCTAAAACAACATTTATATTATCTTTTCAACAATAATATAAATCAAAGATAAGATTTCAAAACAAGAGATTCATACTATATTCAATCAATGAGAGATTCACATACATGAATGTTTAAGAGAGATACATAGAGTTATGAGGAATAACTACCTCTAATCTTGACAAAGAAAAAGGGTTTAGTTCCTCATCACCATGGTTGCAAGCTCACAAGAATGATGAAATTCGTTTTTGGCTTTTTTCCCTATTTTCTCTCTATTCTGTCTTTTTCAAAATCAACAATAAATTAAAAACCTAAGTTATGGAGATATATCTCAAATTACACAAAGTTTTTCCTTCCAATAAGACAAAAAGAAATGATTGTTATTCCTCTTGCCTCCTTAAGTGACCAATAGAAACCAATAACTCCAAAAAGTGCTTTTTTGCTGTCTTTCACGCCACCTTGTGCACATGCCACTCAAAAGTCAGAATTGGAACTAAAACACGCTGGCAGGATTTTCTTCAGTTCGCGGCGCCAACATGGGGACGCGGCGCGAACAGAGTGGATTTCCACTTCTTGGCTTGATTTCTTGGTTCTCTTGCTCGGATCATTCTTTGTGATTCAAATCTCCAACTTCTTGAAGCAAAAACTCTACTAAACTAGCAAACAGAGTGAAATACCTGCTCAAATAGAATTAAAACACAACTAATTACATATTTACCTATTGTGTGATTAAAACCATATGATTTGAATAGAATTTAGTTAAAAGGGACCAATAAAAGATGTGAATTTTACTACTATTTGGTCCCTAACAACTCTCCCCAACTTGCCATTTTGTTTGTCCCTAAACAAAAGTTTTCATCAAGGAAACCAAGTATAGCAAGAGAATATTTCACCAAATTTTCAAACAATTGGATGGTTCAAAAGTACATGGCTTCTTCGCGATACATTTACCTCAATCTAGACAAAACAACAATGGCATAATGGTTGTGCACAAAAACACACATCAAAAAGTTCCACCAAGTACATGTCAAGTTTGAATCACCTAAACACAATTTGTGAACAATGAAGATATGAAGGTTTCTTTCACTCATCCGAACAATTAAATCAACAACAAGTCCAATTATGCATTCATCAAAACAACACCAATTATGTGAACAAGATGAGAATCAAGAGGTCTTTCAAAGGTTATAGCGTGGCTTGGGTTACAAAAAAAAGGGATAATATTTCGGAAAATCGAACAAAACCCTAAGGGAGCATTTTCTTCTCAATTCACTTAATAACACCTCCTCGTAATCCAATTTTCTTTACTTTTTCACAACACACGACCGGGAGCCTTTTCTTATTACTCGTGACAAGTGTTACTTCTTTTTTTTTTCTTTGACTCCACTTTGGTTCAAAAACACTCAATTGTTCTTTTTCACAAGGAATGCTTATTTCTTTTATGGACCACTTATTTCTTTATTTATTTTTCTCGCAACACTTGTGTTTCTCCCCAACTTAGCTCTTTTCACACCAACCTTGATAAACAAGAATGCTCCTTAAGGAAAATTAATTGCAACCAAATTGGTTGAAGGTTCACTCATACAAAAGAATAGGATTCATCTATTCAAAGGTTTATGCAATGTTGAATTTAAATGAATCCCAACAAGCTCAAAGGGGGAACTAGAGATTTTTCCTCACAAGGTTGATTGATTTAACATTTTGGCCAAGTGGTTTCTCTCAAAACAATCAATGCCTCTATCACTTTCACAATTGTTCACAACAAGGCTTAATGCATGATTAAACATAATAAGAGTGTGTCAAAATAATGTTCGGTATCTCGCAATTTAGTATACAATGGAAAGCTACCTCACACATGGCTAAGTTCTAATTGATTCAAAAAAAGACATGTAATTCAAAGAACTTATGCTATGTACTTTTGCACAAACCATCACACAATTATTGCCAAGTCTAGTAAGCGATAAAAATGTACCTTGAAATTGCCTCATACCACTCTTATCATCACCACCCCAATTGATCCAATAAGCACTCAATCTCTTGCAACTTGTTCCTTTACTTCAATGAAACAACCACAAGTAAACAAAAATTTAGCAAGTAGGTCAAATCAAATTTCAAATTCACAAATCACAGTTTAAATCACACACAAGTAAAACATGTAAATTAGTCTTCAAAAGTACCAACTATCAAAATACAATAAACTAACTTTAACTAGAGTACTAGAATTAAAATGCTAGGGATTAAAATTGCTGAAATTTAAAAACTACTCTAAAGCTAACAACTCCTCTTAGAGCATCGTCTTCATCACCACCCCCGACCAGGCCTATGACATCCTCCATATCAGCATCCATATTTGCGGCACCACTTCCACTAGCCTGGCCACTGCCTCCCCCCATAAAAGCTGGCCTTCCCTCAGGCCAATTAGCATATGCCAAATATGTTAGAACAAGATTTGTTCTGATCAATATTCTTAGTTTTGATGATAACAAGCATATGAATTTTGTATGAGATAATGTGGTACTCTAATACTATGCAATTTCCGTTTCAGGAATTATATAAAGAGTATGCACAAAATCAGCGCAAGAAGCACTGACTCAGAAGGTTCAACATGCAACATCAGAACATGGTATGGCAAGACATCAGAAGATGAATCAGAACATGGGTCTATGGAAGCATCAGAAGAACTTGATATCAGAAGCAGAAGCACTGAAGTTCTCATGGTATCACGCTCAGAAGCACTTCAAGGTCAGAAGACAAGAAGATGCTCTGCACCAAGCTGTTTAACTCTGATGACATTCAAACGTTGTTTACACAAACATCAGATCAGAAGCAAGTACTAGACTGGCAGGCTACGCTGACTGACAAAAGGAACGTTAGAAGCTATTAAAGGCAACGTCAGTAGACACAGTGGAAACAAGGCTCGAGGTAGTTGACAAAAGAGTGAAACATTAAATGCAATGCTGTACGGATTACGCAAAGCATTAAGTGCTCCCAACGGTCATCTTCTCAAACGCCTATAAATATGAAGTTCTGATGAGAAGCTATGTTACGAATTCTGAAAACAACACTTGCGCATTAAAATGAAACGCTGTCAAATTCAAAAGCTCTCAAACTTCATCATCAAGCTCACTACATTGCTGTTGTAATATCTTAGTGAGATTTAAGCTTAAACTTAAGAGAAAATCACAGTTGTGATAATAGCTTTATAAGAAGCATTGTAACTCTTAAAAGAATTTGTTTACATTAATTTGTAAGTTCTAGAGTGATCAGGTTGTTGATCAGTGTACTCTAGCAAGTCTTAGAAGTTGTCTAAGCAGTTTGTTCCTAGAGTGATCAGGTTGTGATCAGGATACTCTAGAAGACTTAGCAGTTGGCTAAGTGGAAAACCATTGTAATCAAGTGTGATTAGTGGATTAAATCCTCAGGTGAGGTAAATCACTCCAAGGGGGTGGACTGGAGTAGTTTAGTTAACAACGAACCAGGATAAAAACCATTGTGCAAATAGTTTTTATCTTACTAGTTTTTAAAGCTACACTTATTCAAACCCCCCTTCAAGATGTATACTATGGCAAGTCTTCCCAACATTCATTTCAAGAGTTGTATCCGTGATCAGTTCATCCCCAACATAGTTCAACTGAAGCCATGATCAGTTAACTTGCAACAATTATTCAATCAGGGGCAATCTTCTTCAACAATCCCCAAGCATAGTTTATCAGTCCTTCTCAAAGGATCATTAGTTTAATACAGTTATCAGTGTGACAAGAAGTTTGTTCAAGCATCTTCCGAAGCAGAGTTGGTAGAATTTCCGTGTTGAGGAATCAAAGCTCCAATCTTGCCTCACAAAAGAGTCAATCTCAATTGTCATAAATAACTACATTGCATTGAGCATTCATCATGCATAGAAAAAAATTCAACATCATGCATAGAAACAAATTCATGCTCATTTATATCTTTCCAAGTCTTGTTGTTATCAACATCTTACCTTGAGATCAAAGTCTAACTTACTTGGTATTGACCTTTAATATTATTCAATCACGCTTTACTCTTGATTGATCTTTATTTATATTCAATCATGTTTTACTCTTGATGTTGTTTGATCGTGCTTTACTCTCGGTTGGTGTCTCAATCATGTTTTACTCTTGATGGCCTTTGATGTTATCCAATCATGGTTTACTCTTGATTTCTTTTGATGTTCAATCATGTTTTAGTCTTGATTGCCTATGATTTTATCCAATCATGGTTTACTCTTGATTACTTTTGATACTATTCAATCATGTTTTAGTCTTGATTGCCTATGATGTTATCCAATCATGGTTTACTCTTGATTGCTTTTGATACTATTCAATCATGGTTTAGTCTTGATTGCCTGTGATGATGTTCAATCATGTTTTACTCTTGAATGCCTCTGTCAATTTGTACTCCTTTCCAAATTCATTCATGTTTTACTCCTGAATTATTTCTGATGTGGGTTCCAGAGATTTTTTTCTGAACGTCTCTGTTGATTTCCTGTCCAAAGTTCCTTTCACGTTTTATTCCTGAAAGCTTCTGTCGACTGTTTCTTTCTTTTGTGAAGTCCGATTCTATTCCTGAATGACTTATACCTTTTCCCCAACGGAGTCTGTTTACTTCTCCCATGTGGTGTCCTGTTTCCATCTCGTGGAAATCATATGCATTCATAATCATAAGCATTACATAGCATCTCAGGTTCAAAAATTGTGTTTTTATATATATTTAAGTCTCTTCAATCACGTCGAAACGAAGATTTCCAATCTTCACACCTCCGGATAGAAGAAACTTAAATAGGGGCATCTGTTGCACCCCAATTTTTGACCTCTGAGATCCCATCATTTTCTAAGTGTTATGATCATTATTGTTATACCCCAAAATTCGCCCGCGTTATTTTTTTTTCAAAGAGAAGTCAACAGACTTCTGTCTAAAAATTTGGAGTTTTATACAATTTTGGATTTTTATTTCATAAATATCCTGATTTTATAAATACTCAATTTTTAGAATTTTTTATACAGTATTTTGGTTCGCTGTTAAATTTATTCTCACATAAACGCCAAATACTGTTTATCACTTCATACACTGTTTATTTGAGATTTATTTTCAGATAAATAATGCTGACGCAGTTGGTACAGAATTAAAATTTGCAGGCGCGGAGTCCGGGTTTCAGATTGTACTGGTAACAATTAAATTATTATTGGTTTTATTTCCCACTAATTTTTATTTTTATACTATATTATTCTTTCAAAATCTCTTTCTTTCTTTTCAAATATCTTCCTTTCTTTTCAAATCTCTTTCTTTCAAATCAAATCCTAGCTTTATTCTACACCCCTTTTCTTTTCAAAACCTACCATACTTTTTTTCAAATCCTACTACTATTCAAAACAGTAACACTCCATTCCCAACGTCTCTATCTCTCTCTTTTCACTCTATAAATACTCCTCATTTTTTCCATAAATTCTCACATCAAATTTCACTCATCTCCCAAATTTCTCAAACTTCTATCTCATAATTATTTTCTCTTCTTCCCCGGCAAAAATGGCAAAGTGGATGGATACACTTTTTCTTATAGTCGTCACTATTTTTACGGTGATCATGTCCTTCTTCTGTCTGCATAGTCCTGAAAAATGCGGACCTGCGATGGTTACACTTCCGATCATCTATTTTCTGTTGTTCATAGCATGGATTATTAATCGTCATATGTAAAGTTTGTCGTATCTTCTGTTTTTTAGAATGTACCGTTCTTTATGTTTACCGTACTGTTCGATACGTTTTGTTTAGGTAATATTTGTACTGTCAGTATTAAGTATTACACTATCTATTATACCGTTGTTTAACTAGTAAGATAATATTATGTGTGTTTATTGCTAGTTAAATATTTATTTTTTTATGCATTAAATCCCTTTCAATCTTATTATTGATGGTAATTTTGTTCGCGTACAGTGTATTTTAGTTATTTATTATATTTGTGTTTTTCTAACAAATCATGTAAATAATTCCTCACCATTAACACAACAAAAAACAAAAAGAAAAAATTGACTTTAATTGTTAAGTTTTCACTTTAACTGTTACGTTAATACTCGGACAGCTAGTTACCAGTCAAACCCGCTATCAGCGCAATTCTCCGTGTTTGTACCATCAGTCAAATCAATTTTTCGCACTTCAAATTTCCAAGATTTTGTTCTAGAAGTCTTCTGATAATCACGTGATCAACAGAGACTCAACACTGCACAAAAATTAGGTACGCCTAACTGTCTCCTACATAAACAGTCCCTAACTAGGTTTTTTGTTTTTTTCAGGAGAACGAGTTTTTGAGACCTCAAATGGATTTCATGGATCTCCATATGTATCAAAGTACCACCAGACAAATTTTCAAACTTCGATTCGCTCGGACGCACAGTCAACAGCTCAAACAGTCAACAGACGACCAATTTGACCAAAAAGTCAACAGACAGTCAAAAATGCAATTTTTTGTCAACATCCATATTTTGTCAAAAGATTCATCATGTGATCAATGGTTGATCATAATTCATCAAGAAAAGTTCAGAAATCAATAAAACTCAAAATTGCAAAATTAGAGTTTTTTACCTAAAAGTCAACTGAACTTTGACCGACCATAACTCTCTCATAATTTATCAGAAAAATTCCAACCAAAGATCATTCTCAAGGAAATTCAATTCTCTAAAACTTGGTCAAGAAATGCTTCCGCCTAAGAGATATAAGCCAAAACATTACAGGTCATTTTCAAAGTCAACAAAAAGCAGTTTTTTGTCAAAGCCCATATCATCAAGTTAACTTCTCCAAATGCAAAAACACTTCCAAAGTGGCTTGTAGAGGACATCTTGGGCTTTCCAAAAAGTACAAGAACACTTTCATATGATCAAAATTGAGGGATATATGCCTTGATGAAGTTGACCTTTTTTGGGAAAATGCATAAAACAAGTAATGACCAAAACTTGATTCTTTTTCAAAAAGGCCAATTCTTTTGTGATTCAATCTTGATTCCCATATGTCTAAAGGGCATCCACGACCTATCCATGATTCATGACACTTTTATTTCATTTTGATTAAATTTTATTCATTTAAAGTTTAATTAAAGTGAGATAATTCAAAGATATTATCAAAGATGCTTATGGTTGCCAATCAAGACCAATTCAAGATGCTTAAAGATATTATTGCAAGATTGAAGAGAATAACACTTGAGTGTTTTAACCATAGTTAAGAAATGCACTCATTGAAAATATTCCATTATCATATTTTTTCCACAAAATCAATCATGAAAATTCCAACTTGCAAGGGTTCAAGATCAAATCATTTGCCTATAAATAGAGCTTCATTTTCTTCATTCAAGAAGAGGAAAAAAAGGGGGAGGAACACAAAGAACAACAACAATCACCACAAAGTCATAGCTTAAGTTTATATTTTTGCAAAAGTTTCAAGAAACTTGTAAAAATCAAGGCTCATTCAAATAGCAACTTTCAATCAATTTCAATCACTCTATTCCACTCTTGGGACATCATAGAGTAAGTACAATGTAATTTTTAATATGTAGTAGTGTTAGGAGTTCATGAATTAAAAACTCCATATTTATGCATATTTTCAATTTCTCAAAAAAATGTTTTAGTTTTAGTTTTAAGTTGATAAAATGTTTATTTAATTTTTAACATAAAAATATTTTATTTCTTTTCATAATTAATCTATTTTGCTTAATTAATTAGTAATTATGTAAATATTGCTTTTTTAAATTATTTTCAACAAATCAAAAAACTCCAAAAATATGTTCCTTTTAGATTTAGGTTTATATTTTTTATAATCTAATTTTTCTTGTTAAGTTTAATTATTTGTATAATTATTTGTTTAATTAGCTTGTTAATTAACTTAAAATCAATTCCAAAAAAAAATCACAAAAAGAATGAATTAAGTTTAATTTGTTTTATATTTATTTTTGTATATTATTTGATATTATTTCTTATCTTTTTCCTTTGTCCCGAATTGGAATAAAAGATCAAATATGGCAGAGATTGTATGCAGTTGATTTAAGACTTTTGGAAATTTATCGTGTAGTCGCGATGATTCTATCAAGCTTCTGATAAATTTTCATTAACTTTAAATCCGAGATCATCATTCACTCACCATCGATCTTCACTAACATCGTGAATATACTTGACTAGCTTCAAGATGATTCACGTGCTAACATACTAACAATTGACTTTAATTTCCGCATTTTATTATATTGTTCTTTATATTTCTTGCTTTATGCTTTATTTTATTATTTATTATTTATGTTTCTGTTATTTTTTTCTTTGTCCATTTGGACATATTATTTATATTTCTGTTATTTTTTCTTTGTCTATTTGGACATATTATTTATATTTCTTCTATTTTTTCTTTGTCCATTTGGACATATTATTTATATTTCCGCTATTTTCTCTTTGTCCATTTGGACATATTATTTATGTTTCCGCTATTTTCTCTTTGTCCATTTGGACATATTATTTATGTTTCCGCTATTTTTCTTTGTCCATTTGGACATATTATTTATGTTTCCGCTATTTTCTCTTTGTCCATTTGGACATATTATTTATGCTTCCGCTATTTTTTCTTTGTCCATTTGGACGCATTGTTTATGTTTCCGTCATCTTCCTTTTGTCCACTTGGACCATATTTTTACCTTTGAGCTAAAACATTAATAATCAAGATAAAACTAAAAAAAAGCACTTTCCACACTTGCACCTCTATGGTTTTCCCTCTTATTACTCTTTTTTTTAATCATACCATCATTGAAGAAAAGTATTAAATGCATAGGAAAAGTCTTATAAATTGAGAGTAAGTAACTCCTAATTGCTTGCTCAAACACTTTCATTTTCAAACAACGTATTTTCAAAACTTCTCATCTATTTTCAAAATTTTCATCTGGTATTTGAAGGGCATTATTCCCGGTGAAACTCTTCAGAGACCTATGTGACATATTGTCCATCTTCACTTCTTCTATTTTCAAATCAATAAAGCATTTAAAAAGTGAGCTAAGCAATTAAGAGCCCATGGATAACCATGGATACAAAAGGTGCTTAATGTTAGAACAAGATTTGTTCTGATCAATTATCTTAGTTTTGATGATAACAATAATATGAATTTTGCTTAAGATAATATGGTACTCTAATCCAATGCAATTTCCTTTTCAGGAAATATATAAAGAGTATGCATAATTCAGCGCTCAGAAGCTTTGTCTCAAAGGGTTCAGCATGCAACATCAGAACATGGTCTGGCAAGACATCAGAAGATGGTCGAAGCAGAATCAGAACATGGGTCTATGGAAGCATCAGAAGAACATGAGATCAGAAGCACTGAAGTTCTGATGGTATCACGCTCAGAAGCACTTCAAGGTCAGAAGATGCTTTGCACCAAGCTGTTTGACTCTGATGATATTCAAACGTTGTATTCACAAACATCAGATCAGAAGGAAGTACAAGTGGCAGGCTACGTTGACTGACAAAAGGAACGTTAGAAGCTATTAAAGGCAACGTCAGTAGACACAGCGTGAACAAGGCTCGAGGTAGTTGACAAAAGCGTATAACATTAAATGCGATGCTGTACGGAACACGCAAAGCATTAAATGCACTCAACGGTCATCTTCTTCAACGCCTATATATATGAAGTTCTGATGAGAAGCAAGGTTAACGATTCTGAACAAAACAACTCATATTAACTTGCTGAAACTCTGTTCTATTCAAAGCTCAGAATCTTCATCTTCATCAAAGCTCACTACATTGCTGTTGTAATATATTAGTGAGATTAAGCTTAAACGTTAAGAGAAATATCACAGTTTGTGATTTTAGCTTTTAAGACGCAATTGTAATACTCTTAGAATTGATTACATTAAGTTGTAAGGAACTAGAGTGATCGTGTGGATCAGAATACTCTAGGAAGTCTTAGAGGTTATCTAAGCAGGTTGTAACTAGAGTGATCGTGTGGATCAGAATACTCTAGAAAGTCTTAGAGGGTATCTAAGCAGTTGTTCCTGGAGTGATCAGTGTGTGATCAGAAGACTCTGGAAGACTTAGTTGCTGACTAAGTGGAGAACCATTGTAATCCGTGCGATTAGTGGATTAAATCCTCAGTTGAGGTAAATCATCTCTGCGGGGGTGGACTGGAGTAGTTTAGTTAACAACGAACCAGGATAAAAATAACTGTGCAATTTATTTTTATCGGTCAAGTTTTTAAAGCTACACTTATTCAAACCCCCCCTTTCTAAGTGTTTTTCTATCCTTCAATTGGCATCAGAGCGCCGGTTCTAAGGTGCAAGCACTTAACCGTGTTTAGAAAAGATTCAGGAAGAGAAAAACGCTTCAGTAAAAGATGGCTGATGAAACTGCAAAGTCTACATCTACATCTGGCTCTGCTGAGCAACACAACGGTAACAATGGTTATACTAGACCGCCGGTATTTAATGGTGAAAACTTTGAATACTGGAAAGATAAACTGGAAAGTTACTTTCTTGGTCTAGATGGTGATCTATGGGATCTTCTGATGGATGGTTACAAACATCCGGTAAGTGCCAGTGGCGTAAAGCTGACAAGGCAAGAAATGAGTGATGATCAGAAGAAGCTTTTCAGGAATCATCATAAATGCAGAACTGTTTTGCTGAATGCTATCTCTCATGCTGAGTATGAGAAGATATCTAACAGGGAAACGGCCTATGACATATATGAGTCCTTGAAAATGACTCATGAAGGAAATGCTCAAGTCAAGGAGACTAAAGCTCTCGCTTTAATCCAGAAGTATGAAGCCTTCAAGATGGAGGATGATGAAGACATTGAAAAGATGTTTTCAAGATTTCAAACTCTTACTGCTGGATTGAGAGTTCTTGACAAGGGATACACCAAGGCTGATCACGTAAAGAAGATCATCAGAAGCTTACCCAGAAGATGGGGTCCTATGGTGACTGCATTTAAGATTGCGAAGAATCTAAATGAAGTCTCTTTGGAAGAGCTGATCAGTGCCCTGAGGAGTCATGAAATTGAACTGGATGCAAATGAGCCTCAAAAGAAAGGTAAGTCTATTGCATTAAAATCCAATATCAAGAAATGCACTAACGCTTTTCAGGCTAGAGAAGAAGATCCTGAAGAATCAGAATCCGAAGAAGAAGATGAACTGTCCTTGATCTCCAGAAGGCTAAATCAACTCTGGAAGAACAAGCAAAGGAAGTTCAGAGGCGTCAGAAGTTCAAAGAAATTTGAACGTGGAGAATCTTCTGATGACAGAAGATTTGACAAGAAGAAGGTCATGTGCTATGAATGCAATGAGCCTGGACACTTCAAGAATGAATGTCCAAAACTTCTGAAAGAAAATCCCAAGAAGAAGTTTCATAAGAAGAAAGGTCTTATGGCAACCTGGGATGAGTCAGAAGATGATTCAGACTCTGAAGATGAGCAGACTAACTGTGCGCTGATGGCGACAGAAGATGACGGATCAGAATCTACATCAGAATCAGATTCTAAAGAGGTATTTTCTGAACTTACTAGAGATGAGTTAGTTTCCAGTCTAACAGAACTTCTGGAATTCAAGTCTCAGATTAGTCTCAAATACAAAAAGCTGAAAAAGCTATTTGAATTTGAAACAAAGAAGCTTGAGTTGGAGAATTCTGAATTAAAAGAAAAACTTTTAAAATTATCCAATAATGTTGGATCTCCTTCTGATTCAGAAAAATCCACTCCTAGTCTAAACCATATTCTGAAAGAATATGATTTAAGTTTCAGGAAGTTCTTATCTAGAAGTATTGGCAAAAGTCAGCTAGCTTCTATGATATATGCTGTGTCTGGAAACAAAAGAGTCGGCATTGGTTTTGAGGGTGAAACCCCATACAAACTTGAACCTGTTGATAAGATGAAAATCACATACAAGCCATTGTATGATCAGTTCAAGTATGGCCACTCACATGATATTAGGCACACTTCACATGCTCAAAGTTTTCACATTACACACACTAAGAAGCATGTGACACAACCTAGGAAATATCATGAAACTCACATTAAGAATTATCATGCTGTTCCTCCTATTGCTTACAATGTTAAACCCAAGTTCAATCAGAACTTGAGAAAATCTAACAAGAAAGGACCCAAGAAAATGTGGGTACCTAAGGATAAGATTATTCCTATTGCAGATATCCTTGGCTGCAAAAAGGACAAAGCACAACATGTCGTGGTACCTGGACTCTGGATGCTCACGACACATGACAGGAAGAAGGTCTATGTTCCAAGACCTGGTGCTTAAGTCTGGAGGAGAAGTCAAGTTTGGAGGAGATCAGAAGGGCAAGATAATTGGCTCTGGAACTATAAAGTCTGGTAACTCTCCTTCCATTTCAAATGTACTTCATGTAGAAGGATTAACACATAACCTCTTATCTATCAGTCAATTGAGTGACAATGGTTATGATATAATATTTAATCAAAAGTCTTGCAAGGCTGTAAATCAGAAGGATGGCTCAATCCTATTTACCGGCAAGAGGAAGAACAACATTTATAAGACAGATCTGCAAGATCTTATGAGTCAGAAGGTGACTTGTCTTATGTCTGTTTCTGAAGAGCAGTGGGTCTGGCACAGAAGATTAGGTCATGCTAGTTTGAGAAAGATTTCTCAGATTAACAAACTGGATCTTGTCAGAGGACTCCCTAATCTGAAATTCAAATCAGATGCTCTTTGTGAAGCATGTCAGAAGGGCAAGTTCTCCAAACCTGCATTCAAGTCCAAGAATGTTGTTTCTACCTCAAGGCCATTAGAACTCTTGCACATTGATCTGTTTGGCCCAGTCAAAACAGCATCTGTCAGAGGGAAGAAATATGGATTAGTCATCGTAGATGATTATAGCCGCTGGACATGGGTAAAATTCTTGAAACACAAGGATGAGTCTCATTCAGTGTTCTTTGATTTCTGCATTCAGATTCAATCTGAAAAAGAGTGTAAAATCATAAAGGTTAGAAGTGATCATGGTGGTGAATTTGAGAACAGATTCTTTGAAGAATTCTTCAAAGAAAATGGTATTGCCCATGATTTCTCTTGTCCTAGAACTCCACAGCAAAATGGAGTTGTAGAACGAAAGAATAGGACTCTGCAAGAAATGGCCAGAACCATGATCAATGAAACCAATATGGCTAAGCATTTCTGGGCAGAAGCAATAAACACTGCATGCTATATTCAGAATAGAATCTCTATCAGACCTATTCTAAATAAGACTCCTTATGAATTGTGGAAGAATATAAAGCCCAACATTTCATATTTCCATCCTTTTGGATGTGTATGCTTTATTCTGAACATTAAAGATCATCTTGGTAAGTTTGATTCCAAAGCACAAAAATGCTTCCTTCTTGGATATTCTGAACGCTCAAAAGGCTACAGAGTATACAATACTGAAACATTGATTGTAGAAGAATCAATCAATATCAGGTTTGATGATAAGCTTGGTTCTGAAAAACCAAAGCAGTTTGATAATTTTGCAGATTGTGATATTGATGTATCAGAAGTTGTTGAGCCAAGAAGCAACGCATCAGAAGCAGAGCTTCTCAGAAGCAAAGAATCTGAAGATCAAGTATCAGCTTCTCTAGAGAATCTAAGCATTTCTGAAGAACCATCTGTCAGAAGATCATCCAGACTCATCTCTGGTCATTCAGAAGATGTCATTCTTGGAAAGAAGGATGATCCAATCAGAACAAGAGCATTCCTTAAGAACAATGCAGACTGTCAATTAGGTCTTGTATCTTTGATCGAGCCAACTTCTGTTGATCATGCTCTAGAAGATCCAGACTGGATAATTGCTATGCAAGAAGAACTGAATCAGTTTACAAGGAATGATGTTTGGGATCTTGTTCCTAGACCAGAATGATTCAATATAATCGGTACAAAATGGGTCTTCAGAAACAAGCTCAGTGAGAAAGGTGAAGTGGTAAGGAACAAAGCCAGACTGGTGGCTCAGGGTTACAGTCAGCAAGAAGGGATTGACTATACAGAAACCTTTACACCAGTGGCCAGGTTAGAATCTATTCGTCTATTAATTTCATTTGCCACTCAACATAACATCACTCTCTATCAGATGGATGTTAAGAGTGCCTTCTTAAATGGTTATATAGATGAAGAAGTTTATGTCCATCAACCTCCTGGTTTTGAAGACTCCATGTCTCCTAATCATGTTTTTAAACTAAAGAAATCGTTGTATGGATTGAAACAAGCTCCCAGAGCTTGGTATGAACGCTTAAGTTCTTTCCTTCTGGATAATGGTTTCACTAGAGGAAAAGTGGACACTACTCTCTTTTGTAAAACCTTTAAAAGGGATATTTTAATTTGTCAAATATATGTAGATGATATTATTTTTGGAACATCTAATGCTACACTTGGAAAGGAGTTTGCTGAGTCTATGCAGGCTGAGTTTGAAATGAGCATGATGGGAGAACTCAAGTATTTCCTTGGAATACAAATAAATCAAACATCAGAAGGAACGTATGTTCACCAAACCAAGTATGTGAAGGAACTTCTGAAGAAGTTTAATCTTCTAGACTGCAAAGAAGCCAAAACTCCTATGCATCCAACATGCATCCTAGGTAAGGATGAGGTAAGTAAGAAGGTAGATCAGAAGTTATACAGAGGTATGATTGGATCTCTTCTATATTTGACTGCTTCTAGACCTGACATTCTGTTCAGTGTTTGTTTGTGTGCTAGATTCCAATCAGATCCTAGAGAATCTCATTTAACTGCTGTTAAGAGAATTCTAAGGTATCTGAAAGGTACTACTAATGTTGGCTTAGTTTACAGAAAATCTAAAGAATACAACTTAGTAGGATTCTGCGATGCTGACTATGCTGGAGACAGAATTGAAAGAAAGAGTACTTCAGGAAGTTGCCAATTTCTTGGAAGTCATTTGATCTCCTGGTACAGCAAGAAGCAAGCAACTATTGCTCTTTCAACAACAGAAGCAGAATATGTCGCTGCTGCTGGTTGCAGTACACAGATGCTCTGGATGAAGAGTCAGCTGGAAGATTATCAGATATATGAGAGTAACATTCCTATATTCTGTGATAATACTTCTGCTATATGTTTATCTAAGAATCCTATTCTTCATTCAAAAGCTAAACATATTGAGATTAAACATCATTTCATAAGGGACTATGTTCAGAAGGGTGTTCTATCTTTAAACTTTGTGGATACAGACCATCAATGGGCTGATATCTTTACAAAACCCCTGGCTGAAGAAAGGTTTAAGTTCATTCTGAAGAACATCAGTATGGATTTATGCCCAGAATGAGAAGATGAGAAGTTCTTATGTATGAGTATCTTCTGAAATGAAAGTGGATTATTTTTTAATCAGAAGTTCTGATCGAAATCTTTTAGAAATTATGATTCGGTTATTACTAACGTTTCATTGTCTAAGTTGATTCAGAACCTCTTTTAAAGCAAAACAGCTGTAACGTTTTATCTCGGATGGTAAACCTGTCTTTACTGTTCATGGATAAGCGCGCGTGCAGTTGAAGGGACGCCGACCATAGGTAACTGTGCGTATCTTATTTTTTGTCAAAATCTCTCTCCCGTCTTGTCATGTAACATTAATTGTTTTTCACCATTTTCTTTATTGTACTTTTTCATTTTTTTAGTCTATTTAAATCCTCCGTTCCTTTGCATTCCTCATCAAGTTTTCTCTCTCTCTCTCTCTCTCTCTCTCTCTCTCTCCTGTTTTTTCTCTTGCTCAAACAAAGTTTTTCTTTCTTTAAAAAATCCTAGTTCAAACCTAGCGTTCATCTTGAATCCTTTGTCTGGATCTCTTAATCATGCTCTAAGCCTGTTGAAGATCTATGACTCAAAGGCGGCTGATCTATGCATATCTCGGGATGGCTCTCCTAATACCTCTCAAGTCAGACCTCTTCTTTGATGTTGTTATCAACGTTCACCCAAAGACAGAAGACTTTCTTGAATTATGGGAAGAGGTTAAGAATGATATTCTTAACTTCTATGTTAAGAGAAAGCCCCGTTTGCAACAGCAGTTCTCTGTCTGTGAACTGTCCCTCTCTTTCTCTTTGGTCTCTTGAATCTCTCCTACAGTGGAGGTTCTAGTCTGGAAAGACAAGAAGACCACAGGGATTCTTGATGGGTTGACACAGAATGTGTCTTGCTAGGGTTTTGTTTTTAATTTTTGTAGTCATTTCCTCTTGGGATGACTTTTTATGTATTTGCTAGGAATGTTTCTCATCTTGTTAAACATAAGAACCTTTTGTAATATCTTTTGATTATCAATGAAAAGTTTCTTTGTTTTTACATTCCAGTGATTTTATTTGTCGTTTTATACATCTGAATCTTTTGAAATATTCTTTTTGATGTTATGACAAAAAGGGGGAGAAGATAAATGATAAATGATTTGATTAATCTATCAGTTGCTGGGTAAAGCTCCCACACATTCACTAACAAGAACTGCAAGTTCTATATGGTTTAAGTGTTTTGCAGGTATAAAGAAGTGAAGAGAATCTTCAAAGCACACAAGAAGCAAAACCATAAGAAGCGTTATTCTGTAAAAAGAATAAGCTTATGGAAACTGAAGCAAGCTGAGTGCTGTCAAGCTTCAGAAATCAGAAGCAAGAAAGAAGAATGATCAGAATTTCTGATAATAGAATTTGATCCAAAATTTGTCTATTTGCTCTGACAAAATTCTATTTGCTCTGATACATTATTTTAGCCTATATGGCTCTGATACATATCATGTGTTCTAATATACATTTTATGTTCTGACTCGTTCATGCTGACTTTTGTCGTTTAGTTTTTGTTCTGTAACATTTCAGGATGTAGAGATGCTCTGATGATGCTCTGGTACATTCAACAATGTTCTGATACAAATCTAGCATGAAGTGATGTTGGTAGAACATCAAAGCTCTGAAGCTATCCGAGGGAAGCAGAAATCGGAAGCTGTGAATGTTCTAAAGATCCAGAAAACTCAAGATCTGAAGCTGTCCTAAATGGAAGCAGAAATCAGAAGCTGTGAATGTTCTGAAGATCAAAGAAATTCAAGTTCTGAAGCTGTCCTAAATGGAAGCAGGAATCAGAAGCTATGAGTGTTCTAGGGATCTAAAGAAATTCAAGTTCTGAAGCTGTCCAATGGAAGCAGAAGTCAGAAGCTATGAATTCTCTGAAGACAGAAGCTTATGTGATCGTCTCTACCGAAATAATCAGGGAAGTCTTTTATTAAAGTTCTTCGAGTATTTATTTCAGGGGGAGATTATTTATCTCAGGGGGAGATTGTTAATCTCAGGGGGAGACATATTCACATGCTTATGCTATAGCTGTGTAATTTGTCTTTTGCCGTCTGCTCTTTCTGATCGCAAATTCATATCATTTATATATGTTTTTGTCATCATGAAAAAGGGGGAGATTGTTAGAACAAGATTTGTTCTGATCAATTATCTTAGTTTTGATGATAACAATAATATGAATTTTGCTTAAGATAATATGGTACTCTAATCCAATGCAATTTCCTTTTCAGGAAATATATAAAGAGTATGCATAATTCAGCGCTCAGAAGCTTTGTCTCAAAAGGTTCAGCATGCAACATCAGAACATGGTCTGGCAAGACATCAGAAGATGGTCGAAGCAGAATCAGAACATGGGTCTATGGAAGCATCAGAAGAACATGAGATCAGAAGCACTGAAGTTCTGATGGTATCACGCTCAGAAGCACTTCAAGGTCAGAAGATCAGAAGATGCTTTGCACCAAGCTGTTTGACTCTGTTGGACATATTATTTATATTTCCGCTATTTTCTCTTTGTCCATTTGGACATATTATTTATGTTTCCGCTATTTTCTCTTTGTCCATTTGGACATATTATTTATGTTTCCGCTATTTTTCTTTGTCCATTTGGACATATTATTTATGTTTCCGCTATTTTCTCTTTGTCCATTTGGACATATTATTTATGCTTCCGCTATTTTTTCTTTGTCCATTTGGATGCATTGTTTATGTTTCCGTCATCTTCCTTTTGTCCACTTGGACCATATTTTTACCTTTGAGCTAAAACATTAATAATCAAGATAAAACTAAAAAAAAGCACTTTCCACACTTGCACCTCTATGGTTTTCCCTCTTATTACTCTTTTTTTTAATCATACCATCATTGAAGAAAAGTATTAAATGCATAGGAAAGGTCTTATAAATTGAGAGTAAGTAACTCCTAATTGCTTGCTCAAACACTTTCATTTTCAAACAACGTATTTTCAAAACTTCTCATCTATTTTCAAAATTTTCATCTGGTATTTGAAGGGCATTATTCCCGGTGAAACTCTTCAGAGACCTATGTGACATATTGTCCATCTTCACTTCTTCTATTTTCAAATCAATAAAGCATTTAAAAAGTGAGCTAAGCAATTAAGAGCCCATGGATAACCATGGATACAAAGGGTGCTTAATGTTAGAACAAGATTTGTTCTGATCAATTATCTTAGTTTTGATGATAACAATAATATGAATTTTGCTTAAGATAATATTGTACTCTAATCCAATGCAATTTCCTTTTCAGGAAATATATAAAGAGTATGCATAATTCAGCGCTCAGAAGCTTTGTCTCAAAGGGTTCAGCATGCAACATCAGAACATGGTCTGGCAAGACATCAGAAGATGGTCGAAGCAGAATCAGAACATGGGTCTATGGAAGCATCAGAAGAACATGAGATCAGAAGCACTGAAGTTCTGATGGTATCACGCTCAGAAGCACTTCAAGGTCAGAAGATGCTTTGCACCAAGCTGTTTGACTCTGATGATATTCAAACGTTGTATTCACAAACATCAGATCAGAAGGAAGTACAAGTGGCAGGCTACGCTGACTGACAAAAGGAACGTTAGAAGCTATTAAAGGCAACGTCAGTAGACACAGCGTGAACAAGGCTCGAGGTAGTTGACAAAAGCGTATAACATTAAATGCGATGCTGTACGGAACACGCAAAGCATTAAATGCACTCAACGGTCATCTTCTCCAACGCCTATATATATGAAGTTCTGATGAGAAGCAAGGTTAACGATTCTGAACAAAACAACTCATATTAACTTGCTGAAACTCTGTTCTATTCAAAGCTCAGAATCTTCATCTTCATCAAAGCTCACTACATTGCCGTTGTAATATATTAGTGAGATTAAGCTTAAACGTTAAGAGAAATATCACAGTTTGTGATTATAGCTTTTAAGAAGCAATTGTAATACTCTTAGAATTGATTACATTAAGTTGTAAGGAACTAGAGTGATCGTGTGGATCAGAATACTCTAGGAAGTCTTAGAGGTTATCTAAGCAGGTTGTAACTAGAGTGATCGTGTGGATCAGAATACTCTAGAAAGTCTTAGAGGGTATCTAAGCAGTTGTTCCTGGAGTGATCAGTGTGTGATCAGAAGACTCTGGAAGACTTAGTTGCTGACTAAGTGGAGAACCATTGTAATCCGTGCGATTAGTGGATTAAATCCTCAGTTGAGGTAAATCATCTCTGCGGGGGTGGACTGGAGTAGTTTAGTTAACAACGAACCAGGATAAAAATAACTGTGCAATTTATTTTTATCGGTCAAGTTTTTAAAGCTACACTTATTCAAACCCCCCCTTTCTAAGTGTTTTTCTATCCTTCACTTAAAACCTTCCCTTTGTATAACCAACCCCCCGAACCCAAAATCTGTCAAAAGGTCTTTCCTGTTCTTTTATGCCTTTCCTAAATGTTGGACAAAATAAAAGTCGGTGGCGACTCGTGGAAAAAATAAAAAAAATAAAAGAAAAAAAGAGCAAGGAGTCAGTCCTCGAAAAACCGAGTTACATAGACCACCAGTATTTGATGGTGAAAACTATGAATACTGGAAAGATAAACTGGAAAGTTACTTCCTTGGTCTAGATTGTGACTTATGAGATCTTCTGGTGGATGGTTACAAACATCTAGTGAATGCTACTGGCGTAAGGCTTACAAGACAAGAAATGAATGATGATCAAAAGAAGCTTTTCAAAAATCATCATAAATGTAGGACTGTTTTGCTGAATGCTATCTCTCATGCTGAGTATGAGAAGATATCTAACAGGGAAACTGCCCATGATATATATGAGTCATTGAAAATGACCCATGAAGGAAATGCTCAAGTCAAGGAGACCAAAGCTCTTGCTCTAATCCAGAAATATGAAGCCTTCAAGATGGAGGACGGTGAAGATATTGAGAAGATGTTCTCAAGATTTCAAAAGCTAACTGCTGGATTAAGAGTTTTGGACAAAGGTTACACCAAGGCTGATCATGTAAAGAAGATCATCAGAAGCTTACCCAGAAGATGGGGTCCAATGGTGACTGCATTCAAGATTGCAAAGAATCTGAATGAGGTTTCTTTGGAAGAGCTAATCAGTGCCTTGAGAAGCCATGAGATAGAGCTGGATTCAAATTAGCCTCAGAAGAAAGGTAAGTCTATTGCATTAAAATCTAATATTAAAAAATGCACTAACGCTTTTCAGGCTGAAGAAGTAGATTATGAAGAATCAGAATCAGAAGAAGAAGATGAACTGTCCATGATCTCCAGAAGGGTAAACCAACTCTGGAAGAGCAAACAAAGGAAGTTCAAAAGCTTCAGAAGTTCAAAGAAGTTTGAACGAGGAGAATCTTCTGGTGGCAGAAGATCTGACAAGAAGAAGGTCGTCTGCTATGAGTGCAATGAGCCTGGACACTTCAAGAATGAATGTCCAAAACTTCAGAAGGAGAATCCCAAGAAGAAGTTTCATACGAAGAAAGGTCTTATGGCAACATGGGATGATTCTGAATCAGAATCAGAATCAGACTCTGAAGGAGAGCAAGCCAACTTTGCACTGATGACTATAGTGGATGATGGATCAGAATCTACATCAGAATCAGATTCTGAAGAGGTATTTTTTGAACTATCTAGGGAAGAGTTAGTTTCCAGCTTAACTGAACTTCTGGAACTCAAGGCTCATCTTAGTATCAAATACAAAAAGCTGAAAAAGCAATTTGAATTTGAAACTAAGAAGCTGGAAGTGGAAAATTCTGAACTGAAGGAAAAAGTTTTAAAATTATCCAAAGATAGTGGATCTCCTTCTGAATCAGAAAAATCCATTCCTAGTCTCAATCATATTCTGAAAGAATATGACTCGAGCTTCAGAAAGTTTCTATGTAGAAGTATTGGCAGAAGTCATCTTGCTTCTATGATATATGGTGTTTCTGGAAACAGAAGGTTTTGTTTTGGCTATGAGGGTGATACCTCACATAAATTTGAACATGTTGATGATTTGAAAATCACATACAAGCCATTGTATGATCAGTTCAAATATGGCCATGCACATGATATTAGGCTCACTTCACATGCACAGAGTTTTAACATTGTAGACACCAAGAAGCATGTGACACAACCTAAGAAATATCATGCTGTCAAACCTAAAGAATATCATGTTGTTCCTCCTGTTAACTATTATGCTAAACCCAAGTTCAATCAGAACTTGAGAAAGACTAACAAGAAAGGACCCAAGAAATTGTGGGTACCTAAGGAGAAGATAATTTCTATTGCAGATATCCTTAGCTGCAAAGAGGACAAAGCACAAAATGTCATGGTACCTGGAATCTGGGTGCTCGCGACACATGACGGGAAGAAGGTCTATGTTCCAAGACCTGGTGCTTAAGTCTGGTGGAGAAGTCAAGTTTGGAGGAGATCAGAAGGGCAAGATTATTGGCTCTGGAACCATAAGTATTGGTAACTCTCCTTCCATAACTAATGTATTTCTTGTAGAAGGATTAACGCATAACTTATTGTCCACAAGTCAATTAAGTGACAATGGTTATGATATAATCTTCAATCAAAAGTCTTGCAAGGTTGTAAGTCAGAAGGATGGCTCAATCCTATTTACAGGAAAGAGAAAGAACAACATCTATAAGATTGATCTTTCTGATCTTGAGAAGCAGAAGGTGACTTGCCTTATGTCTGTTTCTGAAGAGCAATGGGTCTGGCACAGAAAATTAGGACATGCTAGTTTGAGAAAGATTTCTCAGATTAACAAACTAAATCTGGTCAGAGGTCTCCCAAATCTGAAATATAAATCAGATGCTCTTTGTGAAGCATGTCAGAAGGGCAAGTTCTCCAAACTTGCATTCAAATCTAAGAATTTTGTCTCTTCCTCAAGGCCGTTAGAACTTCTGCACATTGATCTGTTTGGACCAGTCAAAACAGCATCTGTCAGAGGGAAGAAATATGGATTAGTCATCGTAGATGATTATAGCCGCTAGACATGGGTAAAGTTCTTAAAACACAAGGATGAGTCTCATTCAGTGTTCTTTGAATTCTGCACTCAGATCCAATCTGAGAAGGAGTGCAAAATCATAAAGGTCAGAAGTGATCATGGTGGCGAATTTGAGAACAGATTCTTTGAGGAGTTCTTCAAAGAAAATGGTATTGCCCATGATTTCTCTTGCCCTAGAACTCCACAGCAAAATGGAGTTGTAGAGCGAAAGAATATGACTCTGCAAGAAATGGCCAGAACCATGATCAATGAGACCAATATGGCTAAGCACTTCTGGGCAGAAGCAATAAACACTGCATGTTATATTCAGAATAGAATCTCTATCAGACCTATTCTTAATAAGACTCCTTATGAATTGTGGAAGAACAGAAAGCCCAACATTTCATATTTTCATCGTTTTGGATGTGTGTGTTTTATTCTGAATACTAAAGATCATCTTGGTAAGTTTGACTCTAAGGCACAAAAATGTTTTCTTCTTGGATATTCTGAACGCTCTAAAGGCTACAGAGTATACAATACTGAAACATTGGTTGTAGAAGAATAAATCAATATCAGGTTTGATGATAAGCTTGGTCTTGAAAAGCCAAAGCAGTTTGAGAATTTTGCAGATATAGATATTGACATATCAGAAGCTGTAGAACCAAGAAGCAAAGCTCCAGAAGCTGAAAGTCTCAGAAGCAATGGATCAGAAGATCAAGTTGCTGCATCTTTAGAGAATCTCATAATTTCTGAAGAGCCAACAATCAGAAGATGTTCTAGACTCACCTCTGCTCACTCAGAAGATGTGATCCTTGGAAAGAAAGATGATCCTATCAGAACAAGAGCATTCCTTAAGAACAATGCAGAATGTCAATTAGGTCTTGTTTCTTTGATCGAGCCAATTTCTGTTGATCAAGCTCTAGAAGATCCAGACTGGATAATTGCCATGCAAGATGAACCAAATCTGTTTACAAGAAATGATGTATGAGATTTGATTCCTAGTCCTTCAGAAGCAGTGATCAGAATCAGAAGATGAAAAGCTCTATTCAGTGCAACACAGCTGTCATCAAGAGCATCCTGATGGTGAACACGTGTATGTACGGTTGGTAAAAGCGTCAGTTAATCTGATGGGACGCCGCCCTAGGTAACTGTGTTAAATTATTTCATTTACCACGATCTCTCATCTAACGTCACTCATCATTTAATGCAATTGATTTCTGTAGCGGGGAAAATCTGAGATCAAAGCCATAAATTGACTCGACTCAATATTTCAGTGAAAGTCGCCACCGCGCTTTATTGTTTCCAAAGGATATGGGAAAAGAACGAAAAAACCCAAAGTTTGTTTTTTAAAACAAAAAGAGATCTTAGGTACGGGTGTTGATTATACGAGTGGAAGGTTTTAAGCACCCCTCATATCTGTGGTACTCCACAGGAACCTTTTTGAAAATCTGTGTTTTGTAAAAGATATCGTGTGCAAAAGAAACGGTTTGTTTGATTTTTAAAATAAGCTCGGCAAGACTAAGTCTTCTGCCTACATACCTCCTCGGTGCAATGGAGAAGTCAGAGCTAATGTAGTTCCGCTTAAAAGGGAAAAAAACGTTTAAAAGGAATAAACACATTTACCATCGTCGGGGCGAATACTCAACCATTGATTTTAAACATGAAAACGAACGAATTCTTTGCGTCACTAATGAGAGAAGGGCGCCAACTTGGATAAAATCGACAAGTATGCCACTAGCTCTCTCACGTGGAAAAGATTTCGTCGTGTCAATCAATATTAAAATCGTGGGGTATCGCGACTAATGACAATGATTAATCGTGCTTACTTTTGAAAGAAAATGCCAACAAGGGCTAAATATAGTTTTAAAGAAGATTTTAAAAGGGATTTCAAACATAAGAAGTTTTTTAGAAAAAGAGAGGAGACTTTGAAAATTTAAGAAGTGGGAGGAGACGAAGAGGCTATCCTAGTGCGGGAAAATAAAAGTTTAGGGAAAAACGATCTAACCAAAATAAGAAGTCGACACTTGACATATTGGGTCAAGGAAGAATTCCCATCCTTTGGATTATCAACGCAAAACCAAAATTACCACTTAGGGACCCAGATGAACGTGCAAATCTTCGAAGAATTGCATAAGTTTCTGACGGAAATCAGGCAGAGTAACGATTGTAAATGGGCGAAATCCTTATCTTAGTGCTTTGGAATTAACCTTCAAAGACTTTTCGAAGAGATACCTACACACATCACAACAGCAATCCAACCAGACAAAATAACAAGCAAGATAACAGTCAAATAATAATCCACACTCCATTGGTCCTTAAGTGTGTTTTAGGTTTCATCTTGTTTATTAATGTTTTAGCATAAAAGTAAAGTACGGTCCAAGTGGACAAAATAAAAATAACGGAGAATAAATATGACGTCCAAATGGACAAAATAAAAATAGCAGAAAGTAAATATGATGATATGATAAATATAAGAGCGATAAAGATAAAGGACAATATATTTAAATGCGGAAATTAAAATTAGTCGTTAATTGTTAAAGATAATCATCTTGAAACTTGTCAAGTATGTTATCAAAGTTAGTAAATAAAGATTAATAATGGAGGAAGGATGAATTCGGATTCAAATCAACCACATGCGACTTCCTTTCATTTTTTAATCTTTTATCGATTCGGGACAAAGAAAAAAGAAGGATAGATGAAGAAGAAATAGCAAAATTAAAATAATAAACTAATAAAAAAAACACAAGGTATAAAATAATAAAACATATTTTTGTGAATTTTTTCATAATTTTTGGACTAAAAAACAAAATTAATATGAATTTCTAAAGTTAAAGCAATATTAAAATAAAAGAGTATTAAACAGATAAATCTCAGCCATCTGATCTAGTCAACCTCAACACAGTATTGACATCGGAAGGTCCAGACCAGAAATACAGTGGTAGGCTGAAAAATAGAGAATCACAATTCTGATCATCTTCTCAGGTGACAACAAGTGTCTCCGGTGCCACTTGTCATTCATTGATGCATCACATAGATCCCAAAATAAATGTAATAAGAAAAGTTTAAAAAAAAAAAGAAATGAGATGAAGATGATGTCAAGAGAGAAAGTATGCAGAATTTTTTATCATTTCTTCCACTTTTCAATGTCAACATCGGTACAGTCTTTTGTACTACCATTAATATACCCAAGACTAAGATAAAGTGGAGAAATGATATTGAAGAGAGAGATATCAGTAAAAACAAAACTCCATGTTTCCATAAACTTCTTTTTTTTTCATTTTCAATAAAACTCCATCATTCATCTTTGATATCACACTTTCTCTTCTCTCTCATAAAACACAAACAAACCACATGCATATTAAAAAAAATAAGGAAAAGAAGTCTAGTAAAAATCACACAATAAGAACAGAGGCGGAGAGACACCGAGAATGGCGGACGGAGCTCCTCCGGCGCGGTGGCCGGAGGTGAAAATTTTCAGAACTCGAAAATTTTACATCATCCCGTTCGGTTTTCTCTCCTCAGTTCAAATATCAGGTTAGTTTTTGAAAACAATTGCTTGAAACTTGTAGATCTATCAATGAAGTTTTATAGCTCTAAGTTCAAAATGTAGCACAACAGTGCAGGTAACACGAAAGTAAAGGTGGATTCGGGTTCAAATGAAGATTCTCAACCTTTTGGTGTAAAGAAATGAGAGAACGACGGTGGTTTAATTTTCCGGCACGGAGGTTGCGATTTCCGGTGGTGGTTCCAGGTGATTTTTTCAGAATATTCTCTGGGTTTCTGTATGTCAGTCTGAAAAGTTCTGAGCCAAAAGGTCCCTGTGTCAGTCTCAATGAATGTTTATATAGTGCTCAGATTCAGGGTTTTGGATAAACAAAATGGGCTCAAAAATGATTTTGATGAAATGTTGCATTCTTGCTATCAATCCCAAACTGAAAATGATTTATTGTTGCTCTAAAATATCATTTTTTGTTTGCAATGTGTGGTGTGAATTCATGATAAATGGGCCTGAATTGTTTCATGTATTTGGACTGATCTTGTAGAATTTGAAACAGATTTGTTATTGTTGCTTTTGGAATAAATATTTCTAACTTTCTTTTTCTTCTCTTTTTCATGTATTGATGGAGAATGAGATAATTGTGAGATAAAGTCTTGTAGCTTGAAAGAAACTTGCAACATGATGTGAACTCAAGAATTTGGAGCTTACTTTCTTAGAAAGAAATTCCACGGATTGCACTTGAATGATGGATCTTGAAGTTTAGATATAAGACTTGAATTAATCATGATGAACATCTCACAATTTTCCTTGTAACAATGTCTTGAATAATATTATTGAAATTTGAACTTTGAAAAAGTCTTGCCAACCTTGAATGATTATTGAACCTTGAATTAAATTCTTGAACAAAATAAATGCTCAAAATTCAATATCGTTTAATTGAACATGAACACTCTTGAACCAAATCTTAACCACTTGACAAACATCACCACTATAAGAAAATCTTGATTCAAATCTCTGAAACCTGATTGGAGACATCACCCGAACTATTTGATCCTCAAACCATATCTGATAAAGAAACCAGAAATAAAAAGACATATATATTTTTTTGAATTTTGATTAATGGTTAGTGAAAATATAAATACTATAAAAAAATAAAAATACGAACAAAGAGGTGTCTGATGATTCCTCTGTAGGTGAGCTCAAAATGAGAAAAGCACAAGAGAACCTCGCACATGATCTTGATGTGATTTAAGCAGAGTCTGAGATGCGGGATCTTAGGGTCAAAAATTGGGGTATGACAGATGCCTCTATTTAAGTTTCTTCTATCCGGAGATATGAAGATTGAAATCTTCGTCTCGACGTGATTGAAGAGACTTAAATACAAAATACACAATTTTGACCCTAAGATGTCATGCAATGCTTATGATTATGAATGCATATGATTTTCATGAGAGGGAAACAAGACACCACTGGGGAAAGAGAAGAGATTCCGCTTGGGAACGAGACTTTGCTGGGAAAAGAAACTTCACTGGGGAAAATATTTCGCACCAGAAAGGTTAAAGCATCACCTTTCACTGGAGATGAAAGAATACACCAACTTTTACTGAAGGTGAACTACCAACTTTTACTAAAGGTAGGAAAGAACCTTAACATCGACTTTTTACTGGAAAATGCGGATGTAAAGAATGCACCAACTTTTACTGAAGGTGGACTACCAACTTTTACTGAAGGTAGGAAAAGAAAACACCAAATTTTACTGAAGGTGAACTACCAGCTTTTATTGAAGGTAGGAAAGAATCTCAACATCGACTTTTACTGAAGATGTAGATACAAAGGATGCACCAACTTTTACTGAAGGTGGAAAAACAATCATCTGAACATCGACTTTTTACATGAAGATGCAGGAATTACCGCCTCAATAGTTGACGTCAAGCTACCCACTCAATAGTTGTAGATAGAAGAACATTGAATTACCGCCTCGATAGTTGACGATAAGCTACCAGCTCAATAGTTGAAGGTAGAGGAAAATTGAATTACCGCCTCAATAGTTGACGATAAGCTACCAACTGAATAGTTGAAGGTAGAAGAAAATCGAATTACCGCCTCAATAGTTGACGATAAGCTACCAACTCAATAGTTGAAGGTAGAAGAAAATCGAATCACCGTCTCAATAGTTGACGATAAGCTACCAACTCAATAGTTGAAGGTAGAAGAAAATTGAATTACCGCCTCAATAGTTGACGATAAGCTACCAACTCAATAGTTGAAGGTAGAAGAAAATTGAATTACCGCCTCGATAGTTGACGATAAGCTACCAACTCAATAGTTGAAGGTAGAAGAAAATCGAATCACCGCCTCAATAGTTGACGATAAGCTGCTGAGAATAATAAGCTGCCGCTAAGAATAGGGATCAACTTCTTCTTTAATCAAAGACGTGGCTTGAGAAAAGGAACTGGATGCAAACTGTCACTTCTGATGAAGGGACTTACCATTTGCTGAGCTTCTTCCATTTGGATACAAACTGTCACTTATACTGAAGCGACTTACCATTTGCTGAGCTTCTTCCACTTGGATGCAAACTGTCACTTATACTGAAGCAACTTACCATTTGCTGAGCTTCTTCCACTTGGATGCAAACTGTCACTTATACTGAAGCGACTTACCATTTGTTGAGCTTCTTCCATTTTAAATCAAGAAGTTCATAAAGCCTGAGAGATTATCACTTGCTTTGAAGATAAGATTGGTACGTGAAGACATACAAACTTGCTCAAATAAAGAGGTTTCCATTTGTTGTCAACCAAAACATGATGGGGATAACATAAGTTGCTCAAAGTCAAAACCTGCCCCTTGCTTTCAAGCAGAAATTCCAACACTGATGGAAAATAAGTATTTCAATATCTGATATCAATCATAAACAGATTCTCCATTGTTAAGGAAAACAAAATCCTCAAGAGGTGCAAAATAAATGCCTTCTCGATCTAGGTTTCTTATCCTAGAGAGGTTCCAACATAGTATTGCAAGAGATCAAAGTTCAACTCCACGAATAAACTGGATAGAAAAGGTCAAACAAGACTCTGGAAAATGAGGAATGAACCCAAATGGGGATTAGTTCCATCCTGACAAATGAGCTGAGGAGGAACACTGAAGCAAAATTCTTCCACGAGGAACAAACTCTGTGGGGAATTAGAAAGGATAAACACTTTCTGCTTAAGGTAGACACTCTAATGGAAAAAGATCATGTATTTTGAGGAATGAAAGAGAATGAATCAAAACATTAAGAAATGCAAAATGGATATGAATATATTTTTCTTTTAATTTTTTTTATGCATGTTGTATGTATGAATGAATGAATGAATGAATGAATGTCATGTATATGCTGACAAAACAAATACAAAAATACTAGGAAGTGACAAGACATCACAATACAACAGACACTTGGTGAATCTCAAAAAGTTGGAGATATCAAAAGACATTCTTCTGAAGACCCATGCTAGGAACACGGTTGAGGATTCAATTGTAGATAAACCGAGGTCGTTGGAGGAACAAAATCCTGCTACAAGGCTCAAGAGAAAGCTACTGACTAAGGGGAAAATTCAAATTCAAATTTCAAATATCCATAAATCCACTGAAAGGATAACAACGTGAACTCCGCACTGAGGGAAAACTTATTGGAGATGCACACCAAGCAAACTCTTTGGGAACTATCAACCTCTAAGAGGGATACCATATCATCAATTTCTACCAAAAGGGATAGAACAACACATCCTTGCAAACTCTAATATGGGGGATCAGAGAAAATTTCCTTGGAGAAAATCACCATTATGAACTTGCAGAGGAAATAAGAAGTTATCATCATAGCAAACGAGTTAACATGTGGGGGATTTTAGTTCAAAACTCAACACAAGGTGAGAAAGAAAACCCAACAGTCAACTGCTGTCTCAAAACTTCTTGGTAGAGAGTGACATACTCTGGATTGATCATGGCAACGACCTTTGTACTTCAAGCTTATGAGGTGATCAAGGTAACTTCTGATTCACAACTTGCCCCAGACTACATGGTCTATGAGAGGAACTAGCTTGAAGAGGATTCATAGATATCCTTGGAATCATAAAGACTTGGAATAATCTGCCCCAGATCAACAGATTCTTGGAGAGATTTGTCGAATCTCAACGTAACTGCCCCAGATTGACTGTACTTGTCACATTTGATTGGTCAACAGAGTCTTCAATCTTTGCCCAATATGGGTAATCAGACTCGTAAAAGCATTATATTGGGAAAACAACATGCCCCTGACAATGTTTTTGTTTTCTATTGATGATCAGATGTAAGCTTCCTGAATGTCAAACAAGTATTTACAAGCATAAAAATGTTTGATCTGAGAATGATAATTCAAATGCAATAATTATGTAAATCTTGAAGTTTTATTGAAAGGATGTCACAAAACCTTGTGAACGAATCACTGGTTAAGGAATGACATTGATTTTTGTATGCCTATGATACCAACACAAGTTTTCAGCATAACCGATAGGAGTCAGGAACGCTTTCTTGTTTTAAGTATGCTTTCAAAATAAACCCTGCTTCAATTAGGACTTTTGAGGGTTGTATCGTGGCCTGGTTCACGGTTTTCAGAAAAAAAGATTTTTAGGCTCAAATTTATTTAGCCCACCCCAACTTCGTGATGTTCTCCATTCCTATATTCAGTTAACTCAACATGAGTGTTCCTCTCTCAAAAGGATTTTGTGCCATTAAGGACCTAATGAAGCTTTCTTGGAGTAGCAGTCACCCTTTTTGTCTTCGTGTTTACATTCACACAGATTTGTTCTTTCATGAGGACTTTTTTTTAGTACTTTATTTCATTTTCACTTTTCTTTTATTTTCCCTAACTTTTGCCTGGACTGATTCTTTTGAATTGGTCGTCCAGCGGGATGCTCTAACTTTTGCCTAAGTCACTTGTTTTCAAGTTTTTGACTTAGCGAGCTTTCTTCTTTTTTCTCTTTTTTTATTCTCTTTTTTTTTCTTTTTATTCTTTTTATTTGAACAAATCGTGTGACATTGACTTTGTCTTAACTTCTTGAGAGGGTTGTGACTGCCTTGTTCCTTGGCGGATGAAGGATAACCATTGTGGTTTCACATTTTCCAGTCTTTTGATACGCGATGGATAACCATTGTGGTTTCACATAATCCAACCTTTGATGTGGATATGACGTATTCGACCCTTGGATGCACAAATCTTTTTTGAAATATGAACACTTGGTCAAATTAACTGAAGACTACCTTGCCCCAGGTTGAAAAATTAGGGTTTTTTCGTTTAGAAAAGAAACTCCTACTCCAAGGCTCAAAGGGGTTATCAAGGGATTATCTTCCTTATATCTCCGGTGTTTGGGAATTTGCAACAATGCATGTACATCATCAACCGGGTTTTATTCAAAAGCATACAACTAGAAATCTTGCGTTTTTAGATCATCATCCTCCCTCCAATCTTTGCATAAGCAAGAGTTTGGCAAAAGCACTTGGTATCATAATGCATAAAAAACAAATAAACATGAGTGAAACGAATGGATTACTTCAAGACAAACATTATCATTGCATTAACATTAGCATTCAAACACAAACAAGTTTCTACATGCAAACAATGTATTGAAAAACAAGAAATATTACAAATGAAAATCAATAAGAATACTAAAAATTGAAAAGACTCTCTCCATCTGGACTTATGCTGAAGGAAACATCTTTCAAGTTTCAGGGTTACCACCAATATTGATTCATTCATGCTTTGGCAAAGGATTGGCTTGAACATTAGGACCAACGTCTCGGAAAGACAAAATACCAGCACGAGTCAATCTTTGAACTTCAACCTTTAGAGCCCAACAATCTTCTAAACTGTGACCGGGAGCATCCTGATGAAAAGCGCAAGTAACATCAGCATTGTACCACCATGGAATCTTCTCTGGAACAGGAGGTGGTGACCTTGTCTGAACCAAATTCTTATGAATCAGAGCAGGGAACAATTCTGTGTAGGTCATAGGGATAGGATCAAAATTAGGCTTTCGCGGATACTGATTTTGTCGATTCTGTTGTTGCGAATATGCAGGAGTTACAGGAGATGCATTCACAATGGGAGTTATTGACGCAACTTGTTGAGGTTGATAACGAGCTTCCCTTTTAGGCCGACTATTCCTTCCATGAGAAACTGCACTAGCATCTGATTCATTCTTCTTCTGAAAAGACGAGCCATACTTCTTCACACTGCCAGTTGCATTGTCATTCTGAACCAGACGACCTTCTCTCACAGCTTCTTCAAGTCTGACACCCATACCCACCATTTCAGTGAAATCTACAGGAGCACTTGCAATCATCTTCTCATAATAAAATGAGCCAAGAGTCTTCAGGAAAATCTTAGTCATCTCTTTTTCTTCCATTGGAGGAATCACTTGGGCGGCTACTTCACGCCATCTCTGAGCATATTCCTTAAATGATTCTTTTTCTTTCTGCATCATAACTCTCAGTTGATCTCGATCAGGAGCCATGTCCACATTGTACTTGTATTGCTTAACAAATGCTTCAGCTAAATCATTGAAAGTGCGAATATGGGTGCTATCAAGGCCCATATACCATCTAGAAGCAGCTCCAGTCAAACTATCTTGGAAATAATGGATCAACAGACGTTGATCATCAGTGTGAGTGGACATCTTTCTTACATACATCACCAAATGTGCCTGAGGACAGGAGTTTCCCTTATACTTCTCAAATTCGGGTAACTTGAACTTAGCAGGTACTTTCACATTGGGAACAAGACAAAGATCATGCACATTTTCCCAAACAATTCCTTCCCACGAAGGGCTTTCATCTCTTTCTGCAATTCTTCAAACTGATCTTGAAAACCATCCATTCTATCGTAGATGCCAACACTCTCACTCGGTGCATCATTATGATAAATGGGCTCAGGAACAAAAGGATTAGTATGAACAAAAGGAGGTGTAGTGACCATGATAGGATTCAGAGGACGAGTCATTTCAGGAGCAGACAAATAGCCTTCAGGCATGCCCCAAGGATACCCATTGGGCATACGTTGTTGAGTAGCACCAGTAGTTGGGATTGCAGGAATTGTCGTAGAAACAATCTCAGAAATCACAGTAGTCTGACCTTGCAACTGACCTTGATCTTGAGCATTGAAAGGAGGAGGAATCTGATTCTGATTCTGAGCAGCCATTAGTGTCTCAACTAAAGCAGTGAGACGTTCCACTCCTGACCTCAAAGTAACAACCTCTTCACGTAGCTCTCGGTTCTCTTGCTCGAGTCTTTCCATCTTCCTTTTGTAACTAGCTCGGGTGTTATACCGGTGAGACAGCTTGGTTCTGTATGAGGAACACTGAATAAGGCTTCTGGAATACTCTTGAAGGTAAGACCAAAATGCAGAATGATGCATGAAATGCAAATGCAAATGGTTTGTATTTTTATTTTTTGAGTTTAAAGAACATAAGATATAAAATTGTAAACACTCAAACCTAGGATCAAAGTATCGATCAAGTTATCATCAAAATCAATCATCCATTTTGGTGGATTAGAGTTTTCACCCCATCAACACCCAAGATCCATTGAGTTTGATGAAACTTATGATGTTTACAAGGAAAGACCTCTAAGTTCCTTGAAAACCAAGAGTTTTCATGGATGCATGAATGCATGGTTTATGCATCAACCACAATCAAGAGCACATCAAGTCACACAAAATCACACAAGCAAGGTTCAAAAGTTCGACGTCACGAGCATGGAGTCATGGGTCTACCCAACCACAAGGTGTGTACTAAGGTGTTTTTTGTACCTGTAGAACGGGTTCTAAAAGTTCCCAAGGTCTGCATTCCATCTCGAGAATATTATCGGCTTAAGTGACTTACTCACCAACCAACAATATTCTAAAGAGAAACTCGCTCGAGTGTAGTATCGCGTGACAACCAATTGGGACTTCACCCAACTAGTCTCCGCACTACGTCCTAAAAGGCTAAGATGGGTTAAGGGGTTCTAAGGTCCTCAGCTTTACAGACCCAACCAAAAGTAACAATGCTTTCACGACTGACTCGTTCAACACTATCACCTTTAGCCAAGCCATCCTCCACTGAGTGGTGGATCTCAAGTCAGCTCACGAAGGAATAACTCCACATAAGCCAAAATGACTATACCAACCGCCTATCTTAATGTACACTCAAGTCCGGGTATAGGACTTATCTCACACAGAGAAACCACCAAACACCAAAATAAAAAGAACAAACAAAACAGACAAAGCACACAATAATATATACAGATAATAATATACACAGATAAACAAAAATAGGCTTAACACACAAAGATACACCAATAATTTGATCAGTATCCCCAGTGAAGTCGCCATTTTTCTGTAGCGGGGAAAATCTGAGATCAAAGCCATAAATTGACTCGACTCAATATTTTAGTGAAAGTCGCCACCGCGCTTTATTGTTTCCAAAGGATATGGGAAAAGAACGAAAAAACCCAAAGTTTGTTTTTTAAAACAAAAAGAGATCTTAGGTACGGGTGTTGATTATACGAGGGGAAGGTTTTAAGCACCCCTCATATCTGTGGTACTCCACAGGAACCTTTTTGAAAATCTGTGTTTTGTAAAAGATATCGTGTGCAAAAGAAACGGTTTGTTTGATTTTTAAAATAAGCTCGGCAAGACTAAGTCTTCTGCCTACATACCTCCTCGGTGCAATGGAGAAGTCAGAGCTAATGTAGTTCCGCTTAAAAGGGAAAAAAACGTTTAAAAGGAATAAACACATTTACCATCGTCGGGGCGAATACTCAGCCATTGATTTTAAACATGAGAACGAACGAATTCTTTGCGTCACTAATGAGAGAAGGGCGCCAACTTGGATAAAATCGACAAGTATGCCACTAGCTCTCTCACGTGGAAAAGATTTCGTCGTGTCAATCAATATTAAAATCGTGGGGTATCGCGACTAATGACAATGATTAATCGTGCTTACTTTTGAAAGAAAATGCCAACAAGGGCTAAATATAGTTTTAAAGAAGATTTTAAAAGGGATTTCAAACATAAGAAGTTTTTTAGAAAAAGAGAGGAGACTTTGAAAATTTAAGAAGTGGGAGGAGACGAAGAGGCTATCCTAGTGCGGGAAAATAAAAGTTTAGGGAAAAACGATCTAACCAAAATAAGAAGTCGACACTTGACATATTGGGTCAAGGAAGAATTCCCATCCTTTGGATTATCAACGCAAAACCAAAATTACCACTTAGGGACCCAGATGAACGTGCAAATCTTCGAAGAATTGCATAAGTTTCTGACGGAAATCGGGCAGAGTAACGATTGTAAATGGGCGAAATCCTTATCTTAGTGCTTTGGAATTAACCTTCAAAGACTTTTCGAAGAGATACCTACACACATCACAACAGCAATCCAACCAGACAAAATAACAAGCAAGATAACAGTCAAATAATAATCCACAGTCCATTGGTCCTTAAGTGTGTTTTAGGTTTCATCTTGTTTATTAATGTTTTAGCATAAAAGTAAAGTACGGTCCAAGTGGACAAAATAAAAATAACAGAGAATAAATATGACATCCAAATGGACAAAATAAAAATAGCAGAAAGTAAATATGATGATATGATAAATATAAGAGCGATAAAGATAAAGGACAATATATTTAAATGCGGAAATTAAAATTAGTCGTTAATTGTTAAAGATAATCATCTTGAAACTTGTCAAGTATGTTATCAAAGTTAGTAAATAAAGATTAATAATGGAGGAAGGATGAATTCGGATTCAAATCAACCACATGCGACTTCCTTTCATTTTTTAATCTTTTATCGATTCGGGACAAAGAAAAAAGAAGGATAGATGAAGAAGAAATAGCAAAATTAAAATAATAAACTAATAAAAAAACACAAGGTATAAAATAATAAAACATATTTTTGTGAATTTTTTCATAATTTTTGGACTAAAAAACAAAATTAATATGAATTTCTAAAGTTAAAGCAATATTAAAATAAAAGAGTATTAAACAGATAAATCTCAGCCATCTGATCTAGTCAACCTCAACACAGTATTGACATCGGAAGGTCCAGACCAGAAATACAGTGGTAGGCTGAAAAATAGAGAATCACAATTCTGATCATCTTCTCAGGTGACAACAAGTGTCTCCGGTGCCACTTGTCATTCATTGATGCATCACATAGATCCCAAAATAAATGTAATAAGAAAAGTTTAAAAAAAAAAAGAAATGAGATGAAGATGATGTCAAGAGAGAAAGTATGCAGAATTTTTTATCATTTCTTCCACTTTTCAATGTCAACATCGGTACAGTCTTTTGTACTACCATTAATATACCCAAGACTAAGATAAAGTGGAGAAATGATATTGAAGAGAGAGAGATATCAGTAAAAACAAAACTCCATGTTTCCATAAACTTCTTTTTTTTCATTTTCAATAAAACTCCATCATTCATCTTTGATATCACACTTTCTCTTCTCTCTCATAAAACACAAACAAACCACATGCATATTAAAAAAAATAAGGAAAAGAAGTCTAGTAAAAATCACACAATAAGAACAGAGGCGGAGAGACACCGAGAATGGCGGACGGAGCTCCTCCGGCGCGGTGGCCGGAGGTGAAAATTTTCAGAACTCGAAAATTTTACATCATCCCGTTCGGTTTTCTCTCCTCAGTTCAAATATCAGGTTAGTTTTTGAAAACAATTGCTTGAAACTTGTAGATCTATCAATGAAGTTTGATAGCTCTAAGTTCAAAATGTAGCACAACAGTGCAGGTAACACGAAAGTAAAGGTGGATTCGGGTTCAAATGAAGATTCTCAACCTTTTGGTGTAAAGAAATGAGAGAACGACGGTGGTTTAATTTTCCGGCACGGAGGTTGCGATTTCCGGTGGTGGTTCCAGGTGATTTTTTCAGAATATTCTCTGGGTTTCTGTATGTCAGTCTGAAAAGTTCTGAGCCAAAAGGTCCCTGTGTCAGTCTCAATGAATGTTTATATAGTGCTCAGATTCAGGGTTTTGGATAAACAAAATGGGCTCAAAAATGATTTTGATGAAATGTTGCATTCTTGCTATCAATCCCAAACTGAAAATGATTTATTGTTGCTCTAAAATATCATTTTTTGTTTGCAATGTGTGGTGTGAATTCATGATAAATGGGCCTGAATTGTTTCATGTATTTGGACTGATCTTGTAGAATTTGAAACAGATTTGTTATTGTTGCTTTTGGAATAAATATTTCTAACTTTCTTTTTCTTCTCTTTTTCATGTATTGATGGAGAATGAGATAATTGTGAGATAAAGTCTTGTAGCTTGAAAGAAACTTGCAACATGATGTGAACTCAAGAATTTGGAGCTTACTTTCTTAGAAAGAAATTCCACGGATTGCACTTGAATGATGGATCTTGAAGTTTAGATATAAGACTTGAATTAATCATGATGAACATCTCACAATTTTCCTTGTAACAATGTCTTGAATAATATTATTGAAATTTGAACTTTGAAAAAGTCTTGCCAACCTTGAATGATTATTGAACCTTGAATTAAATTCTTGAACAAAATAAATGCTCAACATTCAATATCGTTTAATTGAACATGAACACTCTTAAACCAAATCTTAACCACTTGACAAACATCACCACTATAAGAAAATCTTGATTCAAATCTCTGAAACCTAATTGGAGACATCACCCGAACTATTTGATCCTCAAACACTATCTGATAAAGAAACCAGAAATAAAAAGACATATATATTTTTTTGAATTTTTATTAATGGTTAGTGAAAATATAAATACTATAAAAAAATAAAAATACGAACAAAGAGGTGTCTGATGATTCCTCTGTAGGTGAGCTCAAAATGAGAAAAGCACAAGAGAACCTCGCACATGATCTTGATGTGATTTAAGCAGAGTCTGAGATGCGGGATCTTAGGGTCAAAAATTGGGGTATGACAATTTAATTTATTCTGTAACTGTTCATTCTCATAACTTCATTGCATTCATTTTCAAATCCGTCTCTTTAAATACATTTCAAATCATAATGTTTATCTTTTTCGCTCCCATTCTCTCTTTCTTCTTGCATGCATTTTTGCAACCTTTTCAGTCTCTTCTCAAACCCTAAGCGCAAACCCAGATCTTGTTCTTCTAATTTCTGTTCTGTTTCAATGGCCGCTTCATCATCTCACAATGTTGGCTCATCTGTCCCTCTTCATCTTCAAGAAGAAGAAAATCAGCAAATCACTCCAGTTGTTGCCTGCTCTATTCCTAAGAAGGATCTGGAAGTTATCTGTGAACTCATGGTAGATTTTGATAGCATCGAAGAACATGAATATCATCTTAAAGAAGATATCATTTTTCAAGGATGGACTTCATTGTTTGCTGAGTTCTGTGGACCGGTCTACCCAGATCTTGTTAAGGAATTTTGGGTGCATGCAGTTGTTGCCCCTAAATCCATTATGTCTTCCGTCCATGGGAAGTTTGTGGTAGTTACTTAGAACATCCTGAGAATGATGTTCGATCTAATAAACCCTGAGGGTGCTTATGAAATTGATCAAAGGGCTGATTGGAATGAAGTGTTGTCTACCCTTTACACAGACGTTAAGAAGACAAAGCATGTCAAGGACATGAAAGACCTCTACAAAATCTGGACCAAGATTCTTCTGGGGTGTTTCTACCACAGGAAAGGAACACATGCTGCAGATTTCGTCAACAATGAGCAGAAATACATTCTGTATTGCATTGCCACTAAGAAGAAGGTTGATGTTATCTACATAATCTTCAATCACATGTGGAATGCTGTGAGGGATTCCAGAAATGCCTTCAGAGTGAAAAATTGTACTATCATTCCTTTTGGAAGAATCGTTACAAACCTTCTGGTTCACTCCAAGATTGTTGAGAACCTGGAAGCTGAAGGTACTATCAAAGACCTTGTCGTTACCACTGGAAGTTGCTTGAACGCTCTCACTTTGAGAAAGATGAAGGTTATTGATACTATCATCAAAACCCCTCAACCTCTTCCTGGAACAAGAAGCAGAAGAGATCCTATTCTGGCTAACTTTGAAACTTTCTTCAGAAGTGAGGTGCCAGAAGTCAGAGCTAGATACCTGAAGTCACTCAAAGAAGATGAAGGAGTAAAAGATCAAGAAAAAGGTGCTCCTGCTAAAGAAGGTCGCAGGAAAACTTCTACTTCTAGGGCTGCTGCCTCGGAAGATGTTTCAGAAGCTGTTCTTGAAATTGCTGTGAAGAAGGAAAGAAGGACCAAAAGAAAATTTGATCATCCTTCTGATAATTAGGTGAAGGTAGTTCAGAATGTAGCTGCTGCTACTGTTAAAGAGGTTGTTCCAGAAAAAGTTATTGCTGAAGTCGTTCAGGCTGTTTCAATTGAATTTGAAAAGAATAAGAAGAAGGCTGTTGATAAGAAGAAGAAGAAGAAATCGAATAAAAATGTTGAAAATGTTAAAGCTGTTGAGAAGAAGAAGATCAGGAAAAGGAAGCTGATAATAAATGACTCCGATGAAGAAGAGGTTGTTCAAGAAGCTGTGAATCAGCAAGCTAAAATCTCTCAAGGACCAACAACTCAAGCAGTTGAAGGTCAGAAGGTTGCTGTTAATAAGAAGGAAGCTCTGGAATCTGCCAGAAGGAGAGAAATCTCTCGTGGTAAAGCAAAGATTGTTGAAGAGCAGAAGAGTAAGAAGCAGCAGAAGCTTGAGGCTGTGTTTGAAGCTGTTCAGAAGGTATCCAAAGGTATACATCTCTCTAAACCTGATTCTATTTCTGCTTTACTTTCGGAAGTTGCACCAATAGCTGTTGCCCAAACCTCTGAACCAGATAAAGCCCCATCAGAATCACCCATCAAAATCCACGTTCTTACACCTCCCACTTCTCCTGTAACCAAAATCCTTACTCCTCCTCCTTCACCCACTCCAGATGCTCCCATTCCTTCTCCTCTTCCCTCAACCAACCTTGCTTCTGACCAGGCCCTTGATAATCCTGTTCTTGATATACCACCCCTACAAACTCTCTTTCCACCTCACACAAATATGTCCACTTCTCAACCTCCTCCCCATGCCAACTATGAACCCATTCCTTCCACCTCTCAAAACAACCCATGTGTTTCTGATCTTCCAGACTCTGCATCACATGAGCAATTGCTCCGTGATTGCAACTACACTCCCAAGCCTCGTCCTGAAGCTGAAATGGTAGTGTTAGACTCTGACAATGAAGTAGAATCTTCTTATCGGTTGGATAGAGAGCCTCAACCATATTCTGTCCCTAACCCTGACTCTCCCATAACCAAAATAAAATCCCGCCAGGAATACCCTATTGGTGTAATTTTTGAATTGGTAAATAGGAATCTCAGAAGAGTCTTTGATACTCTCAGAATCGCTGAAAGTGCTGGCCTGAATGATGTTGCTATGCGAAAGTTCTGGAGAATCTTCCGAAGAAAAGCTGATGCTTGTTTTGAAGAACTTCAGGAAGTTTGTGTAGAAGCTGCTCCACGGCCTTGTGGAATTCTGAGAAGCTATGAATATTTTTGGTTCGCTCATCCCGGAGGTAGATATATCTTTGAAGAGAAGAGGTTTGTGGATGAGCTGGAAGAAGCAAGAATTGCTGCTGCAATTGAAGCTAACCCTTGCAGGGAGATTGTGGTCTGGAGACCTCAATATCCTGTTCTGCTCGGAGACTTCAGGACTCTCTTTGAATTTCTAAGGGAAAACCCTTCTGAGGAAGATCCAAGCTTGGTCATTCCAGAAGTTGTTGACCCACCAGAAGTTGAAGGTCCTTCTGCTCCTAGGAATCTTGTTGCCATTCTTCAGGCACTTGAGAATGGAGATTCTGAGGTTCCTGCTGCAGAGTATGAAGATGCTTCTATGGAAGAAGCAGATGCTGAAGATCATGTTGCTGTAACCATTCCTATTGAGGAAAATCCTGCAAATGATCTGACAATGGAAGCTACGGATCAAAATGCCATCCCTCTGGAAAGAAGTTGTGAAGCTTCTTCTGATGAACCTTCTCGTCTTGCAAGGACTTTGGAAGTCATTCAGAAGAACCAGGATGAGCAGAGATCAATCATCGCTGAGTTTTGTGCTTTCATAGAAAGGCAGAATGAGAGCAACAATGGGATTCATGATATGCTGGCCAAGATCATGTCAAAACTAGGGTCATCTTAGTCTTTGGGTCTTTGATTGTTTTCTTTTGTTTTGCTGCATCTGTTTTTCTGTGCATCTTCTCTTGCCCTCTTGTACTTCTGAACCCTTTTTTTTTCTTCGTGCTTAATGAAAATTATCCTTTTTCTTCTATGTGTTTGTCTTGTTTTTCATCTGAATCTTTTATGTTTTTGATGTTATGACAAAAAGGGGGAGAAAAATGTGATAAATGATCTGATTTATTTTATCAGTTGCTGGGAGAAAGGCTCCACATTTCTAACAGAACTTGCAAAGTTCTATGTCTTTGAGTGTTGTCTTGCAGGAATTGAAGATCCTCTTTTAAAGCTCAACATGAGAAGCAAAGAGATGAGGAAAAGCAATTCTATAAAGAATCAAGCTCATGGAAATTGAAGCAAGCTGAGTGCTATAAAGCTTCAAGAATCAGAAGCAACAAGGAAGAATGTTCTGATATTCTGATGATATAATATACTTTCATTCTTATACTTTATATGTTCTGATGCATGCTTTTAGTTACAAAATATGCTCTGCAACATTATGTTTGTGTGCTCTGATACATAATTATACGTTCTAATACATATTTTATGTTCTGATTCATTCATGCTGACTTTTGTCGTTTAGTTTGTTCTGTAACATTTCAGGATGTAAAGATGCTCTGATGATGCTCTGGTACATTCAACAATGTTCTGATACAATCTAGCATGAAATGACTCAAGAAGAAATTCAAGCTCTGAAGCTGTCCAATGGAAGCAAGAATCAGAAGCTATGAATATTCTGAAGATCTAGGAAATTCAAGTTCTGAAGTTGTCCTATGGAAGCAAGAATCAGAAGATGTGAATGTTCCGAAGATCTAAGCATATGTGAACGTCTCAACTGAAATACTCAGGGAAGTCTTTTATTTATAAAAATTCTTCTAGTATTTATTTCAGGGGGAGATTGTTTATCTCAGGGGGAGATTGTTAATCTCAGGGGGAGACATATTCACACATTGTCTATATGCTTATGCTATAGCTGTGTAATTGTCCTTAGTTGTCTGTCTTTTCTGATCGCAAATTCATATCATTTATGTATGTTTTTGTCATCATCAAAAAGGGGGAGATTGTTAGAACAAGATTTGTTCTGATCAATATTCTTAGTTTTGATGATAACAAGCATATGAATTTTGTATGAGATAATGTGGTACTCTAATACTATGCAATTTCCGTTTCAGGAATTATATAAAGAGTATGCACAAAATCAGCGCAAGAAGCACTGACTCAGAAGGTTCAGCATGCAACATCAGAACATGGTCTGGCAAGACATCAGAAGATGAATCAAAACATGGGTCTATGGAAGCATCAGAAGAACTTGAGATCAGAAGCAGAAGCACTGAAGTTCTCATGGTATCACGCTCAGAAGCACTTCAAGGTCAGAAGACAAGAAGATGCTCTGCACCAAGCTGTTTGACTCTGATGACATTCAAACGTTGTTTACACAAATATCAGATCAGAAGCAAGTACTAGACTGGCAGGCTACGCTGACTGACAAAAGGAACGTTAGAAGCTATTAAAGGCAACGTCAGTAGACACAACGGAAACAAGGCTCGAGGTAGTTGACAAAAGAGTGAAACATTAAATGCAATGCTGTACGGATTACGCAAAGCATTAAATGCTCCCAACAGTCATCTTCTCAAACGCCTATAAATATGAAGTTCTGATGAGAAGCTATGTTACGAATTCTGAAAACAACACTTGCGCATTAAACTGAAACGCTGTCAAATTCAAAAGCTCTCAAACTTCATCATCAAGCTCACTACATTGCTGTTGTAATATCTTAGTGAGATTTAAGCTTAAACTTAAGAGAAAATCACAGTTGTGATAATAGCTTTATAAGAAGCATTGTAACTCTTAAAAGAATTTGTTTACATTAATTTGTAAGTTCTAGAGTGATCAGGTTGTTGATCAGTATACTCTAGCAAGTCTTAGAAGTTGCCTAAGCAGTTTGTTCCTAGAGTGATCAGGTTGTGATCAGGATACTCTAGAAGACTTAGCAGTTGGCTAAGTGGAAAACCATTGTAATCAAGTGTGATTAGTGGATTAAATCCTCAGGTGAGGTAAATCACTCCAAGGGGTGGACTGGAGTAGTTTAGTTAACAATGAACCAGGATAAAAATCATTGTGCAAATAGTTTTTATCTTACTAGTTTTTAAAGCTACACTTATTCAAACCCCCCTTTCTAAGTGTTTTTCTATCCTTCAAAATAATCCGCTTGGGAAGGGAAGGTGCGAGCCTCCGGTGCCAAAAAGGTGTTCTGAAATTGTTGTTGCATGGCATCAAAAAGAAAGGTTTGAGACCTCCTTGAAGCCTCAAAGTTCTCGCAGCAGTAGGATGCAAACTCCATTTGATTGAAAGCAGGTGCACGGCGTGCACGTTGCCTGGGAAGTGGAGGTTCATGCTTTTTCAGCCCTGTTTGTTGCCCCCTCACAAAACCTGTTCACAAAATAATCATTAATCATAGAAGTAATATTGAAGTGTACTTCCTGTGGGATTGCTACATTGGCTTTCTTGCACAACCCCATAATCAATCCTGGATAGATGAGATTTCCGGCCTTTCCACCAAATTTTGTTCCACTTGTTGCCACTTTCCTCAACTCATTGGCTATGATGGAGGCGATGTCGACCGATTGTCCGTCCATGATAAATGACATCAAGCATGCCACTTCTATTGGGATGGTGGTGGTGTGAGAACGTGGCCTGAAATTGTTCAAAATTAAGACAAGGAGAGCTCGAGCCTCCAAAGTGAAGTCTTCCCTTCTCCAATTTTTAGGATGTCCTTGCTCGTTCAACACATAAGTTCTACCTTCCTGACACAACTTGTTGCTCACCCAATCATAATCCCAATCTGCAGCATCGTTCTTCATGCGGTAAGCGCATTTTTCTCCATCTTCCAAATGTAGGGGGTTTCCTAAAAAATTGTTGATTGCGTCTTTGTTGAAGACGATAATTTTACCCCTCACTTTGGTCCTGTAGTGGTATGCTCTTCCTTCTTCCACTTGCAAGGCATTGGCGTAAAATTCACGCACAATGTCATAGTTGATATCTCTCAGCGGATCACACAATTTCCCCCACTTACGCCCTTCGATGAAACTGACAATCTTGCTGAACTTGCCGTTCGGGTTGAATTGGACCAACCTTTCGGCCACAATTGTTCTCTGAACCAGGTCATTATACCGCTCTTCACATTCGTCACTGAGAAATTTGCTCACCATTCTACTGGGGGCTGAAGTCTTAGTACGCTTAGACATCTGTATAAAAAACAACAAGTACAACAATACAAATGACCACGATCATCAGCATAAGGCAACAAAAATTAGTGGCTGAATTAGACTGGGTTCGCTGCGCAAAAAGAAGGACGCGGCGCGTCCTGGGCGAAACCCAGAAAAATTCAACAAACGGAAATATAGCAACATAGCATATCTTCTCAGCAATTGTTAACAAGATCACCCACACACAACTCAATTTAAGAAAAACAAACTACTTTCAGTGATTAATCTACGGTGCTAACACATGCAAGTTTGAACAATTCCCCTCTTCTAGCCCTAAAAATTGAAAAGGAAAGACAAGGAGAAATCTTGAACAACATACCTTGATTGAGAGTGCAAGAGTGATTAGAGTGAGGATTTGGAATGAGTTTGTGAGTGTGGGTGTTGTTTGAGTGAGGAAGTGAGGAAGGTAGGGTTTTTTTTTGTTCGTGAGAGAGATAATGAGAAGAAAGAGTAAAGAAAAGAAATGTGAAATGATAAAAGAGAGAACCTTAAAAAGCTAAGTGACTATCTGAATTCCGCAAGTGACGCGGCGGAACATGGAGGACGCGGGGCGTACTGAATGGTTTTTGAAAACATGGCATTCTGCCACTTGGTTCGCGGCGCAAACTAGTGGACGCGGCACGTACCGAGTGAATTTGAAAACATGTGGTTCTGCCACTTAGTTCGCGGCGCAACAAGGAGGACGCGGCGCATAATGAATGGTTTTTGAAAACATGGCATTCTGCCACTTGGTTCGCGGCGCGAATAGGGAGGACGCGGCGCGTCCTTAGCAGGCTTTTTGAAAAACAACAATTAAACAATGTTCTGCAGAATTTCAACATCACACGCACATTACAAAACCAGTAAATAAAGAAAACAACAAATATAAAAGTAGGACTTACAACGTTGGGTTGCCTCCCAACAAGCGCTTTGTTTAACGTCGTTAGAGCTCGACGGTACATGATGATTCAAGGTTCGGTAAGCGAAATTACGCTCACATCTCGATTGAAATCACCACCATGATACACCTTTCGTCTTTGCCCATTTACCGTCCAGTTTGCCTTAGTGTTTGGGTCCTCCACAATAATTGCTCCATAACTCCGAACTTCCCTTACTAAAAACGGTCCCGACCATTTCGATTTCAATTTGCCCGGAAAAAGTTTCAGCCTAGAGTTGAAGAGGAGTACCATTTGCCCTTCATGAAATTCTTTTGACCTCACTTTACCATCATGAGATTTTTTCACTTTTTCTTTGTAAAGTTTATTCGAGTGATAAGCGGTGTCTCTCAATTCTTCAACTCTATGAAGCTGATTTTTCCATTTCAACCCGGCTAAATTGGAATCAAAGTTTAAAAATTTGAGAGCCCAAAGTGCTCTATGTTCCAATTCAACCGGCAAATGGCAAGTTTTACCATAGACCATTTGGAATGGTGTCAAACCTATTGGAGCCTTAAGTGCGGTGCGATATGCCCACAAGGCTTCATCCAACTTTGTAGACCAATCTTTCCGTGCACTTGAAACGGTTTTCTCAAGAATCCGTTTAATTTCCCTATTAGAGACCTCGGTTTGACCATTAGCTTGAGGATGGTAAGGAGTAGTGATTTTGTGCTTGACACCATAATGTTCTAACACTTTTTCCAATGGTGCATTACAAAAATGAGAACCACCATCACTTACCAAAACTCTAGGCGCACCAAAACGAGAAAATATGTTTTTCTTTAAAAATTTGATTACCGTTTTGGAGTCGGCCTTAGGTGAGGCACTCGCTTCAACCCATTTGGACACATAGTCAACCGCAACTAGAATATATTCATTACCAAGAGACGGAGGAAACGGGCCAACAAAATCAATACCCCAGCAATCAATACACTACAAGAAAAATTGCAATTTCCCAGGGTATTTAGCCAGGGGTAAAACCCCAAACAAAAAACATAATGTTGCTTGGGGTAAAGCCCCTCGCAACGCATAATATTTTAAAAAAAAAAACAAAAAAAATTATAGCGTGGGGGAACCCCTCGCAAATAAGAAAGAGAGAAAATTTTGAATTTAAAAAAATACTTTTGCGAGGGGCAGCCCCAGCCTAACTTAAATGGTGCCAAAAAGTGTTTTTGTTGGTCAGGTTGTGCAGGAATTTGTGAGGGGCTCCCCCAAGCAAACTGACTGGTGTACCTTTTTGAGGGGATACCCCACGCATAAGTACATGCATGCGTCCCATCCACCGAGGCTGGCAGTCTGCGCATGCTGGTTGTGTTACCCAAGCAAACATTTTGTGAGGGGATACTCTCCACGGTAATTTGACTAGATCTATTAAATGCCCACCAAACCCATTTCTTCTATACATGTTATATAATTAGAAAATATTGGATTTCTTATCTAAATCCACCGTTCCACTTCTCCTTCCATTCCTAAAAACCTTCCATTCCTAAAAACATTTTCTGTTCAACTTCTTCTTCTATGAATCATCTCCAATATCATGTTATAAGTGTTACTAACTTATTATTAATATTTAACAAGCTATATGGTTTTCAAGTGGTGAAATTTTTATTTGTTAAAAGTGTGGAGAGAAATGGAAGAGCAATTATGTTTATTAACACCTGAAACTGTGGTGAAATCAACAATGGCAATGGCTGAGGATCCTTTGCATTATGGTAATAGTGTATGTATATATAGTGTATTTATTAATTTACCTTTTTTAATTTAACGATGGCTGAGCAATTATGTTTATTTAACAATGCATTTATTAATTTAATAATGGCTGAGCAATTATGTTTATTTACCTTTTTTTTTAAAGTAATTGTATAAATAGTGTATATTTATTAATTTTAAAAACACTATTTTTATATTTTAGAAAATTATATTATTTACCTTTTTTCTTATTTTTATATAAATGTTAATTATTTATATATATTATATTAATTTTGTTTTAATTTAAATTATATTATAACTATATTTTTATTTTAATTATTTTTTTTTAGATGGGCAACATTTTGCCAGGAGCTTAACCCCTAGCAAACTTAAAACTACTGCATTTTGCGAGGGGCTTTTCCCCAAGCAAAATGTCTGACGCACTCTGAACACCAGCTGTCTACTAGCTACCGTCTAGTCTGCATGTTGCAGACTTGAAAAGTGGAATTGCACTTAGCGAGGGGGTTTACCCCTGGCAATTTTCCGACGTGTGTATCTCCTCGGAAATGTATTTGCGACCCCCTGTTTTCCTAGGGGAGCGGTCCCCTCGCAAATTTTGTATTTGTGAGGGGTTTTTGCCAATTGTGAGGGGTTTAGCTCCTGGCAAATTGCAACTTTTCTTGTAGTGATACTTCAACTTCTAGCATGTTGGTTAGTGGCATTTCATCTCGTTTGCCTATTCCCCCACTTCTTTGACATTGATCACAACTTTTAGCGTGTTCATGGGCATCTTTAAATAATGACGGCCAATAAAATCCCGATTGTAGGACTTTCGTGGTTGTACGTAAACCGCTATAATGCCTTCCGTATGGAGAGTTGTGACAATGCCAAAGAATGTCTTTGGACTCTTCACTCGTGACACACCTTCTCAAAATGCTGTCCACTCCTTCCTTGAAAAGATATGGATCATCCCACACATATTGCTTGACATCGGACAAGAAATTCTTCTTTTGATTACTAGTGAGGTCTTCCGGTATCAAACCGGTTGCCTTAAAATTTGCAAAATCGGCAAACCAAGGCCTCACTTGTATCGCATAGAGTTTCTCGTCCGGGAACTCCTCTCTCACTTCACTTTCTTTCATCGTCACATCTACATTTACCAAACGAGACAAATGATCCGCTACCAAATTTTCGGACCCTTTTTTTATCGCGGATCTCTAAGTCAAATTCTTGCAACAAAAGAATCCATCGAATTAATCTTTGCTTAGAGTCCGGTTTGGTCAACAAAAATTTGATAGCCGAGTGGTCCGTGTAGACAATAACCTTTGAGCCAATCAAGTAAGCTCTAAATTTTTCCAATGCGTACACTATGGCTAGTAATTCCTTTTCCGTTGTTGCATAATTGATTTGTCCTTCATTTAAAACTTTACTAGCATAGTGAATAACATGAAAAACTTTAGACCTTCTTTGACCGCGTAATCGCTAGCATCACACATAAGTTCAAAATCGAGTTTCCAATTAGGTGCAACAATTACGGGTGAGGTGACTAACTTTTCTTTTAGCTCTTGAAAAGCTTCTAAACATGACTCATCAAAATTAAAGGTCATACCTTTGTTGAGCAAGTTGCTCAATGGCTTGGCTATCTTCGAAAAGTCTTTAATGAACCTCCTATAGAAACCCACATGACCAAGGAAGCTTCGTACTCCCTTGATGTTGACTGGAGGGGGCAGCTTCTCGATCACCTCTACTTTGGCCTTGTCAACTTCCAAACCCCTTGATGAGATTTTATGACCAAGAACCACTCCCTCGGTAACCATGAAGTGGCATTTCTCCCAATTAAGCACAAGGTTGGTTTCCACGCATCTTCCTAACACCACATCTAGATTCTTCAAGCATAGATCAAAAGAAGCACCATAAATGGAAAAATCGTCCATAAAAACTTCAATGCATTCCTCAATCAAGTCCGAGAAAATAGCTTGCATACACCGTTGAAATGTTGTTGGTGCATTACATAAACCGAATGGCATCCTTCGATAGGCAAAGACACCAAATGGGAATGTAAAAGCCGTTTTCTCATGATCCGCCGGGTTTACCGTGATTTGGTTATATCCTGAATAACCATCTAAGAAGCAATAAAAGTTTTTACCGGCCAATCTCTCTAGCATTTGATCCATAAATGGTAGTGGAAAATGATCCTTTCTTGTGGCTTGGTTCAACCGCCTATAGTCAATACACATTCTCCACCCGGTCACCGTTCTTGTAGGAATCAACTCGTTCTTATCATTTCGGATAACCGTCATCCCACCTTTCTTTGGTACCACTTGAACCGGACTCACCCATGCGCTATCAAAAATGGGGTAAATCATCCCAGCTTCCAATAGTTTAATCACCTCTTTCCTAACGACTTCCTTCATAGACGGATTCAAACGCCTTTGTGGTTATGCTACGGGCTTGAAATCGTCTTCCATCATGATGTTGTGCATACAATAAACTGGGCTAATTCCCTTCAAATCGGACAGCACCCAACCTAAAGCTCCCTCGTTCCTCTTCAACACATCAATTAATCTATTTTCCTCTTTTGGTGATAGAGCACTACTAATTATCACCGGTTTGGTGAAATTTTTGCCAAGGAACACATACTTCAAATGGGTGGGCAGCAACTTTAATTCAACTTTGGTTTCTTCCACTTTCTTTTCCGCATCTAATTCATCTATCTTTTCCTCCTTTTTATCAATTTCTCCACAAGACTCCAATCTTTCCAAAATAGCCTCTATTTCCTCCTCTTCATCTTTGAAAGAATTGTTGTAATCACCTATGAGACATTTCTCTAATGGACTAGAAATATGAACATGATTGGAAACTCCCATGACTTCCTCTTCAATGACATCCATACGGAAAACATCGTGCTTTTCTTTGGGATGCTTCATTGCTTCGAAGAGATTAAAAGTGGCTTCCTCATCCTGCACCCGCACTTTCATGAGTCTGTCATCAATGTCTATCATCATCCGGGCTGTTTTCATAAATGGCCTTCCAAGAATCAACGGAACATCTCTATCTTCTTCCATATCCACCACCACAAAATCTACCGGAAACAAAAATTTGTCAACTTTCACCAATATGTCTTGAGCAACTCCATAGGGTGAGGTTGTGAACTTATCGGCTAGTTGTAATGTCATTCGGGTAGACTTCATTTCAATATTCCCCAATCTCTTTATGATAGACAAAGGAATGAGAATAATGCTAGAACCCAAATCAATTAGACCATTGCCAATGTAAGTACCTCCAATGGTGACCGGTAAGATGACTCGTCCCGGATCGGTTTCTTTTCTTGGAAGAGTTCTTTGAATGATATTACTACATTGAGCATCAAGCATAATGGTTTCGTTGTTCGGATATCGTTTCTTTTTGGTGAGGATGTCCTTCAAAATTTTTGCATATTTTGGCATGTGTTCTAATGCTTCGGCGAATGGAATATTTATTTGAAGTTGCTTAAATATATCCATGAACCTAGCATAATGTCTTGCATTCTCCTTCCTTGATGGTGCATGTGGGTAGGGTAAGTTTTGAACAGGATTTGTACTCACTCCTTTTCCTTCTCTTGTATTCTTCTTCATATTTTTCTCTTTTTCGGCTACTTCCTCCCCTTCTTTTTCTTTTTCTTTTTCCACCACTATCTCCTCCTTCTCATCTTCAACAACAACAAATCCATCATCCTCCACTACTATTTACTTCCTCTCCCCATTACTCACCTCCTTGCCACTCCTTGTAAGGATTGCCTTGCAATACTCCTTTGGGTTAGGTTGAGTGTTTGCGGAAAAAGAAGGTCCCGTTTGTTGTTCGGCCAATTGTTTTGCAAGCTGCCCCACTTGATTTTCTAAATTCTTTATGGCAGCTACATTAGTCTTTTGATTCTCCATAGAAACTTGCATGAATTGGTTGAGAGTGTCTTCCAATTTTGAGCTTCCGCCTTGAGGTTGTTGACCTTGACCTTGTGGATTTGGACTTTGATAAGGACTTTGATGTTGATTGTGTTGGTTGTTGAATCTTGAGGGTTGAAATCCTTGGTTGTTCCTTTGATAACCTTGATGTTGGTACGGAGGTTGCCTTTGATAGCCTTGATGTTGGTTGTTCACATAATTAACTTCCTCTCCTTCGGGTGGTGGACAAAAGCCGGTAGGGTGGTCACCTTTGCAAAGTTCACAACTTGCTACTTGAGAAGTCATTTGCATTCCATGAATTTCCTTCATTTGTTGTGGGAGCTTTGACATTTGCTTGGTGAGTAACTCAACTTGTTGAGAAAGAATCTTGTTTTGAGCGAGGATAGCATCATTGGTGTTTAATTCAAGAACACCCGGCTTCCTTTGTGATGGACTCCTATCATGTTGAGTTTGGAGATCATTAAGTGCCATACGATCAATTATCATTGTTGCATCCTCCGCGCTTTTTGACATTAAAGATCCACCCGCTGTAGCATCCAAAAGTGTCTTGTGCACCGGTTGAAGCCCATTGCGGAAGATGTGAATTTGTGTGAGATCATCAAAACCATGACCCTTGCATTTTCAAAACATGGATTTGAATCTTTCCCAAGCCTCATTTAAGGATGCGTTGCCTCCTTGAGTGAAAACCGCAATGGCCGTTTTGGCTTCCATGAATCGGGATTGAGGAAAACATCTCTCTAAAAATTTCTCTTCCAATAGATTCCAATCCGTCATCACGTTTGGTGGTTGGTCAAGATACCATTCCTTGGATTTCCCCACTAATGAATGTGGAAATAGCCTCTTGAACAATGATTCTTCATTCGCCGCATCAACTCCCGTTGAACCCGCAATCTCATAAAATTTGGTGAGATGTGCGAAAGGATCCTCATGATCCATTCCGGTGAATGGACTTGCATAAACAAGTTGAAGGATTCCGGTCTTCATCTCCGTATTTGCTCCACCTTGAGCATTGCGTGCGAATTGTGCGGTGCGTCTTGGACTATTGGCGGACATTTCGGTTGGAACAACACCCGTCATGTCTCCTTCGAAAGTGTCTACAACTACTTCTCCAATTAGATTGTTAGAGGAAGTAGATGCCTCTTCCCTTTGTCGCTTCTCTTGGGCTAACTTCTTTCTTCTTCGTGTCTTGCTATTGAGCCTTCGGAGTGTTCTTTCAATTTCGGGGTCAAAATGAAATTGCTCTTCGGTAGCTTTTTCTCGCATACACAAAAATCTACAAAACTAGTAAACGAAGTGAAGCGCAAAAGAGTTAAGAATAAAGTAACAAACTTAAAACAATGAACTATTGCAATGCTTGCAATATCAAACGCCAATCCCCGGCAACGACGCCAATTTGTTGAAAAGTATACTTTCGGCAAATATTTTTTGTATCGTATCCACAGAGATTGGGTGATACTACCGCCGTTCTATAGTTACAATCATTTTAAGTTGATAAATAAAAATTGGTTTGATTTGTGTTTGGAATCTATCTCGAATTTTAGAAACAAACTAAGATAGTAAAATATGATTTTCTCAAATAAAAAGTGCTTTGCCAAGATTAGTGTTCACTATTCCAAACTCATGCATTCCCTCAAACCTTGTATATGAATTCTAATTTCATGAATACAATCTAGTATTGCCTCAATAATACTTATGTCTAAGTAATATTGTAATAATTGTTAAATAAAACTTTAGGCAATTTCTTCACCTAAACATGCATCTAACCATCATTATCTAGCAATACAAGTGATAAACAATCCATAGATCTATTTCTACAATTCATGCATTGTTTGAATAAATCTCTAAAACAACATTTATATTATATTTTCAACAATAATATAAATCAAAGATAAGATTTCAAAACAAGAGACTCATACTATATTCAATCAATGAGAGATTCACATACATGAATGTTTAAGAGAGATACATAGAGTTATGAGGAATAGCTACCTCTAATCTTGACAAAGAAAAAGGGTTTAGTTCCTCATCACAATGGTTGCAAGCTCACAAGAATGATGAAATTCGTTTTTGGCTTTTTTCCTTATTTTCTATCTATTCTGTCTTTTTCAAAATCAATAATAAATTAAAAACCTAAGTTATGGAGATATATCTCAAATTACACAAAGTTTTTCCTTCCAATAAGACAAAAAGAAATGATTGTTATTCCTCTGGCCTCCTTAAGTGACCAATAGAAACCAATAATTCCAAAAAGTGCTTTTTTGCTGTCTTTCACGCCACCTTGTGCACATGCCACTCAAAAGTCAGAATTGGAACTAAAACACGCTGGCAGGATTTTCTCCAGTTCGCGGCGCCAACATGGGGACGCGGCGCGAACAGAGTGGATTTCCACTTCTTGGCTTGATTTCTTGGTTCTCTTGCTCGGCTCATTCTTTATGATTCAAATCTCCAACTTCTTGAAGCAAAAACTCTACAAAACTAGCAAACAGATTGAAATACCTACTCAAATAGAATTAAAACACAACTAATTACATATTTACCTATTGTGTGATTAAAACCATATGATTTGAATATAATTTAGTTAAAAGGGACCAGTAAAAGATGTGAATTTTACTACTATTTGGTCCCTAACAACTCTCCCCAACTTGCCATTTTGTTTGTCCCTAAACAAAAGTTTTCATCAAGGAAACCAAGTATAGCAAGAGAATATTTCACCAAATTTTCAAACAATTGGATGGTTCAAAAGTACATGGCTTCTTTGCGATACATTTACCTCAAGCTAGACAAAACAACAATGGCAAAATGGTTGTGCACAAAAACACACATCAAAAAGTTCCAACAAGTACATGTCAAGTTTGAATCACCTAAACACAATTTGTGAACAATGAAGATATGAAGGTTTCTTTCACTCATCCGAACAATTAAATCAACAACAAGTCCAATTATGCATTCATCAAAACAACACCAATTATGTGAACAAGATGAGAATCAAGAGGTCTTTCAAAGGTTATAGCGTGGCTTGGGTTACAAAAAAAAGGGATAATATTTCGGAAAATCGAACAAAACCCTAAGGGAGCCTTTTCTTCTCAATTCACTTGATAACACCTCCTCGTAATCCAATTTTCTTTACTTTTTCACAACACACGACCGGGAGCCTTTTCTTATTACTCGTGACAAGTGTTACTTCTTTTTTTTTTCTTTGACTCCACTTTGGTTCAAAAACACTCAATTGTTCTTTTTCACAAGGAATGCTTATTTCTTTTATGGACCACTTATTTCTTTATTTATTTTTCTCGCAACACTTGTGTTTCTCCCAAACTTAGCTCTTTTCACACCAACCTTGATAAACAAGAATGCTCCCTAAGGAAAATTAATTGCAACCAAATTGGTTGAAGGTTCACTCATACAAAAGAATAGGATTCATCCATTCAAAGGTTTATGCAATGATGAATTTAAATGAATCCCAACAAGCTCAAAGGGGGAACTAGAGATTTTTCCTCACAAGGTTGATTGATTTAACATTTTGGCCAAGTGGTTTCTCTCAAAACAATCAATGCCTCTATCACTTTCACAATTGTTCACAACAAGGCTTAATGCATGATTAAACATAATAAGAGTGTGTCAAAATAATGTTCGGTATCCCGCAATTTAGTATACAATGGAAAGCTACCTCACACATGGCTAAGTTCTAATTGATTCAAAAAAAAGACATGTAATTCAAAGAACTTATGCTATGTACTTTTGCAAGTGGATTTGGCAGATGAGTCAGTGCCTTGACATGTTTCATCGCAAAATTGTTTAGGATACTTTTTTTTTACATAGGCCATCTTTCATACATGGAGATCTTCGATTTAGTACGCCACAAGGTCCGTGGATCATATGTTTCACAACTGCTTCATGAAACTGTGGCTCACATTCTAATTTAGGTATTTCAGCCCTAACCACACTATCGTAATATTTCGGTTCACGCAACTTGTCGTTACTTTCTAAGACCAACAACATATGCACATGCGGCAATCCTCGTTTTTGAAATTCAGTGACATACATGTAACTTTTAACCTTTCCTTAGACTCCTCTATTAATGACATCATCCTTCAATTGCTCGAATTTAGAACGAAATATTCTTGTTAGCAAATCTGGACGATCTTATGGTGTTTGAAAAGGTAGAAGTTCTGATGTTATCTCACACCAAGAAGGATTACACGTCATGGTCATAAATACATCTGGTTTACCGCCATTAAGAACAATAGCCATGCCATCTTCGTAACGTTGTGTCATGTCTCGACGACCGCCAATAAATGATGATGGTAATATTGTTATTTTTCCAATATTTTCTATGATGATTAACGTAATGCATTAGATTTAGTATATATGATGGTTGTGATAAAATTAACAACGAATTATTAATCTATAAATAAACATTAATGCGTACCTGCATTAGTTTCACCAACATGTGAAACATCTTGCAAACCTTGGTAAACTTCAGCATGTATATTTTCCTGGTGTTCTCAAATCCACCTTAACCTCCCTAATTCAATTTTGATATAATTGTCTACGACATATTGTTGTAATAGTCAACCCGCATTTAACAACATTGATTGATCACTTGGACGAATCTACGATTGATTAAAAAACTTGGCGGTGTTAAATCTAATGTTATTCAAACTATATTTATGTTTTTGCAATATGTACCAAAAAATAACTTATATGTACCTGGAGCATGTAGCTGTAATATGCTCGACATGACACTTTTTGTCCATTACAATTTGTTGTGTTAACATCCCAACCATGCGTCCCAAATGGAAACAATATAAGATACTGCGAGGGATCATAATATCCCTTTGTTTCCTGAACTTTCTTTAGATTTCCATCATGACGAATGACATAAATATCCCTTCCATATTCCATAGATTCAGTATAACCACCAATAATAATTGTCGCGACTTGTTCCACGGATGAAAGATGATATTAAGGGTGATTACTTGGACGCTCTTTAAGTATGAGGCTACAATCACTGATATTTGGAAGTAATGACAGTTGCCTGAACCTAATTACAAAAGGATTATACTGATGGAGCAATTTTTGTAATTTTTGAACTACAGTCTAGTGTAGTCGTGGATTTTCCTGCATTCTATGATGTAGCTCGTTAGCTGTGTCATAGACGTGTTGCGTGATTCATGGTGAAACAGTCTTGCCTTGTAACGTCTACAGGTAGTTGGATTAGGCAACCTAGATTTTTCCATCATCATGTTATTTTTGAAATTTCGAGCAATATTGTGTCTTGCTCGAAAAACATGTCGTGAGGCTAATGTATCGGATAGATATTGATTACTGAATATCATCTAAAATCTATAATACAAATAAGAACTCAACACACGGTGCATCAATCAGGCTAATAGCCATTTCCATCATTAAGGCTAATAGTCGTTGCCATCTTTCAAGCTAATAGTCGTTGCCATTTTCAGGCTAAAGATCACTTACGCAATGGATGCGACTCAATGATGCACATCCATAAAAACACGACGTTCATAACATACAACAACATCGTCTCAACAACATCGACTCAATGCCAAGGTTCAATGGCAATCATAACAACATTACTATTATAGTAATACTTCACTTCACAATCACATCTTTGCAACATGTAACATACACATGTATTCAACTTTACAACATAGCACAACAACGGAAAACATAGCGCAAATAAGAGTTCTCAACGATTATTCACCACAAACCACATTCATAGATAGAGAATGTTTTCAGTATTATAGAGGTTCAAGCGGTGCATAAAAAAGAGTTACGGATCAAAAGATACAACAATTAGAAGTTAAGAAAAATTGTTAACAGCAAGGTCCGCTTAGCGGCCTCCCGGCGCGCTTAGAAGAAATCACAAGTCAGAGGCGAACCAACTTCGCAAGTTCGCTTAGCAGACCGGTCTCGCTTAGCGGGGTCACGATTTTCTCGCTTAGCGGATCACGGTTGTTAGTGAACTAGCGATTATGCAAAAAAATTAGCAGCAAACACAGGTCTGCGAAAATGCTATCTAACACCTCAAAATCACTTCCAATCAACAATTAAATGCATACATGTTATGTATATATCATTTATCTTCATCAATTCATATCAAAACATGATTAGAGTTCAATTTCATGAAAATCTAACATAAATCCTAACATTTCAAATCACACATTTGAAAAAGATGAACTCATATACTAATCACAACATCAACCATTCACATAAATCCCTAACAATCTACTCACAAAATCAGCAACTCATTAATCAATTTCAAACATTCAATAGGATTGCAACTTCATTAAGAATATAGATTTCAAAGCATAAAACCCAACCCCACCATAAGCTATCATCATACAACCCTTTATCATGAAAGAATCACACCCTTACCTTGGTTGGATTGAAGGTAACTCTAGCCTTCAATGGGTCTCTCAAGTTATTCTTCCCTTCTTTTCTTTCTCTTCTATTATTCTTTTCCCTCTTATATGTTATGAAACCTAAAACCCCTAAAACCCTTACTAACTCAATTATTTTAAATGGGCTTAACCCACCCAATCTTATATTTTATCTAATTAGGCCCAACATCAAATAAACACTAGCATTCTCTTATTTCACTTAATTAGCTAAATAACACACATATCCAATTAATCACATAATTAACAATTAATTCACAAAACACAATTAAAATAAATAATAATAAAACTAGTGTTACAGTACCAATCATGGGAATAACCCATCTCACCGATCCAAACACCACCGAGATACGGCCACCGCTAAATCACTAATTCCACACAATGGAAATTAGCTTCACTGATCCAAACAACACCGAGATACAACCATACATATGATTATGAATGCATACACAACAACTAGCATACTAATCATCATCACCAAAATGAAGATGTACATATTCATCACAACATAACTCACCGAAATCAACATCGAGTATAATGTATTTCCTGCTTCAACACAATTCAACAATTACATTATACATAATCCACACCACACACTGTAACACCCCAATTCTACCCGAAAATATAATGCGAGAAATATCAGAGTATTTAAAATTTCAAACAACAAATTGGAGTATCACATATCAACTTAAAACTTCAACTTGTATTTCATTCAACAATGATACATAGCATTTGAATAACAGTCAACTATCATCTTTATTCAACTCAAACAACTTGGAAGTATAACAAGTACTTCATATTATTCAAATTGGATTCAACGGTTATAATAACAAAAACTAAAACATTAACAACATAGAAACAACAATATAAACAACCCCCCGAGTGCTACGTATCAGAGCGACACACCAACAGGACTCGATGAAGCAACAAACTTCCACAGCTATACTTGAGTACCTGTCTATTTCCCATGGTAGGGGAAACATCAGCAGAAGGGGTGAGATATCAAATAGTATAAAGGAAAGTATGATAATAGATATAGCAAGATAAAATCATACAAAATTCACCACTTCTCAATATAAGCAATTTGCATCACGACAACAACATGGTTCAGATATTCCAACTTATACACATATATCATTAATACATATATATTCACATTCTCATCATATATGTTTCATTCACGTACATCATATCTACAACACATCAACAATATCAAATGAATTCAACTTCACAAACTATGCATCCACACATCATAACAATGAATCGAATGCAACTCGGTATACAAACTCAAATGAAACTCAAACTACGCATATGCATGTGGTACCAATCGGAGCTTCAGCCCCCGTCACCAATTGCCCAATTCAGAGGCACAAGGCATAAGCCTTCGTCACTAGTTTGCCAATCCAGACCGTCACAGAGTATGCATATGAAATGTGACTCGACAAACAAGACAACACAACATACTCATCACAATCACATATCGTCACGAAGCATAAGCCTATATCAAAATCAATTACCATTTATACGAGGTAATTCACGTCACCATAATATTTCATCTTCACTTAATCACAAAATCATTCTCACAAATATATACAACATCACGTATTCACAAAATCGTCACAAATATACAATTCACATATCATCAAGATCATTACAATTATCATCATGTTTCGGCACATCGGCACAATTACTCAATTTCACATATTAACACAGTCATCAAAATTATCATCATAATCTACTAAACTAACGACAAATAGCTAGGATTCATACCATAAGGTTAATCACATAACAATGCATAATAATAATAATCATATTGGCAATCACAACATTATTCGCAACAAAGGCATCCAAACCGAAATCACAATTTTTGGTCAATTCTAAAAATAATCTCAATATGCCAATATGTTAAGTAAATCAAATCGACTTTTAATCATCAACTAAATCAAGTAGAAATAATGTTAATTATCAAAACAACATCATTGGCATAACAATATATTATTCTCAACTTGAATATTCAACCAAAACACAATTACGGTCAATTTCTCAAAATACCATAATTTATCGATAAACCGAATAATTGGTCAAAGTCCAAGTATATTCCAGTCACATAGATTTATTGGAATTAATTCAACTAATAATTTAATTATCCAATTAATAATCAAACTATATTAATTCCAATTCAACTATTATATTTCTATTCCATTATTTTCCAATTTTACAACAAAACTAATTATTTCACTATCAATAGTTTACCCACAACAAACACAACATTCTAATACACATAGATTATCAATTGCACACAACTTATAACATTTATATCATCACATTCCAACAAATCATCAAATACCCAAAATTGCAACATAGAAGAACATGGATATCAAAGTATAGAATCAAACCCACCATAACATACTATCATACAACCCTTTAGCATAAAGAACCCCGCCCTTACCTTGGAAAATATGGACTCTTTCACCATAACTCTAAGCTTTTCTCCAAAATAAATCCTTCAAACATAATTTGGAGACACACCTAAAAACCAGTTCGGAAATCGGCTTATCAGACAAACTTAAAACCCTCAAAATCAAAATCGCTCCGGTCAGAACTTACCTCTATGAGTCAGGAACGTTGTGTCAAAACCACGGGATGATCCAACGGTTGGATTGAGAGATACATATGTTTTGCTAAGGTGACTCTTTGCTGAAACATAGCTGCGAAAAATGGGGTTTCCTCTAGCTTTTCTCTTCCACCATTGTTCTCTCTCTTTTGCCTCTTTTCTCTTCTTTCTATGTTTTCCCCCAAATGAAAAATAGTAACCTCTAAAACCCTAACTTTCTCTTATTATCTCACTTATTATCTCACTTATGTTAATTGGGCTTAACCCACCAATCCATCCATTATGTTTCTATCATTTATGCCCATTTAGTTATGTCTCTCTAATAACTCAATTAAGTCAAACAACACAAACACACACATAATTAAATACTTAAATAATTATTATTTCACATAATAACTAAATAAATAAATAATTATTAAAAACACCAAATAATATAATTACTAATATAATTAATAAAAATATTAATTAAAATCGGGATGTTACACACACAAAATCAACATTACAATCATGTTGCTCCAACACCAATACATCGTCACATTCATCAAGTTATGCACACGATGTACAAACACACCACAAAGAATTAAATCGGGATTTTCAAAATAAAACCGACCACTGTCTGTTAAAATCAATTTACAAAATAGAATATCCAATTATCTTTCTAACGCTCAAAACGGCCTTACGGTTTGGAAAATATGGATAAAACAAAATATTTTCAAAAACACGACAACGGTAACCGGTTACCACAATGAAGTAACCGGTTACTACCTGAAGGAGTAACAATTTTCCAAATCGTAACAGCGGTAACCGGTTACCACAAATGAAGTAATCGGTTACTACAACTTACTCCCTCCGTCCCAAATTATAAGAGAAATTTACTTTTTAGATTCATTGAATAATTAATGTATCTAGTCTATATATAGTCCAGATACATTAATTATTCAATGAATCTAAAAAGTAAAATTCTCTTATAATTTGGGACAGAGGGAGTATTTTTCAAAAACACAACAGAGGTAACCGGTTACCACAATGAAGTAACCGCTTACTTCACAACGAATAACATTTCCTTCGCTTATGAACACCAGGTAATCGGTTACGATCCTGAGGTAACCGGTTACCACGTACCTGTAGCAGAAAAATCTCCTTTTTGACAGCATTTCACTTCCTCCAATTCAACCCAAAACGTACCAAAACGTTTGCAACATCAAAACAATACCAATTCCAATACTCTAACACATTTCTAACATGTTTTGGGGTCATCTAATATCAAGTATAACTCAATTCATGCAATTTCATCAAAATCACCCAATTCACCCTATAGGTTCCTAAATCCCAAAACCCATCATACATTCCAATTTAGATAAACAACACATCTAATCAGTTCTATCATTCACAAACCGATAATAGATATTACAAGAGAATTAGTCACCCCTTACCTTCCAAAAAAATCTTGAGAGCTTCCTCTTCCTTTGATTTCACGTACTCTTCAGTCTTCTCCTTTCTCCTCTTTTTGCTTTTCTATTTTCTTTTCTTTTCCCAAATTCCTTATTTTATGAAAAATAAAATAATAGTTAGTAAGACTCACACTAGTTAGCACCTCCCCTTTACTAACCATCACACCAAGTCCAATTACTATTTTTTCATAATTTTTCAACAAACCACCAAAAATTCCAAATAATCCAATTAATAATTTAAATTCCAATTAAATTAAATAATGGAAAATATGGGGTGTTATAAATGTCTGAGTTTCCCGCTAGCGGGTTGACCACATGCTCTTTATGGAGCACGTGGAGTTGATGCTCCAACGGTCCTCAAGGGACATGCGCCCAATTGGGTTTGTGTCCTGAATTGGGCCTGCTCGCCCCATACCAGAACAGCTAGTGATGTGGGTAATTCACACTTGTGGGGGATATTGTTGGATTTTAAGTGCGAAAGTGTTAAAATCCCACATCGACTAGGAATGGAGAAAATGTTGGGTTTATAAGAGAGGTGACCCACACCCCATTGCCTTAAGGTTTTGAGTGAATATGTGACGTCAAGGTCTCTTGGAACCATGGACGTTTGGTCCATTGTCAATTTCGGCGCTTCCCTGACTCCTCAACACTTAGATAATAACTTTTGTCGATCTTAGCATAAAAAGATTTAGAAAAATTTCAGCCGCAGCAACCCTGGCAAGAAGTGTAGAAAAGTGTGAAAATTTCATTTATTCTAGCCATGAGGGAGAGGAAAAGGATGAAGATGTAGAAGTTTGAAGTCTGACATCACCATTAAGGATTTCATCTTAATTGTAATTTGACGATCAAATTCAGGCAAAGGTTTAAGATAATGTCAATATTTTTTATGACTATTTAATTCTTTTATTTTGAATGGGTTAGATTTGTTTAATTAAACCAAATATTTGTTGTGCGTGAATCTTTAATTTTTAGTTGATGACTTTTATATTGAAACATTCACGATTGTTGTGCAGACAAATAGTGGAGACTAAAGAATATTTGAATCTAGTGTGATAATGATTAAGTAGATCATCCAGACTTATTTTAATTTAATGGTTAAATTAAATGATACATAACGAAGAACTTAATTGGTGTCTCACCCTAGAAACCTGCATCCATCTTAGACAAAAAAAAAACTTTTAAAATCTCTAAATTTAATATTCAAAATAAAATTATTTTCTTGTATAATAAATAATGTTAATTTCTTTTATAAAAAAAGTCTTGATCAAGTATCCAAAATAAAAAATGATAACAAAATATCTTTCTAAAATATTAATCCAAAAAACTGAATCAATCCCTCCCCTTAACAACTTGTAACATTGATTATACTATCATCTTCATTTACCTTCTTTTTTTTGACATATCATTTATACCCTTTTATTTAGCCTAGCAATAAAAAAACCAAGTTAAATTAAAAATTTGCCAGCGTGTTTATTTATTCGTACATCGGTTCCAAGCCCTTTGTTACATGTCACGAACACCTCAACGCGCACGTTAGCATTGTCTTCTCCAAAAAGAACAGAGCGCGTGATCTCACGCGCGTAATCGTTCTTCTCTAGCAACCATAGAAACACAGTCCCTATTATCTATCTCCTCTCCGATTCACCACCGTCTCCCTCCCTTGTTTCCGATCCAATTTCCTTTGACGGAATCCGTAAGCACTTCCGAAATCCCTCGTTACTGTGTCCAATTCAATTCAGCTCCTGTTTTCATCATTTTGAATGATCCTTGATCTTTTGTTCTCTTAATTTCAATTTTATAAATGAAATTTCGATTTTTTGTGTTTGAAGAGGATCCATTTGATAGATTTTAGTTTTAATTGGGGATTGCTGAGAAATCGTTATGTTTCTGCTATATTTTCTGATAAATTGCATAGATTTTTGTAATCAAAGAAACTATTGATCTTATGTTATTAATTAATGTTATGAATTATTAAAATTATTAAATATTCACTTAAGCACCGACTCCTCTGAAAAAAGATATGTCTGTGTAAGCGTCGTGTCTGAAACCACCACTTAATTTATTTATAATTTTAAAATTATTATTCATGTGGACGTGGCAGTGTTGGTGTCATGTTTACCCGTGTTTCATAGTTTATTAATGATAGTCTTAATTTTTTCAAGCTTAGCTTAGTGAGAAATAGAAAATTGGAAGATTAATATATGTATTGGTTTTGGTTAGTTTTGTTAGTTAGTTAGTTACTTATTTTATGAATTGTTGTCATCAGTGTGAAAATGATGAGACGGGATCCAGTGTTTGTGAAGAAGAAGCAATCATCGGCTCCATCATTGGTTGATCTTTGTGTTCAGAAAGCTATAGATAATGTAAGGTACCTTGGAAATGTTGGTCCTGTTGATCATCATCTGCTTGAGCAAATTTTGCCGCATTGCACGCTTGATCAGTTGATGCATATCGAGAAGGCCAGCGAAGTAAGATGGGTTTTTGTTGTTTTTTTTAAATGCGAGTAAAGTTTGAACAAGACTAAAGTAGTTCTATGATTTGTTGGATTTGATTTGGCAGGGGGATCTGAGCCCTGTAACTGATAAGTTGTGGAAAAAGTTCTTCGAGAAGCAGTTTGGTTTGAATTGCACACAAGAAGTAATTAAGAGGATGGCGCAGAAAAGAGTGTCATTCAGATGGTTGCAGTTGTACGAGGTAGTTGCTTTTTACTTGTTTTGTTTTTTATTGTTCATACTCGATTATATTTTTTATAAGAAATAGAAATATCAAGGTCTATTGATTTTGCGCTGTTTTTTCCTCTAACCCGGTTCTAAATCTATACACAGGCTAAAGTAAAGGAAATGGCTGAGGCTGAGAATGAAGCACTTGATCGAATCAGGCAACGCTACAAGAGTGAAGATGCAAGTAATGACTTTTTCCCTACCTTTCTGCTACTTCCTTTTTCCTTCTAATTTATATGCATTATACGAAAAATGACGAGCCTGAAATTTTACATCGTAAATCAATATAGCAACTCTTGTGTAGATATATGATTGTCATCTCCTTAGTTTAAAATAGTTACGAATTATTCGGACTATGCAGGAAAACAGACCAGGCAAGTAAAGATATGCACCAAAGTTCCACCTTCAAGTAAAAAAAGATTTTGGGGAGGTAATTTATTTATTTATTTCTGTATGTTTGTTTACCTCTACTTCACTCTAATTCACTCTAATTGTAGCTTTTATTTGTTAGTTGTTTTTCATCTTTGAGGATCTTTTGTAGATAATGGACCTGGATACAACGTGTCAAATGTGAAGAGCAACATAATGAAGAAGTCAAAGATAGAATTTCTTAAGTGGTAAACATTTCTCTTTTATGATTATATAATTTGATGCTTCCAAATATTTCAGAGATCACTTTACTATGAAACATACTAGAAATTTGTTTGTTCATGCATCTTGAAATTGTATACTCAAACTCAACCTAATGTTTAGTTAATTTTTGTTGATTTGTTGTTCTGAACTTCTTGCAGCCGCGAGGTAAAAAACATTGCAGCAATGAATAAAAGTTCTATCCAGAGACCTGCCAGGTACCATATAATATCATTCATTGTTTGGTTGGTAGAACTATTTATCGCCATTCATTTTCCTCATAACAAACATCGTCATCTAGTTTTTCTCCTTAGTTTATGTTTTTCTCCTTTCTTTATGTTTTTCTCGCCAATTCTCATACTGTTGCACCATGTTCTGCAGTTCATCGAGCATGACGAGGAGTGGAAGTATGGCTGGAATTGGTTCATCTTCCAAAGATCCTAACTCTTCAAAGAGATTATTTTAGGAGCGAAATAAGAAAGATAGCAATGCTATATATCATGGTTTTAAATTGTTATGACATTTGATGCTACTAAAAATTGTATTATCATTATTTGCTTCTTATTTTTGCTTGATTTATATGTGCTGATGTATTGTGTAGATAGCATCAAGAATTGTATAATTGTTGTAATATGTTGGTTTCCATATATAAATGCAATTACAGATCATTTTCACATCCAATGTTCATGTTTAAGTATTATGGTTGAAATAAAATATAGAAATTTATGTAGAGAATATAAGCACCAAATTCAACAAAAAAAAAATGATAACATGAGATCATAATTCAAGGATCTAACACGTGAAGGTATACTCCCCTTTCTAATTATAGCAAATCACATGAAAGTTTATTTGAGGCCAGACTCTGCCTATCTAAATGTCGGGGTTCATGTGAATGTCATTATTTTTCTATTGAAGATGTAATGTATTTCAAAACTTTCAACTAGTGTGGCTTGTTGCTAAACAAGTTTTTTTTACAGTGCCAAAAGTTGAGGTTATTGTTCATGATATTCCATGTTTATTAATGTTTAGGGCTCCCTTTGAGGGTGTGCAATAAGTTGTGGTAAAGAGGGCCTCCAGTTATATATTTCATTGCTAATTTACGCTTAAATAAGACCTGTTAGGAAGCATGATAGGCCCATTAGAAAGAAGACCCAATCTGTTTTACTTAAAGATTTTTATTTGAAATAGGGGTGTTTTTAGTAGTTGTTTATTTAAGATGTTTCTAGTTATTACTTTTAAATGGCCCACGGCCCAATTAGCTAGTTTTACCCTAGCTATATATTGTAATTGTCTTTGGAGGATGAATCAAGAAGAAAGTTGTTTTTATCATTTTTATCTCTTATGCAAGTTAGATCTAGTGATTCCTTAGTATAGTCTATCATTGGTGCTTTCACCTTACACTCATGGCTCCCCCTAGACCTACCCAACCCTCTCCTCAAGAAATCATTGAGCAAGTTGTTCAAACATCCCATATTCATCTAGATACTGCCTTGAATCAAACTCAACAACAAATAGATGAAAGGTTTGACAAAGTAAATTCAGATTTGGCTGAAACTAAACATCAACTAGGGCAGATTCATACTCAAATGGTTAACGAAAAACAAGTGGAAGATGCTCGGTTCGACTCTCTCATGGCAGCGATTCAGCGTGGTTTCACTCAAAAGGAGCAACAACAGCTTGTTGCTGCAGTCCCTTCACCCGCGGCCGAATCATCAGGTATTACCCATAATCCTTCCTATACTGCTACTGCTACAGTACTTGTGACCCAACTTTCCACCCCCACAAATACACCCACTGCTACAGTGCTGCGAACCCCTATTCCACAACCAGAACCACCCCCTTTCACACCTTACATACTTCACCAATCCCCTTTTCCACACACGCAGCCAGCTAATATTTCCTTTAACCAACCCACTCCCTATCCACCTAACCCCACTATAGCTCCCTTACCCCCTTTCCGAACACCCAAACTTGAATTAGCAATGTTTGATGGGTCAAACCCATTAGAATGGTTATTTCAAGCGGATCAGTTTTTTCTATTTTACAATTTACCACCAGAAAACAGAATGTCATTAATGTCCTTTTATATGAAGGGTGATGCTTTAAGTTGGTTTAAATGGATGTTCCAAAATCAATTATTAACGGATTGGTTTTCATTCAAAAGGGCATTGGAATTACGGTTTGGTCCTTCAACCTACGCCAATCATCAAGTCGAACTATTTAAGTTAAAACAAGAGGGGTTTGTTACTCAATACCAAACCCAATTCGAAAAGCTTGGTAATCAAGTTTTCGGGTTGCCACAGGATGCTATATTAACCTGTTTCATCTCCGGTTTGACGCAAGACATTCGGAATGAAATCGCTGTTCACCGCCCAACTAACATATCCCAAGCTATTGGGCTGTCCAAACTTATAGAATCAAAACTCAAAGAGTCCAAGCCCAAATTTTCCAAACCATTCCCTTCATACACTCCAAAATCTACTTATCCCATATCCACCCAGCCCACTTTGTCCCAATCTGCCCTTACCAACAAACCAACCTCTACTATTCCCCCTCCCAAATTGCCTATCAAAATACTTTCCCAAACCCAAATCCAAGAACTTCGTGCTCAAGGTCTTTGTTTTAATTGTGATGAAAAATTTGTGATTGGACATAAATGTGCTACTAGCAGATTTTTAATCCTTTTGGCGGAAGAGGAACCAGCTGACTCTAACATTGAGATAGAATGTTTAGACTCAGAATTGACTTCAGAACTTGTGGATACTTATTTCCAATGATCACCTCAAGCATTAACCGGACAGTTTTCTCCCCAAACATTAAAATTCCAAGGACATATCGGGGGACTGCCAGTTATGGTTTTGATCGATACGGGCATCACACATAATATCCTACAACCTCGCATTGCTCATCATCTTCACTTGTCAGCCACCCCGATTACTCAATTTTCCGTTATGGTGGGTAATGGATCACATTTGCAATGTGAGGGAATCTGCCACAATGTCCCATTAAACCTCAATAATGACCTTTTCACCATTCCCTTCTACTTACTACCTATTGAGGGCGTTGATGTCATTCTCGGTATGGCATGGCTCAGAACTTTAGGACCCATTCAAGCAGACTTTTCTATCCCATCTATCAGCTTTACACACAACGAAAAACCCATAACTCTTCAGGGCGATCCTAAAACTCAGCCTATTCACACCTCTTTCCACCAATTACAACACCTCATCCATACAGACCCAATTGCTTCCTTCCACCTTATGATAATGAAACCTTTAGAACCCTCAAATTCCCTTACCCAAGTCCTTATTCCCTTATCCCAAACCAGTTTCAGTTCCGACCCTAAACTCCACGACCTTCTTAAGAATTTTGAACAAGTTTTTCAACCACCAAAGAGCCTCCCTCCTTGCCCGACCATCACATCAACCTACTACCAAATACTCAGCCTGTCAATGTAAAACCCTACCGTTATCCCCACTCTCAAAAAGATGCTATGACCTCCCTCATCAAAGAAATGTTACATGAGGGTACTATTATTCCAAGCAGCAGCCCTTTTTCCTCACCTGTCTTATTGGTAAAAAAAAGATGGGACTTGGAGATTTTGTGTGGATTACCGCGCCCTCAATGCAGTGACTATTAAAGACCGTTTTCCCATCCCAACCATCGATAAATTACTAGATGAACTGAATTCTGCTACAATTTTCACTAAGATAGACTTGCGCTCAGGTTATCATCAGATCCGACTTGCATCGGAAGATACGTATAAGACAGCTTTCCGAACATTTGACGGGCATTATGAATTCCTCGTCATGCCATTTGGCTTAACAAATGCCCCGTCGACCTTTCAATCAGCAATGAATGACTTACTCAGACCTCACCTACGTAAATTTGTTTTAGTTTTCTTTGATGACATACTCATTTATAGTCCCACTTACAGTGACCACTTAATCCATTTGCAGGTTGTTTTGGAATTATTGCAATCTAATTCATTTTATGCAAAACTATCTAAGTGTGTTTTTGCAGTTGATCAAATTGATTATTTGGGGCACGTTATTTCAGTAGGTGGTGTTGCACCTGATCCTGAAAAAGTGAAGGCAATCTTGGATTGGCCTCAACCTCGTTCACTCACGACTCTCAGAGGATTTTTGGGCCTCACCGGTTTCTATAGACGGTTTGTTAAGAATTACGCCACTCTCGCCGCTCCCCTCACCGATCTGTTACGTTCTACTAAATTTCAGTGGAGTACAGAGGCTACTGTGGCCTTTACAAGTTTGAAGAACAAGATGACCGACATGCCGGTTCTTGCCTTGCCAAATTTTAAAAAAACTTTTATTGTCGAAACCGATGCTTCGGGGGTCGCCATTGGAGCGGTGCTTTCTCAGGATGGTCATCCCATCGCCTTTTTCAGTAAAAAGATGTGCCCTAGGATGCAATCAGCTTCGGTGTATGTGAGAGAGATGTATGCTGTAACAGAAGCAGTTAAGAAGTGGCGTCAGTATCTTATTGGACAACATTTTCATATTCAAACTGACCAGAAAAGTCTAAGAAACTTGCTGTTACAAAAGATACAAACACCAGAACAACAAAAATGGACCTCAAAACTGCAAGGCTTTAATTTTGAAATTTTTTACAAACCTGGCCGTTCCAATCTTGTAGCAGACGCACTCAGCAGGCAGTTTTCCCCAGATGATTCCTTGTTGTTGTCTCTATCTTCTATTGTTCCGGACATCATTAGCAAACTTCAACACTACTACGCCAACACCACTCCAGGCAGCAATACTGTCAAGCAAAACACACAATCAGGCAGCGACCTTACTTCTTTCAGGTTTAAAAATGCACTACTTTTCTACAGGGACAAAATTTTCATACCTGATGCACTGGGTTTTCGCAACTCCGTTCTCCATGAGTATCACTCCACCCCGTCAGCAGGTCACTCCGGTGTTAAGGCCACTGTTGCTCGCGTACCCAACTCCTTTGCTTGGCCTGGCCTATATCTTGCAGTGAAAGACTTTGTTAAACGTTGTTCAACCTGCCAACACAACAATTATTTGACTCAGAAGAAGAAGGGACTTTTACAACCTTTGCCTATTCCTAATAAGGTATGGGAAGAACTTACCATGGATTTCATTACACACCTCCCAAACTCTTTTGGCCATACAGTAATTTGGGTGATCTGCGACCGCCTCTCCAAGTATGTACATTTTCTGGCGTTACCCACAAGCTTCACGGCTAAAGATCTCGCCTCCCGCTACATGGTGGAAATTTTTCGTCTGCATGGAATGCCAAAATCAATTATTTCTGACCGTGATCCTCTGTTTTTGAGTAGTTTCTGGAAATCATTCTTCAAAGCCCAGGGAACTACATTAAAATACAGTACCTCTTATCACCCAGAAACTGACGGACAAACCGAAGTGGTAAATCGGTCAGTAGAAACATACCTTCGTTGTTTTGTGGAGGACAATCCGAAATAGTGGGTCAAGTTTCTTCATCTAGCCGAGTTTTGGTACAATACCTCCTACCATTCGGCTATAAACATGCCTCCATTCAAAGCCCTATATGGTAGAGATCCGCTCAGTATCACCGATTTTACCACCGATTCTGCTTACCTAGACCCTCTCGGGTTCTCCTTGCAAAAACATACAGAGATTCTGGTCAAACTTAAGTTGAACTTACAGAAAAGCAGACAAGCAATGGAAAAACAAGCGAATAAAACCAGAATGGCTTACAGTTTTCAACCCGGTGGTTAGTTCTCCTCAAACTCCAACCGTACCGCCAATCCACTGTTAAAAAGAGAGTTTCAGAAAAACTATCAAAACGTTTTTTTGGACCTTTTAAAGTCATTAAGCGGATCGGAGAAGTAGCTTATCTGTTGGACTTACCATCCACTTCCCGAATACACCCTGTTGTGCATGTTTCACTGTTGCGACCTTATTTTGGATCAGACCCAGACTCGGATTTTCGCCCCCTTCCTCTCAACACGCCACTCGATTTCTTTGAACCCACCTCCACTGTGTCGGATCTGGTCACAACACCTCCGTCCACGAACAAATCTGCAAAAGAATGTTACAAGAGTCAAGCTTTGGCCTCACAAAACTCAAACGAATATCTTAAAGATCCAATAGACATCTCACCTTAAGTTCAAGGAACTGAGCCACGAACTTCTCATGACGCTAGCCGGAACGCAAGTGTGAAGAATACTCATCAGAGGAGTAGTTTTTCTAAGTGTTTGAAGCATAAAGGAGAAGGAGAGAGGAAAGTTAAATGGAGTGAATCGTTTGAGTTTCCAAGTCGATCTAGTACTTATGACTATGTACTTCCCAAAGACAGTCCAAATAACCCACGTTATCTGGCAGAATCACGTGACCCTCAAGTGGACGCAGCGGTCTACTCTCGGGCTGACACCTGTCCCATGCGTGCCCCACTCCAGAAGCTTCCCCAACGGCTCTCTGCATCTTTCCCATGTGCGCCCCATGCTGGCACAAGGCTCAATACACGCTTTTCTGAATCCAGCCCCTCCGCGTCCCAAGACGCTAGCTGGCAGCATCTACAGCTTCACCATCTCCCTTATCTCTTCAAAGCCAATCTACACCACTCACCCGGATTCTCCCACATCATCCTCCTATTACAGCTGTTCCCCACTCACCAACGGATCCAAGGATGTCCGCACCTGGCCCAGTTGACAACAGTTTCAGCCCATATGATCATTGTTTGTCCCAAGCCCTTTCACCTATGAACCTTGAGGACAAGGTTCTTAATGGGCCAATGAGTATTGTTAGGAAGCATGATAGGCCCATTAGAAAGAAGACCCAATCTGTTTTACTTAAAGATTTCTATTTGAAATAGGGGTGTTTTTAGTAGTTGTTTATTTAAGATGTTTTTAGTTATTACTTTTAAATGGCCCACGGCCCAATTAGCTAGTTTTACCCTAGCTATATATTGTAATTGTCTTTGGAGGATGAATCAAGAAGAAAGCTGTTTTTATCATTTTTATCTCTTATGCAAGTTAGATCTAGTGATTCCTTAGTATAGTCTATCAAGACCCTTTAAACAATTTGCACGATTCAATTGAAGATCACTTTAACTTCTTACACAGGGCCTCTCTAGGCCTCTCTAAAGTTTGAGACGGCTCTATTCATGTTTATTCACACATTCGGTCAAAAATTTAAAAATATTTTTAAAATTCGGATTCCAATCTCACTTAAGGATATTGAAATAAACAACTTATGAATATTGAAATTCGACTCTTATCATACCAAAATCCAAAATTAGAATATCAAACCAAAACCCAAAATTACAACTATGAAAAACTTTAAAGGATTTGTTAGTCCAGATATTGAAATCTGAAATTTTTCATAATTATAACTATGAAAAAAGTTAAAATATTTCTCTAGATATTGAAATCCGAAAACTTTCATTTATGTATTTGCACTTAGACTTTTCTCTCTACCTTCTCTTCAGTTCACCAAAATTGAATAAAAGTGGCAAATTTTTTGGATGAGCAATCTAATATCAGATATGTTTTTAAAATTTTAAAAAAAAATTGCTATCAATTAACACACATTGTTAACAAGCCTCCAAATATCTATGTAAAGAAGATCAAATACATAGTGGTGCTAGAACTATTTGAAAAAGATAATTTAGATTGTTTTGCCAAATGACAACAATCACGCATCTAATTTTTATCAATATGAATCTAATGGAAATGTTTACACACTAGGTATGGGTAAAGTGCAAAATATCTAATTTTTAGTGGACATAAAATTATCAACATGATATGATTTATCAAATAAAAAGGCATAATAGAGTGATTGAGAATGTGGAGGTCATTTTAGTGTTCCACATATCTAATCATCTTAGTAACCGAGTTTCAAATTGCAAAAAAACTTAATGAAAAAACTATGTTGCAATCTAATGAATGAGTCAATTTAAAAATAGAAGTAAGGTCAAAGTGAAATTGAAGTATATGTAAAATGTTAAGAAAACGTAAAGACTCAATAAAAATGATAGTGAGAAAAAGTCTTGTTGAACAACCATTGAATAGATTTTGCCGAGGGGTGTAAGGTACATGAGAAGGATTTGAGTCATAATTTTGTTATAATTATCATTAAGTCTCTTTAGAAAACAACTGATTATATTTATATTTTTGAACTGAGGAACTCAAGGAACAAGAACGTTTTTGGTCAACATAAACAAGATGGTGTAGGTCTAAAAACTAAAGTTCATCCCAGAAATAATGATGCATTAAATACTGTTTGATTTCAAACTTTCTTAACAAATCAGAGTGGCGCAGCGGAAGCGTGGTGGGCCCATAACCCACAGGTCCCTGGATCGAAACCAGGCTCTGATAAATACATAATTTTTTTTATTGCTTTATGCTGTTTTTTCAACACTACTTTAGCTTGTTGATCCTTTGCTTTTTAACCGTTTGATTACAAATAACTTGATGTTTTTTAACCGTTCGATTACAAATGACTTAATGTTATTTCACTATTGTAATACACAATTCACAACCATGTTTCGTGTTATAATAACTGTTAAATTATTTTTTGGATTCAAAATTTGTATCTTAATAAACCAAAGTTTATACAAAATAAAATTTTTAGATGCATTTTACTTCGTATATCAGTAAGTTATTTTAAGGCGATATGAAGATATACATAGGACTGGATTTTATTTTGCTGAATAGTTATTTTTATTTGGATCCTTGTGGCATATGTGTTAGTGATCAATATTGAAGTTTAACTTTTAATATCAAATACAGATGCTCATCTGTTTTAAATGTACAAGCAACAAAACATGTCACATTATTTTATTAAATTTGTTGTTGTAATCAGAAGAATAATTGGATTATCCAAACTATAATTTATTAAAAGTTGTGTCATAAAAATAAATAGTTGATATTTATTTATAAAAGTTTTTCAATCCACCCCATAGGTATCTTACACACCACATAAATTTCCATTTTTGCCTTCTGTTTTCGTAGATCCACATCCGGAAGCACTCAATTTAAAAAAAAAAAATAGATTCCTTCCGTAGATGCATCTACGAAAGCGTATAAAATAAAACAAAACACAGTTAACTCCACTTTATTTTCATTTTTATAATACTTCCGTAGTAGATACATCTACAGAAGGAGGTGAAATATAGTGTTTCGTAGATGTACCTACTGAACAGTCTGTTTTTTTCTAATTCATGTCATTTTCATGACGAAAATCCATGTTTAAAGACACATTTTCATATTCAGTAATGCAATTTAAAGACAACAGCAAGTAGACTAATAAAAATACAATATATAAATAATGTCGGTCAAAGTGTCGAGTACATCATCAAATACAAACAAAAATGAAAAATAAATACATCATCAAATATAGCTACTGAGTATGTCGGGCGTCCTCATGTGTACCATCATGCGCATCCCTTCCGAATCCACGAAAGGATCTGCTGGCTCTATGATCCGCTGTCGCGCGGATCAAAACGAGTAGTTTTTTAAAAACGTAGTACAGCGACAAATTAACTCGGATTATCGTTCTCACAAGGATTCTTAGTTATTACTAACCGACTAGAATTCGAATTAAGGGGTGGGTTTGTTTCGTGTTCAATTATAAAAATGCAGAAAATAAGTTATTATGAAAAAAGTGATTATCTGAATAAGCTGAAATGAATCAACCCACTGTATCAACTTCCGACTTATCATTGATCCCTATAAAATTCTAATTCCCTAAATGAGTCTGATCCTATTCGACTACAAAAACTACTGACAAGCGCAATAGCAATTATACGAAGTCTGTCCCTGCATTCCGGATAAAGCAAACGGATTAAAAGCTATTGTGAATTAAGCAAACACAATATGATTGAACGCGATAATGCAAAAGCTACACTAGTCACGAAATTGATTCAAGAACAGACAACAATCAAATTAAAGAATTCTATCATATAAAAACAATTAAATTAAGCAAGCAATTGTAATTATAGATTGGATTCAAAGGAAGAGATTAACGGGAAATTATAAAAGAACCTCAAAGTGGCATCTGATTATAGTGAATTGATCCTCGAGGTTTAGTTCTCCATTACAATTGTCAAGCTCTCAAAAATTCGTGAATAACAAGCGTGAATAATGTCTGTACGGCCAGACCTAGACTCAAGAGAAGACAAAAGTAAAACCGGGTCATAATAACCCAACTGGGTCAAAAACATCCAGAACCCGGCCCACAATTGACCAAAACTTAAACAAACTAAGGCTGCAACTTAAAATGAAAACTTGGAAATTATGCGCTCAGAATCTGACTTCGACTCCAACACGAAAGTCGTAGCTCTCTCTCTTAGCTTTCCGGCGATTATTAGAACGCCTCAATCGAATTCTTGGAACTCCAATTATGATCGTTTCCATAAAAGCTGACAAAGCTGAAAATAAAATACGAAAATCAAATAAGTATAAAAATAAACTAAATTATAAAAACACATTAAAAGGGAAAAATAACCAAAATAAAACATGGAAATGTAAAAGTATAAACATAGAGGACCGTGTGTCAAAATACACTGATCACTCTACCCCTAGCATCAAGCGTCCCACGGGTCTTGGCACGATGTCATTGATACAGAAATGCAATATCTGCCATCTTGATCATATCATCCAACACACGCCTAGAAGAAGTACCCTCAGGGAATAAACCCTCTGCAATGGCTCTGATGCCACTGTCAACTATCTGACGACACAGAGGAAGAAGATCCTCAGTGTGGTTCAACTAAGCCTGATGCGCACAGAGTATCTCCTCGTGTGCTGGTCTGGGAGGACATCCCTCTACAGCTGGAAGCATGTATAGATGTGAGACTCTATAGTACCATGTGATGTACCTCTCGGTACAACTCCAGTTATGCTCTGCTAGCGTCGCTTGTGCCTCCTCATGGACCATGTGATGCTCCCAGTCTGCAAAGATCTCATCTAACAGTCTGCGGGTCATGGCGATGGGAGCTGAAACATGAGGATCGCGAGGTATCGTTTGCTCATATCCAAACTGACGCATGACGCACTCCGGAAGGTAGCGTACAACAATGGTCGAGCTGGCGGCTAACCATCCAGAATACAGACATATCTCGTCAAACGGAACCGCCTCCTAGTGCTCATCATAGAAGCAATTCCTGATGTCCTCAGCAGTCATGCGGTCAAGAAAGTGCCTGTAGGGATCCGACACCTGGTTCTCTCTAAGAGGGGTGAAAGCACTGGCACGTGGCATGACCTCTATGTACTCCTCTACCTCTCCCCAATCAAAAATGTCTGGGAAGTGCTGTAGTATCCAACCCTGGAAAAAATATGGTTATTTTCAAGTACAATAAATAAACTATAAAAAAAGTAGAAAAGTGTAAGATTGTTACCAGCAAAAGAGTACACCTGCCTGCAATTGTCTTTGCCTTCCACAGGCATCCCTCTCCAAGTCTATGATAATTGTACGCCAGTACAGCCGCTCCCCAGTTGTACTCATGGATACGTGCTATATCCGATAAGTACGTCAGGTAGACGACGTCTGTGTACGTCGAGCTCGTGTCCACAAAGAGTTGAGTGCCTATCAAATATAGGAAGTAGCATCTCAACGTCCGCTCTCTGTGTGTAGCCTGCTCCAACGCATCCCCCTCAACCTGCAGTGTCACATTGAGCTCCGCATCATATTGTCTCTGTAGAAATCTAAACCTAACGTGGGCCCCTCGTGTCCTCTTCACCTCCTCAAGGGCCTTATCGGGATTTGCCCCCAGCTCAACAATCAGCATCTCTTGAGCTTCCGCCTTCGTCAACCTACTATGACAAAGGAGAATACCCCAAGTAGGCATGCCACATCATCTAGGGTGATGGTAATCTTATAGGGTAGAGGAAATGAGGATGTCTCAGGATGTCATCTCTCCGCAAAGGCCGCAAGCATACCATTATGTATGGTATCGTAGCCGAGCATGCAGAGGTCCACCATGCATGAAGCTGTCAGTACCTCCTGAAACCATGGCTCGTCAGGCTGTGCGAGGTCTTTAAATCTTTCGCCCATGGTTGTAGAACCTCTAGGGATCCCTACTCTGAAATTTTTAAAAACTTAAAGCGGTTAGTAATAAGCAAGGTAAAAAATGACGCAAATAAAAAGTAATTAACAAATAAAATGTACTTCTCCATCCCATATACGTCTAGCTACATGCTCGTCATACCCTGTCAAAAGGGATGCGTTTACAGGACCCCCGGGGTACCAAATAGGCTCTGGTACCGGATCATCCTCGTGGCCCTGCATAAGTGGCACATCTGATCCTGCATCCGCAGTAGAAGTAGAAGTAGTGCCACGACGACGTCTGCGGGGTGGTGGCATCTATGAAGAAACCTCGGGATCATCCCGAGGCCTCCGTGGTGCAGTAGTAGAGAGGGCAGGAGATGGTGAAGCTCTGACAGGTGAAGGAACATGCCCAACTGAAGCGGGTGATGGAGAAGGTATGGCTGAGGCGGGTGTATGAGATGCCGTAGTTGAATCAGGTGGAACAGCTGCTCCATCAATGACCTGAGATACTATACGCGACCGTTCCCGTCGAACGAACGCGTGTTGTGCGGTCCTCCCATGAATGTCTCTATTCGGGCCGTGGGTCGTGATGTCTATATTATGATACAAAAAAGCTCGATTTAGATACTACGTATTTATAAATAAACATCAAAATAAAAACAGGAAATTACTCTTCCGTAGATGCATCTACGGAAGTATGATATTTACAAAACACTGAATTTTTCCGTAGATGAATCTACGGAAGTACCTTTGTTTCAAAACGTTGGGGGCTTCCGTAGATGCATCTACAGAACGCCCCAACGTTCATCTCTTCCGTAGATGGATCTACGGAAACAACTGAAACACAGAAACGCAACAATGGCGTCTGAGTCAGTCCAGCCACTACAAAACCTATTTTTGGTGGCTTGATCATCCGTTTAAAACGTCAAACAAACCCTACATTGTCTCTAAACACTATTGCTAAACCTATCATTTCATTTATACACCTAAATATCACATTCCAATTCAATTTCAAAACAACTCTAAATAAATTAAAAATTCGAAAAACTTACCGATTAAAGTTGATGTTGCTAAACCTTGTTTGAAATTGATGTTGACAAGAAATTTGAAGTAGAACTTGAAAGAGATTTGAGGTTGAACTTGAAAGAGATTTGAAGTTGAGAGAGTATGAGGAGATTTTGTGTTTGTGTTTGAGTTTGAAATGAAGAGAATGAGGGAGGGAAAAGGTCTGGCGCGAGTTATAACACCAAACTTTTCCATAGATCCACTTACAGAAGAGTTCCGTAGATGCATCTACGGAACAGAACAAAATTAAAAAAAAAAAAAAAAAAAGAGTGCTTCCAAAAATGCATCTACGGAACACAAAGGCAAAATAGACAATTTGATGGTACGTAAGAGAGTCATGGGGTTCATTGAGAAATTCTCTTCGAAATGAGCATGTCCCACTTAAATTTAATAATAAATCTTGTGCTAACCGTTAAAGAATCTGCATTCAGAAAAATATTTTTAAACTTTAAAGAATTAAATACAAAATTTCCAAAGGAAGACTTTTGAATAATTTTAAAGTTCCAACTCAAAAGTTTCTACGTTCACTTTGTCCAGTTGAAAATTTACTTTTTATTAAAATAATATCATAATTATTATATATGTAATACAAATCCTTCTATAATATTATAAATTTATTAATAATTTAAAATTTCAATTCGTCAAAAAATATATCAAATCATTATAATAAACTATTGTGCCAATAAATTTGTAATATCAAACTATAAATTATCCCAGTTAATCATAAGAACACAAAAAAATTCATATATTTCTAAATTTGTTAAAAAAAGAGTTCATTTTTTTCAATGCAATCAAAATGCATAGAATTGGTAGATTTTAAAAAGCCTAATACATACTTAACTTTGATAAAATTGGGTTCAACTTTTACAAACAATTTACCTCGAAATACATACTAAAATTATATTGCCACAATTTAATTAATTATAACTCAATTTAGTGTCTTATTAGTTTTATGGATAAGTTTGCCGTTTATCATTGCAAGAATCAATCATTTCCAGTAAAATTTTCACACTCAGTCAACTCAGTATAACAATAGCCTAAAATGTGAAGCAAGCAAAAACAACGCATAAAATCGCGTTGATAAGGTAATCTGGGAGAAGTAACATTCAAGTTGGAGCGATGAAGTTTGTGAATTGATTTGGTTATATTTCTAACCAAATAATGTACTGATGTTTCTAATTGTCAAAGTAATCTTGAAAGCATGATTTAGTAATAAGCTGCTTATCACCACAACAGCAATCATTTGATGCAAACAGTGACAAACTATGAAAAACACCGCGAGGGAAGAACCATGTATTCAATCAATATCAAGGTAATAAAACCACAATCAACTTAAGAGGCAATAAATTCGAAATAATTCTGAAAATTTTCAGGTCCTAATACTGTCTGTTCCATCATTCGTAGCAGGTAATACCGCTCTCAAGAATTCAGATTTGGGCAATTAGCCCTTTCTTTCAACACTTGTAATTAAAAGTAAAACTATCTTTCCAACCGAGGTTCCCAAAATGTTACATAGGAAAAAAACTTAAAAGTAAACAAAGAGCAACCTAGAGAAGTTCTTGCTGAAAATATACTAACCTCAAAAATCATTCTTTCTGCACATATGGTCTGTGTTCAAAAATAAAAAACGCACTAATAAGTTACAGTTGACAATCCTTTCACATGCATAACAGTTTAAGATGCACCACAGCTTTGCCTGCGTGTCATCACTCCGAACGCTGCTGTATTTTTTGTAGCAAATGAACAATCTTGAGAATGGTAATAAGGATGGATCAAACCTGGTCCAAGAACTATAACAAGTGATTATCTTTTCAAATCAGAGGTAGAGATCATAACATACACACAAAACATAAGGGAATGAATATTCTCATGTCTTATTCATATGACACCAATTATTTCTTTTAAAAATATATATCACCAGTCAACAATTTTATATGTACGACAGAAATAAAATGTGAAAGCCTACCAAAGAAGATTTTTGCATGATCTACCAACCTTAGAGAAAGCCACCCCCAGTCCAAGCGTCATCAGATTTCCCATTATGTCCAACAATTTTCTTATTAGATGCACCTTCATAGAAGTTATCAAATCCATCATCTTTGGCATTATCCCAGCCAGCCCAACCAGCATCGCTATTATGCGGAGCCGATCCTTTAGCTGGTACTTCCTTGCTAGAATCTTTGTGGTCCCAGTCATCCCAAGAGCTTGGATTGTGACTACCAGACTGCCCACCAGATGAATAAGGAGTGGATCCTTTAGTTGGTTCTACCTTTAAACTATCTTTCTGGTCCCAATCATCCCAAGAGTTTGAGCTGTGAGTTTTGAATTGCCCTGATGAAGACTGTTCTCTTCCAGTAGAAGAATTACTGCCTTTGTTCTCTTGATTGAAATCCTGATAGTAGCCATTTCTACCACTCTCGTTTCGTTGCCAGTTATCAGCCTTCCAATCTGAGTTTTCTTTAGTATACTCCTCAACCTTCTGTGAAGCCAAAGCCATGACCCCTTTCATTAAACCCCATGTCCTTTGACCAATCTCGGATGTCTTTTGAGTGACAACAGTAACAGTTTCGTTGACCTTTTGATCATAACCACCATCCTTGACCTGAAATAAAGAACAAAAAATGGGAACAACAAAAATAAAGCAAAAAGAAAACAATTGGCCTTAACCGCATCTTTATACAAGGAAATAACCTAAATACGCTTAAATAAAACACAAATCTCCATACAGTAAATGTGTGACTGACTAAGAAAAGATTACACTCTACCATCAATACTACAGTTGTTAATAACACACTATGGCGTATGTTACAGCTATTAGGAGATGCACGATAGTTTAGAGTTGTAGAGGGAATAAAAATGCCTGATATTTTTTCTTGAACAACGGTGAGGTCCATGTGAAAGATACACAAGAGTGAGGTAATCATGCACCTTCCTTTCAAATCGGTTGAATATATGTTATTGAAGGACATTGTGCCCTTTTTTTGGGGAGAACAACATAAGCAAACATATATTGATGCAGGAGGCAATCATGAGGGACAATATCTTTATCAATATATCAATATGCTAAAGAATGCACCAACAAAAAGAAACTATTTGAAAAGTGTTTCATGCTTTTGTTTCAATTGCATTGGAAATTTTATTCCCTATTGACATCATTTGACAGGCTTCGCTCTACTCCAACTATGCTCATAACAGCATTTGACAATTCCAACCCAATTAACATTCATCATATAGAGAAATGAGCCAAAACTCAATAAAGGCATGGAAATTAAATTATACAAGCAAGGAAAAGATTTTATTCACGCTGCTCAAACGCCAGGGTAACATTTCCAATTTCCACAATTACCAAATATAAAGTTTAAAAACACAAAGAATAACACTCATTTGTGTCACATTTCTTCCTCAATTATTTATATTTAGTTGACAAAGAGAGAAAGGAGTGACGGTATTAAAGATATATATACCATGGTAAACCAGTATTGTCAATCATAGATTAAAAAGAAAAAAGAAAAATGGCAATCATTCAAATTCAAATTCTGCTATACTATTGCGCAGCAACTGCTATTTGACAACACCGGTGAGCATAATCTCAGCACTACGGTAAATCATGGAAGAAGCACTACATCGATAGCGATAATCTCAACCGGAGAACAAAAATGATCAAAATACCTTAGAAGTGATCTCTTTCGTGCCAGCCTGAACAACATTAGCAGCAGAAGCAGCAACCAATGACAACTTACCAATCCCCTGAAACAATTCAACACAATAAACAATCAAACACAAGCAATTAATCAATCAATAACCCGACCAAATACAAACTAACTCAAACAACTCAATCACCTGCGAAACGACAGAGAAATAATCGTTTTGCGGATTACTCCGCTGCGAAGAAGGCGCAGGACTGGATCCAAATCCAACATACTTCCCACCCTGAGACGGAGGCAGTCCCTCCGGTCGCGACTCATTCTCCGCCATCCTCTTCGCGAAGAAACCCTCCTTATTCGCCGCAGACGCCTCCAACTGTGACCGAGTATAAATATCCTCCGTCGACCTCGATCTCGACGGCGCACCACCACCGTTCAAGCTTCTAAAATCCCCAGTCGACTTACTCCTCACATCAACCGAACCTCCAGAATTTCCCTCTCTACCCCAATCATCCCATCCGGAATCATTACTCCGGCGAGCCTGTGACATCGGCGGCCTCCCCTTACTTCCGGTCCCGGAACCAATATTCTCCTTAACAACCGGCGGATCGCGCCACGATCGACCTTCAGCAATCGCCTGAATCCTGTCACGATAAACCGAAGCAGCGTTGGTGTTATACTTGGTAACGATATCGGTTTCCTTCGGAATCGAATACCGTGCGAGGAAGTTGTTAAGACTGTCGTTACCACCGGCTTCCATTTTCTTGATTTGGATATCGGACCAGGCATCCATGGTGACAGATCGGACGAAGGAGATGTGGACTCCGAGGCCTCGGTGCTTGCCGGAGCACTCAAGGCACATGAAGATGCCGTAGGAGACTGAAGCCCATTGTGGATTCTTCTGGGAGCAGTCGACGCAGATCTTGTTGCCGGGTTGGGATTGCAGCTCCCGGAGACGCCGAGATGCCGCCATGGATGACTGTAATTGCGAAAGGAAGGATGGAAAGGTGGAGAAAGTGGTCTGAGGTGTCGTAGATTATTAGTTAGTTAATAATCTATTTACAATACTATGAATTTCGACGTCGCTACTTGAAATCGGACGGTCCACAATATTTGTTTATTTATGTTTTATATCTATAAAGTTTGTTTTTTTGGTATCGTGAAGAGGCATATATATAAAAGTAATTGGCCTAAAAACAGGAAAAAAAATTAAAATAACCATGTTTAATAAAAAAAATACAAAAAAACCAAGTTTTCGGGGTATTTACCAAACTGTTTAGGTTTGGGACCGACTGAAAGTGAATGCGCCATTCAAAATGGCGCATATGTACCTAAATAGCCATTTCAAATGGCGCAAACCCTAAAAAAATTAGGGCAAATGGACTTAGCCAATCCATTTGTCATTACAATCTCACTCCGATAATGCTGGAATGTGGGTTGGGTCAATGCATAACCAGCATTGACTAGGGCCTTTCTTAGATGTCTGTCCTTGATCTCCCGCATGAAGTTCTGGGCGATGTGGCGAATACAATAGACGTGTTTTGAAGGGGGGTCATGTCATCCGTTTGCTGGATTATTATAAGCACTTTCTATGGAAGCGTGCCTATCAGAGATTAAACAGATGTCAGGCTGAGGAGCAACATGTTCTCGGAGGTTCCTTAGAAAGAAACTCCAAGCCGCCGCAGTTTCACCTTCGACGATTGCAAACGCCACTGAAAATATGTTGTTGTTCCCGTCTTGTGCAACCGCCATGAGCATGGTTCCTTTGTATTTGTCGTATAACCATGTCCCATCAATTTGAAGTATGGGTTTACAATGTGCAAACCCTCGTACGCAAGGTTTGAACGCCCAAAAAAGCCGATGGAATATTCCGTTTCCTTTGACAGGGTTTCCATCCGGGGCATGCGCGGGCAGTGTCTCTAGAATAGTAATAGTGCCAGGTGCGTAACTATGTAGCGCATTGAGGTATCGGGGAAGAATTTTGTATGACTCCTCCCAGTTGCCGTAGACTATCTCAATTGCCTTTGTTTTTGCAACCCACGCCTTTCTGTAAGATGGAGTGTAGTTGAAGGTTGTAACGATATGCGAGATAATATTTTTGACCTTCAGAGACGGATCAGAGCTTATTAGAGGCAAGATCTCCTGACATATGAGATCGGCACTGAGTTTCGTATGATCCAGGGAAGTGTTAGGGTCGACACACGTGTGTTGCTGCGTAATCGACCCTATTTTCCATGCATTACTTCTCTTCCTATAAGAAGCCAACAGTCTGAACCCACACTCTGGATTTTTACAAGTGATTACATACCGTTTCAGGTTTGAACGATCTACGTCGAAATCAACGTTGTGCGCCATGTGCCATTTTTTTTATTCTTCTAAGACAAGCCTCCTTAGAAGGAAACTTGTCTCCTTCCTTTAATTCCTCGTCATTTTGGATGTAGGGTGTGAAGAAGATGTCAGATGATGGTTCGTCACCTTGCAGGTTCAAGTTACTCATATGTGTTGGAGGTGCGTACACATGAGCAGGTCCTTAATCATTTGTAATCGATGTTTCCTTTCTTTAATCTATTGTAACCGATGTTTCATTTTCGATTATCAAATGCCAATTTACGTTTTGTGCACTACATTTTTACAACTAAAAAAATATTTAAGCATTGATATATATATATATATATATATATATATATATATATATATATATATATATATATATATATATATATATATATAAATATAACTTAACTAAAAAAAAATTGCAATTTTAAAAATATATATATATATATATATATATATATATATATATTAACATAACTTAACAAAAATAATGAAAAAAAAAATAAAAAAAAAGGAAGTGCCCTAATGCGCCAAATGGTTTGGCTATTAGGGCAAACATAATAGCCTAATGCGCCATTCCATTTGGCGCAAACACACCCTAATTTAGTGTGTGCCAAATGGTTTGGCGCATTCACCCAATTCTAACACTCATACGCCAAATGGTTTGGCGCATTCACTTCCAGTCGGTCCCAAACCTAGACAGTTTGGTAAATACCCTGAAAACTTGGTTTTTTCTGTATTTTTTTTATTAAACATGGTTATTTAAATTTTTTTTTCTAAAAATAGTTTTGATTTTCATTTGATTTTGTTTTCTTAAGTTTTAATTGAATAGTGCGATGACAGTGCCATAATCTATGTATATTTTGAGTTTTTTTTTTGTTAGGATGGACTCTTCATCTTGGACTCTGGGAAACCACATCCGATAGTGTGTGCATTTTCGTTACAATATTTAAAGGGGGTAGTTTGTAACACTCTTCTAACCCACATATATTTTTGTATGTTTTTTTACGAAATATAAAACAAATAAACCACAAGGGCGTCACATCTTCATATAACTTCATATAACAAATAATTCTTCTTCGTAACACGGGTTGCAAAATACTTAAACATAAATAGCATCTTTGGTACTATTTAATCAAACTACTTCAAACTTTGCAGTGGAATAAATAATTCTTAAAAACTTCTTCATAAATTAATCACTACCATGAAAGATAGTTCAAACACCAACAAAACCATCACACTTCATGTTTATAACTTCACGATTATAAAAGTAGTACAAAATACTTCAAAATAACAAAGGTATTCAAGGTTCACAATCAATCGATACCAAAAATTCTCCATCCACCTTGCATCCCAAAAAGGGGTGGTAAAAACCATTGCCAATATTAAACCGACAATGAGCCACCATAGGATCCCTCGTCAAAGATTTCCCGATAGAAATTAAATCCTTGCACCAAAAAAGAAGAAGTAGAAACGATAGGAATCATACCTCCGCAAAAAGTCTTCATGGATAAGTCTCCATATCAAGCTTTCAACAATCTATACCAAAGAGATTCATGACCTTTAAGAATTCTCCATCTCCATTAGTTAAGAAGAGCTAAATTGAAACCCGAGATGTTTTTGATACCAAGCCTCCCTTATCAATCAAAAGACACACACTCTTCCAACTCACCTGAGAGGTAACCATGACGAAAAATTACTCGGATACAACCAATAGTAATCCCAAGAAAAGAGAATTTGCAATCTTCCATTTTGCAAGAAATAACATAAGATGCAGCTTCCAAGAAATTATTATTAACATTGACTCCAATCAATTTACTCTTATGATAATTGTTATTTTTCTATAATTTGAATTGGCATTATGTTTGGTAAAACTAATATAGTAGCAATTAGTTAAATAGGATATATAACTTGTAAGAGAAAGCAGGTGGAAGTTCTATTTGACAAAGAAACTTGTTGAGTTGATTTGTTTCAACATTTGAACAACATGTCAAAGAAGATGTCCTATGCAAGCCATTCGACATCGTGCCTGAATCAGAACTATTGATTGAATCTGACTCCGCAATTAACAGCAATGTAGAATATTACTAACCAATATTATGCAATCATAGGTGGCGCATGAAAGATCTGGAAGAATCAAATAAGAATATGTTTGAATGAAGACTCTCTAATTTTGGAGATTTATTAGGAAGATTTGATTGAAGACCTATTTTTTAGGAGAATGTTTTGGAGATTTGTTACAGCATATTTGTTGTAATTAGAAGCCCAATTCCAGTTGGATAATAGGTTATAAATAGAAGAATTGTAACCTAGAAAGCCAAGCTAGCCACCATGTAAATTATAAGGGCTGTATTGGTCGATGAACCACTCGGTTTGTGAATAGTCATCGTGTTCTCACTCAAAAGCCTGAAGGAAATGAGTTGAGTTGTGTTCTTGGAGGAAGCTTTTAAGCAACTCTGAGATAGTGTTCTTAGTCTAGAGTTAAGACTGAGTATGGAGGGAAGCGCAGCTTCCTGCCCATCATAGGAGTGTGTCTCCTCATCATGGAAGTGTGTCTTCTACTTTTCAGGTGTTTGAAGAGTTGTTGGAAATTAGGTCGTCGATGCAGTGGATGAGGTGTTAACTTCTAGACATCACTACGGTGGTTGGAAGTGAGATGGTGATTTCTCATATCTAAAGATATCTTAGGTAGAAGTTGCATTGGGTAGTGATTAAGTGATTAGATCATCAACAGGTGTGTTGGCTGTAGGGTCTATGAATTGATACTACTAATAATGGACGTCTTTCCTTGCTTGGTATACCCCCAGAGTAGGTAGTTAGACTGAACTAGGTAAACAACTCTTATGTGCACTTTACTTTTCAGCAACTACTTTAACTGTCTTTATCTTGCATATGTTGTTGATAACAGACCAGATGTCACGACATGTTTATCTTACATCTAGGTCTGTTATACCAGAATTTCAATCGGTATTAGAGCAGGCATCCTATTCGTTTTTTTTGGGTGAGATCTCAGGGATGATACTTTCTGGTTCATGAGCAAGAATGATAGTTTTGCTGAAAAGTTGTATCGACTTAGTTAATCATATGTTTAAGAATGGTCCCTAGAAGTGGAGGATGGACTATTCGTGACAAGGTGTGTGGTGACCTTGTCTTGAAGCTGTCGGGAAATCAGAGACTCATGTTGTGCCTGAAGCTTGGTGGAGCAGTTTTTCGATTGTTCTGGTGCATCTGATGGAAAACTCCTGGTGTATCCCCTGAAGATACTTGAGGTTTGACCCAAGCCCACTCATAAAGGCATTTACAATAAGTTTGTTAATGAGAGATCGGAAGGAAGCAATTTATTTTTGCTCTATTCTCTACAAGATGTTGGGACCTTATATCAGCAGGTTATGCAGGATTATGCTGATTAAAGAAATTGCACAACAGATGCTTTGGGGGCTAAACATTTGTGTATTGTTCACATGTTTGGAACCTACTCCTAATATGGAAGAGGAGGCATCTGGGTCTAAGAAGTTTCAAGGCTAGAAACTTATTAGACATATATGTTGGTCAGGACACGAACAACATATAATGTACTTTCTGGATTAGTTTATTTATGATCTAAGAAAGTAGAAATGCATGAGCTGAGCTTGCTATTGTATTTGAAGGACATCTTATCAAGGTTCTTCATGTATGAAGTCCGATTCTAATGTCAAGGACATTATCTCTGACATCTGTTAGGTTCTCCTGACCAAAGGAACCAAAAATCCAGAGAAACAGATTTAAGACAGTTGTTATCCAAAGGTTCGAGGTTGATAGCTTTTCTTGCAAACCGGATGGAGGTTATTTACTCAAACTTGATTCATCTGTCAAGTATATGAGAGCATGAAACTCTGGTTTTGAACAAAGAAGAACTATTATCCAAGAAGGGATAATGAAAAGTGTATCAACCTAGGCTCAGTGGTTGATAAGTATATGCACTTTGAAAGTTTCATCCAAGCTTTTGGATTTACTCTTCGTTTTTTCTTGAGAAAAGAGGGTTGAGCATACCACATCAAGAGCAAGGTATGTACACTCAAAGGAGGTCTCTCTCAAGTTAGTCCAAGTGTGATATGTCCTCACAGTTTGGAATCATTGGCTATGCACTAGGGCTAAAGTGAATTAGTGAGCCTTGAAGAAGTTAAGGTGGTTACGGTATTGTGCTGATCTTACCATCTACTAGTTACTTCTGCCTCAGATACCTTTTTAAAGGGAATATCCTCTTCAGGTGAAGAAGTCTGGCTCCTACCACCTCAATGTCATACAGGAGGTATGTACATACGTTCCTGAGGTGTGTATCATGCATTTTACTACATGAAGTCATTGTCTGATTATGAACAATGATCAATTGTTGAAGAATCGTCTTGTATCCCCTACAAGAATTAGACAAAGATTACTATGGAAGTTCCTCCATATACCATAGTTGTTGAGTCTGTGTATAAAAGGTAGATGTCAGATATGATGTTAGGACATTTATCTCTTCAGCAAAGAAGGCCCAAATTTTCCAACAGAAAGCACAAAATCAATCCACTGATCTATTTTGGAGTTGCTTGTGATGAATGATTCTGTCTTTCAGTCTGACCCATAAGAACACAGAAGATGTAGCATGAGACTATGGTGAATACCTTGATGGGAGATGGGGTGTTTATCTGAAGAGTTATGCAATTCTACGGTCTAGACTTACAAGGTTCAGAAAGGTATAGAGAGTTTATTTTTCTCGATGTGGCTGAGTAGCTATTAAGAGAGCTACTAACTAGTGAGAGTTTATTTCTCTCAGTGGTTGTGGTTGACAACCAGATTCAACTTTCAAAGTTGATGTCCTAAATGATGTTGGAACATCATTAAGCCGTTTAAGTCTTGACTTTTGGACCAGCATATTCTCCTTTAGCCTCAAATTCAACCAAAATCTCTTGCTCACTTCATTTCTATCATTTAGAGTAACGGAATCAAGTTCATCCAACACTACTTCTAAACAAGCAGTTTTTCTTTAAGGACAAAATCTCCTCTACCTTCCACAACCATCTCTTTCCATTCCCTCTCCACAAAAGGAATAAACGAATACAAGGAAAACCACTCATTATTGAACTTGAATGGTTCTGGTCCCCAATTGATATTTTCCACCACTAACCACACCAGGCTATGAACTGAAATATCTATGATTTCTAACCTGTATAGCCGTAGCAATAACTGCATCCCCTGGTTTACCAACCTGTATAGCCGCAGCGACACCACATCTGGTTGCTCGATCTATACAGCCGCAGCAACAACCACATCCGCTGGTTGCTCAGCCTGTACGGCCGCAACAACATCCGCATCTTGAGGTTGGTCCATCTGTACGGCCCCAACATCAGTGAAATAGATTTTTCAAATTCTAGAGCAATCTCTTCTCTAATTTGAGCAACGACTCCAGCATTAGAAGATTGCTCAAAAGTAGAATCTAAGGTTGTCTCCTCGGATTCTAGTTCAACAACTATCTCTTCAGCTACAACTACAACAATAATAAAGGAGTGCGTTATGTAAAACCAAAAGTACTAGGTCCACTTCTAATTAATATGTAATAAGTATATTAGTACACACTCTAGAAAACCAAGCCCCATAATCTTCTTAGTATAGCTTCAATTTTTTTATCAACATAGAAAAAAAGGGTTACCTGGGAAATGAACCCATTTCTTTACCAATTCCATCCATTCCAATGAATAATATTGCTGCAAAGAAAAAAAGAACAATTAAAAAACCTTTATTATGATTATTTCTTTGAAAATACAAAATTAAGAAATTATAATAGGGAAACAAGTATTGGTAGTAACTTGGAGAGGCATTCTATCTTATGTAACTATTGTTAATAAACATTCTATAGCATCTCTTGTGCTTAACATGTGCTTAGCATCTCTTGCAAAAAAAAAGGGAAACAAGTGCATAAGATGTGCCACAGAGAGAATTTCTACAACAGTTGACTCTTCAGAAATATATAGTATAATGTTTATACTACCAAACTTAAATACAGTTCAAATTGAATTGAAATGCAAAATGTTGAAACTAAATGAAACTGAAAGTGAATTAAAATCAACAATATCAACTTCTTCCTACAAATGTATAAAGTGTTCAGTCTTGATAGTTTTAGTCAGAACATCCGCAAGTTTCTTCTTAATACTACAGTGAACAACTTTCAAAACATTCAACCAAACAATCACAACATACACAATCAATACCAAGTGACAACAAGCAGAAATAAACAAGTATTGAATAATGGAAATTGGAGAGGAAACAAAAGAAGATTACCTATGAAGTTGTGGAATTCTTCAAAATATCTTCAATGTGTTTCATCCTTCCTCTGTTCGAATTCTTCAAAATATATGTAGTGCTTGTTTGAAGTTGTTGTGTATATGTGTTCAATGCGTTTTCTGAATTACATATTTGTTGTTCGCAATGAAGATGATGTTGCTGATGAATTGTTCGTTTGATTATCTGCAAGTACGACGTTGAAAGATCTGAAAGTGACCTCGTATTGCGATGATGATGGGGCGTGATCTAAATTTCTTACCGTTTTTTACTAGGGGCACAAGTTGTTGGGGGAGCATTGTGTTAACGTCGCTGTAGTGAGCAGTGATAATGTAGTTTGTGATCCGGATTTGTGTCTGTTGTGGATTGAACACAGTTCTTGCTGATTTATGAAGGTGTGATGATTAGAGATGGTGAATTTGTAACAGAGAGAGGTGATGATATTTGGTTGAAGTGAGATTTAAAGGTGATATGAAGTTAATTGGTGATGTGAAATTCGATGATGATTCGGTTATGTGAATGATTTTGGAGGAAGAATTTTTTTGGTTACATTTCTGCTGAATTTCTCTAATTTTTTCTTCCTTCCCTTTCTTGTAGTGATGAATCCTCTATATACACATTTCTGCAAAATTCTTTTTAATCTTTTTCTGATAGATTATTCTGTTAAAGAATATTATTAGTCCACACCTAATATAAATAGTTCGTTGAGTAAAATTTGTAGCATAAAATTATAAATATAAGTAGTTTCAAATTACATCATAATTACAGTTTTATTTACAACTTTTGATAACATTTGACTAGGGTGTGCATGGTTGGTTATTTTCAAAAACCAAACCATAACTATTTTAAAACTATTTTAATGGTTTGTATTTATAATCGTAACCACATTTTAATCAAAACTGGTTATAAAATGGGTTATAAATTTGGTTATGATTATATAATCGATTTTTAAAAAAATCCAGTTTTAAAAATTATTATTTTTTAAAAATAAATTTATTTTGAGAATTAAAATATTTGGATTTGGATAGTAACCGAATCCAAAATAATTTAACCGATTAATAACCATTTAATTATATCCGGATTATATGAATGGATAACCAAACCATTATTAACAAAACCTGATTACTAACCATATGAATGGATTATATGAATGGAAAAAAAAAGGTTTAGAGTTGCGGTTTTTTTTTTAACTTAGAAATTTATTTAATTTTAAAAAAAGTTTAAAGACTTACACATTAATTGAATAAATTGAGTTTTAAAATAGTTGTTGTTTTTTAAAATATAAATTATTTTATCCATACAAATGCGTGGGTTTTTAATTAGTGTATCCTAAAGTAAATTATTTCAATTATTTGTATGAAAGATAGAAATATAATTAATTATATAATAATTATAATTATTTGGATGAAAGATAGAAATATAATTAATTATATAATTAGCATTTTTAAATGTGTGTAAAAATTGAAAAGGTTAATTGAGTCATCAATCACATGATAAACAAACATCCGTGTAGTTTTAAATTATTTCTTCTCTTTGCAAATTCTGCTTTTTCCTTACAGATTTGAAAACATGCATGTTTCGTGAAAGATTAATTGAAAGTAACACAACAAAATTACATGGGATGGCCCACTCTATTTCATTTTTGCTAGTACGTATTACATATAAAATTTGTGTTTTTGAAATAACACAGAAATTATATGTCAGATGCCATTCTTTTTTATGAAAAAGCAAAATGAATTCATTAAAAAAGAGAGACATAAGACATGCCTACAGCCATAAGTCAAATGTCATTTATCAATTTTTACATGCATTGATATAAGATTTTTTTATAAAGCAATTAGTATCCGTGTTCCAATACGGGTAATTTATTTATGATATTATATAAATAACTAAAAAAATTATAGCATTTAAAATTCTTTAAATAATCATCATCATCTAATAATATAATAACAACAAAAGTTTTAATATGAAATAAAATATATTAAGAAACACATATAAGTTTGAAATAAGATATTTAATTATAAAATGAATAATTATCATAAAATTCAATTGTATTAAATAATTGAATAAAATGGAAAGAAAGTGAGATGGAGAAAGAAAAGAAAAAAAAAAGAGAAAATTTTGATATTTAAAAATAAAGATTTTGCTTTTTAAATAAAAGTCATTTTGATTGAAATAAAATATACAATTGTGTTGATAGTGACCCGTAAAATTAAATATTTTATTATCATATTTATATGTTAATTTTGTGTGTAATATCCATTAATCATCTAAGAGAGTTACAAATAATTGTGTTAATGTGTTAAATAACAATTGTGTTAAATATTCAAAACTATCAAAATAATATTAAAATATTTGTTAATTTTTTTAAACAAAACATTAATAATTTTTTAAAGTATTATATTTAATATTCTAAAATAATATTCACACAAAAAAATTAGAGAAAAGCTAGAGAGAATTAGAGAAAAGCTAGATCTGAATTTTGGAGAATGAGAGGCGTGTGTGAGGTAAATGAGAGTGTGAGGGAGCTATATATAGAACCTCAAAACTTTCAAACCAAACAAAATATGATGAGGCAGGAAAGAAGAAGGAAAGTGGGCAGTATTCTTTTTCCTGTTTTGAAGTCAACACATTTTGGTCTTTTCAAGTCTACACATTTTCTTCTTAGCATCACATTATTTCAATGGCAGCTTTTTTGTCCATACCTTTGGTACAACTTCACATAATTATTACCGGCAACGTCATAATTATTACAACTTTTTTGAATGACTGTCTATTTTTGAATTCAAAATACAGTGTCTATTGCAATAGTTCTCATCAGTAATAAAAAGATACTACATATCAATATTACACTCATAACACAATAGACTTTAAAGTCAAAAACATGCATCACCAGAAAATTTGAGTTATTTATCAAATCAATTAAGCAAAACTTACATACAAACTCAAAATCAAAAAATTATAAACTCAAAAAATAGTCCAGCATTTTCCCCACCTCAAAAAATAATGACTAAATGTTAAATGTTTGATCTTTTCTCAAATTCAATAATGAAAACACTAAGTTTCATTTACTTTTTTTTCCGTTGGCATCTTCGTCAATAAAAGACCAGTGACATTTTTTTTATGACAAATAAAATTCATATTTGTTCATCTCCCAACTTTTACATATAAACAAAAATAATAAGTAATTGTATAATTAAGTATAAAGTGAAAGATGAGTCAACACTGCCCTACGTTCTACCCTTCCAGCAACTAGTGATAGGTAGATGCATACCACCTCATTCATCTTTTTTGAAAGCCACTTAGACCTTAGTGTATGAGGAATTTTTAATTTTTCAATATTTGCTTTTATTTTCTTTTCTTTTGTTCAACATTGGTAACAAATTAAATCATAATTTTCTTACATGCATCAATAAAACATTTAGGATAACGTATTTATATAAAAAAGGGTAACGAGGAGTTAGGGCTGTTGCCACAAAAGCCATATGTAAGGGCCAAGTTCTGAATTCTCCTCTTGGCATTTCCTAGCAATATCACAAAGCACTTCATCACAATACTTAGCCATATAGAAGTATCCTTCTTCCCATTTAGGCTGCAGTTTGCTCTCTCTGGTATAAAGACTTGTTATATGACTATATTTTACTTTTACCTAAGACTATATTTTACTTTATTAAATTTTTTAAATAATTTTATATTATAAATAAATATAATTTTAATATAAATTATAAAATTATTATTTTCACTAAAAAAACATAAAACATAACTTTTTTTTTCATTGTCAATAATTAACTGTACTAATTACTACTAATTAAAAAATTAATACTTAATTTAACCACAAAATATTTTTTTTTTCAAATTGAGTTTCTAGTTTTCTTCTAAAACTTATCCAATGCGTAAAATTTATATGCTGCTATCTAAGTACATGTAAATCTGAAATCATTCATTCTTCATATTCTCGCGACAACCACTTTCTATTTAATCACCGCCACCGTCAACTCTGATCGCCGCCATACGACTCACCTCTTTCTTTCTAAGGTCTTCTCTCGCTCTCTCAATTGCATCGATTATTGAATATTGTAATTGTTCGAATTGCGTTATCATAATTGAAATCATTGGAAACGATAACTATAGGTAATCGCGATTGTTTTTCAGTTTCTTCTGTATTTAATTTATGTATTCTGAAATAAATTTACGATTTCGATGATTTTTATTTTCTTCATCATTGGCAGTAAAGTGGTTGGTGGTGTTTGATGATTTGTGAAAGATGAGATGATTAATATTTTCAATTGAAATTTTTATTAGGTTAAACCATAGTGAGAGATTGAGTGAGATCTTTTTAATTTTAATATTAGTAATTATATTCCTTAATTAAATTAAATAGTAAAATTATAAATTTATTGAAGTCTTAGTGACGGCTAAAAGAAAATATTCCATAGGTATAGTTTCTAATATTTACAATAACCGCATAACATATAGTGACATTCGTTGCATTTGTAGGAAAAAGCTTATCGTAGGTAAAAGTTATTCTAACATTCAATTTGACGGCACACTACACCCTCTAAAGTTGACGCCAAAGGTGAGTGTCACTCAAAATCCTATGTAGATCTATTTATAGATTATTGGCTTTTAGTGACAATTTTTCAGTGCTACAGAAAGTTAATTTTCTTGTAGTGCTTCTTTGTCATCTTCATAAAAAACCCAGAAAAAATTAAAATAAGAAATAAATTAAAACACAACCCTTTCAAAACCATCTTCTTCCATTTTCATACACAATATCTCAAACCCAGAAAAATTTAAATTAACTCAATTTATTTTTATTAATATCAGCTCTGAGAGTTTGTATTGATTTCTATAAAACCCAAAAAGTGTTCATCGTGTAAATAAAACTGTGGTGGCATATGATAGATTTTTTTCTGTCATTTGGATTTTACTAGTAATCTCTAAAAAAAATCATAATGTTACAATTATAATAGTACATAGAAGACGCGCTTGTATTCAAAGTGAGAAACTATAAAAATAAATTAATTGCTATCAATATCTTTAACCGAATATTAGTGATTACACATGCTAAATCTTAGAAAACTGAGCTCTACCGATAAGAAAATATTATCTTTGCAAGAAAATGTGCAAAAGCAAAATTAACATAAATGTGCTTTAGTGGGACATCTTTTGTGAAACTGAACATAAACAAAAATACAGTGAGCTTAATTATATATATATTTTTTTAGGAAGCAAGAAATATAATAACGCGAGAACTAAGGGTTCTCCAACCCGATTACAAACAAAAGAGACGGGGTCCAAACAAGAAAATTACACACCAATTACAATTACGAGAGGAAATAAATCGGCTCCTTACAAAACTCGTAAAAAGAGTAATGGGAGTGAGTAATATTTCCACAAAAAGACCACTTCCAAACCATAAATTTAATATTCCAAACGGTATTGTTGATATTCCACGGGTCGTCCCGGAAACACACGCCCCGGAAACACACGCCGTTTCTAACCAACCATATAGCCCAAATAGTGGCTAACCAAACAATCCCCAATTTCCTAACTTTCACCATATTCACATCAAAAAACGAATGCCACTCCATAAAATGCGAAAAGCACTCTTCAAAAACACTATTGCTTTTTCCTACCCAAAACTCTATTTCACTCCATATCTTCTTTACCACCCCACATCTAAAAAAGAGATGGTTCATGTTTTCCGTATCATTACCACAAAATTTATAAAAAGAATTCACTAAAGGGAGGACCACACCTCTAGTTACCAACATATCCATAGTAGGAAGTCTATTACGGAATAACCTCCAACCAAAAGCTTTAATCTTAAACGGAACCTCCAACTTCCAAATCAAACTAAACACATCGTCATGAACGTTAGCGGGGCCAAAAGGAATCCTAATGGAATCCAAAAAATCATAACACGATGCTATCGAAAACTCCTTTTCCGTTGGTTCTCTAAATATCCTTGCTCCAAGGGAAGACCTAAGTAGTTTACATTTGTTTTTAATTTATTATGTTAATGGAATCCAAAAAATCATAACACGATGCTACCGAAAACTCCTTTTCTTTTGGTTCTCTAAATATCCTTGCTCCAAGGGAAGACCTAAGTAGTTTACATTTTGTTTTAGTTTAATTTATTAAGTTAGATTCAATAGCTAATAGATTAATTAAGCACCCTCTATAAAACTAAACATAAAAAATAAAGTGTTTTAATCCTTGTTTAAGTAGTATTTAGATAAAAAAAATGCAACTTGCTAATTGACATTGTGATGTTGAGTACGAAATATCAAGTGTTTAAGTGTTTTGACCAAGAGAAACAAAAGCAACTTTTATGAAGATACTCATCCAAACTTTCTGATTAATGTTTCCTAAAATAGAAAGTGTTGTTAGAAATTTGGTATAATAATCCTGGATATCTTCGAAGAATCGTGTTCGTTCATTTTCCGAACAAAGTATTTCGACCCTATTCTTGTTTGGGTTCACGAAATCTTTGCGGGGATAATTCTCGAAGAGCAATCTGTTTCTGACAATAGAGAACAGATCAGAATATAGAGAGGAAGTATAATTTCGTGTGCCAAAATCGAGGCCAAATGATTCCTTATATAGGAGACCAATAACAGAAAACGAACAGACACACCTTTTCGGAAAAACGGCCATGTCTGTTGGGAAAGGGTACAACTATTCAAACGATCATGTCAGCGGGACCCCAGCCAGAGGCGCTGCCCCTTCGACCCCGGCAGGGCGCTACCCCGCACCCCGCCAGGGGCTCTGCCCCTTGGACCCCGACGGGGCGCTGCCCCGCACCCCGCCAGGGGCTACGCCCCTTGGAACCCCGTTTCAATTATTCGTATTCAATTACACGTTTGGCTCGACGAGCGTGCACTCCACACTACCCTAACTCGTTTCAAACTTAACGCATAATTGCATTGGCCTATTGTAAATCACATTACTACCAAAATACATTGTTGATACTAAAATCACCAACAAACTCCCCCCATTTTAGTATGATCCTTGATTTACTTACACGTATAACGATCAAACAGATGCATAGACGAAAATGTCTTGCGATTGAATTTTCATCTTAGTACAAATACACATTCCAAATACTCGAAAATCGGGGTGTCACAATGATTGAACCCGTCAATCCATTTGAATATCTGAAGATATAGTACACATATGTTTCTTACAATATTTTACTATTCATACTTGACACTTTACAGGCCATGTGTCCTTATCCATTAATAAGCATATAGGAAGCCAAGTCCAAGCTTCTTGAAGCGGCAAAACTTCATGCTCACATAGGTGATTCTTTTAATCTTGCACCTGCATTTGCAATTTTTCAAAAGAACCATTAAGAAGATATACTTCAACCTAGCCATCACTTACAGGTCTGAGCACATACCTTGGGAAGATAAACACAATTGCTCCAATCTTTAATTATGATCTTTCCACATTGAATTTTGCTTCTAACATTATATTAGAAGGGAATTGGGTATACCATAGCTAATAGATTTAAATGGACTTTAATCCCATCCCAATTACCGACTTCTTCACTATAAGTCTCTAGCTAACCCCTTCGTCAAGTGGTCAGCTACGTTTTGTTGCGACCGAACAAACTCAATAGATATCACCCCATTCATGATTAATTCCCTAATCATACTATGTCTAATACCCAAATATCTAGACTTTCCATTGTATATTTGACTATATGCTTTAGCCAGTGTGGCACTACTATCATAACGGATAGAAATTGGTGATATCGGTTTAGGCCATATCGGAATCTCATATACCAAGTTCCTTAGCCATTCTGCTTCTTTACCAACAACAGCTAATGCTACAAACTTAGATTCCATTGTGGAACTAGTTATACATGTTTGCTTCTTGGAAGCCCATGAGATGGCACCTCCCCCAAGCAAGAACACCCATCCACTTGTAGAGGATGAATCTTCAACATTATTTATCCTACTAGCATCCGAATAACCCTCTAACACCGAAGGAAATCCCATATATTACAATCCATAATTCATAGTACCCTTCAAGTACTTAAATACCCTAGTTATCGCATGCCAATGATGTCTACTAGGATTACTAGTAAATCTGCTCAACTTTCCAGCTGCATAAGTAATGTCCGGTCTAGTGCTAATCATAGCATACATCAAGGAGCCTATAGCTCTTGAGTATTCGAGTTGATCCACAGGTTTACCTGTATTTGACATAAGCTTTTCTCCCGGATCCATGGGAGTACTTACTGGAGAACAATTTTCATAATTGAACTTTTTGAGTATTTTCTCAGTGTAATGAGATTGCGTAATTACAATCCCCTTATTCTCCCGTTTAATCTTAATACCAAGAATAACGTCTGCTTCTCCCATATCCTTCATGGAGAACTTTGGTGACAAGAAATTCTTTGTTTTATCAACTTGATTTTGGTCGGTGCCAAAAATCAACATGTCATCAACATATAGACAAATGAAAACTCATTTACCGGATGTATCAAATTTTCTATATACACATTTTTCAGATTGGTTTAGAATGAAACCATTAGACAAAACAACCTCATCAAACTTTTGATGCCACTGCTTCGGAGCTTGTTTCAGCCCATACAACGACTTAACTAGCTTACACAAAACATATAAGCCTTGGAGTGTTCAGCATATCCAACAAATATGGCATCTCTTGATTCTATAATTGTGTTAATAGAAATCGAGTCATTAGGTTCTATAACATAAAACATATAAGCCTTGGAGTGTTCAGCATATCCAACAAAGATGCAAGCTACACCCTTTTCGTCCAAAGTTTTCCTTTTTGGGTCCGGGTGTCTAACCACGGCCCTACAACCCCAAACACGTAGAAATGTTAAGTTGGGTCATTTCTTATACCAAAGTTCATATGGGGTAGTCTTGTTCCTTTTATTAGGAACCCTATTTAACAAATAACAAGCCGTTAACATAGCTTCTCCCCAAAACCCTTCACTCAAACCAGAGTAAGATAACAAGGCACTTACCATTTCTTTAAGAATTCTATTTTTCCTTTCAGCCACACCATTTTGTTGAGGTGTATAAGGTGCCGTAGTCTCATGAATGATTCCTACGGATTGGAAAAATACAGGATCATAATATTCACCACCTCTATCGGTACGTAATGTTTTAATCAGCACATTCAGTTGCACTTCAAGTTCAGTTTTATAAATTTTGAATTTATCTAAGGCTTCGTCCTTAGCGTGCAACAAATAAACATAGCAGAATCTAGATGCATCATCAATGAAAGTGACAAAATATTTTTTATTCCCTAATGATGGAGTAGCATGCAAATCACATAAATCACTATGTATTAACTCAAGAATTACAGATTTCCTTGTTATACTTTTAAAAGGTTGCCTAGTGATCTTTGTTAACATGCAAGTTTTATATTTTTCATTATTTTCATTAAAAACAGGAATTAAATCGTCTTTAGACATTTCATGCATTCTTTTATAATGTTCATGTCCTAAACGAGCATGCCATAACGAAAAATTGATAACATTAGAAGAAGACATAAATATAGAACCAGAATCTTTAGGAACTCCATTCAAATTCATCATATAAGCCTTGGAGAGGCCGTTTACGGAGGAGGAGGTCAAACAAGCGGTATAGGATTGCGATGGTAGTAAAAGCCCCAGACCGGATGGGTATTCGCTTGAATTTTTTCAATTTTTTTGGGAAACGGTAAAGATGGATGTGCTTAGGTTTGTGGAGGATTTTTTTTATAAGGCGAACCTTTCTAAAGGTTGCATTTCTTCATTCATAGATCTCATTCCTAAGGTTAAGAACCCCCAAGCCTTAGACGAGTTTAGACCAATTTGCTTAGTGGGTTGCTTGTATAAGATTTTAGCAAAATTGTTAGCGGGTAGATTGAAATGTGTCATCGGGAAGTTGGTCTCTCCAAACTAATCGGCCTTTGTCCCGAGTAGAAGCATTCTAGACGGTGTTTTGGTTGTGAATGAAATATTGGATCTAGCCAAAAGAGAGAAGAGGAGTTGTGTCGTGTTGAAGGTGGATTTTGAAAAAGCATACGATCGGGTTAGTCGGATGTTTCTTCTTTTTGTTCTCAAGAAGATGGATTTTTGTGCTAGATGGTTGAGATGGATGGAGGGATGCATTTTCAATAGTGGTATGTCTGTTTTAATCAATGGTAGCACCACGAAGGATTTCAAGATTGAGAAAGGGCTCCGTCAAGGCGATCCGTTATCTCCTTTCTTATTTGTTTTAGTTACAGAGGTTCTCACGGCTTTAATGAAAAGGGCTATAGCTAATGGAGACTTTAGGGGATTCAAGATAAATGAAGAGGTGAGTGTCGAAGTGTTAAAATTTGCGGATGACACTATAATTTTAGCGGAAGGTGATATGGAGAACTTGTGGAGTATAAAGGTTATGCTTAGGGCCTTTGAATTAATGTCGGGTTTGCGAGTGAATTTTAACAAAAGCAATTTATATGGGGTTAATGTGGATGGTGATTACCTTGAGGCGGCGTCTATTTGTCTATCTTGCAAGGTGGATAAAATTCCCTTTAAGTTTCTCGGTGTCAAGGTGGGCGATAATCCGCGGAAGCTTTCTATGTGGAGGGACTTGATTTCGATGTTCAAGAAGTGTTTGTCCGTGTGGAAGGGTATTAATCTCAACATAGCGGGAAGGGTGTGTTTAATTAACTCTGTGTTAAACGCGATTCCCATTTATACTCTATCTTTTTACAAAGCTCCAACCAAGATCTTAAAAGAAATCCAGGCTATTCAAGCAAAGTTTTTATGGAATGGTGGCGAGTTGAAACGATCTATCCATTGGGTGTCTTGGGATACCGTGTGCAAACCTCTGGAGGAAGGTGGTTTGGGTGTCAAAAACGTCGAAATTATGAATTTAGCGTTGCTTAGCAAATGGAAGTGGAGGATTTTGGTGGAGGATGAGGCAGTGTGGGGGAAAATTCTTAAGGCAAGATACGAAAATTTAAAGCTGAAAATCCTCGTTGGTGATATCTCCGTCGTCAAGAAAAATGACTCTATTTGGTGGAGGGATATTTTAATATCCGATAATTTTGCTTCCCTCATTTATCATAATTTTGCAGGTGCAATCGAGTGCCAAGTGGGCAGCGGATCTGTTGTTCCATTCTGGTACAACAATTGGAAGGGTCAGCCGACTCTCATGTTTCAGTACCCGAAGCTTTTTGTGAATGCGAGGTCCGACTCAGCCGCGATTGTGGATGATGGCAGTGGTAAGGATGCTGCCTGGACCTAGAAATCTGCGGAAGAGCTGTTCTTCAATAGCAGCAACTGCGCTGCCTTATGGCAGGAGCTGGTCGATCAGCTTGAAGACTTCCGGCCTTCGGAAGGGATTGTTGACAAATTCACTTGGAGCTGCAATAATGAAGGTGTTTTAAAGGTAGATTCTTGCTATGATAGATTCTATGAAAAGCTTAAAAGTTCTCCCTTATGCTCTTCTACTCTCAAGAAAGTTGATTTTTCTTTGGAGGATTAAAGCGCCTCCTAAAATCCTTTTCTTCGGATGGAGAATTATCCATAATAGACTAGCCACAAAAGAACAATTATTTAAAAGGGGCATTACCTTGGTAGATGAGGGATAACTTGTGTTGTTTGCCATTTGGAGGAGGAAAATTTATCTCACCTTTTAGGTGGTTGCATTGTAATATCTTGTATGTGGAGGAAGGTGTTCGAATGAGGGTCCGATTGACAATTTAGTTTTGGAGGAATTTGAGGGGTATTTTAGTTTCTTTGAGAAGGTGAAGGTTAAATCCAATAGATTTATCATTGCGGTTATTTGGCTAGCTACGGTGTGGAATATTTTGTTGAGGCGTAATGCGATCATTTTTAGAAATGAGTCTTTTAACTTCTCCGAATGCATGTCGGGCATTATTACCGGCAACATCATAATTATTACAACTTTTTTGAAGGACTGTCTATTTTTGAATTCAAAATACAAAGTGTCTAATGCAATAGTTCTCATCAGTAATAAAAAGATACTACATATCAATATTACACTCATAACACAATAGACTTTAAAGTCAAAAACATGCATCACCAGAAAATTTGAGTTATTTATCAAATCAATTAAGCAAAACTTACATACAAACTCAAAATCAAAAAAATATAAACTCAAAAAATAGTCCAGCATTTTCCCCACCTCAAAAAATAATGACTAAATGTTAAATGTTTGATCTTTTCTCAAATTCAATAATGAAAACACTAAGTTTCATTTACTTTTTTTTCCGTTGGCATCTTCGTCAATAAAAGACCAGTGACATTTTTTTATGACAAATAAAATTCATATTTGTTCATCTCCCAACTTTTACATATAAACAAAAATAATAAGTAATTGTATAATTAAGTATAAAGTGAAAGATGAGTCAACACTGCCCTACGTTCTACCCTTCCAGCAACTAGTGATAGGTAGATGCATACCACCTCATTCATCTTTTTTGAAAGCCACTTAGACCTTAGTGTATGAGGAATTTTTAATTTTTCAATAGTTGCTTTTATTTTCTTTTCTTTTGTTCAACATTGGTAACAAATTAAATCATAATTTTCTTACATGCATCAATAAAACATTTAGGATAACGTATTTATATAAAAAAGGGTAACGAGGAGTTAGGGCTGTTGCCACAAAAGCCATATGTAAGGGCCAAGTTCTGAATTCTCCTCTTGGCATTTCCTAGCAATATCACAAAGCTGATCATTGTCCTATATTCCTTAATGGAATGGCGAAGAATTGGGGTCCCAAGCCGTTCTAGCTGTTCAAGTGTTGGCTCAATCATGAAGGATTCAAACCGTTCTTGGAGGATAGATGGAAATCTTTATCCAACATTCGAGGCAGACCAGGGTACATTTTGAAAGAGAAACTTTCTAAACTGAAGCACATGATTAGGAGCTGGAACAGGGAGGTCTTTGGCATTTTAGATCTTGATGTTAATAATGATATTTGCAATATGAACAAATTGGATGCAGTGGTGGCTGACTTGGAGAGGGGTGTCGCTGTTGATGTTTGGGAAACTAGGGGCGTGGCTTCTAAAGCTATGTGGGAAGCTGTTAATAATAGGGAGAGTATTTTAAGGCAGAAATCGAGAAGCAAATGGATTTCGGAAGGTGATGTTAACTCCAAGTATTTTCACTGGGTAATGAAGGGTAGATGGAGGCGTAATAACATTGTTGGGCTTAATTCTGCTGATGGTTTTCTGTCGGAAGTGGATGAGATTAGAAATGAGATTTTTCATCATTTTGCTAATAGATTTGTGGAGGGTGATGAGGTGCGTCCGGAGCTTGGTGGCGTTGCCTTCAACATTTTTTCTGCTGAGGATTATGCTTTCCTAGAGGCTCCCTTTTCCGTTGAGGAGATAAAGGAAGCTGTGTGGCTCGGGGACTGTGAGAAAAGTCCAGGTCTCGATGGGTTTCCGTTGGGATTCCTGAAATTTTGTTGGAGCTTCTTAAGTAATGAGGTGATCAAGTTTGTTCACGACTTCCATAGCAGAGGCAAGTTACCCAAGGCAGTTACGACATCGTTTCTGGCTCTGATTCCAAAAGTTAATAACCCACAAAGAGTGGATGAATTCTGGCCCATTTGTCTCATATGATGTCTATATCTTTTGCTGTCAAAACTTTTGGTTGGTAGGTTGAAGAAGGTGATGGTGAAGTTGATTTCTTCTAATCAAACTGCTTTTATCGAAGGAAGGCAAATGATGGATGGTGTGGTGGTTCTTAATGAGACGGTTGACTTCGCAAGGAGGAATAGAAGAGATTGTATGATTTTGAAGATTGATTATGAAAAGGCATATGATAGCGTTTCGTGGAATTACCTTAGATACATGTTCAGACGGATGGGCATCGGGAACAAATGGTGTGGTTGGATGGAAGCAATGGTGTTTTCTAGTAATATTGTTGTTCTTGTGAATGGTTCACCTACGGCTGAATTTAGTGCTTATCGTGGGTTACGTCAGGGGGATCCCTTATCCCCATTTCTTTTCCTTATTGCTGCTGAGGGTTTAATAGGCTTGATGAGAAATGCAAGAGAAGTTGGAGGGTACCAGGGATTTCAGTTTAATCAACAGACCCAAGTCGATCTTTTGCAGTTCGCGGATGATACGGTGTTGTTGTGCGATGGAAAGGCTGATAACCTGTGGTGTATCAAAGCAGTTTTAAGAGGTTTTGAACGCGTTTCTGGGCTGAGTGTAAACTTCAACAAAACAAGGCTGTTTGGCATCAATGTGGGGAATGAAGATATTAGGGCAGCAGCAAATTTTCTCTCGTGTTCAACCGGAAGCTTTCCGTTCAAGTTTTTGGGTTTACCGGTGGGGGCCAATCACCGTAGGAAGGAAACGCGGAGACCAGTGCTCAGTAAGCTGAAATCTAGATTGAGTTCTTGGCAGGGAAGGCATCTTTCGTTTGGAGGCAAGGTAACTCTTTTAAACTCGGTTCTGAACAATATACCAATTTTCTGGCTCTTTTTTTTCAAGGCTCCGAGGGTGGTGTGGGACGAAATTACTATAATTCAGCGGTCTTTTCTGTGGCGTAAGCCGAAAGATGATAAAAGGAGAATGGCGTGGGTTAGTTGGGACAAGGTTTGCTTGTCTAAGGAGGATGGAGGGATAGGTGTTAAGAATGTTGAGTTGTTCAATTTGGCTTTGATTAACAAGTGGGGATGACGGTGTTTAGAGAATAGGCAGTATGTTTGCTCAGATATCTTAGAATTCAGATACGGATGTAGTGAGCAGCGTATTCACGAGGAAATTTCGAGTTACAGAATGCAAAAACCCTCTTTATGGTGGCGTGACATTAGGCTGTTTGTAGAGGAAAAAAATGATCAATTTTGGTTTTTGGATGCTGTTTCGCGTGATGATAAGAGTGCGGTGGTTTGGGGCAGTGGTAACGACGTTTTTCGACCAAAGACGCGTATAATGGGTTGCACTCATCATGGAGTGAGGCCATTGGGTTGGAGGAACTTAAGGTGCAGGCTATTCATAGTGTTTGGAGGGCTAAGGTACCGGAAACTATAAAGTGTTTCGGATGGCAGTTTATTCTTAATAGCCTTCCCACTAGAGAGGAGCTATGGCGTAGAGGGGTTCTTCTTGGAAGTGAGTTGTTGGTTTGTCCGTTATGCAACAGAGTTACGGAATCGAAAGAGCATTTGTTTCTTTTGTGCACTGAATCCGGAAAGGTTTGGAAGTTGGTGTTGCTTTGGCTCTTAAGAGAAGAGATGGACATTGGAATAGGGAACATGGAGCTGGATATTATTGATCTCTTTTCAAGTTTCCTGGAGGTGTGTGTCCGTGCACCCTTGGTCCCATTCTTTTGGCTTCTGATTTCGTGGAACATTTGGAGAGCTAGGAACGAGTTGTTATTTTCCAACAAGGTGTGGGATGTGTCGGGGGTCGTGAATTTATTAAATCCATGGGGTGGGAGTGGTTTTCGTTTTTAGCTAACAAAGGTCTCGAGTGTGATCGGGGCACCTGGTTAGCCGACCCGTCCTCTTTGGTGGGTTTTTAGGTGATTCTTTTTTGTTGCTGTGTGTGTTCTCTGTATTTGGTTGGCACCCCTTGTGCTATTTAAATACAAAGTTGTTTATCAAAAAAAAAAAACAAAGCACTTCATCACAATACTTAGCCATATAGAAGTATCCGTCTTCCCATTCAGGCTGCAGTTCGCTCTCTCTGGTATAAAGACTTGTTATATGGCTATATTTTACTTTTACCTAAGACTATATTTTATTTTATTAAAATTTTTAAATAATTTTATATTATAAATAAATATAATTTAAACATAAATTATAAAATTATTATTTTCACTAAAAAAAACATAAAACATAACTTTTTTTTTCATTGTCAATAATTAACTGTTTTTTTTAATAGGCAATGGATTAAAAACCGGAGTAAAAGGGATACTCCGCCCAAGATACAAAGGGAAAACTCTTACGTCTCAAAACACGAGAGCGGAAGGATATTCCAATGATATAAGTTACACGAGTTTACTCTAATGTAAAAAGAACTTAGCCATCTCCAAGCTTTAGAAACGATCTCCGACATACAATCAAGAAAACTAAAGTTTTCGCTTCTAAAAACAACGGCATTCCTCGATAACCAAATATTCCAAACCGTTGAAAGCCACACCACTTCCCCAATGACTCTAGTGTAGACACACCTAATCTTAACACAATTGTGAAAAAAATTCACAAATTCCTCTCTAGATAAGGATGTTGTAACTCCTACCCAACCATAAACTTTCCTCCAAATCCGATGTCACATCGCAATTAACAAACAAATGCGGAAGCGATTCATCCTCCGATAAACAGAGAGCACATCTAGAATCATTGCCATCTCTCAAAATGCCCCTTTTAACCAAAAGATCTTTCGTTGCGAGTCAATAATTAACTGCACTAATTACTACTAATTAATAGTTAATTTAACAACAAAATATTTTTTTTATTTTCAAATTGAGTTTCTAGTTTTGTTCTAAAACTTATCCAATGCGTAAAAATTTATATGCTACTACCTAAGTACATGTAAATCTGAAATCATTCATTCTTCATATTTTCGCGACAACCACTTTCTATTTAATCACCACCACCGTCAACTCTGATTGCCGCCATGCGATTCACCTCTTTCTTTCTAAGGTCTTTGCTCGCTCTCTCAATTGCACCGATTATTGAATATTGTAATTGTTCAAATTGCGTTATCATAATTGAAATCATTGGAAACGATAACTATGGGTAATCACGATTGTTTTTCAGTTTCTTGTGTATTTAATTTATGTATTCTGAAATAAATTTACGATTTCGATGATTTTTATTTTCTTCATCATTGAAAGTGTAGTGGTTGGTTGTGTTTGATGATTTGTGAAAGATGAGATGATTAGTGTTTTCAATTGAAATCTTTATTAGGTTAAACCATAGTGAGAGACTGAGTGAGATCTTTTTAATTTTAATATTAGTAATTATATTCCTCAATTAAATTAAATAGTAAAATTATAAATTTATTGAAGTCTTAGTGACGGCTAAAAGAAAATATTCCATAGGTATAGTTTCTAATATTTACAATAACCGCGTAACATATAGTGACATTTGTTGCATTTGTAGGAAAAAGCTTATCGTAGCTAAAAGTTATTCTAACATTCAATTTGACGGCACACTACACCCTCTAAAGTTGACGCCAAAGGTGAGTGTCACTCAAAATCCTATGTAGATCTATTTATAGATTATTGGCTTTTAGTGACAATTTTTCAGTGCTACAGAAAGTTAATTTTCTTGTAGTGCTTCTTTGTCATCTTCATAAAAAACCCAGAAAAAATTAAAATAAGAAATAAATTAAAAAACAACCCTTTCAAAACCATCTTCTTCCATTTTCATACACAATATCTCAAACCCAGAAAAATTTAAATTAACTCAATTTATTTTTATTAATATCAGCTCTGAGAGTTTGTATTGATTTCTATAAAACCCAAAAAGTGTTCATCGTGTAAATAAAACTGTGGTGGCATATGATAGATTTTTTTCTGTCATTTGGATTTTACTAGTAATCTCTAAAAAAAATCATAATGTTACAATTATAATAGTACATAGAAGACGCGCTTGTATTCAAAGTGAGAAACTATAAAAATAAATTAATTGCTATCAATATCTTTAACCGAATATTAGTGATTACACATGCTAAATCTTAGAAAACTGAGCTCTACCGATAAGAAAATATTATCTTTGCAAGAAAATGTGCAAAAGCAAAATTAACATAAATGTGCTTTAGTGGGACATCTTTTGTGAAACTGAACATAAACAAAAATACAGTGAGCTTAATTATATATATTTTTTTTAGGAAGCAAGAAATATAATAACGCGAGAACTAAGGGTTCTCCAACCCGATTACAAACAAAAGAGACGGGGTCCAAACAAGAAAATTACACACCAATTACAATTACGAGAGGAAATAAATCGGCTCCTTACAAAACTCGTAAAAAGAGTAATGGGAGTGAGTAATATTTCCACAAAAAGACCACTTCCAAACCATAAATTTAATATTCCAAACGGTATTGTTGATATTCCACGGGTCGTCCCGGAAACACACGCCCCGGAAACATACGCCGTTTCTAACCAACCATATAGCCCAAATAGTGGCTAACCAAACAATCCCCAATTTCCTAACTTTCACCATATTCACATCAAAAAACGAATGCCACTCCATAAAATGCGAAAGCACTCTTCAAAAACACTATTGCTTTTTCCTACCCAAAACTCTATTTCACTCCATATCTTCTTTACCACCCCACATCTAAAAAAGAGATGGTTCATGTTTTCCGTATCATTACCACAAAATTTATAAAAAGAATTCACTAAAGGGAGGACCACACCTCTAGTTACCAACATATCCATAGTAGGAAGTCTATTACGGAATAACCTCCAACCAAAAGCTTTAATCTTAAACGGAACCTCCAACTTCCAAATCAAACTAAACACACCGTCATGAACGTTAGCGGGGCCAAAAGGAATCCTAATGGAATCCAAAAAATCATAACACGATGCTATCGAAAACTCCTTTTCCGTTGGTTCTCTAAATATCCTTGCTCCAAGGGAAGACCTAAGTAGTTTACATTTGTTTTTAATTTATTATGTTAATGGAATCCAAAAAATCATAACACGATGCTACCGAAAACTCCTTTTCTTTTGGTTCTCTAAATATCCTTGCTCCAAGGGAAGACCTAAGTAGTTTACATTTGTTTTAGTTTAATTTATTAAGTTAGATTCAATAGCTAATAGATTAATTAAGCACCCTCTATAAAACTAAACATAAAAAATAAAGTGTTTTAATCCTTGTTTAAGTAGTATTTAGATAAAAAAAATGCAACTTGCTAATTGACATTGTGATGTTGAGTACGAAATATCAAGTGTTTAAGTGTTTTGACCAAGAGAAATAAAAGCAACTTTTATGAAGATACTCATCCAAACTTTCTGATTAATGTTTCCTAAAATAGAAAGTGTAGTTAGAAATTTGGTATAATAATCCTGGATATCTTCGAAGAATCGTGTTCGTTCATTTTCCGAACAAAGTATTTCGACCCTATTCTTGTTTGGGTTCACGAAATCTTTGCGGGGATAATTCTCGAAGAGCAATCTGTTTCTGACAATAGAGAACAGATCAGAATATAGAGAGGAAGTATAATTTCGTGTGCCAAAATCGAGGCCAAATGATTCCTTATATAAGAGACCAATAACAGAAAACGAACAGACACACCTTTTCGGAAAAACGGCCATGTCTGTTGGGAAAGGGTACAACTATTCAAACGATCATGTCAGCGGGACCCCAGCCAGAGGCGCTGCCCCTTCGACCCCGGCAGGGCGCTACCCCGCACTCCGCCAGGGGCTCTGCCCCTTGGACCCCGACGGGGCGCTGCCCCGCACCCCGCCAGGGGCTACGCCCCTTGGAACCCCGTTTCAATTATTCGTATTCAATTACACGTTTGGCTCGACGAGCGTGCACTCCACACTACCCTAACTCGTTTCAAACTTAACGCATAATTGCATTGGCCTATTGTAAATCACATTACTACCAAAATACATTGTTGATACTAAAATCACCAACAAACTCCCCCCATTTTTGTATGATCCTTGATTTACTTACACGTATAACGATCAAACAGATGCATAGACGAAAATGTCTTGCGATTGAATTTTCATCTTAGTACAAATACACATTCCAAATACTCGAAAATCGGGGTGTCACAATGATTGAACCCGTCAATCCATTTGAATATCTGAAGATATAGTACACATATGTTTCTTACAATATTTTACTATTCATACTTGACACTTTACATGCCATGTGTCCTTATCCATTAATAAGCATATAGGAAGCCAAGTCCAAGCTTCTTGAAGCGGCAAAACTTCATGCTCACATAGGTGATTCTTTTAATCTTGCACCTGCATTTGCAATTTTTCAAAAGAACCATTAAGAAGATATACTTCAACCTAGCCATCACTTACAGGTCTGAGCACATACCTTGGGAAGATAAACACAATTGCTCCAATCTTTAATTATGATCTTTCCACATTGAATTTTGCTTCTAACATTATATTAGAAGGGAATTGGGTATACCATAGCTAATAGATTTAAATGGACTTTAATCCCATCCCAATTACCGACTTCTTCACTATAAGTCTCTAGCTAACCCCTTCGTCAAGTGGTCAGCTAAGTTTTGTTGCGACCGAACAAACTCAATAGATATCACCCCATTCATGATTAATTCCCTAATCATACTATGTCTAATACCCAAATATCTAGACTTTCCATTGTATATTTGACTATATGCTTTAGCCAGTGTGGCACTACTATCATAACGGATAGAAATTGGTGATATCGGTTTAGGCCATATCGGAATCTCATATACCAAGTTTCTTAGCCATTCTGCTTCTTTACCAACAACAGCTAATGCTACAAACTTAGATTCCATTGTGGAACTAGTTATACATGTTTGCTTCTTGGAAGCCCATGAGATGGCACCTTCCCCAAGCAAGAACACCCATCCACTTGTAGAGGATGAATCTTCAACATTATTTATCCTACTAGCATCCGAATAACCCTCTAACACCGAAGGAAATCCCATATATTACAATCCATAATTCATAGTACCCTTCAAGTACTTAAATACCCTAGTTATCGCATGCCAATGATGTCTACTAGGATTACTAGTAAATCTGCTCAACTTTCCAGCTGCATAAGTAATATCCGGTCTAGTGCTAATCATAGCATACATCAAGGAGCCTATAGCTCTTGAGTATTCGAGTTGATCCACAGGTTTACCTGTATTTGACATAAGCTTTTCTCCCGGATCCATGGGAGTACTTACTGGAGAACAATTTTCATAATTGAACTTTTTGAGTATTTTCTCAGTGTAATGAGATTGCGTAATTACAATCCCCTTATTCTCCCATTTAATCTTAATACCAAGAATAACGTCTGCTTCTCCCATATCCTTCATGGAGAACTTTGGTGACAAGAAATTCTTTGTTTTATCAACTTGATTTTGGTCGGTGCCAAAAATCAACATGTCATCAACATATAGACAAATGAAAACTCATTTACCGGATGTATCAAATTTTCTATATACACATTTTTCAGATTGGTTTAGAATGAAACCATTAGACAAAACAACCTCATCAAACTTTTGATGCCACTGCTTCGGAGCTTGTTTCAGCCCATACAACGACTTAACTAGCTTACACACTTTATGCTCATTACCAGGCATTACAAATCCTTCAGGCTGCTTCATATACACTTTTTCTTCCAAATCACCATTCAGAAATGTTGTTTTGACATCCATTTTATGAATCACTAGATTATGAATAACCGCCAAGGCAATCAACAATCTAATAGTAGTGATACGGGCAACTGGAGAATAGGTATCGAAATAATCAATCCCTTCTTTTTGTTTGAAGCCTTGGATAACTAATCTAGCTTTAAACTTGTCAATTGTACCATCGACTTTCATCTTCTTTTTGAAGATCCATTTGCAACCCAATGGTTTGCAGCCTGGTGGTAAATCAGATAATACCCAAGTATTATTTTCCATGATAGAATCAATCTCTTCATCAATGGCTTCTTTCCAAAAAATAGAATCTCGAGATTTCACAGCTTCATCATACATTCTTGTATCCTCCTTTATACTATATCAATAATAGTATTGAGTTTCAATCTAATCCTTTGATCCCTCAACTAAATATAGTGGAAAATCATATCCATAAGATCTAGATTTTCTAGCTCTTTTGCTCCTACGGGGTTCAAGTGTCTCACTTGGCACATCATATGAATGATCATCCCTTAGAGATTCGTCTGAATTAGGTATAGATATCTTTGGTCTAGGTATAGAAGAGAAACAATTCTCATCAAATATGGCATCTCTTGATTCTATAATTGTGTTAATAGAAATCGAGTCATTAGGTTCTATAACATAAAACATATAAGCCTTGGAGTGTTCAGCATATCCAACAAAGATGCAAGCTACACCCTTTTCGTCCAAAGTTTTCCTTTTTGGGTCCGGGTGTCTAACCACGGCCCTACAACCCCAAACACGTAGAAATGTTAAGTTGGGTCATTTCTTATACCAAAGTTCATATGGGGTAGTCTTGTTCCTTTTATTAGGAACCCTATTTAACAAATAACAAGCCGTTAACATAGCTTCTCCCCAAAACCCTTCACTCAAACCAGAGTAAGATAACAAGGCACTTACCATTTCTTTAAGAATTCTATTTTTCCTTTCAGCCACACCATTTTGTTGAGGTGTATAAGGTGCCGTAGTCTCATGAATGATTCCTACGGATTGGAAAAATACAGGATCATAATATTCACCACCTCTATCGGTACGTAATGTTTTAATCAGCACATTCAGTTGCACTTCAAGTTCAGTTTTATAAATTTTGAATTTATCTAAGGCTTCGTCCTTAGCGTGCAACAAATAAACATAGCAGAATCTAGATGCATCATCAATGAAAGTGACAAAATATTTTTTATTCCCTAATGACGGAGTAGCATGCAAATCACATAAATCACTATGTATTAACTCAAGAATTACAGATTTCCTTGTTATACTTTTAAAAGGTTGCCTAGTGATCTTTGTTAACATGCAAGTTTTATATTTTTCATTATTTTCATTAAAAACAGGAATTAAATCGTCTTTAGACATTTCATGCATTCTTTTATAATGTTCATGTCCTAAACGAGCATGCCATAACAAAAAATTGATAACATTAGAAGAAGACATAAATATAGAACCAGAATCTTTAGGAACTCCATTCAAATTCATCATATAAGCCTTGGAGAGGCCGTTTACGGAGGAGGAGGTCAAACAAGCGGTATAGGATTGCGATGGTAGTAAAAGCCCCAGACCGGATGGGTATTCGCTTGAATTTTTTCAATTTTTTTGGGAAACGGTAAAGATGGATGTGCTTAGGTTTGTGGAGGATTTTTTTTATAAGGCGAAACTTTCTAAAGGTTGCATTTCTTCATTCATAGATCTCATTCCTAAGGTTAAGAACCCCCAAGCCTTAGACGAGTTTAGACCAATTTGCTTAGTGGGTTGCTTGTATAAGATTTTAGCAAAATTGTTAGCGGGTAGATTGAAATGTGTCATCGGGAAGTTGGTCTCTCCAAACTAATCGGCCTTTGTCCCGAGTAGAAGCATTCTAGACGGTGTTTTGGTTGTGAATGAAATATTGGATCTAGCCAAAAGAGAGAAGAGGAGTTGTGTCGTGTTGAAGGTGGATTTTGAAAAAGCATACGATCGGGTTAGTCGGATGTTTCTTCTTTTTGTTCTCAAGAAGATGGATTTTTGTGCTAGATGGTTGAGATGGATGGAGGGATGCATTTTCAATAGTGGTATGTCTGTTTTAATCAATGGTAGCACCACGAAGGATTTCAAGATTGAGAAAGGGCTCCGTCAAGGCGATCCGTTATCTCCTTTCTTATTTGTTTTAGTTACAGAGGTTCTCACGGCTTTAATGAAAAGGGCTATAGCTAATGGAGACTTTAGGGGATTCAAGATAAATGAAGAGGTGAGTGTCGAAGTGTTAAAATTTGCGGATGACACTATAATTTTAGCGGAAGGTGATATGGAGAACTTGTGGAGTATAAAGGTTATGCTTAGGGCCTTTGAATTAATGTCGGGTTTGCGAGTGAATTTTAACAAAAGCAATTTATATGGGGTTAATGTGGATGGTGATTACCTTGAGGCGGCGTCTATTTGTCTATCTTGCAAGGTGGATAAAATTCCCTTTAAGTTTCTCGGTGTCAAGGTGGGCGATAATCCGCGGAAGCTTTCTATGTGGAGGGACTTGATTTCGATGTTCAAGAAGTGTTTGTCCGTGTGGAAGGGTATTAATCTCAACATAGCGGGAAGGGTGTGTTTAATTAACTCTGTGTTAAACGCGATTCCCATTTATACTCTATCTTTTTACAAAGCTCCAACCAAGATCTTAAAAGAAATCCAGGCTATTCAAGCAAAGTTTTTATGGAATGGTAGCGAGTTGAAACGATCTATCCATTGGGTGTCTTGGGATACCGTGTGCAAACCTCTGGAGGAAGGTGGTTTGGGTGTCAAAAACGTCGAAATTATGAATTTAGCGTTGCTTAGCAAATGGAAGTGGAGGATTTTGGGGGAGGATGAGGCAGTGTGGGGGAAAATTCTTAAGGCAAGATACGAAAATTTAAAGCTGAAAATCCTCATTGGTGATATCTCCGTCGTCAAGAAAAATGACTCTATTTGGTGGAGGGATATTTTAATATCCGATAATTTTGCTTCCCTCATTTATCATAATTTTGCAGGTGCAATCGAGTGCCAAGTGGGCAGCGGATCTGTTGTTCCATTCTGGTACAACAATTGGAAGGGTCAGCCGACTCTCATGTTTCAGTACCCGAAGCTTTTTGTGAATGCGAGGTCCGACTCAGCCGCGATTGTGGATGATGGCAGTGGTAAGGATGCTGCCTGGACCTAGAAATCTGCGGAAGAGCTGTTCTTCAATAGCAGCAACTGCGCTGCCTTATGGCAGGAGCTGGTCGATCAGCTTGAAGACTTCCGGCCTTCGGAAGGGATTGTTGACAAATTCACTTGGAGCTGCAATAATGAAGGTGTTTTAAAGGTAGATTCTTGCTATGATAGATTCTATGAAAAGCTTAAAAGTCCTCCCTTATGCTCTTCTACTCTCAAGAAAGTTGATTTTTCTTTGGAGGATTAAAGCGCCTCCTAAAATCCTTTTCTTCGGATGGAGAATTATCCATAATAGACTAGCCACAAAGGAACAATTATTTAAAAGGGGCATTACCTTGGTAGATGAGGGATAACTTGTGTTGTTTGCCATTTGGAGGAGGAAAATTTATCTCACCTTTTAGGTGGTTGCATTGTAATATCTTGTATGTGGAGGAAGGTGTTCGAATGAGGGTCCGATTGACAATTTAGTTTTGGAGGAATTTGAGGGGTATTTTAGTTTCTTTGAGAAGGTGAAGGTTAAATCCAATAGATTTATCATTGCGGTTATTTGGCTAGCTACGGCATGGAATATTTTGTTGAGGCGTAATGCGATCATTTTTAGAAATGAGTCTTTTAACTTCTCCGAATGCATGTCGGGCATTATTACCGGCAACATCATAATTATTACAACTTTTTTGAAGGACTGTCTATTTTTGAATTCAAAATACAAAGTGTCTAATGCAATAGTTCTCATCAGTAATAAAAAGATACTACATATCAATATTACACTCATAACACAATAGACTTTAAAGTCAAAAACATGCATCACCAGAAAATTTGAGTTATTTATCAAATCAATTAAGCAAAACTTACATACAAACTCAAAATCAAAAAATTATAAACTCAAAAAATAGTCCAGCATTTTCCCCACCTCAAAAAATAATGACTAAATGTTAAATGTTTGATCTTTTCTCAAATTCAATAATGAAAACACTAAGTTTCATTTACTTTTTTTTCCGTTGGCATCTTCGTCAATAAAAGACCAGTGACATTTTTTTTATGACAAATAAAATTCATATTTGTTCATCTCCCAACTTTTACATATAAACAAAAATAATAAGTAATTGTATAATTAAGTATAAAGTGAAAGATGAGTCAACACTGCCCTACGTTCTACCCTTCCAGCAACTAGTGATAGGTAGATGCATACCACCTCATTCATCTTTTTTGAAAGCCACTTAGACCTAAGTGTATGAGGAATTTTTAATTTTTCAATAGTTGCTTTTATTTTCTTTTCTTTTGTTCAACATTGGTAACAAATTAAATCATAATTTTCTTACATGCATCAATAAAACATTTAGGATAACGTATTTATATAAAAAGGGTAACGAGGAGTTAGGGCTGTTGCCACAAAAGCCATATGTAAGGGCCAAGTTCTGAATTCTCCTCTTGGCATTTCCTAGCAATATCACAAAGCTGATCATTGTCCTATATGCCTTAATGGAATGGCGAAGAATTGGGGTCCCAAGCCGTTCTAGCTGTTCAAGTGTTGGCTCAATCATGAAGGATTCAAACCGTTCTTGGAGGATAGATGGAAATCTTTATCCACTACTAGAAATTTGGCCTACGGCCACGCTAAAATTTTCCACAGCTCAGAAAGTGTGGCCACATATATGATTTGGCCATGGTTTTCAAATCGTAGACTTATGTTATAGAATATTGAATCCGGAGTGTGAAACTGTGGCCTTTCCTTCAATTGTCACGGTTAGACAACTGCAGATATTTTTAACCGCAAAAGGAAAACCGTGGCCTTATAATTTTGACTATAAACTGTGGCTCAAGCCCAAAAAATTTTACCCCGCCAAAATTTTCCCCTATTTTTTTTAAGTTTCCCTCTAATTATTTTCTTTTCTAATTTTTTTTATTAAAAAATGAAAAAAACATTGAAAATGTAACTAAAATAATTTTTCCTCTCCAATTCCTCACAACATTTTCCATTCTTTCTCTCCCAAAAGCTTCATCCCTTCTCTCTCACCAAAAACCCTAGTTCATTCTCAACTTCATTCCATAATAACCATTAACCCTTGTTCAAATTCCTCACAAACTTCATCAAACGTAAATATAGTGTCATGGAGTACTTCTAAACCTAATTTTGTCCTAAAAAACCTATCACCTCTCTCACCCCAACAATATCTCTCCGCAACACACAAACCTTTAAACCCATCTCCATCAAATGCGCCGCCACGACCCAAGCCCAGCTACAAACCCAAACCCAATTTCAATCCTCAGACCGTGTCTTCAACTTTGCTGCCGCCATATGAACCGCTCTCAGCCACGTCGAGAATCTCATCACTGGTTTCACCAAGGGGTTCTGCTACAAAATGAGGTTTGTGTATGCTCATTTTCCTATCAACGCTAGCATTACCAATGATAACAAGTCCATCGAGATCCGTAACTTTCTCGGTGAGAAGAAGGTATGCAATTTCATTTAACCCTAGTTTCATTCCTGTTTGTAATTTCTTAACTCATTTTCTTGTAACCCTAGTTTAATTCCAATTTGTAATTTCTTAGCTAATCTTTTTTTGTGATATGAATTGAAATGACCTAATTTCTCAATCATGTTACCCTAGATTATGTGTGATTTAGTAGTTTGAGAATTTGTGGTAATGAGTTAAATTGTGTATTAGGTGAGGGAAGTGGATTTGCTTGATGGAGTTCAATTGTTCGATCTGAGAAGGTGAAGGATGATGTTGTTTTAGATGGAAATGACATTGAACTTTTTTCTCGATCATGTGCTCTTATTAACCAGGTACATTTTTGTGAAGTGTGAACCTTTAACCAAAACAGAACCTGATCTTCAGTATTGTTTATTATTCACTATATGCAACTAACGATACAATTTCAAATGAATTCTACACCAAAATTGATAGTCAAAGGTTTGAGAAACAACACAAATCCAAAGAAATGTCAGCTCTTCATAAACTTAGTACCTCTCTCGAATAAATGAGTTAGCCAATACTGCTTAATGTTATTCATTTTGGGGGTGCTTGTGCTATTATACTTACTAGCTTGTTGACATGTGCTAATACTGAGTTTACTTTTTATTTTATTTTGAAGGCTTTGTTGAAAATGGGAGTTCGTTGTGTCACTGTATCTGATATTATCAGAAGGCGTCTGATGTTAATAACATCATCTCTCATGTTTTACTTTAGTGGTTTGGTCATGTTGTGGGCTCCGAACGTTCCGGTGATTCTATTTTCAAGGCTATTGAGTGGAATTGGAATTGCATTAGCCATGACTATAACTCCTCTTTACATATCTGAGATAGCACCGCCTGATATCAGAGGCTTACTCAACACTCTTCCTCATCTTTCATGCTCTTTGGGAATGTTCTAGGCTTATCTCTTGTTTTTCACTATTTCTTTGACGGAATTGCCGAGATGGTGCGGCATGCTTGCTGTGGTTTCTATTTATTCTGTTGTTTATTTTTTTCTCGCCTTGTTTTATTTCCCCGAATCTCCTCCTTGGCTTGTGAGTAAAGGAAGATTATATCAAGTCAGCTCTTGTTTTATCTGTATATGTTATATCAAGTTGTAACTATATTTAACAAACTTCAATTGTATCTAAAATCCTCTAATTGTATGTAACATTTTGAACGTGTTGCTGTGAAATACTGACAATTTAAATGCAGGATATACAGCTCATGTGATGACATTTGAGGTTGGAGTAGTGCTTGAGGATTCCAATCGGCAGGCTCCTGTGTACTGTTTCAATCAGACTGAGAAGATTTTGGAATCGGCTGCTGTTCGTGGTGATTCTTTTGGGAGTTTGATGAGAGGCAAATTTGACGATGTTCGTGACATTTAAGGAAATGGATTAAATTGTATATGCCTTATCTATTTCTGTTTTGGGGATAGGTAAGGATTGTTTAGTGTAGTCAAATATTTATATCAATTTTCCATCATCGTCTTGTAGGGATATGGATGCATCATTGTTTTCATCCAAGCTCATATGTCAAGTTCTTTTAGTTCATCTCATCTTAAAATTTTGGGAGATGATGAACTGAATTGCTAAGTCTCATAAGGGATAAAATATAACTTATTTTGATGTAAATAGGTAATCTAGTGATTAATTATATAAGTAGTAGTAATAATTTTGTAATACCTCACAAATCCCCTTGACCCGTATAGTTTTGAGTATAAGGAGGGTGTAGAGTCACGTCCATCTGATGTGAAAAAGGGCAGGCTTTGTGTGTTTTGATGCAGTAAATCAGCATCCTGAAAGTCTATGAAGTCTGTTCTGTTGTATGGAAATTAATGTGAATCTTGCCTTTTGAAAGAATGAGCATCCTCATGGAATATATGTGTCTGTCATGAAGACTGTTTTGTCCAATATAAGATTTATATTATATGCAAGTCGCTTCAATTTGATAGGTCACGAATTTCCCTTTGCTGCAGATTTGTAGTGATTTAATTTTCTTTTAATGCTACCTCAAATAGACAACTTATTTTGGTAGGATAAGATCAACTTAATGTTAATTTGTTTGTAATTAATTAAATTCTAATCAATATTATTGTTAATTTTATATATATATATATATATATATATATATATATATATAATATGACATTTTTATGTATCATTAATGATACAAAAATAAACTGTGGCAAGATAAATGGTTTAGAAAGCATAGCATATAACAACAGTTTTAAATATGTGGTCATAACCAAACCGTGGCTATATCTTGAACCAAAACTGTATCGTAAATGTTAAATTGAAACCGTGGCTTTACCATATAGCCACAGTTTTGCAGTCATGGCAAATACAAACCGCGGCCTTAATCAAGCTACCTAAACCGTGGCCTAAAAAAGCCACGGTTGTCAAAAAGGCGTGGTCTATACCAAAAAACCGTGGACTTTACTTTAGGCCACGGCCGCATACTCCACGGTTGGATTTCTGTGGCCAAACCGTGGCCTCAGCGTTACGCCACGGTTATTTTGCATAAAGCCTCGGTTTTCTGGGCGTGGTAGGAGGCCTTTTTTTCTGTAGTGATCCAACATTCGAGGCAGACCAGGGTACATTTTGAAAGAGAAACTTTCTAAACTGAAGCACATGATTAGGAGCTGGAACAGGGAGGTCTTTGGCATTTTAGATCTTGATGTTAATAATGATATTTGCAATATGAACAAATTGGATGCAGTGGTGGCTGACTTGGAGAGGGGTGTCGCTGTTGATGTTTGGGAAGCTAGGGGCGTGGCTTCTAAAGCTATGTGGGAAGCTGTTAATAATAGGGAGAGTATTTTAAGGCAGAAATCGAGAAGCAAATGGATTTCGGAAGGTGATGTTAACTCCAAGTATTTTCACTGGGTAATGAAGGGTAGATGGAGGCGTAATAACATTGTTGGGCTTAATTCTGCTGATGGTTTTCTGTCGGAAGTGGATGAGATTAGAAATGAGATTTTTCATCATTTTGCTAATAGATTTGTGGAGGGTGATGAGGTGCGTCCGGAGCTTGGTGGCATTGCCTTCAACATTTTTTCTGCTGAGGATTATGCTTTCCTAGAGGCTCCCTTTTCCGTTGAGGAGATAAAGGAAGCTGTGTGGCTCGGGGACTGTGAGAAAAGTCCAGGTCCCGATGGGTTTCCGTTGGGATTCCTGAAATTTTGTTGGAGCTTCTTAAGTAATGAGGTGATCAAGTTTGTTCACGACTTCCATAGCAGAGGCAAGTTACCCAAGGCAGTTACGGCATCGTTTCTGGCTCTGATTCCAAAAGTTAATAACCCACAAAGAGTGGATGAATTCTGGCCCATTTGTCTCATATGATGTCTATATCTTTTGCTGTCAAAACTTTTGGTTGGTAGGTTGAAGAAGGTGATGGTGAAGTTGATTTCTTCTAATCAAACTGCTTTTATCGAAGGAAGGCAAATGATGGATGGTGTGGTGGTTCTTAATGAGACGGTTGACTTCGCAAGGAGGAATAGAAGAGATTGTATGATTTTGAAGATTGATTATGAAAAGGCATATGATAGCGTTTCGTGGAATTACCTTAGATACATGTTCAGACGGATGGGCATCGGGAACAAATGGTGTGGTTGGATGGAAGCAATGGTGTTTTCTAGTAATATTGTTGTTCTTGTGAATGGTTCACCTATGGCTGAATTTAGTGCTTATCGTGGGTTACGTCAGGGGGATCCCTTATCCCCGTTTCTTTTCCTTATTGCTGCTGAGGGTTTAATAGGCTTGATGAGAAATGCAAGAGAAGTTGGAGGGTACCAGGGATTTCAGTTTAATCAACAGACCCAAGTCGATCTTTTGCAGTTCGCGGATGATACGGTGTTGTTGTGCGATGGAAAGGCTGATAACCTGTGGTGTATCAAAGCAGTTTTAAGAGGTTTTGAACGCGTTTCTGGGCTGAGTGTAAACTTCAACAAAACAAGGCTGTTTGGCATCAATGTGGGGAATGAAGATATTAGGGCAGCAGCAAATTTTCTCTCGTGTTCAACCGGAAGCTTTCCGTTCAAGTTTTTGGGTTTACCGGTGGGGGCCAATCACCGTAGGAAGGAAACGCGGAGACCAATGCTCAGTAAGCTGAAATCTAGATTGAGTTCTTGGCAGGGAATGCATCTTTCGCTTGGAGGCAAGGTAACTCTTTTAAACTCGGTTCTGAACAATATACCAATTTTCTGGCTCTCTTTTTTCAAGGCTCCGAGGGTGGTGTGGGACGAAATTACTATAATTCAGCGGTCTTTTCTGTGGGGTAAGCCGAAAGATGATAAAAGGAGAATGGCGTGGGTTAGTTGGGACAAGGTTTGCTTGTCTAAGGAGGATGGAGGGATAGGTGTTAAGAATGTTGAGTTGTTCAATTTGGCTTTGATTAACAAGTGGGGATGACGGTGTTTGGAGAATAGGCAGTATGTTTGCTCAGATATCTTAGAATTCAGATACGGATGTAGTGAGCAGCGTATTCACGAGGAAATTTCGAGTTACAGAATGCAAAAACCCTCTTTATGGTGGCGTGACATTAGGCTGTTTGTAGAGGAAAAAAATGATCAATTTTGGTTTTTGGATGCTGTTTCGCGTGATGATAAGAGTGCGGTGGTTTGGAGCAGTGGTAACGACGTTTTTCGACCAAAGACGCGTATAATGGGTTGCACTCATCATGGAGTGAGGCCATTGGGTTGGAGGAACTTAAGGTGCAGGCTATTCATAGTGTTTGGAGGGCTAAGGTACCGGAAACTATAAAGTGTTTCGGATGGCAGTTTATTCTTAATAGCCTTCCCACTAGAGAGGAGCTATGGCGTAGAGGGGTTCTTCTTGGAAGTGAGTTGTTGGTTTGTCCGTTATGCAACAGAGTTACGGAATCGAAAGAGCATTTGTTTCTTTTGTGCACTGAATCCGGAAAGGTTTGGAAGTTGGTGTTGCTTTGGCTCTTAAGAGAAGAGATGGACATTGGAATAGGGAACATGGAGCTGGATATTATTGATCTCTTTTCAAGTTTCCTGGAGGTGTGTGTCCGTGCACCCTTGGTCCCATTCTTTTGGCTTCTGATTTCGTGGAACATTTGGAGAGCTAGGAACGAGTTCTTATTTTCCAACAAGGTGTGGGATGTGTCGGGGGTCGTGAATTTATTAAATCCATGGGGTGGGAGTGGTTTTCGTTTTTAGCTAACAAAGGTCTCGAGTGTGATCGGGGCACCTGGTTAGCCGACCCGTCCTCTTTGGTGGGTTTTTAGGTGATTCTTTTTTGTTGCTGTGTGTGTTCTCTGTATTTGGTTGGCACCCCTTGTGCTATTTAAATACAAAGTTGTTTATCAAAAAAAAAAACAAAGCACTTCATCACAATACTTAGCCATATAGAAGTATCCGTCTTCCCATTCAGGCTGCAGTTCGCTCTCTCTGGTATAAAGACTTGTTATATGGCTATATTTTACTTTTACCTAAGACTATATTTTATTTTATTAAAATTTTTAAATAATTTTATATTATAAATAAATATAATTTAAACATAAATTATAAAATTATTATTTTCACTAAAAAAAACATAAAACATAACTTTTTTTTTTCATTGTCAATAATTAACTGTTTTTTTTAATAGGCAATGGATTAAAAACCGGAGTAAAAGGGATACTCCGCCCAAGATACAAAGGGAAAACTCTTACGTCTCAAAACACGAGAGCGGAAGGATATTCCAATGATATAAGTTACACGAGTTTACTCTAATGTAAAAAGAACTTAGCCATCTCCAAGCTTTAGAAACGATCTCCGACATACAATCAAGAAAACTATAGTTTTCGCTTCTAAAAACAACGGCATTCCTCGATAACCAAATATTCCAAACCGTTGAAAGCCACACCACTTCCCCAATGACTCTAGTGTAGACACACCTAATCTTAACACAATTGTGAAAAAAATTCACAAATTCCTCTCTAGATAAGGATGTTGTAACTCCTACCCAATCATAAACTTTCCTCCAAATCCGATGTCACATCGCAATTAACAAACAAATGCCGAAGCGATTCATCCTCCGATAAACAGAGAGCACATCTAGAATCATTGCCATCTCTCAAAATGCCCCTTTTAGCCAAAAGATCTTTCGTTGCGAGTCAATAATTAACTGTACTAATTACTACTAATTAATACTTAATTTAACCACAAAATATTTTTTTTATTTTCAAATTGAGTTTCTAGTTTTGTTCTAAAACTTATCCAATGCGTAAAAATTTATATGCTACTACCTAAGTACATGTAAATCTGAAATCATTCATTCTTCATATTTTCGCGACAACCACTTTCTATTTAATCACCACTACCGTCAACTCTGATTGCCGCCATGCGACTCACCTCTTTCTTTCTAAGGTCTTTGCTCGCTCTCTCAATTGCACCGATTATTGAATATTGTAATTGTTCAAATTGCGTTATCATAATTGAAATCATTGGAAACGATAACTATGGGTAATCACGATTGTTTTTCAGTTTCTTGTGTATTTAATTTATGTATTCTGAAATAAATTTACGATTTCGATGATTTTTATTTTCTTCATCATTGAAAGTGTAGTGGTTGGTTGTGTTTGATGATTTGTGAAAGATGAGATGATTAGTGTTTTCAATTGAAATCTTTATTAGGTTAAACCATAGTGAGAGACTGAGTGAGATCTTTTTAATTTTAATATTAGTAATTATATTCCTCAATTAAATTAAATAGTAAAATTATAAATTTATTGAAGTCTTAGTGACGGCTAAAAGAAAATATTCCATAGGTATAGTTTCTAATATTTACAATAACCACGTAACATATAGTGACATTTGTTGCATTTGTAGGAAAAAGCTTATCGTAGCTAAAAGTTATTCTAACATTCAATTTGACGGCACACTACACCCTCTAAAGTTGACGCCAAAGGTGAGTGTCACTCAAAATCCTATGTAGATCTATTTATAGATTATTGGCTTTTAGTGACAATTTTTCAGTGCTACAGAAAGTTAATTTTCTTGTAGTGCTTCTTTGTCATCTTCATAAAAAACCCAGAAAAAATTAAAATAAGAAATAAATTAAAACACAACCCTTTCAAAACCATCTTCTTCCATTTTCATACACAATATCTCAAACCCAGAAAAATTTAAATTAACTCAATTTATTTTTATTAATATCAGCTCTGAGAGTTTGTATTGATTTCTATAAAACCCAAAAAGTGTTCATCGTGTAAATAAAACTGTGGTGACATATGATAGATTTTTTTCTGTCATTTGGATTTTACTAGTAATCTCTAAAAAAAATCATAATGTTACAATTATAATAGTACATAGAAGACGCGCTTGTATTCAAAGTGAGAAACTATAAAAATAAATTAATTGCTATCAATATCTTTAACCGAATATTAGTGATTACACATGCTAAATCTTAGAAAACTGAGCTCTACCGATAAGAAAATATTATCTTTGCAAGAAAATGTGCAAAAGCAAAATTAACATAAATGTGCTTTAGTGGGACATCTTTTGTGAAACTGAACATAAACAAAAATACAGTGAGCTTAATTATATTTTTAAGTACTTTTCTTTTGGTTCTCTAAATATCCTTTCTCCAAGGAAAGACCTAAGTAGTTTACATTTGCTTTAGTTTAATTTATTAAGTTAGATTCAATAGCTAATAGATTAATTAAACACCCTCTATAAAACTAAACATAAAAAATAGTGTTTTAATCCTTTATTTAGATATAAAAAAAAAATTTCTTTACCCATCTCCCTATTTTCTTAGTCACCTCTGGTAAAAAACCCAAAATACCCTTACTTCAGAAATGCATTTCCAAAATTTTTTTTTTTTTTTAAAATTTGTCTTATTTCGGAAATGCACTTCCGAAAACACGAAAAAAAAGGTGTTTTCGGAGATGCATTTCCGAAAACACCCCTTTTTTGGTTTTTTGGAGATGCATTTTCGAAAACACCCCTTTTTGGGAGATGGAGTGTTTTCGGAGATGCATATCCGAAATATTCCAAGACCAAATTGGTCTTGAAATGTTTTGGATATACACTCCCGAAAGAATTCAATAATTATTAAAAAATTAAAATCAAGGTGAATCAATACAATTAATAGGTATCAAAATATATATTTATTATTATTCTAAAATTAATTTTTGGGATTTTTTTAGATTTTTTTTGTTTTTACGGAGATACATCTCCGAAGTATCTCCGAATTAATCAAAATCTCAATTTTTGGGATTTTTTCGGAAATCCACTTCCGAAGTCTGGAAAAATTTAGAAAAAAAAATATTTCGGAAATGCATTTCCGAAGCAGTGGTAAAGTGGGGTTTTCGCTGGGGGTGACCTCTATAGGGAGGTGGGTAAAGAAAAAACCAAAAAAAATGCAACTTGCTAATTGACATTGTGATGTTGAGTACGAAATATCAAGTGTTTAAGTGTTCCGGAAAGACTCTTGGAGCGTTCTTAATACGGTTTGGGCAATTAAGATGTTATGGAGATGGTCTTTCATGGGGGAGATTACTTACCCCAATTGTAACTTCTACGATTTTTGTAAGGAACCGTTGTTTTTTCTCTCGTAGGGTCAATTGGTTGGTAATGTCTTTTTGTCGAGTTTATCTCGTTATCTTGTGTAACAGGTTTTGAGAACCCTTAGTTCTCCATCTAATATATCTTGCTTAAAAAAAAGTGTTTAAGTGTTTTGACCAAGAGAAAAAAAAGCAACTTTTATGAAGATACTCATCCAAACTTTCTGATTAATGTTTCCTAAAATAGAAAGTGTGTGATCAATTTTCTGCTTCTGCTTTTGAGAGATGTTAAACCCAACCTAGCAACAGATTTAGAGCAAACTCACAAAACCAAAGCTCTGTAAATTATTGATCTCAATGGGTTTGAATTGGTGTCTCAAATTGGCTGTTAACAAAGCAATACACTTCTCTCTTTAAATTTCTATATTTGTTTCTCTAATAAAGCTACATATAATAATAAACTGCTTTCTTTGTATGGACAACTGGAGTAGTAGTACATAATGTTGCATGCTAATTTACATACTTTTCTAAATATAAAACATATAAATTATTTAAACCAAATGTTGCTCTAATAATTTAAATAACTAATTTAGTTTAATCAAGGTAATAATTTTTTTGTTTAAATTAGATTAATAACTATAAAATAAGATTGATAAATGTGATTGAATACATTATTTGATAGTTTATATTAGTTTAATAAATTTAATTTAATTATTTACATATTTTTTAACCTAAGGACATTTTTGCCTTTAAAATAAAAAATAAACATCTCTCAATTTTCTTTTTTATCAAATACTTTTGATTTATTCTATATCTCACATATTTCTCTTATACTAAATAAATTTTTTATAAGAATAAAATGTAAAATGTTAAAATGATACCAAAATGTTTTAACAGTTTCTAACCATTAAATTTTCTTTCACCTTGTCTTTCTACGTAATTAGTCTCGTTGTGTTGTGTCCCACCATCATCACATCAACACACTTTTAAATACCAACGAAATTTAAAGTGATTAGCCCTAGAAGAGACCTATTTATAGGGGTGTTCAAAATCAAACCAACCCAATAGAAAACCGCAAACCAAACCAAACCGAAACCGCAAAAAATCGCATTTGGTTCGGATTAGTTTGAGTCATTTTTTAACAAAACCGCACGGTTCGGTTCGGTTTGCGGTTTGTATTTTGTAAACCGAACCAAATCGAATCAAACCGCATTATGTTACAACCTAAATTTTACTTAACTCACATCCAACCCAAAATTAAACCTATTATACATTATCCTTATGATTACGAACAATTTTCTCATCCTTACACATATAATTTCAGTCCCGATCTTCTCAAATCGCTAATAACATTATTTCACCTTCTTTGCCACATACATCTTCCCTCTTCTTCTATAATCTTTACTCTCCTATATTCTTTCTTTTTCACCTTCTCATTTTTATGTAAATATTCCGTATTTCAGTTTCATTTTTATCGCACATCTTCTTCTCTAATCTCTCAACACTTTTTTCTTTTTCTTTTTCACCTTCACTAATCTTTCGTTTCTTCTATTTTTTTGTTTCATTATAATAATTTTTATATTGTTTTATGCTATTATTTTATGTTTAATATTTCATTTTTGTCTAATTTAATTTTTACATATTAAATGGAAAATTGTTGTCAAAATATGACGAGTTTTGTTGTTATTTGTTAGTGTATGAATGTCTAAATATAAAATTATGTTGTCATATATATGTGTATGTATGACTCAATAAAATATTTGTAAAAAACCGAACCAACCGAACCGAACCAAACCGCATTAGTTTGGTTTGGTTTGGTTCGGATTTTTTTTAAAAGCCAACCGAACCAAACCAAATCGCACTATTTTTTCTCTTGCGGTTCGGATGATTTTTTTCGTCAAAACCGCCCAAATCGCACCGCGAGCACCCCTACCTATTTATGGTGTCTCAAAATAGACCTTTTGAAAACCTAACCCACACTTAAAATGCTACTTCAACTTTACGGTTAGCTGATTTTTTTTATTCACCATTCACTCTCCATTATTAACCATCAATCAACTATCTAGCTATTAATATGCAATGCCACCATTAAACCAATGTTACCCTTTGATCACTCAAAATTTGCTCATTAAAAAGGGCATATTAGTCATTTCATAATCATCTCATTTTATTCACTCCACAATCAACCCATTTCCGCCACGTCTGTGTCAAAATTTCCCTCCTACACATAACTTGAATTTGCAATTCATTCTCTCTCATGTTCTCTCTTCTCCTCTCACTTTTCCAAATCCCTTCTTATCCTCTCTTCAAACCCTAATAATGTCACAGCCCCTTCCTTCAATCCTATCTACGTCCACCACTGCCTCTCACAAAAATACGAAATTCATTTTGGTACTCATCATCTCATGACCTTTCTCGGTTGGATTTTTGATTCAAGCTATCTATTGATTCACTACTCACCAATTTTTTGTTAGATTTTAAGCTGAAAATGGATACAAAGAGAAAATGGTGAGATTAGGGTTTATTAGGTTTAATGTTTGATTATGTTTCTGTAAGATTTACTTCCTTTATCTTTTTGTTTTCAATCTTTCATTTCTGCTCCATATACTTCCTTTATCTATTTGTTTTCAATCTTCAAAACAGAGAAAGTGGTGAGATTCTTTGTTTTTGATGGATCATTATTAGTGTTGATTTTATAGACCTGAAGACTTGGTTTTTTTTTATGTTTCTGCAATATTAATGCACAAGTAGCTGTTAATAGAAAGAAAACGGCATTACATCTTCGTCTTACATGTAGATCGATTTTGAAGATATGGAAATAAGAGACAAAGAAGTTTTATTTGCCAAGGTTTGATAGATTCCCTTTTCTTCTATTATGAGTGTTTCTTTTTTATTGTGATTTGTTGATGTAACTTTGTGTTGGATATAAGTTTGTTGATTTCTTCTCATCAAACATCTTTTGTTTAACAAAAATTTAGTCCCTTTGTTTAATGATTTGGTAATCCAAATGTATGCATTAACTTTCCATGTACATCTCCCAATTCGAAGAAAGGTTTACATATAGATCTGATTCAATTTATTTCCCCTTTACAGGAGGTTCTGCAGGATGTCCTTGGCGTTCATGATGTTATATGCTCAATACTTCGTATATGCATTTTGTTTGTTTCTTAGGTAACTTTCACACAATATTTGAGTTTTTTTTTACAATCAGTTTAATTATTGGTGCATTAACTTTCAAATTAAAGCTGCTGATTTATACTTGAAATTTACAAGCCCAGGTTTTGAATTTTTAACCACTAGACATATTTAATAAAAGAGCCCTTGAGTTTGTTGTTGATCTAAGCATGTATTACCTTGCTTCCAAAAATCTCTGTACAGGTAAGTCCAAATATCTATGTACCTTTTTGGCTTTAGGGCTATCATTCTTATTCTAATGATAAATTGATGTTAATATGTAGATATTTTTTGTTAAAGTGGAAAAATGGAAGACTACTTGATGTTTATATGCATATTTAAGGTTGGTTTGATAATTACAGTGCTCTTTTGGTTGCATCTTAATGATTCTTGATGTGTTTTGGATCAATAATGTCTATAATGCTACATTCAATGTAAAACTTACAAGATAAAAGTAGCTACATTCAGTGTAAAAAAATAGGTGTTAGTTCTATAGCTGGTGGTTCTGTTAGGTTTGGTTAGTTGCAATCTCTAAGCCTATCAATAAGTCATGGTTCTCAATCTAGCTGTGTTACTGCTCTTACACAGATCTCACCTTCTGGAACTGAATCAGTAACCATGGAAGCTAAAAAAAAGGTGCTGCTATGCTTGGACAGAAGAAACCTGTTCATAGAAAATCTAGACACTTTTGGACAGAACTTCAAAGTATAGAGGTGTCACGAGGTAACACTTCATTCACCCGTCTTTTATCTTCTAAATAATTATGCTTATTTTCTCGTGTAGCCCTTACATGTAAGTGTTACAATAACTCAGATTATATGCTGCTCGACGGGATAATTGCATTTTGCAACCTAAATAACTTGCATATTGAGCATTGATGTCATATTTAAAGATGAATTATCACGGGATCCTTACAAAGTTATGTAAATCTCCTTCCTTCTGGCCTTTAAGTTTGGGAATATTTGTAGAAAGAAATTCATTCTGAAGATTAATGAATAATCAGATACTAGCATAGCATAATTAATGATTGTTTAACAATTGGTATTCTGAAAAAAATCACTTCAAGTTAACTTAACAAGAGGACCGTGGCTGTGATTTGGGTTGTGATATCAATTTTTTATCTTTGTCCCCACAACACGACTGCAATTGAGAACCCGCATTAGATCCACTCGACCGCGATTCTCTGCAATAACAAAAATTGCAAAGCCATCGTAATTCAAAACCATCTAGCCAGCCACCATCATGATTGCTGATTGCAAATGTTTCCGACATGACCTATATATGAGGGGACTTGAGAAGAATGTTGCCTAGATATGTCATCCTCACTGTATGTATAGTAGGTGTTCACTTGCATTACATTGAAAATTACTGTCCAAATGGTTGAGATTTTCTATTTCTAGAACTCACAATTGTATAATACAAATAGTTGAGATTCACACACATAATCTGGATCCAGCATACCTGTCTGCATTTTGGCATGGTTTGTATTATGTGCTTCCCAAACCATTCGAACAGAGATTTATATCATTTGTCACTTGATTTTTTTGAACAAATATAGTGTTTGTATTAGTTGAAATGGAGACTATTGTAGTTTCAAAATGTTGCAGTGAACTTGATAATAATAGCCACATTAGTTTTACCTTATACATTAGCACACTAGCTAAAAATGCATGCTACTGCTATTAGTTTCAATGTAATGTAATTGTATCTACATTAATAAAATCACTTTTTTAAGAAATTGAAAACTACTTTCATTTTCATGCTTATGCTACATCATGTTTCTATGTCGGCATAATTGGGACTGGTTGGGTGCAATATTTATGCGGATATTGGAGTCTGTTAGCTTGGCTTAGACATTTGAATTATTTTGTGGATACATATTTTAATCTATTTTGTCAATAATATAGAAGTATATAATTTTATATACAGTGAAATAATTCATTTTTGGAGAAACCAACCACCAACTACAATGATTCTATCATACAAATAAAATATGATTTTTCCTAGTACAAATAGTAGAATATTAGTGTCCTGATTAAAAGCTAAAAAGGAACACACATTCTCATGATACACCTACTAATAAAATACACCTTTTAACAAAAGTAATAAGAAGCTATTATATTACCATAAAATGTTGAACAATCAAAATTATTCACTACTAAGTTCAATTCATATTAATAATGAAATGGCCCCTAAATAAATTTAGACTAATATCACAACCACAACAACATTTTTAAATTTTGTAATTTTTATCATGTATTAAACCATTCATACTATTGTTATAAAAAATATCAAATACTAACATTTTAAAATTTGTAACGGAACATGATCAGTTAAATTCACGCAAAAAAATATTAATAAATATTACTTTCACCGTGCAAAATTATTTTAATCTATATACAAATACATGAATATCATTATTCTTTATATAATTATATTTATCATTCAATATTTATGAATATCTAAAAAATTAGATATATAATATCAAAACATTTAAAAGGTATACATTACTTAAATATCTAAATTTATTTTTCATTTCAATTTCATAATATTATCTCTTCTATTATTTGTTCATCCTAACATCATTTTATTTTCTTTCAGATTCTTCCACTTCACTTTTTGCATGTAAAACGTTTTTTTTTTTTGCTTTCTTATTTCACTTATTTTTTTGATATGATTTGATTTGTAAATTTATTGATTAATACTCAATCCTCCAAATGTTTTTGTTATTTACCTTTATTCATGTTATTTATATTATTCAAATAATGCTACACTAATTTTTGTATACCCGTGCGGACGCACGGGTATGTTACTAGTTCATTTAGTAAAACATTAAAGCGTCATCATCTTCACAAAATTGACTTTGATAAATGGCAAAATGGAATTTTGATTAAATTTCAAAGAGACGGACATGAACATACAATTATCTTAAAGCATAATTTATACTAGAATCACACACATTTAAAATTTCAATAACATTTCCTTTTTCCGGTTGGTATAATTATTGTCAAATTTTCAATAACATTATACTATATCCACTACTAGAAAAAGTTGAAATAGCCATGAAAATTTAAAATAATGTCATTATCCGAAGAAATTGATGTAATGTATAAAGATTTAAATAACACAACGAACGAAATAAATAAAAATATTGTATTATTAATAGAAAATACCAATAAAATTACAGATTATACCTTTAATAAAAAAAATGGTCTTAATGAAATAAACAATATACATGAAACCCTTGATGAAATTAATAGAGATAAAGAAATTGATGAAGATATAAATATTTAAAAAATTAGGAAAATTCTTTATCAATTAGAAACCTTGTTAAAACATGAAGAAAGTAATAGAAGTATAACAATAGAAGATTTAGAAGAAATATTAGTTTGAACAAAAGAAGTAAACCAACTAAAAGTAGTTAAACAAGAACCTATAACTACATTTATGTTAATAAACCCATCATCTTCATGGAGGGGATAAAAACTGAATACATAGATGCATTAAGAAGTTCTAATGATATTGAAGAAATTAGACAATTGATGGAACAACTACAAATAATAGAAGAAGAAAATAAACAAGTAGAAAAAATAGAAACTAAGGAAGAAAATGAAGAAGTAATATTAAATTATAATTCTTCAGAAATAGGATCTGAATCAGATATAGATGAAATATCTATGGAAAAAGGAGAAACAAGTAATTCTAAACAAAAAAAAAAACGTGAAGAGAGTTGTAATCCTCATATTTCTTGGGAAAACTATGAAAAGGAAACTATGAATCAAAGAGGTTATGCAAAGGCTAGTTGAAAATGGACAAAAGTTGTGGAAGAATTTAAACCTTACTATGAAGAAACTAAATCTAAAAAATTATTAAATTTAGACTGTGTAAGAAATCCAGAGGATATACTACAAAAATGGTCTAATGATATGATTATGCTTATAGCAACCGATGAAATTTTTTCTAAGATAAACCTAATGGATGTCAAGAATTTAATAGCTTATAGAACAACAGGAAATGTGTTGAAATTATTAACGAGTATTAACGATGAAACATGGAATCAACATATAGGAATGGTAGAAAATAATCAACAATTTGATAAACTAATAATGGAATTAATATATAAAGAATTCATAGGCTACAATACTCTTGAACATAAAACAAAAGTAAATAAATTTTTGCGAGAAAAGGGAGAAATTCATCTAATTAATATGCAGATATGTAATATGTGTGAAATAGATAGTTTCATTTGTGAGTATAAAAAATACTATTATGAATTAGATAATGAGACTAGCGAAATATATAGAAGAGTCTTTATATCCAAGTTATCATACCCACTTAGTGCAAAAATAAGAGATATATGGAAATCTCAACCAATTGAAATAGGTGATAGCTTAGGAGGAATTATTCAAATTCTATATAATAAATTAAGACGACAATGCATAAAGAGTACAAGAGCTAAACAATTAAATAGAGGTAGAACCTCACTTTGTTGTGATATACCAGAGATAGAGCAACCAAGAAATTATGGTTGTAATCAACGAAGTAGAAAAAGTTATAAAAGAAAACATAAATTAAGAAAAAACTTATCCAAGAAAAAAAGGCCTACGAAATACTAGAAGAAAGTATTTTAGAAAGAGAAAACAGAAGCCTAAAAAATATTCTCCAAAAGGAAAAAAGAAATGCGTATGTTGGATATGTAGAAGGTCATTATGCCAATGAATGTCCAACAAAGAAAGAAAAAGATCTTAAAGAAAAATCAAAACTAATAAAGAAAGTATATAAAATATATAACTTAGAACCATTAGAAGATGAGCTAAGTGATTTTGACTGTAGTGTATATGAATATATAGAGGATGAATTATCTTCAGAAGAAACATAATATGAATAGTACATATATCAAAATTAAAATTGAAAAAGGAAACAAAGAAACTGAAGCCTATATAGATACAGGAGCAAGTATTTGTATAACAACCAAAGCTTTATTTAGTAAATGGAAAAGATTAGAGAAACCATTAAAGATTCAAATAGCAGATGGCTCAATACACCCACTAAATTGGGTAGCTACAAGAATTACTTTAAATATTGAAAATAAATTATTCATAGTACCTACAATATATCAACAAGAAACAGTGTTAGATATAATAATAAGAAATCATTTCTTACGATTATATGCACCCTTTTGCCATTACTTAGAATATATATCGATTAAGGCTCCATATATTAAAGGAAAACAACTAAAAGAAATTATAGATATCCCTATTATTCATTCCTCGCAAACAATTTATTCAAGAAAACAATCAGAGCCTTATATCCGTTGTTTCTTAAACTATGAATCAGGTCAAGTTACAACATTCAAAAGTCCTAATTGAGGCAAGGTTAACTATGAAAGCATATTAAGCAGGATTTTGTTATACTGACTCCTAGGGTTGTTAAAACTGTTCCTAACCACTTCACTTCCTCAAACATCCATTTCTAATCATCCATTTCCAATTCATAATAAACTTCGATTTCAAAACTTGCGTGTACTTCACGTTGGAATTACTTCTCAAAGGGTACAACCTTATCTACAAATACACACTTAACATCAAGGAGATCTCGAAATTGGTTTTATTAAAGGCGATCATTTCTAATAAAGACTCTTGAATGGGGGAACCACGTCCAGAGGGTTCTCCTATACAGTGGCAAAATTTCAAGGATTACAGGGGCATACAATCAAAGATCCTATTAACTAGGGGCATTCATCCTAAGGTTCAATCGACTTGGGTCACATCTCAAAGCAATAACAATCAGGGATATGTCAAACATGGAAGAAATTTTAATGGATAAAACGCTATGGATAGCCGTCCATATCCTAGAGATCGAGAGCATACCCTTCTATCTAAACGTTGAAGCATATGTATCACATTTGTATGACAAGGTTATTTATAGGGGTACTTCCTTCATGGCTTGGAGATCAGAGGCATCTTTTTCCACAAAACTAAATATTGGGGCAGTGGATATCAAATTCATAGGGTGAACAATTCAAAAGGTTAAAGGGGGTGGAGGACCTCAAAAGGTTAAAGGTGTAGAATTTCAAAAGGTTAAAGGTGTGGAGAATTTCAAGAGGTTAAAGATGCAAAGAATTGCAAAAGGTTAAAGACGTGGAGAATTTCGAAAAGTCAAAGGCATGGAGTAATTCAAAAATCCAAACCAGGGAAAGACGCACACCAAAAGAAAAAGGCATCCTCATACTTTACAAACTCCAACAAATGTTTCCCCTAACTACGACCTTCAAGTTCAAAAGCAGGTATTGGGAAGTCACGCTAGCATCACACCCCACCCTATCAAACAACTTTACAATATTAGCGAGCTATATACGCTTGGTTATCAATAATCTATCATTGGATCATCATGCAAATATACATAAGACATGCATTACATACATTGGTTAATACATTACATCTCATACATCGAAACGCCTAAACAATTCAAAAAAAAACAAAGGGTACCAGGGGATTGGTTCAGGACCTAATGGTCTAGAAGGAGACTGAAACCTGAAGTTCCGCTCGAAAACATATTACGCATAAGCATTACTAGTCGGCACGAGCATAGCCGTTGCATTGTTTAAACAAATTCAATGGGTTATAAGGAGATAAAATCTGGGGATCACCATATATACATATGCATTAGCATATACATACTAACTAGCACGCACATATAGGCATTTATCAATCAACATATACATAATCGAACCTGTTCTAAGAACTGGCATATCACATCATTAGATCTCCGCTCATAAACATGCGCGCGAGCATCATCTTAATACATCAACAGGATACTGTAAACAAAATCCTCTCACACATATAACATTTACATTACACATACAGGAAGTTCATACATCTACATTGTACAAACGTCAGGGTCACATGCATGTATATCTATTATATGTACGTGCGCAATATTTATACAAACGTTTTACACGCTACGCTTTACACGCTACACACTACTTTTTACACACGACGCTCTACATGCTACGCTTAATACACATTATGCACGTTACACTCTATGCATACACGATGTACGACACTAAGTTACTGGTCCTTATACTTCTGACTTATACGGATGTGTCAAGAAATTTATGCAGATAAGCTTGCTAGCACTATAGCAAGTGAATCTTTTTATGCATATAAGCTTGCTAGCACTATAGCAGGTGAATATTTTTTTATGCAGATAAGCTTGCTAGCATGATAGCAGGTGAATCTTTGACGCAGATGATCTTGCTAGCACTATAGTAAGAGAACCTTTTTATGCAAGTAAACTTGCTAGAACTATAGCAGGTAAGGCCTTAAGCTTGCTAGCACTATAGCAGGTAAATCTTTTTATGCAGATAAGCTTGATAGCACGATAGCAGGTGAACCTTTTTATGAAGATAAGCTTGCTAGCACTAGATAAGCTTGCTAGCAATATAGCAGGTAAATATTTTTATGCAGAAAAGCTTGCTAGCACTATAGCAGGTAAATATTTTTATGCAGATAAGCTTGCTAGCATTATAGCAGGTGAATCTTATTACGCAAATGATCTTGATAGCACTATAACAATAAAATCTTCTTATGCAGGATGTACGAAAGCTTGCTAGAACTATAGCAGGTGAATCTTGATGCAGGTAGCTTGCTAGAACTATAGCAGGTAATCCTTTTTTTACGCATGTAAACTTGCCAGAACTATAACAGGTGAATCCCTTTTACACAACAAACTGCGTGCCCTCGCTTTTGATAACTACGTTTATTCATCATGTTGGTCCCTCGGTAGTGATCTCATTCAAATCTTCACGCTAATTAATATCATCCCCGGCAACGAATAGGGATTTATTTTCCCCGATTGTTATACGGAATTACTAATTCGCTTCAACCACATAGTGGTGTCCATACATCATCCAACTAGCTCATGCATACATTGTTCATAATACATACGTAACATATAAGATTCTCATTTATTTTGAGAATCTCATTACACAACACTTGCATCATGACATTGCATAAAATTAATGTTGCCTTTTTAGGTCATTCCATAATCAAATGAATATTATCGTCTAAGATACAATGCAAAGACAATCAAGACAACAATTTAATCCTGACACTCATTCAAGACAAATACAATCCTGATGCTTAATTCTGAGCGATTAACCGAAGATAGTTCATAAATGATCAAGACATGTTCCATCCTTTCCATGAGCCATTCCAGGTAGTCGTTTCTAAGACATTCATCATCCTTTATAGGAGCCTCTTCAGATATGTCAAGAAAATGATGCGGATAAGCTTGCTAGCACTATAGCAAGTGGATCTTTCTACACGAGTAAACTTGCTAGAACTATAGCAAGTAAGTCTTTATTACACAGGTGACCTTGCTAGCACTGCAGCAAGAGAGTCTTTTACGCAGGTAAGCTTGCTAGGACCATAGCAGGTGATCCCTTTCATGCAGGTAAGCTTGCTAGAACCGATAGCAGGTAATCCCTTTCTCATCCAGGATATATGCAAAGGTCCACTAGAACTATACAACAAGCCCACAACTATGGTTGTGCTTATCTCAAGGACAAATCAAGTTCTGACACCTCAAGCGGACCTCATGGCATCTCTGAGCCTATCCCCGATGATGCAAATTTCTGGGTACTCTAGTGTTCAATCCTCTTCCACCTTCAGATACCAAATGGGACATAAACCATTCTACATCCTCAAGTTTAAGAAGATTGAACAAGGGTAGCTGTCATACCCCCAAAATTTTCCCATCTCATTTCACTTTCAAACTCATACAATGATTCAAGGCTCAAGGGTTAACCTAAGGCACACTCTCCTAATCAAAGACCTCCTGAACTAGGGTTTTGTAGTCTCTTAAGAAAATTGATGAATCAAGGTCTCCAACGGAGTTCATATGGCTTATTAGGTTTCAAACTATCCCCATGCCAAAATTCAAGCTTCAATCCAAAAGATTGCTCATTCAGTTGCTCAGATAGTCAATAGGCGACTAGTTTGACCTAAAAGTCAATTATGGTCAAAGTAGAGTCAAAATTCCTGATTTTTGGTCAACATACTTATTTTGAAGTATCATTCATCATTTGATCAAGTTTTGATCATGATTCATCAAGGAAAGTTCAGAAATCAACAAAAGTTCAAGTTTCTAAATTAGGGTTTTGGACCTAAAAGTCAACTGAACTTTGACTAGCCATAACTTTCACATGGTGTATCAGAAATTTCTCAAACAAAGCTCATTCTCAAGGAAATTTAGTTATCTACAACTTTGATGTTGGGCCCAAGTCCAAGAAATGCATCATTTGAGAGAGAGGAGCTGATACATTACAAGTCTTTCTAGAAGCTCGCAAAAAGTTGTTTTTTGTCAGAAGCCATATCATCAAGGTAAAATCTTAAAATGGAGAAAAGGTTCCAAGGTGGATTATAAAGGACATCTTGAGCTTTCCAAAAAGTCCTAGAAGTCTCTCATATCTTAAAAATTTAGGGAGATATGCCTTGTCAAAGTTTGACAATTTTGGGTAAAAAATGTGAAACAAATATGGTTCAAAAGGAGTTTTCTTGCAAATGGGCCCAATCTTTTTTGATTCAATCTTGATCCTCAAGTTATCCAAGATAGAAAATCCAATTGGCACGAATTTATGAGATTTATTTGATTTTATATGAATTTTTCATTCATTTTAAAATTAATATAATTCAAGTAATTCAAATAAAAATCAAAGATTTGATTGGAGAGAGTATTTTAACAAAATTCAATCAACAATTAAACAATATATTTGATATAATTTAGTGGAGATTGAGATTGGTAAGAGATGGATTGAAATTGAACAAAATTGGCCAATTTTGGAAACCTTTACAAATCAAATTTTCTCAAATTTCAATTAAGGATTCAAAGAGATTTTGTCCAATTTTATTGCCCTAATTCCATGTGCTATAAGTAGTGAACCTGTTCAGATTACAAGGGGACGAAAAATCTGCAGTCAAGAACCCTAACCAAGTTCATAAAGTTCAAGAAAAATTTAGAATCGTTTTTGCATTTGCAGCTTGATTCAAAGAGTTTTAAGGACCCAGACACGTTCCTGAATACATACTGAAGCCGTACCAATCGTTACAAGGTCCTAGATCATCAAGAATACGCGCACAGAGGCCACGATTTATTCTGTTGTTTTTGCTTTCGATAACGCTATTTCATGCATTATGAATAAGTTTTGAACGTGTATTTACGTTTAGTGTAATGTTGTGAACATTTATGGATGTTTAATCGTTGTTATATGGTAGTATGAGTGAATAACCATTGTTAGGTTTCAAAGCTCCGATTTAGGGTTTTGTGTCTTAGCCAAAATCAAAAGGAATTAAGACCATCACCGTGTTCAGAAGGATGAATGCAATTGATCCATGGTCTCGCGAAAAATTCCTTTTCTGTATTGTGCTATTCGTAACTTGCAGGTGCTATGGCTATGGTTTTTGTCCGTGGGTAAAAGGTCACGATCTAAAACGACGGAGGGGAGGAAGAAGAAGATTATGTGGCTTCCCCTCACTGGACAGGCAGCGCGCGTTTGATTTTTAAAACAAATAGGATCCAGTGCTTCTCGCTTGCGTACGTGAGGTACACCTTCACCAATCTAGACGTCCGATCACATCAGCTTCAGATCCAACGTCGCCACTCTTGCAGGCGTGCCATGAACCTTCAAAGGCTAACACACAGGATCCGGCGCTAGGTTTTCCAATTTTTTATTTTTCTTATTTTTTATTTATATAAACCTTTTGTTTTGTTTCTTTTTTTTTCTTCTTTTAATTTTTCTATTTAGATTTATATATTAAAAGATTTAGTTTTTTTTAGGTTTTGATTTAATAAATTCATTTAATTAATTATTTGGTTTAAGAATTTAGTAACTATTTTGATAATTTAGTAATTAAGTAGGTAATTATTTTGATAATTTCTTAATTTTAGGTTAGTTAATTGAATAATTAATTTAGGATTAATTAATTAATTAGGTTAAATAATTAGATAATTAATTTAGATTAAATAATTAGATAATTAATTTAGGGTTAATTAATTTAAATTAGGGTAAATAATTAGGTTTTTATTCATGCTAATTAGGTTTATTTAATCAATTGACTTTTTCTCGCCATTATAATTTAGTGCAATTAGGCTTAGTAATTACCCTTAAACTTCAACTTCAAAAAACCATAGATAACTCAAAAACCCAAAAACCTATAATAGGTAGGTGTTGTCCATTTGCATTCGTCTAGGTTTTAACCTTTAGGTTTTTTTAACCGATTTAATTAGTTAATTAATTGTTTTAATCGAATCAATCGATTACGATAATTAGCGACAAAAATCATTTTTTGCCAAGCTAACTAAGGATTTTCTATATACAGGTTAAGGTTCAATTTATTGATTGTTTTGATCGAATTAATCGATTACGATGATTAGTAACAAAATTAATACTTTTCATTCTTAATTACGTAGGATAATTCAAGATTTGTTAATTATGTTGATCAAATCGACTGATCAACGCAATTGACAAAATTAAGGTGTTCAAATTCAATTTACAATTACCCTTAAACAATTCAAATAATCTAATCCAAAAAAAATGAATTAATTTGCTAACGGTTATAATCGAATCAATCGATTATGATAATTAGTAATAAAATTGATACCTGTTAATTTGTTAATTATATTGATCAAAGCTACTGATCAACGCAATTAACAATACTAAGGTTTAAAATACTAAACAGGGTTGTATGCCACTTAATAATTCATTAACATTTCACAAACTACGAACTGCGAAACTGTGATAATTGCATAACTTCGAACTGCAATTTAAAACACACTTCAACATACAAATTACAAAGGTGTACAACCTCTAAAAAACACCAACATACTCCGAACTAAGTAGACTCTGATCCTCCATAAGGAGGTACATATGCACTTGGTAATAAGGCGAGTCCCCTTCCCCAAAATTTCAATAGGTTCAAGGTTTTCCCTATTTAAGTTTATGTCACCTTTCTTTATTAGCCATAAACCTTTACCTTAGACAAAACCTTAGGAAAGGGTTAAGGGTGCCTAACACCTTCCCTTGACCTGATTATAATAACTTATCTAGATCTCTAAAACTTCATAGGGTTTCCTATTCGCCCTAGCAGAATAGGCGGCGACTCTAAAATCAAAATTTTTAAGGCAGGTTGCTACACCCACGAAGAAACAATATTACCATCTACAAGAAAACAATCCAATCTAATCTTAGACTTCCCGTCTCCGCTAAAACAACTATACTTTTTACCCTTACACAAAAAGTACACCAAACCACAATCATCAATAAATTTGGAAAAATCCCTCCACTCCTGTAACACCCCATACATAACTGACTAGTATATTATGCATGAAACGTTAAAAATTGATATTGAGTACATACAAAAGCCAAAGATACATGATAATCCATATAAAATACAACATGAAATTCTAATAAGAATTACAAAACATGTATCTTCAATGGATTTGCACAACAGAAAATAAGATCTAACGAGGTCTCCGAGCCATCACCACTTCCAAGTCTTCAGTCCAACTCTGCTACTGACAAAACGCTACTAAACTGCACCTGAAAAATATAAGTTGATTGGGATGAGATTACTAAATCTCAGTGAGTCCGCCTATCATATGGGTCCTCTCGGTTCTACAGGGTACATGCATCATAAAACGAATCCACCATTTATTCGGGGTTTATCCTCACATCTGGTACAAGTACGGAGCAAACACATGAATCTTCCACCATAAGAGTCATCATATCACAAGTACACAAATAGTACAACAAACATGTATGCAAACCCATACTCATGTACGGGGAATCCAGAAGCGCGTTAATGCCTCAACTAGGTTATAATATACACACCCTCAATGAGTTACACTCACGCCTATTGCCAAGAGACTCGTACAAGCACACTGCAAGAGTAGTTAAGCGGGTTTGCACAAACCTATTTGGCTGCGAGATGACATTAGCCGAAATGGCATCCACTGATTGGGGTTCCACCATATGATGCTCATGTTAAGGATTGCTCATGACATGCAACTATTGGTCTTACCACCTCCTATCTCAAGTTACTCACCAAAGTCCTGGTTAGGACTTTATCACATCACAGAGGAGCCATCGAGCACCAAAAAGAAAAAGAAAACAAATAAAGCACACAAAAATATATACAGATAAAAAACACACAGACAAACAAAAATAAGCTTAACACACTTATAACTGGATCCCCATTGAAGTCGCCATTTTTCTGTAGCGGGGAAAATTTGAGATCAGAGCCATAGGATTGACTCGACTCAATATTTCAGTGAAAGTCGCCACCGCGCTTTATTATTTCCAAAGGAAAAGGGAAAAGAACGAAGAAAACCCAAAGTTTGTGTTTTTAAAACAAAAGAGATCTTAGGTACGGGTGTTGATTATACAAGGGGAAGGTTTTAAGCACCCCTCATATCTGTGGTACTCCACAGGAACCTTTTTGAAAATCTGTGTCGTGTGTGCTAAAAAAAAGTTTGTTTTATTTTTAATATAAGCTCGGCAAGACATTAAGCCTTGTGCCTACATACCTCCTCAGTGCAATGGAGAGGTCAGAGCTAATGTAGTTCCGTTAAAAGGGAAAACATTTTAAAAACGAATAAACACTTTATCATCGTCGGAAAGAAATACTAAGCCATTGATCTTGAGCATGAGAACAAAAGAGTTCTTTGCATCGAAAATGAAAGAAGGGCTCCAACTCGGATAGAAATAAATGAGTATGCAACTAGCTCTCTCACGTGGAAAAGATCTCATTATATCAATCAATTTCAAAATCATGGGGTATTGCCACTTGTTTCGACAATTAGTCGTGTCTAAACTTTTTAAGAAAAGGCCGCTAAGGGAAAAAGATATTTTTAAAGAAAGATTTTAAAAAGGTTTCAAACATAAGAAAGTTTTGTAAAAAGGGAGAAGATTTTTAAAATCTAAGAAATGGGAGGAGACGAAGAGGCTATCCTAGTGCGTAAAATAAAAGCTAAGGAAAGAAACGGTCTAACCGAAATAAGAAGCCAACACTTGACATTATGAGTCAAAGTAGATTTCCCATCCTTTGGAATACTAACACTAAACCGGAGCATTACCACTTGGGGATCCAGATGAACTTATTATCTTTAGCACCACTTTGCATTAAGCACATTAAAATTCTGACGAAAATCGGGCAGAGTAACGGCGGTTTTCGGGTAAAATCCTTATCACAATGCCTTGGAATTAACCATCAAGGACTTTCAAGGAAATACCTGCATACACAAAAAAACAACAATCTAATGCCATACAGAATAACAATAGAGTAACAATATCGTAACAGGGTCCAGAGGTACTAAGTCCATAAGTCCAAGTCTCCAAAATGCTCGTGATAGTAACCAACAGTCCATAGAGATCCTTATGTGTTTTTTAGATTTTAAGTTGATTATTAATGTTTTAGAACAAAAATAGAGTATGGTCCAAATGGACAAAGTGAAAATGGCGGAAACATAAACATACGCCCAAATGGACAAAGAGAATATAGCGGAAACATAAACATACGTCCAAATGGACAAAGAGAAAATAGCGGAAACATAAACATACGTCCAAATGGACAAAGAGAAAATAGCGGAAACATAAACATACGTCCAAATGGACAAAGAGAAAATAGCAGAAACATAAACTTAATGAATTATAAAATAAAGCATATAGCGAGAAATATAAAGAGCAATTATAATAAAGTGCGGAAATTAAAGTTAATTGTTAGATGTTAAAGATAACCATATTGAAACTTGTCAAGTATGTTATCAAAGTTAGTAATGAAGATCAATGGTGAGTGAAAGATGTTCTCGGATTTAAATTCAATGGACATTTATCAGAAGCTTTTAAAATCATAGCGACTACACGATAAACCTCCATAAGTCTTAAATCAACCGTATACAATTCTCTTCCATATTTGATCTTTTTTGATTCGGGACACGAAATATTGCACTATGTTAAGTAGATTGCCAAGTGATTTGTGTAGAAATCACCCTACAATGAGGCCGGTCAAAACTTTATGTGCTAATGCATGCGAGAGAAGCGATATGTAGATCACTCTCCGAAAGCAATACCGCACGAAAAGAAAATAGATAACGATCTAGTCTTTACCAAGAATCCATAAGAATTCTCGAGGTATTAATACTTTCATCGATCAAAAGAAAAAAAGAAATAAAAGATGGAAACACATTCAAAGTTCCTTCCATCTTTAAGTTCAATCACTTAATATTGCGGATTAGGATTTTCATCCCATCAACGCCCTAAGTCCATTGAATTTAAAGAGGAATTAGACCTCTAAATTTGTGATTCAAAGAAAAATAAGAATGGAGTAGGAGAAGAGAGATATATTGAAAATACATCACAAACTTTCACCAAATGGATCATCAAGTATTAAATCAAAAAGAAAATTTAAAACTATTTTTGATATTTTTGATATATTCTAGAGAAAACTAATATTAATATATATATTTTTATTTTTGTAATGTAGTATATTTCAATTTAAAAACATGAAGAGAAAATAAAAATTAAAAGAGAAAATCATTTAAAGCGAATAAGAAATAAGAAAAAAAAGGATATCTCAAAAGAAAATTCATTGGGCTTGAGAGAGGAGGCCCAAAATCACTTGAAGTCAGCCTTGGGAGGTGTATATCGCTGGAAGGGTGCGCTTAGAGTAACTCGAAATCAGGATTTGTTGAAGCTTGAGGCCCAAAGTGTAGCAACCTGCCCTAAAAATTAAAGATTAGAGTCGCCACCTATTCTACCAAGGCAAATAGGAAACCTCGTCCAGTTAAGAGATCAGGGTAAGATACTATATTCAGGTCGAGGGAAGGTGTTAGGCACCCTCAACCCTTTCCTACGGTTTGTGAAATTCTGGAATCAGACACGTGATGTCGAACAGGATGTCACGACATCAACTATCTGAACAAAACTAAAAATATGAACAGGAAAGAAAACAAATAACACAAGTGATTTGTTAACCCAGTTCGGTGCAAAAACACCTACGTCTGGGGGCTACCAAGCCAGGGAGGAAGTCCACTATAAGTAGTATCAATTCAGAGTAATACACAACAAGACTACACCTTTCACTTAATAACTACCCAATGCAACTTCAATCTAAGCAACTTAGATTTGAGATCCTTCTCGCTCCCCCTCAATCACAGCAGTGATGACAAACATGCAACACATATAAAAAAGAAGACACACTTCAAAGACACAACTTGATCTTGCTTAAAAGCTTCAATCAAGTACAATGGTACTCTTGCTTAAAAGCTTCAAGTACCTATTACAACACGAAAACACCTAGACCAAGACAACCATGATGATTGTTTGGCTTACAAGAAAACTAGGACTTAACGAAAAACTGCAACAAACTTCTGGACGGCAAAACCCTGAAAACATGCAGTCAGCAGCTTCTTCAACTGTTATAAATAACCTTGCAGCCGCTGGGCCTTGGATCCAATATTAGTTTTAAACCTAATTAAAACTATTTCCATAAAACAAAGATCCTATGAATAACAGCGCATAATGTTGTCCTGAATCAAATCAATATCCAATGTTTCCAAAAAAAACGCACAGTGTCTTAACAGATCATATAACCATAACTAGAACAGAATAAAACACAGCAGCTTCGGATGTCATGACATCGGCCTTGACATCAGGTAAAGGCCTGCACAAGGAGAACTTCATAACAGAATAATGCATGTCATGACACCAGATTTGACATGATAAAGACACTATTTGTTTTACCAAAAAATACAGCCAATCAACAACATCTACAAACTCCCCCTTTGGCGAATTTTTGGCTAAAACAACAATAGATGATACCATAAGAGATTAGAGTACACGCAGCAGCCAATAGTAACAAGGATCCAGAAAAATAAATTCTGTTAGCCAACAACATCCTGCTTGATTAATCATCAGAAACTTAGAAGTACATCCAAGGATTCAACAGTAACAGAATATCACTTGTCAAGACAAGGGGATCCAGAGAAACAACCATAATATCCAAAAATATCAGGAAACAACCATTACAAGAACCAGAACCAAAAAATTCAAAAACAAGAACCAAAAAGAAAACCAGCAACAAACAGCAACAACCAAATATCATCTATCACTCCCCCTTTCTAGCCACAAAATGAGCCAAACTTCAGATGAAGATTTAATCTTCAGAGCCAGCAGTATCTTCATCATCCTCCTCACTCATCTCCACATCACTGGAGCTACTAGTCTGGGCATCAGCATCCTCATCATCCTCAGCCTTATATTCATCATCACTATCAGCATCCATCTTCTCACCATCACTACCAGCAGCATGATCATCACCACTATCAGCAGACTGCTCAAGACTTTGTATAAGCTGTTCAAGCTTCATCTTCCTATTTTCCAGTTCTTTGCAGGTCTCCTTCAGCTCAGCTATAAGAGAGGCTTTGCTCACAGACTTGTTAGTTTGAGATGTCCCAGCAGATGTTGAGGCATCAGTCCTTTGAAGCAGCTTGTAGTGAAAAGACAAAGCACTTTCCCTCTTGCAGACATAATCTTTAGCTTTCAAGATGCCAGGGTATTGCTTTAGGATGATTCCACATATTAGGGATGGAAAGGCAATAGGAAGCTTAGTGGCAGAGGTACCAGCATGTCTCATAGTCTGATCAAAAATATAGGTCCCATAGTCAAACACAGTCTTGGTCCCTATAGCATAAATGAATCTACCTAAGCCAACAACAATGGTAGAGGTGTGATTGGTGGGCACCCAGTTGGCAGCACCAATTTTATGTAGCAGAGCATACTTGACAGTCAAGAGACTAGCAGACAGTTTACTTTTGATGGGCCACTTTTTAACCTTACCCCCAGTGATGGTTTTGCAAACCTCATTATCAGTTACTTCAAGCTCAGGTTGAGCTTCAGCATTTCTACCTAGATAGTGGTTTATAGCAGTAGGAGAGAATTCTATGCATTTTCTTCTAACATAAACTTTATGAAAATTATCTGTTCTACCATCAGCACAGTCTTGAGACAAATTGACAATAAACTCCTTCACAAGCATTTCATAACATTTAGAGAATTGAGAAACAGTCTTAATCAAACCTGCAGACTTGATTAGCTGCATGACCTCTTGATTTTCCAGAGCATCATTTGCTAATTCTCTTTCTAGGGCCAGCCTTCTTTGATACACAAATTTCCACTGGATTGCATTAGAAGCATAGTGCAGATATATGTTATCCAAAGGAACATCACGGACCTTTGTGGCAGATTTAGTAACAACAATCTTCTTCTTGGAGGGGATGTCAGGGACATCGCTTGGGACATCAGCTTCAGAGTCAGAAACGCTTCTTTCCTTCCTCTTCTTCACACTAACTTTGCTTCCAGACTTTGAAGGTCCAGTGGGAACTTTCTTCATCTTTTCTTTAGTAACAGTCTTCAGAGGAGTAACGTGTGGCTTGAGAGGATGTTGCTCACCAACTTGCTTTCCCTTACGAGCCTTGACCCTGTTGGAGATGCTGGAGATGAGGTCATCATCAGCAATATCAATAGGATCATCAAGATCATCTAGATCCACCACATCATGCACATTAGGGCTTTCATCTTTCTCAGCAGGAACAGCAGGAATCTCTTCATCTTTCTCAGGTTCAAGAGTCTCATCATCTTTGGTACCAGATGCTTCAACATTGATAGCTTCAGATGTTTCAACATCTTTGGCAACAGGGGTCTCATCATTATCAACAGATGTCTCAACATCTTTAGCAACAGGGGTCTCATCATTTTTATCAGCAGATGTCTCAACATTATCCTGATCTTTGCTAGCATCATCTTGCTCACCTTGATCATCTTGGATGTTCTCGGAAGCAGGCATTTGGGCTAGAGGAACAGATATTCCATCAACCTTGTGCCCTTCATTCAAGATTCTGGTGACAATATTTGCAATCGCATTATGAACATAAGAAGAGCCCTCTCTACCCTGGACAGAAAAAGTTTCTGGAACAGATCCTCCGGTTGATTTTCTTGCATGCATCTTTCTTGGTTGAATGCGAACAGAATCGGAAGCAGGAACAGCGTTTAATGGTGCGACATTCAACACGACATCCTGATCAATCACCACATTTGGTGCCCTAGACTCCGATGCTTTTTCAGAGGAAGGAGACGATTGCTTTGAGGGAGTACTTTGAGACATGATGAGAGAGAATGGAAATCTGACGAGAGGTTTGTGAATGCAATGACACAGAGAGGTTGCGTGAGTGCTGAAGTTAGGTTTTGGAGGAATGGAAACCGTTTGGACAAAATGTAAAAGAGGGGGAAACTCCACTTTAATGTGTAATGATAGCAAATATTTGGAGAGAGAAATAATGCTGGCCCCACACCTAATTAATTGCTATAATCCTTCACATAGACAAATGCCTAATTTATTTCTTAGATTTTCAAATTGATTTGCATCTAAGGCTTTTGTGAAAATGTCAGCAAGTTGAAGGTTTGTAGCAACATGTTCCAAGCCAATTATTTTGTCCTCAACAAGATCTCTAATGTAGTGGTGTCTAATATCAATATGCTTGGTCCTGCTGTGCTGAATGGGATTCTTTGAAATGTTGATGGCACTTAAGTTGTCACAATATAATGTCATGACATCTTGTGTGACATTGTATTCGGATAACATTTGTTTCATCCAAACAAGTTGAGAACAGCTACTTCCTGCTGCAATATATTCTGCTTCAGCAGTGGATAAGGACACACAGTTTTGTTTCTTGCTGAACCATGAAATAAGATTATTTCCCAAAAAGAAGCATCCTCCTGAAGTACTTTTTCTGTCATCAGCACTTCCAGCCCAATCTGCATCACAATATCCAGTGAGAATGGGTTCACATCCATGAGAGTAAAGCATTCCATACTCACAGGTACCATTCACATATTTCATTATCCTCTTGACTTGATTTATGTGACTGACTTTGGGTTCTGCTTGATACCTAGCACATACCCCAACAACAAAGGCAATATCAGGTCTACTGGCTGTAAGGTACAACAGACTTCCTATCATGCTTCTGTATAAACTTTGATCAACACTAGTTCCCTTTTCATCTTTGGACAGTTTCAAATGAGTAGGTGCTGGTGTCCTTTTGTGAGTAGCATTTTCCATTCCAAACTTTTTGACAATGTTTCTAGCATACTTGCTCTAAGAGAGAAAGATTGAGTCTTCCATCTGTTTGACTTGCAGCCCAAGAAAATAAGTTAATTCTCCAACTAGACTCATTTCAAATTCAGATTGCATCTGCTCAACAAAATGTCTAGTCATCTTGTCTGACATCCCACCAAATACAATATCATCCACATAGATTTGAGCTATGAGAATCTTTCCTCCTTCATCTTTAACAAAAAGAGTTTTATCTATCCCTCCTTTCCTGTATCCATTGCTAGTAAGAAACTCAGTTAGTCTCTCATACCAAGCTCTAGGGGCTTGTTTCAGACCATAAAGAGCTTTTCTTAATTTGTACACATGATCAGGATGGTTTGGATCTGCAAAACCTTTAGGTTGTTCTACATAGACTTTCTCATTCAAATATCCATTCAAGAAAGCACTCTTCACATCCATCTGGTATAGTTTGAATTTCAGAATGCATGCAACCCCTAACAACAGCCTAATTGACTCAAGTCTGGCAACAGGAGCAAAAGTTTCATCAAAGTCAACTCCCTCAACTTGAGTGTATCCTTGAGCAACTAACCTTGCTTTATTTCTGACTATAGTTCCCAGTTCATCTGACTTATTCTTGTAGACCCATTTTGTTCCAATGACATTAGAATTTTGTGGTCTTGGAACCAGCTCCCATACTTCATTCCTTTCAAACTGGCATAATTCCTCTTGCATAACATTAATCCAAAACTCATCTGTCAAAGCCTCCTTAACATTCTTAGGTTCAATTTTTGATACAAAGCAGGAGTTTGATACTTGCTCTCTTGACCTTGTAACTACTCCACTATTGGGATATCCTATAATAAGTTCACTAGGATGATCCTTTTGGATTCTTATGGAAGGTCCTTTGTTAGAGAGTTCAGCTTCAGATTTTGCAGCAGAGGGGTTGCACTCATCTTCTTTTCTAGAGTCTTCAGCTGCTTGTTCCCAGAATGTTCCAACATCATATGTGACATCTGCTTGTTTGTGTTCATCATCAACCACCACATTTATAGATTCCATGATTACCCTAGTTCTTGAGTTGAAAACTCTATAGGCTCTGCTGTTTGTAGAGTACCCAAGAAAAATCCCTTCATCACTCTTAGAGTCCATTTTTCTTCTGTGATCTCTATCAACCAGAATGTAACACTTACTACCAAACACATGGAAGTATTTGACAGTGGGTTTTCTTCCCTTCCAGATCTCATATAAGGTGGTAGCAGTTCCTTTCCTTAAGGTAACTCTATTATGAACATAACAGGCAGTATTCATAGCTTCAGCCCAGAAATGAATAGGAAGTTTCTTAGCATGAATCATGGCTCTTGCTGATTCTTGAATAGTTCTGTTTTTCCTTTCAACAACTCCATTTTGCTGTGGAGTGATAGGAGAGGAGAACTCATGGTGTATACCTTCAGAGGAGCAAAAATCAGCAAATTTTTGATTCTCAAATTCCTTTCCATGATCACTTCTGATTCTTACAACATCATTTTCCTTTTCTCTCTAAATTCTCTGACACAGGTCTTTGAAGACATCAAACACATCTGACTTTTCTCTAATGAAGTTTATCCAGGTGTATCTGGAGTAGTCATCCACAACCACATAGGCATACTTCTTTCCCCCAAGGCTTTCCATTTGCATAGGTCCCATCAGGTCCATGTGAAGCAGTTCAAGAACCCTGGAAGTGGTCAGATGTCTAACCTTTGGATGTGACATCCTGGTTTGTTTTCCAACCTGACATTCACCACAAATTCTTCCTTCATCAATTTGTAACTTGGGAATTCCTCTCACAGCTTCTGTAGAGATAATCTTTTTCATACCTCTTAGATGAAGATGACCAAGTTTTTGATGCCACAGCTTTGCTTCTTCTTCTTTAGAGCATACAGATGAGTAATTTGTCTCATGAGATGTCCATAAGTAGCAGTTGTCTTTGGACCTGACTCCTCTCATTATTACATTCTTCCCTTCATCAGTGACCACACACTCAGCTCTAGTGAAGTTAACTTGGTATCCTTGGTCACAAAGTTGAATAATACTTATGAGATTAGCAGTCAATCCTTTGACCAGTAATACACCTTCCAGATTTGGAACTCCTGAGCAATTCAGTTTACCAACTCCCTTGATTTCTCCTTTAGCTCCATCACCAAAGGTAACATAGCTAGTAGCATGGTTTCTGATATCCACAAGTAGATTCTTGATTCCAGTCATGTGTCTAGAACATCCACTGTCAAAGTACCAATCTTCTTTGGCTGATACTCTAAGAGATGTATGAGCTATTAAAGCCATGTTTTTGGGTATCCATTGTGGCTTTTGGATGGGCATGACTTGTTTAGGTCTGTAGTAAGGAGCTTGATCTGGGTATCCATATAACCTGAAGCAAAAGGGCTTGATGTGTCCAAATCTTCCACAGTGATGACATCTCCATCTTTGAAATTTTCTCTTCATTTTACTTCTGTCTTGATGTTGGGTCGCATGTCTTGACATCGGGTTCAACATCTCAGTTTCAGGTTTAATCCTGTTCCCATCCTGGGGAGGTTTCTTTGTACCAACAAAACCTATACCAGACATATCTCCTGAACTCTTTCCAATCTGCAGAATCTCATCCAGCATATCTGAGCCACTATTCAACATCTTTACAGATTTTGACATCTGATCGAGTTTGGATTGTAGCATGATAATTTCATTGTTTAGTTCAGATATTGTTTTACTAAAGCCTTTGTTATCAGCCTCCAGCTGAGCTATGTACTTCTTCTGCGTTTCACTTTGTTGACATACTTCAGCACTTCTGATACACAGCTTTCTATAGGATGCTGCCAGTTCTTCAAAGGTTAGCTCATCATCACTAGAGTCTTCATCAAAATTGCAGACACCAGTGAAGGCTGTGACATGTTTGGCTGATTCTTCTTCAAAGTCACTTCCGGAATCTTCATCTGACCAGGAGACTGACAGTCCTTTCTTTTGTTTCTTGAGGTAAGTAGGACATTCAGCTCTAATATGTCCATACCCTTCACATCCATGGCATTGAATTCCTTTGCTGTGATTATATTTTTCTTCAGGTTTAGCTCTTCTACCTGAGTCATAGGATCTATTCGTGTCAGATGAGATGTTCTTGACATTTGGTCTTGGCTTCTGATCCATTCTTCTTATAATTTTGTTAAATTGTTTACCAAGCATAGCTATAGATTCAGATAGATTCTCTTCTCTACTTTCCTCTACTTCTTCTTGAGAGTTGGACACAAAAGCTATACTTTTGTTCTTCTTTTCAGAATTTTCACTGATTCCCATCTCAAAGGTTTGAAGAGATCCAATTAACTCTTCTACCTTCATTTTGCTGATGTCCTGTGCCTCTTCTATAGCTGTAACTTTCATATCAAATCTCTTAGGTAGAGATCTAAGAATTTTTCTCACCAGCTTTTCATCAGACATTTTCTCTCCCAAGGCTCCTGAGGTATTAGCAATATCAAGTATATTCATATGAAAATCCTTAATACTTTCATCATCTCTCATCCTTAGATTTTCAAACTTTGTAGTTAGCAGTTGAAGTCTTGACATCTTCACTTTGGAGGTGCCCTCATGAGTAGTCTTGAGGGTATCCCAGACATCTTTGGCTAGTTCACACTGGTGTACCAGTCTGAATATATTCTTGTCAATTCCATTGAATAAAGCATTTAAGGCTTTAGAGTTGCCAAGCGCCAATGCCTCTTCATCTTTGTCCCATTCTTCCTCTAGTTTAAGAGTTTTCTTGCCATCCTTTTCAGTAATAACAGGATGTTCCCATCCTTTGTTCACAGCTCTCCCTGCTTTACTATCCACGAATTTCAGAAAAGCCACCATGCGAGGTTTCCAATAATCATAATTAGAGCCATCCAGAATGGGTGGTCTAATCCCATATCCACCACCTTCTTTGTCCATAATACCAGAAAAATACTGTCCCTAGATCTCACCCAGTAAAAACAGGCAGGGTGCCTGCTCTGATGCCAATTGAAATTCTGGAATCAGACACGTGATGTCGAACAGGATGTCACGACATCAACTATCTGAACAAAACTAAAAATATGAACAGGAAAGAAAACAAATAACACAAGTGATTTGTTAACCCAGTTCGGTGCAAAAACACCTACGTCTGGGGGCTACCAAGCCAGGGAGGAAGTCCACTATAAGTAGTATCAATTCAGAGTAATACACAACAAGACTACACCTTTCACTTAATAACTACCCAATGCAACTTCAATCTAAGCAACTTAGATTTGAGATCCTTCTCGCTCCCCCTCAATCACAGCAGTGATGACAAACATGCAACACATATAAAAAAGAAGACACACTTCAAAGACACAACTTGATCTTGCTTAAAAGCTTCAATCAAGTACAATGGTACTCTTGCTTAAAAGCTTCAAGTACCTATTACAACACGAAAACACCTAGACCAAGACAACCATGATGATTGTTTGGCTTACAAGAAAACTAGGACTTAACGAAAAACTGCAACAAACTTCTGGACGGCAAAACCCTGAAAACATGCAGTCAGCAGCTTCTTCAACTGTTATAAATAACCTTGCAGCCGCTGGGCCTTGGATCCAATATTAGTTTTAAACCTAATTAAAACTATTTCCATAAAACAAAGATCCTATGAATAACAGCGCATAATGTTGTCCTGAATCAAATCAATATCCAATGTTTCCAAAAAAAACGCACAGTGTCTTAACAGATCATATAACCATAACTAGAACAGAATAAAACACAGCAGCTTCGGATGTCATGACATCGGCCTTGACATCAGGTAAAGGCCTGCACAAGGAGAACTTCATAACAGAATAATGCATGTCATGACACCAGATTTGACATGATAAAGACACTATTTGTTTTACCAAAAAATACAGCCAATCAACAACATCTACAGTTTGCATTATAAAGCCAAGGTTTATGGCTAACTTAAAGAAAGATGACAGACAATTAATAGGGTAAATGGCAAATTATTAAGATTAAAGGTTTATGATTAAAGAAATAGAATCGGGAAAAAATGAGATTTATGGGGGAGGGGACTCGCCTTGTTGCCAAGTGCCTACTTATCTCCTTATGGAGAATCAGAGTCAACGTAGTTCGGGGCACAGGGTTGTACGCCTTAGAATTTGATATGGAGGTGTTTGAAGTTGTTTTGTGCTTTGAAAGACATTTTGAGTTGCCTGATTGAAAAGGATGAAAATCCGTAGTTTGGTGCTAGTAGTTTGAAAAGGTTTGGGAAGTGTTTTAGGATTTGGGCGTACAACCCTGGTTTAATATGTTACCGTTAGTTGTAATAATCAATAGGTTTGATTACCATGGCTAACAGATTGAAGGGGAGGATTGCTAACCACTATAATTGATAGATTCGATTATCACGAATAGCAAATGAATGTATTTTAAATAATTTAATTTTATCGTTATCCCTTATAATCAATAGCTTTGATTAAAAATAATAACGAATTTTTTAAGATAAATAGGCTAATCATCGCAACCAATAAGATGGTTGAAACCCTTTAGCCAAATAATATGTATTTGAATTATATTACTTTAATTGCAATTAAATGATTGATTATTACCCATCGCGACCGATTAATACGGTCGAAGCGAATAATAAATTAAATCCTAACATTTTGGCCTAATGGCCAGTGGGATTGGGCAAACCCTAATATCTTTTATAACCGTCCTAGGGTTTTTTGTGATTTATAATTAAAGTTAAATTAATTAATCGGGATAGTCGGATAATCGGGAAAATAATTCTAAATACATATTACCCTAATCCTAATTTAATTTTACTATTAATCTTATTTGAAAAATTAAATCATATATATATAAAAAATAATTAAGAGTAATTATATAATTATATAAATAATATAATAATAATTAAACAAAACCTGGGCATCAATCTTGTGCTATTGCTTATTGATGGTGTACCATAGGACTTCATACTGGTTCCCTTAGATCGTCGCTAGTGACAATCCAGTGGTGGAGATGCGCCGGTGTATGGTGGTCCTCAAGAGACGCGCAGTGCAGGATTCATAGGTTAGCCATGACAATTGAAAATAAGAAAAACAATGTACATGACCTGGGGATCGAACCCAGGTCTTTTGATTTCCAACAATACTCCAAGCCAACTGCGCTGCGTCCAATTGATGTTAAAAGCATGATTCCAAATTATTATATATGAAAAAAAAACGCGAACTAAAATTCAAAACGAAAGAAGAGGCGCGCGGACTGTGTGTTCTTCTTTGTTGTAGCCGTTTGCGAATACCACCATGGCTATCCCTGCGAATTTGAACCAAAGAAAGCACAACAAATAAATAAATTACAAGGACATGGATCAACCTAAAATTACCTTCTGAGTTCGTTGGCGGCCACGGTTCTGGTTAATTCTTCCTCTATGGAAAAATCCCAAATTCAAGCTTCTAAACCCTAACAATGGTGGATTCTCAATTCTGTAAGCAAACTTCAATTGACCTATGCCAAAATCTTCATAACATCATCGATAACACATATATGCAACCAAATTATATTAACCACACATGAATAATTGAAATCGAAGCAAACTAAATTTCAACAAACTGTAGCACCAGGAGCGTGATTCTGCACGCGGCCGTCGGAGGTGGTAATGTCATTCGCTCCATAATACTTCCAGGATCATGTTAGGATCACTAAAACCGATTGAATCACCCTGCAACACCGAAATCAAAAATCACTTTTTTTGTATTTTTTTAGAATCCGGCCATTGTTCTTGGAGGTCCGAAAAACCACCCCCTTTGCATCTGCAATTTCTTAGTATATATATGAGACTAAATTAGGGTAACCAACTTGTAAGGAATCCAATCCAATATTGTTCTTTGATGGTGAAGATTTTGATTGAAAATTAGTTATCAAAGCTTTCTAAATTGATTCAAATGTCATCCAATATTTCTACTTATGGTGTGCACGAATTTGGACTGATTACATGACCTTTTGATGATTGGAATTGATTGGAAACAAAATAGAATCAAATCTCTTATATTTTCTATCAATTATTTGATTTAAACTAAGTTTTAAATGAATAAAAATTCACCAAAATTATAATAAAATCAATATGGTCGTGGCCTTGGGTTTGTAGGTTCCTAATAACCTTAATGTCAAGTTTGGGTCATAATAATATAGGCCCATTTGCAAAAATAATCATTTTGAACCACTTTTGTTTCACACATTTCCTTCAAAATTGCCCAACTTTGACGAGGCGTATCTCCCTCAATTTTTAAGGTATGGGAGAGTTCTAGGACTTTTTGGAAACCCCAAGATGTCCTCTATAAGCCACTTTGGAACATATATTTCATTTGGAGCTTTTATTGTCATACCCCAAAAATTTGCCCGCCTTAATTCTAACAGTTAAAACTTTGGTTTTATAATTTTTTTTCAATTTTACTAACATTTGTTTCGATTATTATTATTTTATCATGACTAACTATTAACATTTAACATTGTTAATTTTTATTATTGTTAATATTTGATAGGATTGGTATTAGGATTAATTAGGTGTATTTTTGTAATTAGGTTTTAGGATTTTAATATTATTAAGATTATTTTTATTAGTTTTAGTATTAGAATTTTTAGGTTTAGTTTATTTTGGGTTACTAGGTTAATTGTGCATTAGGCCCATTAGAAATAAGTCCCTAATTTATGCACTATAAAAAGAAAATATGTTGGCAGCCAAGGGGGGACGAATCCTAACCTTCTGTCGTGTGTCTCCTTCACCGACTAACATATAACCTGCACTGTACATACAAACTCCCCAACCATTATCTCTGCACCGAAATAATTCATAGAATAAACCAATATCTTATTTAACTTGTCAACTTTCCAAAGCTTTCATCAAAAGAAAAAAACGAGAAACAGAACTACACAAATCTCCGGATCATGATGAATGCATCGCCGCACTAAACAACCGCGAAGCCACCACACCAATGTGAACAACACCGCCGCGTGAACCAATCGGTCTCGAAGGCGCCTCCACTAACTAGCCAATCCACCGAGATGGGACAGATCTGCCGCGACTACATCACCACGATTCAAACGGAAACCGGTTCATCAACAGCCACCGCAAATCGGCGCTTCGACCACCGTTCTTGACGAAGCTTCTCGCACCGTTAGCAAACTCACGCCACCGACGCAACACCTACCATTTCCTTTTGTGAATTTCTTCGTTCTTTTCTCTTTTAATGCGCCTTTGGTATTTGCTTGGGTTGCTTGTTGATTTCATGTTGGATTGAAGTAAGGCATAATAGAAAGTTAAAATTTGGTTTATGGAGTTGTTTGGTTTTTAAGAAGAAGAAGGAGTAAATCGTGAACAGAGAGAGGGAAAGAGGATAATGGGTTGTTGTTGTTTTGTGACCTGTACTGGTTTTTTAACATATCATTACTTTCATTTGTTTTTTATAATATATAATATTACCACATGTCGCATTTTGGTTCATCAATTGTAAAAATAGAGAAAGTCCACTTTCTCTTTGATTTTTGTCTCATGGTAACGTGAATCTCTGCAAGGTGTAGTATGACTAAGGCTTGTTTGGATATGCTACCAAAATCAATTAATGTGTGCATATAGGAATAGTAAATACAAACATAACCTTAGAGATTGTTAATTTTGTTACTATATTACTTTTGTATCTCTTTCTTCATATTGCCTTTTTAATTTGGTTCATTATTATTATTATACAAATTTAATTAGACTAATTATATATAACATGCAAAAAATACAATATACTAAATTGATTAGTTCTTTCTTTTTAATATGTAAACAAATACACAAACATATACAATATAAAAAATAATACAAGATGTTAGGATTTAATTTATTATTCGTTCCGACTAAATCTATTAGTCGCAATGGTTAATAATCGATTAATTTAATTAATCAAATCCTATAAATCGAAATACATATTATTTTGCTAAATGGTTTTAACCAAAGCTATTGGTTACGATGATTAGCATTTTCCTTCCATCAAAATTCGTTATTATTTGTAATCAAATCTATCGATTATGAGGAGTAACGATAATTAAAATACACACATTTGCTATTCGTGATAATCGAATCTATCGATTATAGTGGTTAGCAATCCTCCCTCCAATCCGTTAGCCATGGTAATCAAACCTATTGATTATTGCGACTAATGGTAACAAATTAAAATCAGGGTTGTACGCCCAAATCTAAACAACATTCAAAACACTTCAAATCAAACTACGGATCTTCATCCTTATTCAAAACTATGACAGGCCATTCAAAAAGCCTTCAGACAACTTTCAACCATATCAAATCAAATTCTAATCCTAAGGGCGTACAACCCTTCCCCGAACCAAATAATTAGCCTTTAACTCTATTTACTGTCTGTCATCTTTCTTTATATTTCGCCACAAACCCTGATCATTAAAATGCAAACCATAGGAAAGGGTTGAGGGTGCCTAACACCTTCCCTCGACCTGAATATAGTATCTTACCCTGATCACTTAACTGCGCGAGGTTTCCTATTCGCCTTGGTAGAATAGGTGGCGACTCTAAAAGCTTAATTTTTAGGGCAGGTTGCTACAGCTGGCGACTCTGCTGGGGACAACTTAAATGGTGAATACTATGCTCCTATAGGTTTTAGGTTTTGGCAGGGTTTAGGTTTGGCAACTTTTTTTTAGGGTTTGGCTAACGTGCCTTTTTCAGGGTTTGTAATTATTTATTTTTTTATTTTTTTTAAAATTTTGTTTATTTATTTATTTTTATCTAAAAATATTTAATTATTTAGGATATGTTTATATCTAATCGCTTATGTGAATATATTTATATTTTACTGCCTGTTATATTTTTATATGCACTGCTGGATATTATGTCGTGTTAAAACCCTAAGTGTGGGAGTTAACTTTGAGATCAATAGGGGACATGAATCGCCTACGAGTCTCATTAATAACTCCACTCGGAGTGGGTTGAGTATTCGGAAATGTCCAAAACGAGGCTTGACTTTGTTGAGGGCAGGACTGGATACTTGGCTGATCTCTCCGAGAACCTACCCCAAAAATTCGAACCTCATGGATAAAATGAGTTGTTCTAAAATCCGAAGAGACAAAAAGTCTCGGAGGCTACGAACAACCCCATGAGACCTTCTAGAACCCTCCTATAAAAAGGTTGGCTCCCGAGAGCCGCTACGTCGAACCTATGAACTTATGTGATTATGTGCTATATGTATATATATGTGTTGATCATTTTTTTTATTATTTCTTTTTCCATTCATCATACATCAGGGGCATTCTTGCATCATATTTTATTCAAAAAAAAAAAAGAAAGAAAAAAAGATATCATACATATCATGCATGGCATACACATCATTTTCATGACATTAAGAGAAGATTCCTCTTCTATCTCCAGAACAAGGGACCATTGGGAAGGATAACCTAACATCCCGACCATATTATCCAACAAGATTTCAGCAGAAGAGATCAATGGATCAGCAAAAGCAACAGGGTGGCCAACGCACCTGGAGGTCCAAGCCAAAACGATCATTCACTCCGTTGTACATGCCATTATCTCAAGCTTTGCAACGTCTGCTCAGCCAGAACCTGGTAACTCTGCTGCCTCCATACTCAGCACCAGCTAACCCCGCTCCTGGGTACAAGCATCATGCTAGGTGCGCTTATCATTCAGATAGTCCTGGCCATGATACAGAGGATTGTGGGCCATTGAAGCACAAGATCCAAGATTTGATTGAAGAAGGGCTCATTGAGTTCGAAGATCCTCGCAAGTCTAATACCATAGGTGGCTAGAAGTAGGATTTCTTAGATCATTAGTTTTGTTTTCATTCGCAAGTTCTTTCCGTTTGTTTAAACATTAGTCTTACGACATATGCTGTGTACTTTACAATAATCATTAATGCATTGCTTACGTTTGTCTTGATTTACTCCTAGTGTTCCCACTATATTTAAAACTGCGTTTTTACTCGGTCTTCTTATTTGTGATATTCAACTCTAGTTAAAAGTTTTACACCTTTAGAGGGAGAATGACGAAAACGATACCACAATTTCATACACTACGCTTTCGAACAGACCGTGTTGACGATGTACAGGCATTGTTTCAATTCCTAAATAACGGAGATATAAGGATGTTAATCCCTTGTCAACCCCTTTGAGCCTAAAGAAGTAGGAGTTTTCCTTCATGTAAAATAAAACCCTTAATACATAACCTGGGGTAGGGTAGTTGCTCAGTTAACTTAATTATTCCAAGTTGTTCCTTTGAACATAATCACCGATGGTTCCCCGTCATCATTAAGTCTGGCAGTCAATATCCAAGAAGAAAAAAGAGAAAGCAATGCAAGGGCCTGCTAAGTCAAAACCTATTAAGGAGACTTAGGCAAAATTGGGGCATCCCGCTGACTATAGTTTTAAAACGAACAGTTCAGGCAAAAGTTAGGGATAACAAAGTCGAAAAGAGGTCACTATGTACCTTCGACAAAAGGAAGGATATTACAAAAAAGGAGAATGACTGCCTTTGCAGATAAACCTTTGGTTTTTGAACCATCATAAATATCAATGTTATAATTCCCAAAGTCTTTTGGAGCCTAAACGCATAGTCAACTGAGCATAGGACTGGAGAACATCACGAAGATGGGGATGGGTACAAATAAACTTTGAGCCTCTATCCTTTGTTTCTTTAAACCGTGAACCAGGCCACGTTACAACCCTTAAAAGTCCTAACTGAAACATGGTTAGTTCGAAAGCATACCGTTACCAGAGGTATCCCGACTCCTTAAGGTCTATTATAACTCTTGAGTTGATATCACTTTCTTAAAAAAAAAAAAAACTTCGTTTTACTAAAAAAAAATGTTTTTAAACTTTCAAGACAGACATATGCATTCGCATCTAATGAATTTCATTATAAAGTACACTTGCCTATGTAGATTCAAATGTTTAAACATCAGGGAGAAGTTGCATGGGGCATGGCTAATGGCTAAAAAAAAAAATCCTACTGACTGACGAAGTAGCGTTTAAAAGCTTGTCAAAAAAAAAAGAAACATCTCTTACGCATGACTGGGATGGCTAATGTGTACAGATGGCATAACTCGTCATTATCCCATTTACATGGGGCAATCTAATCAAGATCCATGGAATCTCTCAAGGACGCTGAATAGCCCATGGGGCAAGCCCATTACCTAGGGGCACGTTGCAAAGTTCATTCAGTGACAGATGGTGTCAATGCCACTCTCACATCCTTTTCAGGAACCTTTTTAGGATATTTCTCAATCTGTCCATATAGTCTTCTCTAAGACATGTTCAAATACTTTTTACCCTTTCCAGGAGCCTTTTTCAGACAGTCTTTTACAGACCCATCTTCCTATCCTTTCTATTTTCAAACCCTCTCAGATAGTCTTCTCTAAGACATATTCCTTTCTAAGAACCTTTTCTAGGTAGTCTTCTGTAAGACATCTCTTAACTTTTTCAGTTAGTCTTTTTAAGACATATTCAAACTTCTCTTATGCTTCCAAGAACCTCGTCAAACTTTGTTTAAAGTACAGAGTCTTAGCTAAGACAGTTCACCATCCTTTCTAGGGTGATCTTCTTCAAGATGTTTTTCCTAAGTTTTGTTTAAAACCCAACATTCCTTAAAACAGTCTTCATCCTCTATAGGAATATTTTTGACCCTCTGCACAAACATATCCCTTTGAGCTTTGTTTAAAGCGCAGTCTTGTCTAAGACAATTTCCCATCCTTTCCAAGGACCTCTTCAGGTAACTTTATAGAAGACATCATCTCATTCTGAGTACTCAGCAAATCACTGTCCGTCGGACGCGACCGAAACGCATGATTCATTCTGAAAAGCATCTGCTTCACATTCAAATCAACACTTAGCATCAAGGAGACCTCCAAATTGGCCTAATCAAAGACGATCATTCCTGATAAAGACTCTTGAATGGGGAAACCACATCTAGAGGGTTTTCCTAAAACAGGGGCATACAATCAAGAACCCTATTGACTAGGGGCATATCTTTCAAGAACTCAAACACCGGGGCAAGGCATATCAGGCAAGACATGGTGAAACTCGAGTTCTCTCTAAAGGTCCCTCCTTCAGATAAAGGGGCATGTCTCTCAAAATTTCTGATATCCGGGAAGTCACACTAGGAGCATTGTTGCATAATTGATCTTCCCACGCCTGTACTATTTACATCCCGCAGTGTGGGATAGGCATACATGCATAATTCTTATTTATTTTGAGAATCTCATTACATGACACATGCATCATGACATTGCATAAAACTAACACTGTATTTTCAGGTCATTTCATAATCGAAAGGATGTTATCATCCAATCACAGCGCAAATACGATCGTATCAACGATTCAATCTTAACAGATACAATTCTAATACCTCATTCCAAGTCTTTCTTCAAAGACAATCCAGAAGCAATCAAAGAATTTCTTACCCCTCCAGGTAGTCTTGTCCAAGACAATTATCCTAACCTTTTCAAGCAGTCTTGTGTAAGACATATCCTGACCTTTTCTAGGTAGTTTTGTTTAAAACATTCCACGACCTTTATAGGAACCTTTCTAGGTAGTTTTGTTTAAAATATTTCATAGCCTTTATATGAACCTTTCTAGGCAGTTTTGTTTAAAACATTCCACGACCTTTATAGGAACCTTTCTAGGTAGTTTTGTTTAAAATGCTTCGTATCCTTTATAGGAACCTTTCTAGGCAGTTTTGTTTAAAACATTCCATGACCTTTATAGGAACCTTTCTAGGTAGTTTTGTTTAAAATGTTCCATAGCCTTTATAGGAACCTTTCGGGGTAGTTTTGCTTAAAACGTCTCATGGCCTTTATAGGAACCTTTCGAGGTAGTTTTGTTTAAAACGTTTCATGTCCTTTATAGGAACCTTTCTAAGTAGTTTTGTTTAAAACGTCTCACGGCCTTTATAGGAACCTTTCTAGGTAGTTTTGTTTAAAACGTCCCACGACCTTTATAGGAACCTTTCTAGGTAGTTCTGTTTAAAACATCTTATGTCCTTTATAGGAACCTTTCTAGGTAGTTTTGTTTAAAACGTTTCATGTCCTCTATAGGAACCTTTCTAGGTAGTTTTGTTTAAAACGTCTTATGTCCTTTATAGGAACCTTTCTAGGTAGTTTTGTTTAAAACATATCGTGTCCTTTATAGGAATCTTTCTAGATAATTTTGTTTAAAACGTATCGTTCCCTTTATAGGAACCTCTATAGGTAAGTCTTGTTTAAGATATCCCGTATCCTATCTAAGAGCATTTCCAGGTGAGTCCTGTTTAAGACGTACCATAACCTTTCTAGGTAGTTTTGTTTAAAACGTATCGTATCCTTTATAGGAAACTTTCTAGGTAGTTTTGTTTTAAAAAAATATCGCGTCCTTTATAGGAACCTGCCTAGGTAGTTTTGTTTAAAACATATTGTGCCCTCTATAGGAATCTTTTTAGATAGTTTTGTTTAAAATGTATCGTATCCTGTCTAAGAGCCTTTCCAGGTGAGTCTTGTGTAAGACGTATCACATCCTTTCCAAAAACTTTTCTAGGTTAGTCTTGTGTAAGACGTATCCTAATCTCTCTAGATAGTCCTGTTAAGACGTTCATATCCTTTATAGGAATCGGTGTAGGTAGTCTTATTTAAGACACATTATGCCTTTCTAGGTAGCCTTCTTAAAATATTTATCCAATCTTTTCTAAGACATACCTTATTCTTTTAAAAGAACTCCTCAGTTAATCTTCTCCAAGAAATTCTTCCTAAGCATTGTTCAAAGCCTAAGCTTCTTCGCATCAACCGTCGATATACCCTATTCAGGAACCTCTCCAGGTAGTCTTATGTAAGACATTACTTTCTCTCTCCTCAGATACAATCAAATGATCCAGGTCTGAAAAGCATATGCTTTAGACAAGTATCTTGTCAAACAACTGGATGGCATCTATAAGCCCATCTCCCACAGAACTCCTTCCCTACGCAAGCAAATTTCAGGGCATTTCAGTGTCCAATCATCTTCTACCTCTTCAGGTCCAAGAAGATTGAACAGGGGCAACTGTCATACCCCAAAAATTTGCCCGCCTTAATTCTAACAGTTAAAACTTTGGTTTTATAATTTTTTTTCAATTTTACTAACATTTGTTTCGATTATTATTATTTTATCATGACTAACTATTAACATTTAACATTGTTAATTTTTATTATTGTTAATATTTGATAGGATTGGTATTAGGATTAATTAGGTGTATTTTTGTAATTAGGTTTTAGGATTTTAATATTATTAAGATTATTTTTATTAGATTTAGTATTAGAATTTTTAGGTTTAGTTTATTTTGGGTTACTAGGTTAATTGTGCATTAGGCCCATTAGAAGTAAGTCCCTAATTTATGCACTATAAAAAGAAAATATGTTGGCAGCCAAGGGGGGACGAATCCTAACCTTCTGTCGTGTGTCTCCTTCACCGACTAACATATAACCTGCACTGTACATACAAACTCCCCAACCATTATCTCTGCACCGAAATAATTCATAGAATAAACCAATATCTTATTTAACTTGTCAACTTTCCAAAGCTTTCATCAAAAGAAAAAAACGAGAAACAGAACTACACAAATCTCCGGATCATGATGAATGCAACGCCGCACTAAACAACCGCGAAGCCACCACACCAATGTGAACAACACCGCCGCGTGAACCAATCGGTCTCGAAGGCGCCTCCACTAACTAGCCAATCCACCGAGATGGGACAGATCTGCCGCGACTACATCACCACGATTCAAACGGAAACCGGTTCATCAACAGCCACCGCAAATCGGCGCTTCGACCACCGTTCTTGACGAAGCTTCTCGCACCGTTAGCAAACTCACGCCACCGACGCAACACCTACCATTTCCTTTTGTGAATTTCTTCGTTCTTTTCTCTTTTAATGCGCCTTTGGTATTTGCTTGGGTTGCTTGTTGATTTCATGTTGGATTGAAGTAAGGCATAATAGAAAGTTAAAATTTGGTTTATGGAGTTGTTTGGTTTTTAAGAAGAAGAAGGAGTAAATCGTGAACAGAGAGAGGGAAAGAGGATAATGGGTTGTTGTTGTTTTGTGACCTGTACTGGTTTTTTAACATATCATTACTTTCATTTGTTTTTTATAATATATAATATTACCACATGTCGCATTTTGGTTCATCAATTGTAAAAATAGAGAAAGTCCACTTTCTCTTTGATTTTTGTCTCATGGTAACGTGAATCTCTGCAAGGTGTAGTATGACTAAGGCTTGTTTGGATATGCTACCAAAATCAATTAATGTGTGCATATAGGAATAGTAAATACAAACATAACCTTAGAGATTGTTAATTTTGTTACTATATTACTTTTGTATCTCTTTCTTCATATTGCCTTTTTAATTTGGTTCATTATTATTATTATACAAATTTAATTAGACTAATTATATATAACATGCAAAAAATACAATATACTAAATTGATTAGTTCTTTCTTTTTAATATGTAAACAAATACACAAACATATACAATATAAAAAATAATACAAGATGTTAGGATTTAATTTATTATTCGTTCCGACTAAATCTATTAGTCGCAATGATTAATAATCGATTAATTTAATTAATCAAATTCTATAAATCGAAATACATATTATTTTGCTAAATGGTTTTAACCAAAGCTATTGGTTACGATGATTAGAATTTTCCTTCCATCAAAATTCGTTATTATTTGTAATCAAATCTATCGATTATGAGGAGTAACGATAATTAAAATACACACATTTGCTATTCGTGATAATCGAATCTATCGATTATAGTGGTTAGCAATCCTCCCTCCAATCCGTTAGCCATGGTAATCAAACCTATTGATTATTGCGACTAATGGTAACAAATTAAAATCAGGGTTGTACGCCCAAATCTAAACAACATTCAAAACACTTCAAATCAAACTACGGATCTTCATCCTTATTCAAAACTATGACAGGCCATTCAAAAAGCCTTCAGACAACTTTCAACCATATCAAATCAAATTCTAATCCTAAGGGCGTACAATCCTTCCCCGAACTACGTTGACTCTGATCCTCCATAAGGAGGTACGTAGGCACTTGGCAACAAGGCGAGTCCCCCTCTTCCAAACTCTAATCATGTTCAAATAATTAGCCTTTAACTCTATTTACTGTCTGTCATCTTTCTTTATATTTCGCCACAAACCCTGATCATTAAAATGCAAACCATAGGAAAGGGTTGAGGGTGTCTAACACCTTCCCTCGACCTGAATATAGTATCTTACCCTGATCACTTAACTGCGCGAGGTTTCCTATTCGCCTTGGTAGAATAGGTGGCGACTCTAAAAGCTTAATTTTTAGGGCAGGTTGCTACATTTATCTTGATCATATCTTCTTTGACAAAAAACTATTTCTGAAGGATGCCTGAAAATGACCTGTAATCTTTTGCATCATATCTCTTAAATGAAGCATTTCTAGTCTTGGCTTGTGAGAGACAAAGTTGTAGGAAATCCAATTTCCTACAAAATAGGCTTTGAGTGGGGAAATTTGGATGTTCCATGTGGAAGTTATGGTCAGTCAAAGTTGAGTTGACTTTCTCATAGAGAAACCCTAATTTGAACCTTTTTGTATTTGTTCATCTCTGAGTTTCTACTGATAAATCATGATCAACCTTTGATCAAATGATCTATATACACATCTATACTTGATGTTTGACCAATGATTAGAGGTTTGGATCATTCTTGGATTATGATTGACTTTAGGTTTAATCCAGTTGATTGTAGATCATGGAGTTGCTTGAGCAGGTAACCTTTGGAGTCGAGCCTTGACTTTTGCCATAGAGTTATCTTAGATCATTATGAACCATAGACCTTTGATTGAGAACATTATCTTATTGATCTCTCCAAGAGAACCTCAAACCCTAGCCTCAATAGGCTCTTAACTAGGAATGTTGTTTGGATAGAACCCCAATCTTTGAATCATTGTAGATGAAATGAAGGAGGCAAATTTTGGGGTATGACAGCTGCCCCTGTTCAATCTTCTTAAACTGGAAGAATCGGATAGGCATGATTGCCTGTCGCGATCTGAAGGTGGAAGATTATTGAACACTGAAAATGCCCTGAAATTTGCTGGTATAGTAGAATGTGGCGAACTTGTTTTGAGAAACAGGGAAAATAAATCCCTATTTGCGGAGAGGCATAACTCTATATCACTACCGAGGGACTAACCTGATACGAGTCAGCGAGAAGATTTGAAAGGGTATCACAGCCAAGGGACTAACGTGATAAGACATAACTTATAGGTCACGATTTGGATTGAAATTGAAATTGAAATTGAAATGAGTCTTGGTTACTTCCAAGGGACTAACGTACCAAAGAACTCGGTGCCATATCACTGCCGTGATAAGACGTAACGCAATAGGTCACGATTTGGATTGAAATTGAAATTGAAATTGAAATGAGTCTTGGTTACTGTCAAGGGACTAACGTACCAGAGAACTCGGTGCCATATCACTGCCGTGATAAGACGTAACGCAATAGGTCACGATTTGGATTGAAATTGAAGTTGAAATGAGTCTTGGTTACTGCAAATGGACTAACATACCAAAGAACTCGGTGCCATATCACTGCCGTGATAAGACGTAACGCAATAGGTCACGATTTAGATTGAAATTGAAATTGAAATGAGTCTTGGTTACTGCCAATGGACTAACGTACCAAATAACTCGGTGCCATATCACTGCCGTGATAAGACGTAACGCAATAGGTCACGATTTGGATTGAAATTGAAATGAGACTTGGTTACTGTCAAGGGACTAACGTACCAAAGAACTCGGTGCCATATCACTGCCGTGATAAGACGTAACGCAATAGGTCACGATTTGGATTGAAATTGAAATTGAAATGAGTCTTGGATACTGTCAAGGGACTAAAGTACCAAAGAACTCGGTGCCATATCACTGTCGTGATAAGACGTAATGCAATAGGTCACGATTTGGATTGAAATTGAAATTGAAATGAGTCTTGGTTACTGCCAATGGACTAACGTACCAAAGAACTCGGTGCCATATCACTGCCGTGATATGACGTAACACAATAGGTCACGATTTGGATTGAAATTGAAATGAGTCTTGGTTACTGCCAATGGACTAACGTACCAAAGAACTCGGTGCCATATCACTGCCGTGATAAGAGGTAACGCAATAGGTCACGATTTGGATTGAAATTGAAATTGAAATGAGTCTTGGTTACTGCCAATGGACTAACGTACCAAAGAACTCGGTGCCATATCACTGCCGTGCTAAGACGTAACGCAATAGGTCACGATTTGGATTGAAATTGAAATTGAAATGAGTCTTGGTTACTGCCAATGGACTAACGTACCAAAGAACTCGGTGCCATATCACTGCCGTGATATGACGTAACACAATAGGTCACGATTTGGATTGAAATTGAAATTGAAATGAGTCTTGGTTACTGCCAATGGACTAACGTACCAAAGAACTCGGTGCCATATCACTGACGTGATAAGACGTAACGCAATAGGTCACGATTTGGATTGAAACTGAAATTGAAATGGGATTGGAATAGGATTTGAAATGGGATTTGAATAAGGTTGGAATAGGATTGGAAATAGGATTAAAAATAGGGTTTGAAATAGGATTTGGAAAAAAGATTTGAAATAGGATTTGAAATGGGATTTGGAAGATAGGAGTTGGGAAATCAGTTTGGAATAGGAATTGACAAATCAGTTTGGAATAGGGGTTGGGAAATCAATTGTTTTGGAGACTCACAACTCATGGGTCGGAGACCATAGCATGTTAAATGTTTTACCACTCGCGGGTCGGAAACTGGGTTGATCACAACACGAGGGTTGGGAACCCATGACACCTGGGTTGGAAAACAGATTGATCACAACACGAGGGTTGGAAAACCACAACACGTGGGTCGGAAAATACACCTATCGCAACACGAGGGTTGAAACTGGGCTTTTTTTTTTGTAGTATGAGAATGCGCTAGATGATATGTATATGCTAATGTGTATGTATATGTTTATGAGTGAAATGAACGACAAGGTTGCTATCATCGGTAAGGTTACCAGGATACGTCAATCAGGCGATTGGAAAATAACACTCAGTAAGGTTACTGGCATCGGTAAGGTTACCGGGAAGCAGGTGGACCAGGTGGTTTTAGCACCAAAGTTTTGAATTGGATGTTTTGATGTATGGGATAATGCTTATGCATATGTTGATTGATGTAATGAGTGGAGCGAAATAATGTCTTCTACGAGACTAACTGGAAAGGTCTTAGGAATGGATATGAAGATTTGTCTTTAAATAAGACTACCTGAAAGGGTTCTTAGCAAAGGATGAGGAATGTCTTAAAGAAGACTACATGGGAAGGCTGAAAAATGTATAAGAAGGTTCTTGGGAAGGACAATGAAATGTCTTAGAAAAGACTACCTAAAAAGGTACTTGAAAAAGATGATGGATGTCTTAGAAAAAGCCCCCTAAAAAGGTTTTTAGAACGTCTTAACGAAGACCACTTGAAGAGGTTCCTAAAAAGGATGATGAATGTCTTAGAAAAAGATCATCTAGAAAGGCTCGTAGAATGTCTTAAAGAAGACCACCTGAAAAGGTACTTAGAAAGGATGATGAATGTCTTAGAAAAAGATCATCTAGAAAGGCTCGTAGAATGTCTTAAAGAAGACCACCTGAAAAGGTACTTAGAAAAATAATGTCCTGAAGAAGACTTCCTAGCAGGGTATGGTGTAATGCATCAACCAATGTATGCAATGCATGAGTTATATGTATTTGCATGATGCTTCAATGATAGGTTGTTAACAACCAAAGCGTGTATAGCTTGCTAATGTTGTAAGGTTGTTGGGTGCTAGCGCGATTTCCCAATACCTGTTTCTTGAACTTTGCAGATTGTAGTTAGGAGATAGATTGATTCGAGGTTGTAAAGTACGAAGATGCCTTTTACTTTTGTTGTGCGTCTTATGGACTTGATATTTATTGCCCCAATATTTTCGTGGGAAAGGATGCTTAGGATCTCCAAGTCATGAAGGGAGATTCCCCAGGAAATAACCTTGTCATATGCTTCGACATTTAGATTGAAGGGTACGCCCCTGATTTCCAGGATATGGAGGGTTAGCCATGTTGTTCTATCCTTTTGAATTTGAATTCGTCCCATGTTTGACATGCCCCTGATTGAGATTGCTTCGAGATGTGACCCAAGTCAATCGGACCTTAGGGAGGATGCCCCTAGTAAATAGGATCTTTGATTGTAATCCCCTATAATCATTGAGGTTTTGCCCCTGTTTAGGAAAACCCTCTGGACGTGGTTTCCCCATGCAAGAGTCTTTATTAGAAATGGCCATCTTTGATTTACCAATTTTGAGATCTCCTCGATGCTAAGTGTGTATTCATAGATGGCGTTGTACCCTTTGAAAAGCAATCCTAATGTAATGCGTATGCAAGTTTTGAAATCGAAGTTTGTTAGGAATTAGGATTGGATGATTAGAAATGAATGTTTGAAGTTGCGTAGTGATTAGAAATGGTTTTAACAAACTTAGGAGTCGGTATAACAAATCCTGCTTAATATGCCTTCATAGTTAACCTTGCCTCAATTAGGACTTTTGAATGTTGTAACTTGGCTTGGTTCGTGGTTTAAGAAACAATGGATATAAGGCTCAGAATTTATTTAGCCCACCCCTTTCTCCTTAATGTTCTCCAAGTCCTGAAAATTCTCTTAATCCAATAAATGTGCTTTGTTTGTAAGACAATCGTCTCAGTTCTGATGTTGGGCAGAAGCCTTAGTAGAGACCCAAGCATTGATGGTAAAATTGTTGTAAAGATCTAAGCATAGATGACAAGCTTCGATGATTTAGAAGTCACAAGATTGTGCTTTGTGTTTTGCTTTTGCTTTGTTTTTACCCCTTATTTTGCATGAACCAATTCCTTTGAGTTTGATCCATCGGGATGCCCTAATTTTGCCTAAGTCGTTCTGTTTTCTTTCATGGAATTTTCCATTTTGACTTAGCAGGCGTTTTCTTCTTCTTCTTTTTTTTTTGAATATTGATCATGGGATATTGAATGTTGTGGCTGCCATGTTGGTCTGGATTTGCGAGCTTCGACTTTGATATGTCCTCGATCTTGGATGATGTATTGAGGAAGAAGATGTTGTGAATGTTATCCCCATTGCTTCCTCAATCTTGGATGAACGCGAGGAAAAAGATATGCTTGAAACTTTGCTTGATCCTTATGCTTGAACTTTGCTTATATTGACTGATTCTCTTGACAACCAAAATACGCCATTGAATTAATTGAAATCTACCCTGCCCCTGGTTAAACTAAAGGTTTATTTGAAAAGTAAAAACAAACTCCAACTCCTGGCTCGAGGGGGTAACGAGGGATTGACATCCTTATATCTCCATTGTTTGGGAATTGAAACAATGCCTGTACATCGTCGGTTCGGTCTTACCTTGAAAGCATACGTTTAGCGAGATTTAGTTATTTGTATTCGTCATTCTCCCTCAAGTTTGTTAATGATTGAAAGTCGAAATGGAAATAGAATAGGAGGGTGCGAGTAGAAAGTCGTAGTAGTGAGCGAATGAAGCGAATGAATTGATTTCAGAATATGCATGATTATTTTATTGAATTACTATTCGAAAGGTACACCGTTTTACATTAAATAACATTTTGTGATCGTAGAGGTTACAACTTGAAATGATAAACCTATTGATCCTAAGGGCAATCTCCTTTGTGAGTCTGTTGACCATATTCTACTCCTTAGCTCATGGACTTGTAGAAGTAAAGGGTAATCTCGAATTCTCCTTGGGCACGTCAAACTTGTCGGGCATAAATTAGTAGCGGTGGGTTTTCGTCGTATCGGAACTTCATGAGTTTCCTTTGACTGAACCTCTTTTGCTTTTCCTAAGGATAGCATCACACCATTCGCAACATTCAGAATTTGTAGATCGATAAAGAAAGCTTATGGCCCTTTTGCCCCTTGGCGTGGGGTTAACACATGTCGCTTTCCTTCCATTGTTGTTATGCATCTTCGTTTAGGGTATTGCCCTAGTTGGGATGATCCTTGCCCCCTAGGTTATCGTATAGTGTCCTTGTAAATTTGATGTGTTCTAAGATGAACCCCTTTATGGCTAGCTACCCCTTGAGTGTATCTATGAGGGAACTCTTTTGTTGAGCTACCTTGCTTGACGGTAACCTTTGTTGTATTTATAATCTTGTTTTGAAAAGGCATGAACACGTGGTTGGCATAGTGGAAGACATCCTCTTTTTTGTAGTAAGGCCTGGCGTTCTCCATGATTCATCCTCCTTTCTCCATAGTTGATAATCCTCTTTGGTCTTCTTCGTGAGTATCGGGAAATTGGCTAGCATGGTAAGTGTGGATGCAGGCGAAGATGCAAAGGTAAATGTAAATGTATGAATGCATGAAAAATGAAAATGCATGCGTATGCAAAGGACTCCTTTCCTTTTTTATTATAACTCCTTGTATGTAATGCAATGCGGTCGTGCGATAGATATAATCCTAAGGATAGCCTATACGGATTTAGGGATGACATTAGACTCTAATGAAATACTTGCAAGCTAGATATTATGACACGTTAATCGGAATCCCTTAGATTAAGGGATACGTGGAAAGTAGCAGCTGATGACCGTTCAGGATAGTCAGCAAGTCTCATGACCTTCGAGAGGTCGTTTGACGTGTACTTACGAAGTTGTCCCTCGTGGGAAGGTTCTCTATGTGGAACGCAACCTATCTAAGGCCGATATTGGAGAAAATGAAATCCCTACAGGCTAGGAATTAAAGATGTATAAATGGGAATTCAAAACCCTACAAGTTAGAGGGTGCGCGGGAATAAACACGGGGTGACCATTCAAGACAGTTACCAAGTCTCATGGCTATCGAGAGACCAATCGACATGCGTTGACGAAGATGTCCTTCGTGGGAAGGACACGTAGTTGTAAAAATTACAAAGATGTAAAAAAGCAAATCCCTACGGGCTAGGGAGTGCATAGGAGCAAGCATAGAGGGACCGTTCAAGACAGTCACTAGATCTCATGGTCATCGAGAGGCCAATCGACGTATGCTAACGAAGATGTCCTTCGTACGAAGGACACGATTTTAGGAATAGGATCCCTATAGGCTGGGGAATGCGTAGAGGGAAGCACAGGGTGACTATTCAAGACAGTCCCAAGGTCGCATGGCCATCGAGAGGCCAATCGACGTGCATTAATAAAGATGTCCTTCACGGGAAGGACGCGTATTTATAGAAATACAAGAATACAAAAGGAAAGTCCCTACAGGCTAGGGAATGCATAGATGGCGATGTCCTTCGTGGGAAAGACATGGTCTTAGAAAATAGAGTCCCTATAGGATAGGGAATACGTAGGGATACCTGCAAAATTGAAACAGATAGATACTCGAAGTATATAAATTGCAAACATATAATAAGCAAAGAAGCACAAAAGTCCTAGGTTCATAGGTTCGACGTAGCGGCTTTAGGGAGCCTACCCTTTCCATTGGTATGTCCTAGACACGGGTCTCATGGGGTCGTTCGTAGCCTCCGAGACTTTTTGTCTCTTTGGATTTTAGAACAACTCATTTTATCCAATGAGGTTCGAATTTTTGGGGTAGGTTCTCGGAGAGATCAGCTAAATATCCAGTCCTGCCCTCAACAAAGTCAAGCCTCGTTTTGGACATTTCCGAATATTCAACCCACTCCGAGTGGAATTATCAATGAGACTCGTAGGCGATTCAAGTCCCCCCTGATCTCAAAGATAACTCCCACGCTTAGGTTTAACAGCAATTTTATATATCCCAAAATATAAAAAAACAACAATGATATATAGGCAACTAAAGCAAACATTTATTTAAATTACAGTAAAAATAAATAAGTAAAAATTGCTGTAAATAGATATCGATAAATAAACAAATGAATTTAAATTTGAATATTTAAAAACAAACTAACCTCGAAGTCCAGCCGCTTATAATTTGAAAATATAGTACGACAGTAATTAAATAAAAATTTAAATTACTGTAATTTAAAGCTGTAAATAAATAAATAAAATTAAATTTAAATATTTAAAGGACTAACCTCAAATCCGGCTGCTTATAATTTAGACAATGCATTAAAGTAGCAAATATTTAAATAAATAGATATTTATTTAAATTACGTAAATAAACAGAATTGCGGTAAATCAATGAAATGGCAAATAAATAAATAAATAATTATAATTTATAAAAAACCATAAACCCTAAAAATGGCAAATTAGCCAAACCCTAAAAAGAATTCGCCAAAACCTAATGATTTTGCCAAAGACCTAAACCCTGCTAAAACCTATAGGAGCATAGTAATTCACCATTATAGTGCTTCCCCAGCAGAGTCGCCAGTTGTAGCAACCTGCCCTAAAAATTAAAGATTAGAGTCGCCACCTATTCTACCAAGGCGAATAGGAAACCTCGCGCAGTTAAGAGATCAGGGTAAGATACTATATTCAGGTCGAGGGAAGGTGTTAGGCACCCTCAACCCTTTCCTACGGTTTGCATTATAAAGCCAAGGGTTATGGCTAACTTAAAGAAAGATGACAGACAATTAATAGGGTAAATGGCAAATTATTAAGATTAAAGGTTTATGATTAAAGAAATAGAATCGGGAAAAAATGAGATTTATGGGGGAGGGGACTCGCCTTGTTGCCAAGTGCCTACGTATCTCCTTATGGAGAATCAGAGTCAACGTAGTTCGGGGCACAGGGTTGTACGCCTTAGAATTTGATATGGAGGTGTTTGAAGTTGTTTTGTGCTTTGAAAGGCATTTTGAGTTGCCTGATTGAAAAGGATGAAAATCCTTAGTTTGGTGCTAGTAGTTTGAAAAGGTTTGGGAAGTGTTTTAGGATTTGGGCGTACAACCCTGGTTTAATATGTTACCGTTAGTTGCAATAATCAATAGGTTTGATTACCATGGCTAACAGATTGAAGGGGAGGATTGCTAACCACTATAATTGATAGATTCGATTATCACGAATAGCAAATGAATGTATTTTAAATAATTTAATTTTATCGTTATCCCTTATAATCAATAGCTTTGATTAAAAATAATAACGAATTTTTTAAGATAAATAGGCTAATCATCGCAACCAATAAGATGGTTGAAACCCTTTAGCCAAATAATATGTATTTGAATTATATTACTTTAATTGCAATTAAATGATTGATTATTACCCATCGCGACCGATTAATACGGTCGAAGCGAATAATAAATTAAATCCTAACATTTTTCCCTAATGGCCAGTGGGATTGGGCAAACCCTAATATCTTGTATAACCGTCCTAGGGTTTTTTGTGATTTATAATTAAAGTTAAATTAATTAATCGGGATAGTCGGATAATCGGGAAAATAATTCTAAATACATATTACCCTAACCTAATTTAATTTTACTATTAATCTTATTTGAAAAATTAAATCATATATATATATATACAAAATAATTAAGAGTAATTATATAATTATATAAATAATATAATAATAATTAAACAAAACCCGGGCATCAATCATGTGCTATTGCTTATTGATGGTGTACCATAGGACTTCATATTGGTTCCCTTAGATCGTCGCTAGTGGCAATCCAGTGGTGGAGATGCGCCGGTGTATGGTGGTCCTCAAGAGACGCGCAGTGCAGGATTCATACGTTAGCCATGACAATTGAAAATAAGAAAAACAATGTACATGACCTGGGGATCGAACCCAGGTCTTTTGATTTACCAACAATACTCCAAGCCAACTGCGCTGCGTCCAATTGATGTTAAAAGCATGATTCCAAATTATTATATTTGAAAAAAACGCGAACTAAAATTCAAAAAGAAAGAAGAAGCGTGCGGACTGTGTGTTCTTCTTTGTTGCAGCCGTTTGCGAACACCACCATGGCTATCCCTGCGAATTTGAACCCAAGAAAGCACAACAAATAATCAAATTACAAGGACATGGATCAACTTAAAATTACCTTCTGAGTTCGTTGGCGGCCACGGTTCAGGTTAATTCTTCCTCTATGGAAAAATCCCAAATTCAAGCTTCTAAACCCTAACAATGGTGGATTCTCAATTCTGTAAGCAAACTTCAATTAACCTATGCCAAAAGCTTCATAACATCATCGATAACACATATATGCAACCAAATTATATTAACCACACATGAATAATTGAAATCGAAGCAAACTAAATTTCAACAAACTGTAGCACCAGGAGCGTGATTCTGCACGCGACCGTCGGAGGTGGTAATGTCATTCGCTCCATAATACTTCCAGGATCATGTTAGGATCACTAAAACCGATGGAATCACCCTGCAACACCGAAATCAAAAATCACTTTTTTTGTATTTTTTTTAGAATCCGACCATTGTTCTTGTAGGTCCGAAAAACCACCCCCTTTGCATCTGCAATTTCTTAGTATATATATGAGACTAAATTAGGGTAACCAACTTGTAAGGAATCCAATCCAATCTTGTTTTTTGATGGTGAAGATTTTGATTAAAAATTAGTTATCAAAGATTTCTAAATTGATTCAAATTCCATCCAATATTTCTACTTATGGTGTGCACAAATTTGGACTGATTATATGACCTTTTGATGATTGGAATTGATTGGAAACAAAATAGAATCAAATCTCTTATATTTTCTATCAATTATTTGATTTAAACTAAGTTTTAAATGAATAAAATTCACCAAAATTATAATAAAATCAATATGGTCGTGGCCTTGGGTTTGTAGGTTCCTAATAACCTTAATGTCAAGTTTGGGTCATAATAAGATAGGCCCATTTGCAAAAATAATCATTTTGAACCACTTTTGTTTCACACATTTTGTAACGCTTGGGAAAATAAGTATATACTTAATTTGGACGTTTGTGACATCTATTGGAATTATACCGTTTTTGGAGTTGTTTCAGTCGGTATTAGTTCGGGATGGCGGACTAATATTTAATTGAAGGTTTTCATATTTTTTTGGTACCGGAAATATTAGTAAGGTAATATTCCGTGTTTTGGGGCGTTTGAACGATATTTGAGCGTAGGGGCATTTTGGTCATTTCCGCGAGGAAGATATTTTCTTTATAAAGGAAAAAGATAGAAAGAAAAAGAAAGGAAAGAAAAAGGAAAGAAAGAAGAGAAGGAAGAGAAGAGAGAAAGAAGAAGAGGAAAAGAAGGAAAAAGTGTGGATTGGTGGATTCTCAACCGAATCGAGTTCCGATCGTTGCTATAGCAAGGTAAGGGGGTGAATCTAATTTATCTTGGATGTATGATTCTTATAGTCTTGTTCTTGTTCTTGTCCTTGTTCTTTTCTATGTTTGGATAAAAATGGTGGATTGTGAGTTTTGTGAGTTTAGAAGTTATAAACATGATTTTGTGGTGTGTATGTGTAGTGTGATGATAGATACCTTCATTGATCATGTTTGTTTTCCATTACCATGGCTTGTTTGAGTTTGGAGATAAAGTTAGGTTTTGAGTTAGAGTGATGAATCAACCATGAAAAGTGTGATAATAGGTTGTTTCTATGGTTTGTATGTGTTGTATTGGTGTTGTAATGATGTTTTGGAGTGGTTTTGGTGGGTATAGGGGGCCTGGAACAGTTCTGGTGCGTTCTGGTTTTTTCTGGGTTTACGCAGGTCCGCTGAGCGGAGGTGGGTCCGCTGAGCGGAGGTCCTGTTGCAGAAAATTCTCTGCCGAGGTCCGCTGAGCGGAGCTGAAGCGGATGACAGCTTTTTCAGTTTTTCCAAAACTTCGAAACTTCGTAACTCTTGAACCGTAACTCCGATTTTGTCACCGTTCGAAGCGTTGGAAAGCTAACGCAATAACCTATATTATTATCTAATTAAATGATTCATAGTATGTAGTATTCCATTATTTTTATTAGGATCAAGTGATGAGTTGTGTAGTGTGTTCAATTATCCAAACTTTGAAACCTTGTAACTTTTGATTCGTAGCTCCGTTTCGTACGCCGTTCGAAGTGTTAGGAAGCTAGTTGGATGTTCTATATGATAGTATAGGCTTGGTTATCGTGTTATTGAATGGTTATGAGGTGTTGTTGATGAAAACACATAATTGTTTATATGCGCGATATGATTGGTAAATAATCATAGTGCTTGGTTGTAATTGTTAATGATGTAGGATGTAGTAGTGGTTGGTTGATTTTCATAAATGGTTTTGTGAACTAGTGCATGATAAATCATAATGATGCATTGATGAAGTTGTGGGCCGATGGCCAATATTAATTTGATGTGTATAAGTGTGTCATACGTTCATCTATGCCGATGTGGCCAGTATGTTTGAACGGTGAATGTGTGCTGTGTGCTTATTAATGCCTGTGTGGTAATTATGGTGTGATGTAATTGATAACGATGTTATTAATTGGTGATGTATCCTTTTGGATAGAATATAAACGGTGTAACGTGGGTATGTGACCGTGTTATATTGTTGATGATGTTGTTGTCGTGTAATAGAGTCATATATTTGCACAGCATAACATTTCATTACGTTAATGGCGGAATGCTATTAGCAGGTGGCCTGAATTGGCAATTATTACCAGTGGGGGCTTAATGCGCGGTAAAAAGGTGTATTTGCCCGAGTGGCAAGAGGTCATCAGTGGGGGCTAAATGCTCGATGACGTTTAGTCGTAGCTTGATGCTCGACAAAGGTGTATTTTCCTGAGGGAAAGAAGTCCCAGCATAATGCTCGGCAAAGGTGTATTTGTCATAATGACAAGGGGAGTTTTACTCCGGATTTGGTACCACATGCATATGCATAGTTGAGTCTCATTCATCATTGTCTGTCTTTATAATTATGTTATCATTCATGTGTCACATTACTTATATATTGATTGTGGTTGAATGAGTGGATTACTTTGTTGTATGATTATTGATGATACTTGTTGGCATTACTATAATTGTCATGCTTTCATTATGAATTATATTCTCACCCTTCTGCTGATTTGATGCTTGAGTGGCATCCTGCAGATTAGCCGCTTTGGGAGTCTTTTGGAAGAGGTAGTTCTCCAGTTGGTCTTGTCGGTCGCTCTGATACGTAACACCGGGGAGTCGGGAGTCTGTTGTTATTTATTTATATATGACTCTTTGAACATGTATATGTGTTTAATGTGTTGATGTGTATTGTAAACACTTTATTTTGGAAAACTCCTCTTTGAGAGTGAGAGATATATGTATATATATATGTTCATATCTTCCGTGTGTTATGTATCATTTTATTGGCAGGTGTGTATGCGTTTGGCATCGTTGATGTCCGTTTATTTTCCAGGTGTTTGTTTGGTTACTTAGTGTAACATCCTGATTGTGTTGTATGAAATTTTAATACTCTGATATTTTCTTGCCTAAATGCTTTGGGTAGAATTGGGGTGTTACATTAGTGGTATCAGAGCAGGTCGGTCTGTCCGGCCAGTGTTGTCTAATGTTGTTTAATTCCTCAGTACGTGATAAGTGTGTGGAGCACTGTCAGTACTTGTTGTGCCTCTAGCCGGTTGTATGCAGGAGTGGTTTGCAGCTAAGTGGGGGAGAACATATGCTTCTCGGATATGTTTCAGTTGCAAGATGTTAGTATGCTACTGAGGGCAGCAGTACTAGTGTTGTTGGAATTTGTTGTTTTCTGAAGTGAAGGCGACTTGGACTTAAGACTTTGGTTGTTAATCAAGTTGGAGTGTCTCGGAGTAGATTTTGGTTATTTCTAAGGAATGGAATTTAGAGAGTTGTGATGTTCTAACGCTGCTGATGCACTATGAAGTTGTTGTTTGAGTAGCCTTGTGTGAGGTGTCTTTGTTGGATCAATGATTAAGGAAAGTATTGTGGTAGACTTTGTTGTAGGAGTTATTGACGTTGTTGGAAACATTTTGGAACTCGAGTGAGAATTAGGAGTATGAAGAGTTGAGTAGGATCTCGGGAATTTTATTCTTGGGATTTGTTAGAAGTGTTTTGGTACGTAGCTACCGGACGTCGGTGTTAGCTGGTTCAGATGATCTTGAGAGATTTGTGAATTATGGAATCATAGTGCTTCTGTGCTATGAGCAAAAGTTTGCTGGAAAAGAATATTATTAATGTTAGTACTGATAGTTTATACTCTATTATGATTGTCGGCTACCTATTGACAAATTGAGGACTTGATCACCCTTAATCTCTTGTTGATAGTAGACGGGATCGTATTGGACGTGATAGGCTTATCTGGCTAGTTTGATAATATTGGAAGTGAATGATTCGGTGCAAGGTGGTACGACGTTGTTTATGTTGTCGACGACTTTGGATGTCCTTGAGAAAGAGCAATTGTGGGAATTGCGGATAGTTGCGCATTTGTATAAGTATTTCTTGAAGGATTAATTAATTCATCGTTGAAAAGAGGAATTCTGTCTTGGAGTTCTATTTTGACGGATTTAGTTCCTAGAACTATTGTTGTGTCGAGGGTTCCGTATCGGATGCCATCTTTTGAGTTGAAAGAGTTGAGGAGTCGACTTAAGGATTTCCTGAGAAGAGGTTTGTTCGTTCGAGCGTGTTGCCGTAGGGTGCGCGTGTTTTGTTGGTTAAGAAGGAAGGTTCTATGAGGCTTTGTGTCGATTTTAGACAATTGAGAAAAGTGACAATTAAGGAAAAGTATCCACTTTCGAGGATTGATATTTTGACGGATCAAGTTGGTTGGAGCTTGTTTGTTTTGCAAGTTTGATTTGAGGTATGGGTATCATCAGTGTGAAGATGATCATGCTAAGTTTTTGAGAATTGTTTTGTCCGTGTTGGGAAGAAGAAGTTGTTTGCCAAGTTTCCTTATGTGAGTTTTTGGTTGAGTGAAGTGAATGTTCAAGGGGTAAGTGGTGGTTTATGCCTTTATGCGAGTTAAGATTTTTGAAAGGATTTATCTGTCACCAGATTTAGAGTTGGAAGTTGTTATTTCTGTTTGGGAAATTTGAAGGCACTAATTATTCGGATCGAGATTTGTGTGTGTAAGTGACTACAAGAGTTTGAAGCATTTGTTTGAACAGAACGAGTTGAATATGAGAACCATTGCATACGTCTATGTCGATGATTCGAGTATTGTGATTGTTGAAACAGTTGTGAGATTTGAGTTTGGTTCGTAAAGTGACTTCTTCAGGTGTTGAGCTTTATAGGTGAAAGCTTACTTATGGTATTCTTGATGAGATTAGAAAAGGTCATAAATCGGATTTGAATGGGTTGATAAGATGACATTTATTAGTCAAAGATAAAGATGGTGATCTTCGGATTGATAAGAGCAATGTCATGGGATGTCATGATCAAGGTTGTATTCCTAATGTTCGGATTTGAAAAGAGGACTTTGGATGGAGTGCGTCATAGTGATTTGAGTATTCATCCTGATGCTACTAAGAGATATCAAGATTTGAGAAGGTCATTTTTAGTGGCAAGGTAATGAAGGAGGATATGAAGGGATTTGTTTATTTGTGTTTGACTTGTCAGGAGTCGTCTGGTTTCATGTAACTGTTATCCATTCCTGAGTAGAAGTGGAATAGCATTTCTATGGATTTTGTTTCTGGTTTGCCAAGGACGTCGAGTAATTGTGAGGCGATTGGGGTCATTGTGGATATATTGACGAAATCTGCTCACGTTATTTCGATAAGAATGGATTAACCGATGGAAGTACTTGCAAGTTGTATATTGGTCAGACTGAGAGGACGATTTGGTCACTTAAGGATCTATGAGGGCTTGTGTTGTGAAACAAGGATGTGTTTGGATTAGCTTTTTGCCTTTGATTGGATAATACAAAGACTTTTGTCTGGTGTGCAAGCTGACACAGCAGATTAAGAGGTTGAGTATGTTAAGAGAGAACAATGAGTTTCTGGTGAATACTAGAAGGAGCTGGAAGATGGTTATGGAATTGGTAAATCTGTTTGTTGTGGGAAATCAGAGTGCGCATCGGAAGCGTGAAATGACGCGGTTCGTATGTGTTTGAATTGTTAGAGTTCAAATTATGGACAGTGGATGTGGTAGGAGTTATAAGACCACCAGATGTTTTGGTTACATGTTTGACTGCTATGTCTTGGCATGGTTATTTGGATGTTGTGCGACCGGGTTGTTGTCTGTGTCTTGGTTATATCTTGTGTTTTGGTGTTAGTCGATGAGTGCATTGTATGGGCATTGCATCTCGTTGCCATTGTTGTGTTTTGGTTGTTTTGCTTTTAGCTAGAGTAATTCGTTGTTTGGCGCTGATTGTGTCGTTGCTTTCGTGGCTTGATAGTTGGTTAGTCGGAGGCGAGAGCGTATCCAAGTTCATTTGTGTTTGGGATATTTCCGAGGACGGAAATCTTCTAAGTGGGGGAGAGTTGTAACGCTTGGGAAAATAAGTATATACTTAATTTGGACGTTTGTGACATCTATTGGAATTATACCGTTTTTGGAGTTGTTTCAGTCGGTATTAGTTCGGGATGGCGGACTAATATTTAATTGAAGGTTTTCATATTTTTTTGGTACCGGAAATATTAGTAAGGTAATATTCCGTGTTTTGGGGCGTTTGAACGATATTTGAGCGTAGGGGCATTTTGGTCATTTCCGCGAGGAAGATATTTTCTTTATAAAGGAAAAAGATAGAAAGAAAAAGAAAGGAAAGAAAAAGGAAAGAAAGAAGAGAAGGAAGAGAAGAGAGAAAGAAGAAGAGGAAAAGAAGGAAAAAGTGTGGATTGGTGGATTCTCAACCGAATCGAGTTCCGATCGTTGCTATAGCAAGGTAAGGGGGTGAATCTAATTTATCTTGGATGTATGATTCTTATAGTCTTGTTCTTGTTCTTGTCCTTGTTCTTTTCTATGTTTGGATAAAAATGGTGGATTGTGAGTTTTGTGAGTTTAGAAGTTATAAACATGATTTTGTGGTGTGTATGTGTAGTGTGATGATAGATACCTTCATTGATCATGTTTGTTTTCCATTACCATGGCTTGTTTGAGTTTGGAGATAAAGTTAGGTTTTGAGTTAGAGTGATGAATCAACCATGAAAAGTGTGATAATAGGTTGTTTCTATGGTTTGTATGTGTTGTATTGGTGTTGTAATGATGTTTTGGAGTGGTTTTGGTGGGTATAGGGGGCCTGGAACAGTTCTGGTGCGTTCTGGTTTTTTCTGGGTTTACGCAGGTCCGCTGAGCGGAGGTGGGTCCGCTGAGCGGAGGTCCTGTTGCAGAAAATTCTCTGCCGAGGTCCGCTGAGCGGAGCTGAAGCGGATGACAGCTTTTTCAGTTTTTCCAAAACTTCGAAACTTCGTAACTCTTGAACCGTAACTCCGATTTTGTCACCGTTCGAAGCGTTGGAAAGCTAACGCAATAACCTATATTATTATCTAATTAAATGATTCATAGTATGTAGTATTCCATTATTTTTATTAGGATCAAGTGATGAGTTGTGTAGTGTGTTCAATTATCCAAACTTTGAAACCTTGTAACTTTTGATTCGTAGCTCCGTTTCGTACGCCGTTCGAAGTGTTAGGAAGCTAGTTGGATGTTCTATATGATAGTATAGGCTTGGTTATCGTGTTATTGAATGGTTATGAGGTGTTGTTGATGAAAACACATAATTGTTTATATGCGCGATATGATTGGTAAATAATCATAGTGCTTGGTTGTAATTGTTAATGATGTAGGATGTAGTAGTGGTTGGTTGATTTTCATAAATGGTTTTGTGAACTAGTGCATGATAAATCATAATGATGCATTGATGAAGTTGTGGGCCGATGGCCAATATTAATTTGATGTGTATAAGTGTGTCATACGTTCATCTATGCCGATGTGGCCAGTATGTTTGAACGGTGAATGTGTGCTGTGTGCTTATTAATGCCTGTGTGGTAATTATGGTGTGATGTAATTGATAACGATGTTATTAATTGGTGATGTATCCTTTTGGATAGAATATAAACGGTGTAACGTGGGTATGTGACCGTGTTATATTGTTGATGATGTTGTTGTCGTGTAATAGAGTCATATATTTGCACAGCATAACATTTCATTACGTTAATGGCGGAATGCTATTAGCAGGTGGCCTGAATTGGCAATTATTACCAGTGGGGGCTTAATGCGCGGTAAAAAGGTGTATTTGCCCGAGTGGCAAGAGGTCATCAGTGGGGGCTAAATGCTCGATGACGTTTAGTCGTAGCTTGATGCTCGACAAAGGTGTATTTTCCTGAGGGAAAGAAGTCCCAGCATAATGCTCGGCAAAGGTGTATTTGTCATAATGACAAGGGGAGTTTTACTCCGGATTTGGTACCACATGCATATGCATAGTTGAGTCTCATTCATCATTGTCTGTCTTTATAATTATGTTATCATTCATGTGTCACATTACTTATATATTGATTGTGGTTGAATGAGTGGATTACTTTGTTGTATGATTATTGATGATACTTGTTGGCATTACTATAATTGTCATGCTTTCATTATGAATTATATTCTCACCCTTCTGCTGATTTGATGCTTGAGTGGCATCCTGCAGATTAGCCGCTTTGGGAGTCTTTTGGAAGAGGTAGTTCTCCAGTTGGTCTTGTCGGTCGCTCTGATACGTAACACCGGGGAGTCGGGAGTCTGTTGTTATTTATTTATATATGACTCTTTGAACATGTATATGTGTTTAATGTGTTGATGTGTATTGTAAACACTTTATTTTGGAAAACTCCTCTTTGAGAGTGAGAGATATATGTATATATATATATATGTTCATATCTTCCGTGTGTTATGTATCATTTTATTGGCAGGTGTGTATGCGTTTGGCATCGTTGATGTCCGTTTATTTTCCAGGTGTTTGTTTGGTTACTTAGTGTAACATCCTGATTGTGTTGTATGAAATTTTAATACTCTGATATTTTCTTGCCTAAATGCTTTGGGTAGAATTGGGGTGTTACACATTTCCTTCAAAATCGCCCAATTTTGACGAGGCGTATCTCCCTCAATTTTTAAGGTATGTGAGAGTTCTAGGACTTTTTGGAAACCTCAAGATGTCCTCTATAATCCACCTTGGAACATATATTTCATTTGGAGCTTTTATCTTGATCATATCTTCTTTGACAAAAAACTGTTTTTGAAGGATGCCTGAAAATGACCTGTAATCTTTTGCATCATATCTCTTAAATGAAGCATTTCTGGTCTTGGCTTGTGAGAGACAACGTTGTAGGGAATCTAATTTCCTACAAAATAGGCTTTGAGTGGGGAAATTTGGATGTTCCATGTGGAAGTTATGGTTAGTCAAAGTTGAGTTGACTTTCTCATAGAGAAACCCTAATTTGAACCTTTTTGTATTTGTTCATCTCTGAGTTTCTACTGATAAATCATGATCAACCTTTGATCAAATGATTGATATACACCTCTATACTTGATGTTTGACCAATTATCAGAGGTTTGGACCATGCTTGGATTATGATTGACTTTAGGTTTAATCCAGTTGACTGTGGATCATGGAGTTGCTTGAGCAGGTGACCTTTGGAGTCGAGCCTTGACTTTTGCCATAGAGTTATCTTAGATCATTATGAACCATAGACCTTTGATTGAGAACCTTATCTTATTGATCTCTCCAAGAGAACCTCAAACCCTAGCCTCAGGAGGCTCTTTACTAGGAATGTTGTTTGTATAGAACCCCAATCTTTGAATCATTGTAGATGAAATGAAGGAGGCAAATTTTGGGGTATGACACAAAGCAGATTTGAACATACCAAGAAAAGACCTAGCAACTCAAAAAGGGATTCCCACCGTCCACCTCTCTCTTTCTCTTACACGCTAAAATTTTCTCCATCTTTCCTCTGTACCTCATCACCTCTCAATATCACTTCTCTCCTTCTTCTCAATGTTTCTCACTCAGACCAACTCTCTGATTTCAGCATTTCTCAGCTCCTTGTTACCCTTCTTCCTTGCACAAGAACATAACATCTACACCAACATTCAAGCATAGTGAATCAACAACATATAAAAATAACCTCTCATCAACAATTCAAAGATACATAAGCAAATGACATAAAAGGAAAAGAGGTGTGTGCATCGTGTAATTTGTTAATGTTGGAGTTGAATTGCGATCGGTTTCGTTGTTGTTGAGTGTGACGTGATGGCGATGTTGAATTGTTTCTGTTGTAGGTTCCGATTGGTTTGTTGAAGATGATGGAAATCGTGCTGAATCGTTGATGGCGGTGATGTTGCGTTACGATCAGTGCCGGTCCAACACATATGGAGGCTTAAGGCGAATTTTAAAATGAATTTTTTTTGTCGATAATTATATTTTAAATTAATATTTTACTTTAAAAAAACAAAATTATTTATTAAACTATTATGATCAATTATCTTTAATTAATATATTTTTTAAATTAATATTTTACTTTACAAAAACAAAATTATTTATTAAATTGTTATAATCAATTATGTTTAATTAATATATTTTTTAATTAATAATTAAATCAATATATTTAATTTTTTTTGAATCATTCTTGATATTAAAGTTTTTTTACAAACACAAAAATTAATAATTGGTGCATTAATTATACTTGTATTATTTTTATAAATTTAATAATATACTCTTGAGAGAGTGAATGAGTAATAGTAAATTATGAAAATGAAATTATACTGAATAAGAAAGAAATGATATATTGCTACTGGGTAGTAACATTTATTGCTATTTATTGTCACGTAAAAGTCACATTGAAACTGATGTAATGGGTATGTGACTAGTAATATTTATTGTTAATTTATAGGAAAAGAAGGTAAATAAACTCTAACAATTGCCTAGCATGTCTATAGGTAAATATACTAATAGAAGCATTTAGTATATATTGAGTATTATTGGCAAATAAAATATGAGGCCCTAGGCAATTGCCTAGCTTGCCTATAGCTTGGGCCGGGGCCGGTTACGATCTAAGAAATTGTTGTTTGGTGATTCGATGCCGACTTGAAGATGATGACGAGCAATGATGAGTTGCGGAACTGATTTTCAAGCAGAATCGTTGAAGTGCTTCGTTTCGGATTTGTGAGAATCTGATATGGTGATGACGCGAAGTTGAACGATGAAGATTGATGAATCCGGTTTCGTCGGTATTCTATTTTGCGGGTGCGATTTTGATGAATGGTGGTGAGTTTTTGTGAGTCGGTAATCTTATGAGGAAGATGGAATTGAATGTTGAAAGAGGATGATGTATGGATCGAAGGTTTGATGATGAAGGTTAGTTTATGAAGCAGGTTCAGATTATGAAGGTTGTGGTATGTATGAGTTTGGTGTTTTGAAGAAATTTCAGTGAGATGTTGTTTGAAGATGCGTCGAAGGAGGCGTGGAGAAGATGAGATTTGTGGCTCTGTTTTACAGGTTTATTGATGAATGAATATTTACGGTGGATTGGAGATAAGTTTTGGAGGAAATGGTTTTCAATTTGGCAGCATTTCTCTACATTTTTTCCTCCTCTTTTTTCAGTGTGATCAATCTCTTATTTATAGATGGTGAATGAAGATTTGAAATACGTGTGAGTTGGCTAAAGTGTGTGAATCAATGAAGAATTCGTGAAGGGGTGGTGAACTGGCAATGCGGTGATGAAATCGTGACCGAAGTGAAGAAATTTTTTGCTTTTGTTCAATTTGTTTTGCTGCCTAAGTCGTGAAAATTCCTTTGTGAATGGTCCCCACATGAACTTAGCCTTATCAGGATAAATGGCTCAACTTGAAATAGCTTGATGGCTCACTCTTGGAGAAACATGGCGTGGACTTGAACATGGGCCTTCAATTAAATTCACTTGGGCTTTTCAAAAGACTTGTACTCAATGGACATTTTTGCAATTGATCCTTCCTTTCACCTAAAATAAAATGACAATAAAATAATAACAAAAAATAAAATGTAACAAAGATACTTGAATTTAAAAAATTAATAAGATTCAATCTAAAACTAAATTGAATTCAAATTAATTCTAAATCAAAAGTTAGTAAAAATGAGCAAGACAAAGTTATTAAATGAAAAAACTAATAAAACACGTAAAATGAACACACATATATTTTTTTTGAATTTTTCAAATGAAATGCAAATGGACACATAAAACGCGGGTCAAAAATTGTGGTATGACACCATTGAACTCCCTTCTTGACACAAACTTCACCTTCAAGTTCACCAAACTCGTAACCCATTCCTCTTCACATTCAACATGGATCACTAATCTTCAAACTTGATTATCTCCTTCAATAAACAAGCTATGAGCAGGAATCTTATACGCAAATTGAAGAGAAATTCGTAAGCTTTCCAACAAGACTAGAATTGTTACAATCGGAGTTATGAGCAAGAAGTTATGACCTGTTTTGTGAGTGCTGTCCATGGTGTACGAAAATGGAGATATGAACCTCTCTCTCCTTTTGCTCATAAGCTCTTCCTCTCTCTTTCCTTAATAAATTTGGCTTGTATGACTCTACCACCAAACACGCCCTTATGTTCCCATGCAACTAGAAACAAATGTCCATTATGCCCTCTAACTATGCTATAACTACCAAGATGCCACCTTGTTTGATTCTAACTAATCCACTTACTCTCTTAGTAATCCTTCTTAGATTAATATGGAATAAGATCAATATATCCACTAACTATCATTTAACCAATTAGATGATAATTATTGGTGTCAAAGAATCGAGTTATTACATTCCCCCCTTAAATAGAATTCGTCCTCGAATTCTTTTCGATCACCACGAAAACAAACTCTTCATATCTCTCCTAACAAGGGGATGAATGTTCCTTACACTCCTCGTACAAATAGCCTTACGACTCTGCCTGAGCGTAACTCCATCGGAGGAAATACAATCTGCTAAACACTTACGTTCCATTGTTCATGATCAAAACCTTAATCCTCATGCACAGAACTTTTTCGGTACTTCGCCTTGACATATCTATTACAAGACCTTTCCAAGGTCCCAAATCTTCACTGTTCTATACTGGACCATTCTATAGCTCCAGAATCTTAGCAGTCACTCGTGTCAAATTATCTGTCGTTCAATCTCTGGTGTGCTCACCCGTGTTCAACACACATTACTGATTCACTCAGCTCCTTGAATTACTTCCCATTCAAGAATTCCTGCCACAATATTCCTTTCTGCGACGACACTTCAAATTACTCTTCACATGAGTCCATACAATGTCGTTAGGTGTTAGCCAAATTCCTTGGTCTTAACTTCTTCCAAAGTATTATGATGGTTGTCCCAAGTTTCCTTTACTTATAACACTGAATCTCCTTACTTCAACCCTTACTCCAGTTTAGACATAATAATTGTCACCACAAACCACGAAGGTGTAACATCTTGCAACTATAGCCTTGACATTCAACAACTTCACACAAGATTCCACTGACGAATGGTGAATTCCAACCGTTAACCTGCGATCATTGTCCAACTCTTCATGCACGATCACAGTGCACAAGACATAACCACGAAGAACTTGCGCCAGTTGAGAATCCTCACTGGTCTTCAGCATTTCAGTGGTCACGATACTCTGTCCCACCCTTGGTGCTTACAAGCTCAATTGATGATCTACGAATATCGAACCACGTGCCATCTATAAAGTGTCTTCCCAAGCTGGCCCATTGACAACATCTCTCAAGTTTATGGTGGATCCTCGAGAGACTGGAATGAACGAAACGCTGCTTTGACAATTTCCCTTAGGAAGATACTTTCAGCCCAACATAAAATCCTACAAATAATCCATTCATTCCTACCTCAGACTTATCCGATTCTTCTTTTACCCGTTGCGCTACTATGATTTCAACCACTCACACAGTAATGCCCCAGATTGATTTCGGGACGATCGACTGACCCCACAACCATCACGGGTCTTTTTAGCATGCTTTGACCTCACTCGCACACTTTCTTGGAAACTTCCTAGAAGGTCATCCATCCTTAAATCTCTCAAAGTCAAGCACGCTTAACTGTGGAGTTCTTATGGAACGGGCTACCGAAAAGAAGTTTCATCTTGTTGGTATAGGTAGTACACATCAATCCTTATAAGCTTTCCTTCAACCATGCAGTCCCATACCTGCACAGCATCAGTATCTCTCTCATTCCGATGTGGCGACTAAACTTGACTTCTTCGGCCTCGGTTATTACATGCGGTGTATCCACCCGCCGCCTTCTTCGGCCTCGAGTGTTACACACACACACTTCTTGAAATCCTCTAAATTACACCATGCATATAGCCCACTTAATTCCCTTACTACACAACACATGCCGGAACTTTATATATACCTGTCGTCAACTACCCCTCGAGGTTTCGTACTCCCTAGAACCAAGTCTCCACTAACTCTATCCTTCTAGGTTTAGGTCCATCTAACACAATTTTAGTCGCACGCTTTGGTTCCATGGTGCCGAAATCCAAATACTCAATAACTTGGAAATTCATCTATCGCCATCGATTCCCACACCGCATAACTGTTATGTCTTCCCGTCCAACAAGTCTTGTTACTTACTCAATATAACGATCCCTTCATAAACGCATTGCAGCTTACGATAACTCTGAGAGTTTTACATCGCTTCTTTCAAACCAAAAGGCTTCATCCTATTAGCGTAGTATCCCCTCTGATATTGTCATACCCTAATTTTTGACCCCCCTGAGATGACATATCTTCAGGATTTTCATCAGGTCAAAGCAAGTACCCAGAGCAGTCACTTCTTCATTTGGCATTTAATCAAGGATGTTCGAAGACAAGAAAACTCAGGCAAAGGATCAATCAATAGAAGGATTGGTCTCTAACAAAATCATAGGAATCAAAATCTTCACTTTTATATTCACCTATGATTGATTAGACACCCAGTCATCTGAGTACAGGTTTACTCAGGTCACCATACTAGGGTTTTTGAGCCTATCGAGGACTGAAATCAGGGATCACCTTTGGGAAACCCTAAAAAGCTCCAGGACATCTATTAAAGACTTCAATCATCTTCAAATGATCCATACAATAAGATCCAATGGACATCACACCTCAATTCAAGATCCACAGTCACCAATTTCATCTGGTCGACAATTAGGGTTTTTAACCTAATTCATCTGGATAGTTGACTTTTAATCAGGGCATGGATCCAAAACTCAAGACATGATTAAAGAACCTCTACTACCTCAATATAACCCATTTACATCACTCATTTGAGGAGAAGATCTTAATTCCACACAAAAGTCCAAAATCTCACTTTATTTGGAAAAAGTCAACTGTATGGGATCACCTTTGACTTTTAAGATTTTTGGTCAAACCATGACTTTCAAAGATCAATATCATCAATATATGGATATTAAAGTCATTTGACCAAATAAATTCAAGAAGAATCTTCAAGGAGCAAAAAGTCGGGAATTAGGGTTTTTGAGGGCATTGTGGGAACTCAAAATTTCACCTACACAACTCAAAAAACTTCCAACATGAAAGTTGTAGATCTTGAAAATTAAAACATCATCTTACAATGGAACTTTTTTCAAAAGATCAACCATTTAAGAGATTTGGAAATTTTGAAGTTTTAGGTCATAAAGACTTAGAAAATTTTCTAAGTGTTTTAACCTAGTTTTCTTCCAACTTTGGCCTCATTTTTCACAAATTTTCCAAAGGATTCTGAAGGAACCATAAACTAATGATTTGAAGTAGATGTTTAGGGCTTTCCAAATTGTGTTCAACCTTCTCCAAATTCATTTTGAGCTAAGAGTTATGCTTGTTCAAAGTTGGCCTCATGCAGTGAAATTATAGGTCATGCCTCATTTTTGAACTTTGAAATTTTGTGCACATGACCTCACTTATGGATGCTACACGACCTCTAATGCATCTGAAAATATGCCATACATCCAAATTCATCATTGCATAAGGATTAGAGAAGATTCCCAAAAACAAAGGCATGTGATTGTGTAATGATTGCATTTTTGAATTTATGGCAAATGGTGAATCATCAAGGAATCTTGCTCTAAGCCAATTAGAACCCTCCTCTGAATCAGAAATGTTCCCTAAGATCATGCAAGATCAATGGTTGGGGAAGCTAGCCCGAAAATGCATCATTGCATTTGGGATATTTTCAAATTTTCTTCATGGCTAAGAAACCAAACTCACTTCACTAAGCAAGCTCACTATACACAATTGCTCTGAATCAATTGCCTATAAATAGAGGGCTCTTTCTCATTCAGAAAACACACCAAAGCAACCATAATCCTTGCTTTCTCTTTCTCTTCTCATGCTTATGGTTTTTCAAAGTTCTTTGGCAAGAAGAATCATTTTCTTCAAACTAGAGCTCTTCTTTGGAAAGTAAGCATTCTAACATCTCAAGGGGGTTCATTTGAGGTGATCCAAGCACCTGGATCACTTCTGTAAGTGGAGGAACGCCATTGTTGCTTTCACTTTGGAGCATTTGCAGTTGGAGGTCCACAGAGTAATTCAGGAGGTTCCAAGCAAAGCCAGTCATCCAAACACGTTCCATAGGAGGTAGTGAAGCTATCCAGATGGTCGCAGCTCATCTGTAACTGCAGATTCATTATCCTCCATGTTCACTTGAAGCTCAAGTCGAAGGAGTCGAGTAGAGAAATTCAAAAGGATTCAGGCCACAATAAACATCCAGTTAGCATCACTGAGTCCCAAGGAAGCTTTTAGGATCATTCACACAAGCCCAGAAGTTCTCCATCACTCGTACGACCTTCAGTTTCAGAGGTAAGTTTTTGAACTCCACCTCTTTAATTTAAGTACTCTTTGTGATAAAGCTCGATTCTATCTTGTTCAGCATCATCAGAGGATTGAAAACCCTCTATCATCATTCATTTATTCATCTTGTTTGTCATTTAATTTCAAATTTAGGGTTCATGTGTTCTTAGAGTTCTCTGAGAAATTAGATAGTTATAGCTAATATAAATAAATGTTAGTTACATATTTGAATTCGTGAGGGAATTTGGCACAAGATTGATGTTTACATCATGCCATTTGGTTGAGAAACCAGAGAGTTAGAAATTTGAAAATCTTTGAGCTCGAGGAAGAAGATGAACATGGCGCGCACAAATTTGAATCTTCTGGCTTGTTTTAAAATATATTATGTTGGATGCGTGTGAATAACAAACTGCGCGCGTAGCCCAGATGGTGGGAGTTTTGGCCAATGACTTGGAGGGCGCGAGTTCAAGCCCTCTAGGTGACAAAACCATTTTTTATCACCTTTTCCATTTAATTTCTTCACAACTTTAACCAATTAGTTAACCTATCAAATTAACTCCTTTTTAATTCATTTTTTATGCACTTATTGATTAATATATATTTTATAAATAATCAAAAAAATCATAAAAAATATTATTTATTTTATATATTTTTATTAGGTTAAAAATGTTGTTGTTTTAAGTATTTTTAAAGTATATTTTAATATATGTTTTCATTAAAATTTCAAAAAAAACCTAACATTTCATAAGTGTTTTAGTGTTAAAAACCCTAATCATTTAGGTCTTAATTAGGTATAGATTTTGTCTGTACTTCAATTAAGTTGACTTTTGTCAAAATTCAAACTATGTTCAAACTTCAAAGTAAACAGACGATCGAGGTTTTCAAACAACAGAACCTCGTATCTTTTCAACTGTTTTCATAAACAGTAAATCATTTTTAAGTGAGCCTCTAATAGAGTGTAAGTCCCAACACCTTTTTCTTTTCTTAGTTTGTTTTCCAAAACTGTATTTACAAAATCTTCTTTCTGTTTTCAAAACATTCTTCTGGTATTTGAAGGGCATTATTCCCGGTGAAACTCTTCAGATACCTATGTGACCTATGTCCATCTTCACTTCTTTTGTTTTCAAAAACCATTAACTGTTTATCATATATATTCAACTGTTATCCATCAATTGCTGGTAAGGCTTTGTACATACTTCTTCAAAGGCCTCCACTCCATCCAGGTTAGGCTTTACAAGCTTTCAATTTACAGTCTTTGTTTAAATTACTGTCAAATATAAACTGTACATATATTTGTTTAGAACTACGTCTGAGTATAAACCTTAGGACAGTTAAACTATATATATTATAGGAATATGGCCTAGGATTGAGAATGTCTTCCCGGTGAAGGCTCTTTCCTAATTAAAGATCTGTAGTTCAAACCCCTAAGATGAATTATTCCCGGTGAAACATCTTGGCAAAAACCTTAGAATCCAAAAAAATAGGACACATCCACCCAAGAGGAATTATTCCCGGTGAAACCTCTTACCCATTTGCTCAGAGCCAAAATAAGTTCAAAACTACATAGCTTTCTCTTGTGCTATAACAAGGACCCTCGATGACCCTCGATTAGCCTCCTCTTGGGCTTTGTACAAGGACCCACAGGCTTTTTAAAAGCATTTCCCGCTTCCTCTTGAGCTTGTATACAAGGACCCATCAGGTTTCTTATAAACATAGGAACAGGTCTTTAGTCACCTTTTAACATACCCTGGTGAGTTTCTTCCAATTTAAGCCAGACTTTAAACAAGCTAAGTTCGTCTCAATTTTACATTGAGTACACCTTTTGGAATGAGAGGCATGGACAGTCTCTGTCACCCTTATCTTCATTAATCTTCCTTAGCAGAGTCTAGGATCCATGTTTTGTTTATCCTCAGTCAGTGTCAGCCTTCATCTTGGGCTTTAAACAAGAAGTCTCATTAGATAATCTTTCTGCCATCATTTTAATAAAAACCCCTGGAAAGGGTTAGCCTCCAAAATCAATCCTTTCATTCTCTTAAGAGATAATTTCCCTAAAAAAGAGTCAAAACCCCTGGAAAGGGTTAGCCTCCAAAGTCAATTAATAAAAACCTGTTTAAAAGAATAAAACCCCTGGAAAGGGTTAGCTTCCAAAAATCATTCTTTTCAAAAGATAAATTCTCCAGCAGTTAAAACCCCTGGAAAGGGTTAGCTTCCAGAAAACCTCATTCTTAAAAAAGATAAACTCACCAGCTGAGAACAAAACCCCTGGAAAGGGTTAGCTTCCAAAAAAAACCAGTCTTTTAATAAATAAATCCTTCAGTAGAGTCAAAATCCAACAAAAATAGTTAGCCTCAACCTTGGGCTTCATACAAGGCACCAAAACAATAAAACTCCCCTGTTAATAGTCAGCCTCAACCTTGGGCATTGTGCAAGGCAGATAATAGAGTCTCCCCAGTGAGTCCTTCATCATTCAGGTAGCCACAACCTTGGGCTTTGTACAAGGCAGATAAACCATACTTCATGTGCCAAAGATTCCTAACATCTAGGATCTTTTCCCTATTAGAGTCATTCATACTCAGTCAGCCACAACCTTGGGCTTTGTACAAGGCAGAAAATAAACACTCTCCAACTAGAGTCAGCCTCAATTCTGGGCTTTGTATAGAACACAAATTCCCTGTAATTAACCCCCAGTAGAGTTATCTCCCAAAGTCAATAAAAACAATCAAAAAAAGCCTCAAGCTTGGGCCTCATACAAGCCAACTAAAAAATCAAATCTTTCAAACAGTAGATAGACATAGCTTATCTCTATAAAGAGATCTTTCCTCTATCTCACCACATTCAAACAAACATTTCAATTTCAAACATTCTCCCATTTAGGACTCTGAAAGGCATGCTCTGAGGCAAACAAACCCAGACTTGTACACTTTCCCTAATTTGGATGAGAATCTTTCTTTCATTTAAGAGAACGCGACTGGCATACTTGCAAACATACAAGTAAGGTCCCTATCTTAATGAAATGAATTCAGCTTTTCTCTCACTTTAAAATGTTTGTGGTGGAATAGTAGAAATACCTCTCTATAAAGATGACTTCATGTCTCTTTACTGTAAATAGAGATTTAATTCAAGCTTCAACCTTGAGCTTCAAGCAAGGCACCCAAAAAATAATTAATAATTAATTAGTTCCTCGAACTACATTAAGCTCTGACTTCCATTAGGGATATGTAGGCATGAGGTTCACAAGGAATCTCAGCGAGCTAATAAAATACCAAAAATAGTCAGTCTGTCTGTCTGTCTTTCTTTTATTCAATTCAATTCCTTCTCCTAATACAAAGGAGAAACTTTCCCAATAATCATTAGCAGCACCAACACATTTAGACACAGAGAAGGTTCTTGTAGAGTACTACAGATATGTAGGGTGCTTAAACTCTTCCCTATGTATAACTGACCCCCCGGACTCCAGAATTTCTAGTCTAGGTGAATCCCCACACTTAGCAAACTCCTAGGGTTTAGTTGAGATCTTTTTTCCCCTTTCCTACTCGTAGGACAAATAAGAAAGTTCGTGTGATATCGTAGGAAGAACTGAAATAAAATTCATCCCACCACGGGCGCATTCTCCTTCCAAATTTCGCGTGAAGGGTCTAGCGTGCCGTCCTCCCAAGTGAAACGGGGAGGTAAAAAAAACGACACCACAGATATCTCGTGCAACCTACTGATATAACAATCCTCCCAGAATCACACTCCAACCACATAGTCATCTAATGCCTTTTCACTCCTGAATTTGACACTAAACTGACTTCCTCGGCTGCATCCTTCGTTGCAGTGCTTCTAACAGTCAGAGTGTAGCCACAATGCAAGAAATTGCACTTTGCACTTCAAACATCTCTCTTATAGACTCCTTAGCACTTCTCAAACCAAGATGTCCATGCTTTACCAAGATTGACATTTCTTTACGTAGAGTATCTACCAACACTCTACCAGATACATCACACATCGAGCTGATCTAAAATGCACTTTGCCTATTCTATCACTGGTCGCCAATGGCATAGGATAGACACTCAAAATGTTGACCAGGATATCATGATCACCCATAAGATCCACACTAGCCACACGTGCACAACTTCCAACTTATCACTTTACGAAACAAGAGCGTCTGCGAGGTATAGTCTGACTCTAAGTCGCGCGAGCACGATCACTCAGAGTCTCTATAAACTCAGTATCGGTCTTGATCCATTTCACCATCGCCTGTTTAGTTATTCCTCTACTATCAAGCGCGACATCTGGATCCTTATCCCACATACCTTATGAGAGTCTGGGTCTACGTCTCACGAGTACCGAATCAGATTTCCTACCTTGAGCTTCATTTCACTTCTGTCCTACACGCGTAGGAAGGATGACTCACGCATCTTGTGTACGATAGTTATACTGCAGCACTATATCCGTCCGGTAGTACCAACATGGTGGTCTAACTCCGAGGCCATGCATCTGGTAACCTACCTGCGTGGCGTATAATGATCTCCACGCGTATCCTGTAGTCCCAACCAACAGGTGTCTGAATAGGTCTCCAATGGGTTGGCTCCGTAATTCCTTCCCATCATAATCCTCAGGACGCTAAAACCTTAAGAGTTCTGCTCATCAAGGTTTACTTACTCAGAAGGCAATAAGCCAGACACGAAGAGTTAAGATTCTTGTTCGGATTACTATGCCATGCGCGCAGTCACTCGTCCCATGCATGCATAAGAGATTATAAGGATAATCCATTTCGAATAGGAATACTATAGTTCCAAACAATCAACACAACTGTGATCATCCCCCGGATACTTCGGATAGATGCTAGTTCTTACTCACCTGAACGCCCAACGCCAAGCGTAGTTCTATGGCTTCACTCGGAGTCAGATGAATCATGACTAGCAAGTAACTTAGGCAACTTCAATTCACGCTTCTATATCATTTCATATTTCATCTAGCATAGTTCTAAAACTTAAATACAAAATGATAAGAACGGAAAAACATGTCTCCACCCACCAATCGGGTATCCAAGATTTACCCTATTTTAGATCGCCACATTTGCACCTTCCATCAACCTTTCACTAGGTAACCACTTTTTTCTAAGGTACACCAAGTTGAATCAGGATCTAATACTCCGCCCATCCAATTACTGTCCGTACTAGCGTAATTAGAAAGGTCTGACTCCTCTGTCCGCACTTCCAAAGGTTCAACTGTCCTATCAGCTCATCAGTCACACCTAACACCGACAGCATCATCGATACTGAAACCTACTAATTCCCAACTCAACGCCTTCGGAGAATCTCACTTACAAGGCTCCTACTCAATCCTGTTTGCTATTACCAAGACTTTGAGAAAATTTCACTTCGTCCAATCAAAATCCTTGGAGTTCTAGTTGTCTCGATCCACACCTAAATAGTTGGGGTATCACTACTTCGCTTCGAACGCTCCTGTAACACCCCAAATCTACCCCACAATAAACAGGAATATCAGAGTACAAAATTTCAAAGCAAATAGAACATAAGATTCAGAGCATCACATTTTAAACAACAAAATCACATACGTATATCATGCTCAATCACTTAGATACATAACACACATGTAGGAGAACAATATCGAAATCATTAATCATTGTCAGCCAATCAAGTAGTTGCATCGCAGCGGAAAATCATATGTCAACAACAATACAACTCATAATATCACGGCCAAACACGGCACGATACATCTAAAAAGTCTCAGCATAACATAAGGACAAGGTTTAACAAGGATAAACACAAGAAACAAAACGTAAACAAGTAATCCAAAGTTCCCCGAGTGCTACGTATCAGAGCATCGACACACACCGACTCGAGCTATAGGTACACGACTACTCCTCGTCATTACCTGCACGTTACCAACGGAGGGTAACATTCAAACAGAAGGGGTGAGATATCATTCATTATAAATAAGTGTATGATAATATTCAAAGCGGAGAAATAATCATACATCGGTCACCACTTCTCAACATATATCACTTACTACTATTCACATCATTCAACATCTTACCGACAACAATAATATCAATCTCAATTAAGGCATACATAGGCATTTATCACATATGCTCAACGAAACAACCATCAAATTAACACAAGATAACATTCATGTTATACACACACAAATATTCCAATACGACTCATCATACGACTTTACTTATGCAACTCGAACAATGCAAATGCATGTGGTACCATTGGAGTAAAACTCCTGTCTCAAACAATTGCCATTGGGCCGTCTCAAACATTTGCCATTAGGGCCATCTCAAACAATGCAATGAATGTGACTCAATGATGCACATTCAGAATCACACTTAACGACATAATCGACTTGAACAACACAATCCACGTAAACGACATGGTCAACTTAAACGACATAATCAATTCCGAATATCCAATGTCAACAAAATCCAAATCAAGAAGATTCCAAGAGTATTCAAAGTTATACTAAGCATATTCAATGGAAAGACATCAATTAGGGTTTCACGTAGGTTCAAACGGCACTTAAAAAGGAGTTACGGCTCAAAAGTTACATCATTTCGAAGTTTAGGAAAAGTTCTGCAAAACAGGGTTCGCGGCGCCAACATGGTTCGCGGCGCGAACTGAGTGAATCAAATAATCCCTAAGTTTCTGCCAAGCAGTTCGCGGCGCCAACAGGGGTTCGCGGCGCCAACAGGGGTTCGCGGCGCGAACTGAGCGAATCCAATTTTTCTCAAGTTTCTTCCAAAAGGTTCGCGGCGCGAATTGAGCGAATCCAATTTTTCTCAAATTTCTGCCAAGAGGTTCGCGGCGCCAACAGGGGTTCGCGGCGCGAACTGGCGATTTTCAGAAAACCCCAAACACAGAAAACAGCATACGAAACTCAACCCAAAACCCCTAAACTCAACCCAATCAAGATGGAAAACACCAAGCATCACGAATAACAATAGAATACATGTTATAGACACAATTATAACACTTATTATGGGTCTTATAACATCATAACATAATCAAACATCAATCAAACACATTTCAAATCATCAAATCAAGCATTTGTTCATAAACCCTAACATCTCTACACACAACTTCCATGGATGCAACATACAATTAAATCCCACCCAAAACATCATCATACATCCCTTTAGCATGAAAGAATCCCACCCTTACCTTAGGTTTGGATTGAAGACAACTCTAGCTTCAACCTTGAGATTCTCCTCTTCTCTCCTCTCTTCTCTTCTTTCACCAAAAACCCCAAAATGAACGTCTAATTTTTATTTCCTCTAAAACCCTTGTTTTAGTTAAACCCTTACTATCTTAAATTACTAATGGGCTCTAACTAACACCCCTCACTTACTAATACCAACTTAGGCCCAATAATCAACAACACTTACTATCTTATATTATTTACTAACAATTCCCAAATAAAACAACATAAAAGAAATTAAGCATATAATTAACACATAATTCACAATTAATTCACATAACTCACACAAATAAATAAATAAAGAAAAACGGTCGTTACAACTCTCCCCCACTTAGAATATTTTCGTCCTCGAAAATTACCTCAATCGAATAACTCATGATACGACTCGCGCATCTTGCTCTCCAACTCCCACGTCATACTTTCACCGGTAGCACCCGACCAAACGACCTTCACCAAAGCAATCTCTTTGCCTCTAAGCGTCTTCGTCTCGCGATCCTCAATCCTTATAGGCATAGTCTCCACCGTGAGATTATCCCGCACTTGTACATCATCCATATGAATTACATGCGAAGGATCCGAAACATACTTCCGAAGTTGCGACACATGAAACACGTCATGCAAATTCGAAAGATTAAGCGGTAAGGCCACTTTATACGCCACATTTCCAACTCTCTCAGAAATCTGATATGGTCCGATAAAACAAGGAGTTAGCTTCTTCGACTTCAAGACTCTTCCCACACCAGTCGTTGGCGTAACTCTTAAAAATACATGATCACCAGCTTGGAATTCCAAATCCTTCCTCCTCTTATCATGGTAACTCTTCTACCTACTCTGAGAAGCCTTCATCTTCTCACGGATCAACTTAACCTTCTCGGTAGTTTCTCGAACAATCTCCGGTCCAAGTACTACACTCTCACCCGATTCATGCCAACACAACGGAGTCCTACATCTCCGACCATACAACGCTTCAAACGGTGCCATATCGATACTCGAATGGTAACTATTGTTGTATGTGAACTCGATCAATGGAAGATAAGTATCCCACATACCTCCTTGCTCAAGAACACAAGATCTCAACAAATCCTCCAAAGATTGAATCGTTCTCTCCGTTTGACCATCGGTTTGAGGATGATACGCCGAACTCAACCTCAACTTAGAACCCAACGCTTCTTGCAAGCTCTTCCAAAAATCTGAAGTGAACCTCGGATCTCTATCCGAAACAATACACAAAGGAACACCATGCAACTTCACAATCACACGGACATAAATCTCCGCCAACCTCGCAACTGGATAAGTGATGTTAATACGTATGAAATGAGTCGACTTTGTAAGCCTATCAACAATCACCCAAATCGAATCATGTCCTCTCAGGGTATTCGGCAAACTTGTCACAAAATCCATGGAAATACTATCCCATTTCCATTCAGGAACTTCTAACGGTTGCATTAAACCGATAGGCTTCTGATGTTCAACCTTCGACTTCTGACAAGTCAAACATGCATACACAAACTGAGCTATGTCACGCTTCATTCCAGGCCACCAAAACAAATTCTTCAAATCTTGGTACATCTTCGTAGCTCCGGGATGAATACTCAGATTACTCCTATGACCTTCCTCGAGAATAGCTCTTTTCAAATCCACATCATCAGGAATACAACTCTGATCACGGAATCTCAACACACCGTGCGCATCTAACTTGAAATCACCATTCTCAGCTTGATCGACTCCAATCATCGAATCAACCAATTTCACATCCAACTTATGGGCTTCTCTGAAACTATCCAGAAAATCATTGTTAATCTTCAACATACCCAATCGAACACTCTTAGGGGTCACTTCACATACCAAACTCATATCTCGAAATTGCTCAATTAATTCTAACTCCTTAACCATCATTGCCGACATATGCAAAGTCTTGCGACTCAAAGCATCGGCAACAACATTAGCCTTTCCTGGATGATAATTCAAACTGAAATCATAATCTTTCAACAGTTCTAACCACCTTCGTTGTATCATATTCAATTCCTTCTGATCAAACAAATACTTTAAGCTCTTATGGTCGCTAAAGACTTCAAATCTAGAACCATAAAGATAATGCCTCCAAATCTTCAATACGAACACTACAGCAGCGAGTTCCAAATCATGCGTAGGATAGTTCTTCTCATGAACTCTCAACTGTCTTGACGCATAAGTAACAACTTTACCATTTTGCATGAGCACACCTCCTAAACCCATCTTAGAAGCATCACAATAGACCACGAATGATTCTTCCGGATTAGGCAATATCAAAATCGGTGCCGACGTCAACCTTTTCTTCAACTCAACAAAGATCTCTTCACAAGAAACATCCCACACGAAAGCCTTACCCTTACAAGTCAACTTAGTCAACGGAAGGGCTAACTTAGAGAAACCTTCAATGAACCTTCTATAATAGCCAGCTAGTCCCAAAAAGCTTCGAATCTCGGTAGCCGACTTAGGAGTTTCCCATCTCAACACGGCATCAACTTTAGACGGATCCATGGCAATGCCATCACTAGAAATGACATGCCCCAGAAAACTAACTTCCTTCAGCCAGAACTCACACTTTGACAACTTAGCATACAACTTCTTCTCTTTCAAGACTTGCAATATCAACTTCAAATGCTCAGCATGATCTGATTCTGATTTAGAGTAAATCAAAATGTCATCAATGAACACCACCACAAAACGGTCCAGATACTCATGGAAAATGCGGTTCATGTACTCCATAAATACTTCAGGTGCATTAGTAACACCGAAGGGCATCACGGAATACTCATAATGTCCATAACGTGTTCTGAAAGCCGTCTTCTGCATGTCCTCATCTTTCACTTTAATCTGATGGTAACCCGACCTCAGATCAATCTTGCTAAACACACGAGCACCAACCAATTGATCCATCAAGTCATCAATTCTTGGAAGTGGATACTTGTTCTTGATTGTCACCTTATTCAACTGACGATAATCAATACAAAGTCTCATACTTCCATCTTTCTTCTTAACCAACAACACTAGAGCTCCCCACGGTGACACACTAGGTCTCACGAACCTCTTCTCAAGAAGCTCTTCCAATTGCTTCTTCAATTCAGACAACTCTAAGGCAGACATCCTGTACGGTGCCCTAGACACAGGTCTAGTACCAGGTACAAGATCAATAGAGAACTCAACTTCTCTCTCAGGCGGCACATCGGGAATTTCATCAGGGAAAACTTCAGGAAATTCACATACTACCTTCAAGCTTTCTATTACAGTCTGATTCTCAACAGACATTGAAGCAACCAACGCGAACACTTGAACATCTTCTTTCATCAACAAATGAAACTGTCTGGCCAACAACAACTCTAAGCCTTCCTCTTCAGGAGAAGAAAACCTCACAGACTTATCAAAACAATTAATGTGAACATGGTTATGCCCTAACCAGTTCATCCCCAAAATCACATCCCAACCTCTCAACAGCAAGCAAACAAAATCAACAAGAAAGTATCTATCGAAAACTGACACGGGACACTTAAGACACACAAGAGAAGTAGTCACCGATCCCTTAGCCGGAGTATCGACAACCATTTCTCCGTTCATAGCAGATAACACCAGACCCAATCTAACAACACAATCAGCAGATATAAAGCAATGCGTAGCACCAGTATCAATAATAGTAATCAAAGGAATGCTATTAATGAAACATGTACCTCTGATGAGTGAATCCTCACTAGTGGTCTGAGTTCCCGACAAGGCGAATACCTTCCCACTAGATTGTTCCTTCTTGGGCTTCTAACACTTGCTTCCGATATGGCCTTCTTCACCACAGTTGAAACACACCATATCCTTATGCGTACAATCAGACGATGCATGACCAAACTTCCGACAACGGTAGCATCTTCTAGCATCAACGTTACACGACGTGCTCTTGTGACCAACCTTGCCACACTTGAAGCACACAATACCAGCAGGAGCATCTCCCCCACTAGTTCTCTTACCCTTAACCGCTTTTTGCTTGCCCTTTCCACTCGAAGCTTCATAAGGCTTACCACGACCTTGATAACCCTTTCCCCTCTTCTCACTTATCACACGGTAATGAGCATTGTTATCCTCTTCATAGATCCGACAACAATCAACCAAATCAGCGAAGATGCGAATCTTCTGGTAACTAATGGCTTTCTTAATCTCCGGACGTAACCCATTCTCAAACTTAATGCACTTGGAAAACTCACCATTAGGCCCATCTTAGTGTTGGTAAAACTTTGCCAACTCACCAAACTTAGCAGCATACTCCACAACAGATTTGTTCCCTTGACTTAGCTCAAGGAATTCAATTTCCTTCTTTCCACGGACATCTTCAGGAAAGTACTTCCTTAAGAACTCCATGCGAAACACAATCCAAGAGATCTCCTCACCACTCGCTTCCAATCTCCTACGGGTCTCTAGCCACCAATCATCCGCCTCAACTGCTAGCATATGAGTCCCATACCGAACCTTCTGTTCAGGAGTGCAATCCATGACACGAAAAATCCTCTCAATCTCCTTAAGCCATGTCAATGCGCCATCAGGATCATAAGTTCCCTTAAACACAAGAGGGTTCTCTCTTTGGAAGGTAGCCAAACTCCGAGAAGCAGCACTCTCTCCACCATTCGGTTGGTTCTCCAAAGCTTGAGCCATTGCTTCCAAAGCAGCAGCTATTGTAGCATCATTCCTCCCAGCCATCACAAGTCTTCACTACAACACAAAACAATTAGCACAAACAACAATATACGTTTGTTAGACTACACTACGACACGACACGTGGCCGGACAAGACCGACCTGCTCTGATACCACTAATGTAACACCCCAAATCTACCCCACAATAAACAGGAATATCAGAGTACAAAATTTCAAAGCAAATAGAACATAAGATTCAGAGCATCACATTTTAAACAACAAAATCACATACGTATATCATGCTCAATCACTTAGATACATAACACACATGTAGAAGAACAATATCGAAATCATTAATCATTGTCTGCCAATCAAGTACTTGCATCGCAGCGGAAAATCATCTCTGACTGACACTAATATTTGCCTTATTCCCAAATGTGCTCAACCAAGTACAATGAAGGATTTCAGGCCCATTTCGCTTTGTAATGTGATTTATAAGATTGTGTCAAAAGATTTGGCAAATAGACTCAAGACTGTGTTGGATAAATGTGTGTCTGAAGAACAATCGGCGTTTGTGGAAGGTAGATCTATTTTACATAATGCAATGCTAGCTACAGAAATTATCCATCATCTTAAAAGAAAAACGGTTGGTAGGAAAGCGTCGTTAGCTTTAAAGATTGACATTAGTAAAGCTTACGATAGGGTGGATTAGGGATTTCTAAAAGGGATGCTTGAAAGATTGGGTTTTGCTGAGAAGTGGATCCACTGGATGATGATGTGTGTGACTTCGGTGAACTATTCTGTGCTGGTAAACTCGGACTATGTTGGACCTATTGAACCAGGAAGAGGACTGAGGCAAGGAGACCCACTGTCTCCTTATCTCTTCATTATTATTTCGGAAGGTCTCTCTACTCTCATAAAGAGCTATGTGGCCAGGGGCGACATCCATGGTATCCAAATCTGTAGAGGGGAACCTAGTGTGTCCCATCTATTTTTTGCTGACGATTGTTTTCTTTTTTGCAGGGCTACACTCTCAGAAGTTCGTCATATTATGGAGTTACTTGATTTATATGCTAAAGCGGCGGGTCAAGAAATTAATATGTCTAAATCGGAAGTTTTCTTCAGTCGTAACTTGAGCATCCCGGCTCAAGAGGATCTGGCTAAGGTTATGGGGGTCCGTCATGTTCTTGGTACAGGGAGGTACTTGGGGCTGCCTTCGGTGATAGGTCGAAGCAAGAAGGAAACTTTTTCATTTATTAAAGATCGTATCTGGAAGCGTATTAATTCTTGGAGGGGTAGGTCATTATCCAGGGCAGGTAAAGAGATCATGATTAAGTCGGTTCTCCAGGCTTTACCACCTTATATTATGAGTGTCTTTCTTCTTCCGGATGGTGTGATTGATGACATTGAGAAAATGATTAATTCCTTCTGGTGGGGAGGTGGGTCGCATAGTAAGGGGATTAGATGGATGACGTGGGATAAGTTGACTGATTTGAAGGAGGAAGGCGGATTGGGTTTTAGAGATTTTAAAGCTTTTAATATGGCTATGGTAGCTAAACAGGGATGGTTTATTATGTCTAATCCTCAGGCTCTTGTATCTAGAATCTTCAAAGCCAGGTACTTTCCGAGAACTTCTCTATTTGATGCTACTCTTGGTTATAACCCCAGTTTTGTTTGGAGTGGTATTTGGAAAGCGAGGGCGGTTCTTATGTTGGGTAGAAGGTGGAGTATAGGTGATGGTAGTAACATAAAGGTCATGCATGAACCTTGGCTTCGCGATAATTGTGAAGGGTGTTTGGATGGTCCGCAAGTTCAAGGTGCGTACAACATTACAGTTAAGGATTTGTTACTGCCTAATGTTAAACAGTGGAGTATGAGAGTTATTCGGGATTTATTTGATGTTACAGCTACAAAAAATATCTTACAAGTTCCCTTGGTTGAGGAGGTAACGGTTGATAGATTGGTTTGGAAGGAAGAACAGGATGGTTTATACAGTGTCCGGTCGGGGTACCGTATTTGGAGGAAGGCGAGGAATAGAAATAGGGGGTGGACATGAATTTTAATTGGAAGAGTTTATGGAAGATATCGGCTCCGACTAGAGTAAAACATCTACCTTGGAGAATTTGTCGGGATTGTCTTCCGACAAGGGTGCGTCTCCGCCATCGCCATGTTCCTTGTGTTCTTAATTGTCCGTTTTGTGATAATGACGTTGAAGATGATTGGCATGTCTTTTTTGGTTGTTTGGAAGCAATTTCTTCTTGGCGGGCAGCAGGTTTGTATGATGTTATAGTTCCCCGTCTCCACTCTCTTCCGGATGCTAAATCTGTTATTATTGATATTTGTAGTAAGGAAGATAAATACCTTGCTGGCAGGGTAGCTGTAATGATAGAGGGTTTGTGGAAGAATAGGAATGATTGGGTTTGGCATAATGAGAAAGAAGAAGCTACTAGACTTGGTTGGATGGCCTTGCATAAGTGGCAGGAATGGTTTTCTGCTCAACAGGTCCATCACACGGACGGTAACCATGAGAATCTGTTACATTGGAATAAGCCATCGAGTGGTTTCTTTAAGTGTAACGTGGATGCAGGTTTTAACCGTCAAGTAGGCACAACGAACCGTGGGTGGTGCCTTCGGGATGATCATGGAGATTTTATTATTGCTGGTACAGCTTGGGATCGTGGCACTTTATCTATTCTAGAAGTGGAAGCCTTAGTCCTTAAAGAAGCTATCCATGGGGTGATCAACCAACACCTTGATTATGTTCTGTTTGAAAGTGATTCTCAGTTGGTTGTCCAGAGTTTAAGATCTAATGCTCATGGCACTTCAGAGTTTAATCTTATTATTTCTTCTATTAAATTGTTGTTACTAGATTTTCCCCACTTTGAGGTTAAGTTTGTTAAGCGTCAAGCGAACTTGGTTGCTCATACCTTAGTTAAGGCGGCCAGTTCTTAGACTCGACGTATGTTATTTGACGAGATTCCTCCTTGTATTTTCTATTATTTGAATAATGAAAGAAGTTAAGTTTGCTTTTGTCAAAAAAAAAATTGTGTTAGTATCATATTTAACTAAAATAATATCTAGCAGATTGATATAATATAAATATTTTTAAAATAAAATTGAAAGTGTCACTTACTTGCAGGATCAGAAAAACTGACTCACTGATGCTGGCAATAAAAATCTTAACCGCCCTGAGTATAAAATTGTGATTGTTGGCGCTATCTGATGACTCACTAAATCTTTTATGCTTTCCAAATAATATTGGGCCTTTCAATAAAGTAATTGTCATAGCTCTGAGACAGCAACTACTGTACCTAATATTTTTGCCTGGCTTCCCCTTTTAGTAAAATTTATCGTCTCATGCCTATGTAATTAAAAAAGAACAAATAATTATAGGACACATTTTAAAATATAAATATTTACTAAATTTAATAATATAATATTTTTACCTAAGAATAAAAGCTAATATAAAGGTGATGGTTGGAATGAGATTACTAAGAGCAGCGACAAAGGATGCAGTTGTGGCTTTCACTCCAAGAAAGTATAAATATTGATCTAACACCAGTCTACAATTGATAAATTAAACATAAAAATTGAATAAAACTATTTATCATTAAATAATTAAGAAGACAATGTTAATAGACAATTAATAGTATGTAATAATTAAACCTACTCTAGAAAAGCCAGTGCAAGAATCTTAATTAAATAAATTAAAAAAATAGAATTATTTAGTTCAGTGAAAATTGCAACCACTATGAAGGACTAATTATAATCAAACATGTACTATTTTATACTAAAAATACAAAATAAAAAATAAAACACATAAAAAAGAAGATAATAATATATTATACCGTTAGAAATAGAATGCAAGCGGAGCTACCACAAGGAATGCAACTATGTGTCTATAGGTCACGAACACGTAATTGTTCATTCCGTTGCTCAGAACATATTTTGAAAGTATGACCATGAAACTGTATCCAAGCTGCAGAAATATGACTGCAATATAAGGCTTTGCAGTTTGAAACTGTGTATGGTTGTGATGATCCATATTACACCTAAAAGAAGGTCAGAAATAAAAAATGTTAAATAACAAGAAATCAGTTAAACTAATCTCTAAGCACTTCAAATGATGGTCATTTCAAATTCCACTGCCAAGTTTCAGTAAAGCGGTCCTTAATACAATGCAATGTTTATTCATAAAAAGTATTTGCGCACAATAACTAGTGATTTAGGTTCAATAGCTAATAGGTCAATTAAACAGTACTATATGTGAAAAAAAATACATTGAGCTTAATTATATTTCTAAGTACTTTTCTTATGGTTCTCTAAACATCCTTGCTCCAAGGGAAGACTTAAGTAGTTTACATTTGTTTTAGTTTAATTTAATAAGTTAGATTCATAAAACTAAACATAAAAAATACAGTGTTTTAATCCTTTAACATGTGTGAAAAATAGGTTGAATAGCTTTCTTTTGTTTTCAGTAGTGTTTTGAGTCCACTATCCCCTATTGCCCTATTTTCTGATTTCGAATTAAAAAAACAAATAATAAAAAGAAAACAAAATGAGATGCTGAGGTTGAGAGAGAAAATAAGCCAGATCCAATCATGTTACACCACCTCACAGTCAACAATTCAAACTAACTCAGAGAAACGAAAACAAAAGCAACTAATCCACTCGAAATTTTACGTAGAATCTGAATCTAGCATAAATTTTCAATGGGTTGGAGTAGAATGCAATACACTTCTCTCTATATTCGTTTCTCTAAAGCAAAACTCTCAATGAAGAAATTGAAAACAACTGTAATGGAGAAGTGATTTGAGATATGAAAGAAGAACAGAATGTACCAGTATATATAAGATATTAGTAATAATTAAAAGAAGATATGTTATATTACATCGCAATTATAAATAATTAATTAAAATATATATTTATCAACTAAAAGTTTTAGAATGATTAGATTTGAAAGAAACAAAGGTAGCTATATAGCTAGCTAGTTGTTTGTAATTGTTTGATGCAAAATAATAGAAAAGTGGGTTGCCCTAGAAAGAGACGTAATTATTGTATGAAAATGGACTTACAACATTTTTAAAATTTAATTTCTTGTTTAAATTTGTTTTCATGTATGGAAAAAAGGGAGAGACAGATGATACATTAAAAGGTCATCATGAAAGTGATTTTGATAATGTGAGTTTTTTTATTAAATTTCAATGAGTGGGACACGAACATTAAAGTTTCCACGTAAAATTTTCAACTTATATAAAAAAATTATAATTCAAAAGTTTGATTTTCTTTTCTGTTTTTTGGACGTCCTGTTCTTTTGAAAAAATTGTCAAATGTATAAGCGAAAGGTTTGTCTTAACATGCACCAGTAAAAAACAGGTTGAATAGCCTTCTTTTGTTTTAGTAGTGTTTTGAGTCCACTATCCCCTATTGTCCTTGTAATACCCGGTATTATAATTGTCCAATTACCAATTCTAAATGAAAATTGAGATGAGTAATGGACAAATATGATACACATTCTTGCTAATAGGTTCATCACATAAACCATGCCAATTAGTAAGAATGAGGGCATTATGGACATTTCCCACTTAAATGAGAACTAAGACTTGTTTGGTTACCTTATTCCTTCCTTGGTCCAAAACAGAATTTTGTGAAGGAGAATAGAAGAAGAAGAACAAAACATGGAAGAGGGAGGAAGAGAGAAAAGCTCCACACTTGCATGCAGCAGATTCTGTCCAAGCTTTGCTTCTATCATCATCTTCATCTCCTCATAAGGTGAGTCCCTAGTTAGAAACTATGGGGTTTGCATGTAGGGATTTCTCATTTGGGGTTTAGGGATTGTGAGTAAATTAGGAATCAATGAGGCTAATTATGTTTGTTTTGCTATAAACCTTGCATGCTGATGTTCCTAAATGTGTTTATATGATGCAATTTTCGTTGGGACTGTATTGAGAGTGCAGGGAACAAACTTAGAAGCATTTTGGGACTGTCATAGAATCCTTAAAAATGCAGAAAAATGGTTCTGGTACAGTGTAACCGGTTACGGATTTTGGTGTAACCGGTTACGCTGTTGAAAATTGGGGAATCTGGGCATTTTGCGTGTCCGTAACCGGTTACAGGTTCTGGTGTAACCGGTTACACTGAGTGGGAAAGGAAAAATCAGAAATCTTTGGAAATTCGTAACTCCCGTTTCGTGTACCCGTTTGACGCGTACCATATACCGTTAGAAAGCTAATAAAGTGTACTATCTAGGAAAATTAGCCTTGGTGTCTAACAAATATTTTTCGATATATCTAACGCACCTTCAGTTAACTGCGACACTGATAACATGTGAATTATGTATAGTTAGACTGAATTTACTCCATTATTCTTAACTGCTATGTTATGCCATTATATGTTATACATGAAAATCTAAGGACACCGTCGTTTTGGTTAAACGATTGGAATTGATTGTATTGTATGTGACTTTGACATTATGTCATATTTCCGTATGCTTGAATCGAAGTGGCCGGAGGGCAAAATTGGGATGCTACTCCGACTATGTGGTCAATGAGTCTTCTCGGACTGTGCGGTCCAATGGAATAGCCCGTTCATGTGTATTGTTCGATAAGGTGTGCATCTGAGCTACCGTTGCAGTGTGCTCGTGAGTTCCGTACGGGGCTTTCTACTCACTTGGCGTTACCACACTTGCGTGCTCGGTATGGTGGGGTTATGTGACCATGTAGGCTAATACATAATGATGTAACTCACCTCTAGTGAAGTCACGTAGACAAATTCTATGCTTTCGCCCGATGGGCTCATGCGTCAAGGTGGCGGTTTGTACTCGGCGTAACTCACTTGCGTGAAGAAGGTTAATGGGATAATGACGCCAATTAGGCTAAGGTCATCTCGCAGCCATTTAGGCTTGTGCGAACCCGTTTAACCGTCTTGCAGTGTGCTTGTACAAGTCCCTTGACAATAGGCATGAGGTTACTCATCGAGGATGCATTTATTCCATAATCTAGTCGAGGTTTTATTACACTTCTGGATTCCCCGTATATGGATGCGGGTTTGCATACTTGTTTGCTATACAATGTGTATTTGTTTAAGGCAAGTCCAATGGTGGACGAGTCACTTTGTTTGCTCCGTATTTGTACCGGAAGTGAGAATAACCCCGAATCAAGTGAGGATTCGTTCATTGCACATGTTCCCTTTAGATCCGAGTGAACTAATAGGATAGAAGGAATCACTGAGATTTAGTAATCTCATCCCATTCCAATTATTTCTTTTTTAGGTGGCTCGAGGCAAGATTGCGGTAAGGGAAAGATGGATTGGGCCTTTTGGCGATGCTTGTTGGATGTTTCTTTTAGTTTCCTCATCATGCTTTATAGTTTGATATTTTGGACATGTACCTTGTGATGTACTAATTTTGGCCATGACAATTTCGGCATTAGTATTTTGTACTCAAGTTGTACTCTTATTTCCGCTGCGGATATTATGTAATTGTTGTCTTATGAACCATATTTAATACTTTATGCATATTATTCTAGACAAATATGTGTGGGGTGTTAAAGTTGGTATCAGAGCCTGGTCGATCCTCGACTTTGCTAAGACGCATCATAATGCAGTACAATTCTGCCTTATGTATGTATAGTCAGCATGATTTCTTATGTCTTATTTATGGCATTGAGCCTGATCAACTTGATTCCGTGCGTAGGGCAGACATGGAGATGGCTGAGCAACGCAGAGGTCCCGAAAGGCCCAGAACAAGGAACGTGGAGCCCGAGCAAGAAACCAGAGGTGCAGGCGTGCCTTGGTAACAGATAATGCAGCAGATGTTACAGCAAAATCAAATGATGGCTCAAATGATGCAAGGCATGCAGGGACAACAACCTCCTACTCAAGTTCCCGTTCCTCAAGCTGCAGCTGGACCAGACTTCTGTGCCTTCTTCAGGATGGATCCTCCAGAGTTTGTTGGCAGACTTGATTCTCTTTTGGCTCATGATTGGTTAGCTGGTATGGAAAGGGTGTTTCAAGCTATTCAGTGTACTGAAGAAGAAAAGGTGATCTTTGCTACTTAGAAGATGAAAGGACCGGCTCTTAGGTGGTGGAACACTACATCTACTTATTTCACCACACAAGAGATTCCTAAGGATTGGCAACATTTCAAAGTAGCATTCTTGGAGAAGTATTTCCCTAATAGTGTAAGGACTCAGAAGGAGAGAGAATTCCAGAACTTCAAGCAAGGCAACATGTCTGTTTCAGAATATGCAGAGAAGTTCGAAGACTTGGCTGATTACTCCCGACAAGTTATTTATGCTCCGGATGAACTACGGAAGATTGACCAGTTCATGATGGGTTTAAGGGCCGACATTGCTCATAGCGTGTCCCAAAGAGAGTTCACTACTTATGCTGAGTGTTTGAGGCAGTGTTATGTGGCTGAACACAGTTTGAAGAGGGTTCAAGAAGAGAGGAACCAAAACAGGACTAATTTTCGGGAGGAAGGAAGATCTATTCAACACTTGGGGCCCGTAACCCTCCATCAAAGAAGAAGCAGGGTTATGGTGACCAATCAGCTCAACCGCCTTATTGTCGCAAGTGTAATAAGAAGCATACCGGGGAGTGCAAGCACGCTTTAGTGACTTGTTTTAGATGTGGCGAGCAGGGCCACATAGCCCCACAATGTCCACAAAAGAAGATTCTTGAAAAGACTGCAGGTCGTGTGTACACCTTGGATTCAAGAAAGGCCAAGGGAAACCACAATCTCATTGCGGGTACGTGTTATGTTAACAATCAACCTTTATGTGTTTTAGTTGATTGTGGAGCCACTCATTCTTTTGTCTCTACCGAGTGTGTCTACCGACTTGGTTTGGAGGTTATTCCATTACCTGATCCCAGGATTATTTCTTCGGCGACGGATGATACCGTGGAAGCTCGACTAGTTTGTAAAGAATGTTCGGTGTCTTTTAATGGTCGTGACTATCCAGTTGATCTAATTTGCTTACCCCTCAAGAGGCTTGATGTTATCCTAGGGATGGATTGGTTATCTCTTAATTTGGTGTATATTGGTTGCAAGGAGAAGGCCATATTCATTCCTGCAGAAGAGACTTCTTCTGATGATGCAATTACCAAGTTGATAGAAGGTACGATCAACACGGTTAATTATCTCTTTTCTCAAGAAAGATCCTTTCTTTTAGTTCTTTCCAAGGAACCTTCTGTGAGAGTTGAATTGTCTGAGATTCCGGTGGTGTGCGAATTTCCTGATGTGTTTCCTGAGGATATCACTTCTCTTCCTCCGGAAAGGGAAGTGGAATTCTCAATTGATCTCGTTCCCGGAACGGCCCCAGTTTCCATCACTCCATATAGGATGTCTCCTATTGAACTCAGAGAACTGAAGAGCCAATTAGAAGAGCTTCTTACTAAGCATTTTATTCAATCCAGTGTTTCTCCATGGGGAGCTCCTGTTCTTTTGGTAAAGAAGAAAGACAGAAGTATGCGCCTGTGCATCGATTATCGTCAGCTGAACAAAGTTACCAAAAAGAACAAATATCCTCTACCATGGATTGATGACCTCCTAGATCAGTTGAAAGGAGCCAGTGTGTTCTCGAAGATTGATCTTAGGTCAGGATACCATCAAATCCAAGTGAAGAGCTCAGATGTACCTAAGACTGCATTCAGGACCCGATATGGTCATTACGAGTTTTTAGTTATGTCGTTTGGTGTGACTAATGCTCCGGCAGTTTTCATGGATTACATGAATCAAATTTTTCAACCATATATGGACCAGTTTGTAGTGATCTTCATTGATGACATTATGGTGTATTCCCGTACTCCCGTACTCCCGAAGATCACGAAGAGCATTTGCGGATTGTGTTGTCTACTCTTCGAGAGAAGCAATTGTATGCCAAGTTCAGTAAGTGTGAGTTTTTGCTATCCGAAGTAAGTTTTCTTGGTCATGTCATCTCTGGTGGAGGGATGGAAGTATATCCTTCTAAAGTAGAAGCGCTGGTGAATTGGGATCGACCAAAGAGTGTGACGGAAGTCAGAAGCTTCCTAGGTTTGGCAGGTTATTACCGCAGATTTATTATGGGGTTTGCTAAGTTAGCCTTACCGTTGACGAAGCTTACACGGAAGGAGGTTACTTTTGAATGGAATTCCGAGTGTGAGCAGAGTTTTCAGAAACTTAAGAAGAAGTTGACTATTGCGCTTGTATTAGTGATTCCAGACCCAAACCGATCCTATGAAGTGTTTTGTGACGCTTCTAAGAAAGGTTTAGGCGGAGTGTTGATGCAAGATGGTCAGGTGGTAGCGTATGCATCTCGGCAGTTGAGATCTCGTGAAGAGAATTACCCGACCCATGATCTTGAGCTTGCTGCAATAGTTATTGCACTCAAAGTGTGGCGACATTACTTGTATAGCATTCACTTTGATATGTTCAGTGATCATAAAAGCTTGAGATATCTTTTCGACCAGAAGGAGTTGAATATGCGATAAAGGAGATGGATGGAGTACCTTAAAGATTATGACTTTGAATTGAAATACCATCCAGGAAAGGCTAATAAAGTAGCAGATGCCTTGAGTAGGAAGGAATTTTGAGTTGTTGAACTGATGATGTTAGAGTATGGATTATTGGAGAAGTTTCGAAATCTTAACCTTCAGTTTGAATGGGCACCCAATAGTGTGTTGATTAGTAACTTGAGCATCCAGAACGAATTGCGAGAAAGAATTCGGATATCACAAGAGCGTGATGAACAATTGCAAGCGTGCATAGGCATGTTTGATTTCGCTAGAGCACCTGATGGAGTAATCTTGTTTAGGCAGAGAATGTGCGTACCGAATGATTCTGAGTTGAAGTGTTTGATTCTGGACGAAGCACACAAGAGTAGATTTTCTATTCACCCTGGATCGACCAAAATGTATCAAGACTTGAAGAAATACTTTTGGTGGCAAGGAATGAAGAAGGAGATTGCAGAGTATGTATCACAATGTTCCGTTTGCCAACAAGTTAAGGTTGAACATTAGAGGCCAGGAGGAATGTTGCAACCTCTGGAGATACCGATGTGGAAATGGGATTCTATCTCCATGGAATTCATTGTGGGACTACCTCATGCTCGAGGTGGGTATGATTCTATATGGGTAATAGTGGATAGGCTGATCAAGTCTGCTCACTTTTTACCTGTAAAGACAACTCACAAGGTGATTCATCTCGCGAGGATTTTCATAGCAGAGATTGTACGGTTGCATGGTGTGCCATCTAGTATAGTGTCCGATCGTGACCCAAAGTTCACTTCGAGATTTTGGAAGATGTTTCACAAGGAATTGGGGACTAGACTGAATATGAGTACATCCAATCATCCTCAATCCGATGGGCAGACGGAGAGGACAATCCAGACGATAGAAGATATGTTGAGAGCTTGCATTCTGGAAGAAGGTGGGAGTTGGAAGGACCATTTGTTGTTGGTAAAGTTCGCATACAATAATAGTTACCATGCTAGTTTGGGTATGGCTCCCTATGAGGCTCTATACGGGAGGAAGTGTCGATCGCCAGTATGTTGGGCCGAAGTAGGAGAGAAGAGTATTCTTGGACCGGAGATTATCCAGGAAACCACCGAGAAAGTCTAGATGATCCAAGATAATCTTAAGAAAGCCCAAGACCGACAAAAGAATTATGCGGACAAACGCAGGAGACTCTTAGAATTTGAAGTTGGTGATCACGTCTATTTGAAGGTCACTCCAAGATTAAGGTTGGGAGGACCGTTCAAAACGCGTAAACCCAGTCCGAGGTATGTGGGACCATATCAGATTATGAGCCGGGTAGGTGAAGTGGCTTATCAGTTGGCATTACCACCTTCACTATCCGGGCTGCATGACGTATTCCACGTTTCTCAGCTCCGAAAGTTTGTGCCCGATACTTTTCATCCTATTCTTCCGGATTCTGTTGAAGTAGAACCAGATATTTCCTATGATCCTCAACCTTGCCGTATCTTGGAGCGTGCTAGCAAGTTTCTACGGAGCAAAAAGATACCTATCGTGAAAGTGATGTGGGATGAGACGCGTCCTGAGGAAGCTACATGGGAGCTCGAATCGGAGATGCAGGAATCCTATCCTCACTTGTTTTGGTAAGTTTTTGAATTCGAGGACGAATTCCATCTAAGGGGGGGGGGGGGGAGAATGTAATACCCGGTATTATAATTGTCCAATTACCAATTCTAAATTAAATTGAGATGAGTAATGGACAAATATGATACACATTCTTGCTAATAGGTTCATCACATAAACCATGCCAATTAGTATGAATGAGGGCATTATGGATATTTCCCACTTAAATGAGAACTAAGACTTGTTTGGTTACCTCATTCCTTCCTTAGCCCAAAACAAAATTTTGTGAAGGAGAATAGAAGAAGAAGAACAAAACATGGAAGAGGGAGGAAGAGAGAAAAGCTCACCACTTGCATGCAGCAGATTCTGTCCAACCTTTGCTTCTATCATCATCTTCATTTCCTCCTAAGGTGAGTCCCTAGTTAGAAACTATGGGGTTTATATGTAGGGATTTCTCATTTGGGGTTTAGGGATTGTGAGTAAATTCGGAATCAATGAGGCTAATTATGTTTGTTTTGCTATAAACCTTGCATGTTGATGTTCCTAAATGTGTTTATATGATGCAATTTTCGTTGGGACTGTATTGAGAGTGCAGGGAACAAACTTAGAAGCACTTTGGGACTGTCATAGAATCCTTAAAAATGCAGAAAAATGGTTCTGGTACAGTGTAACCGGTTACAAGTTTTGGTGTAACCGGTTACGCTGTTGAAAATTGGGGAATCTGGGCATTTTGCGTGTCCGTAACCGGTTACGGGTTCTGATGTAACCGGTTACACTGAGTGGGAAAGGAAAAATCAGAAATCTTTGGAAATTGTAGCAACCTGCCCTAAAAATAAAGATTCTAGAGTCGCCACCTATTCTGAAGGGCGAATAGGAAACCCTACGCAGTTTAGAGATCGGGGTAAGATACTATATTCAGGTCGAGGGAAGGTGTTAGGCACCCTCAACCCTTTCCTAAAGGCTGACATTTAAAGATAAAGGTTTATGGCAAGGTTTATAGCTAAGGAATTGAATAGGGGAAAGATTGAGATTTTAGGGAGGGGGACTCGCCTTGTTGCCAAGTGCCTACGTATCTCCTTAGGGAGAATCAGAGTCAACGTAGTTCGGGGAGGGTTGTACGCCTTAGAATTAGAATTGAAAGTGTTTGAAATTGTTTGTGCTTTGAAAAGCGTTTTTGAATTGTCTAATTGATGAGGATGAAAATCCATAGTTTAGTATTGTGGTTTTTGAAAGATTTTAAGTGTTTTTAAGATTTGGGCGTACAACCCTGATTTGATATGACACTATTAACCGCAACGACCAATAGATTCGATCGCCATAGTTAACAGATTAGAAAAGAATTGCTGGCAATTTTAATCGATTGATTCGATTATCACTTTTAGCAAATTGAAGTATTTTAATTATTAATTTATTAATTTATCGTTACCCCTCATAATCGATAGATTCGATTACAAATAATAACGAATTGATAAGGGGAAATATGCTAATCATCGTAACCAATAAGATGGTTAAAACCATTTAGCAAAATAATGTGTATTTTAATTTATAGGATTTGATTAAATAATTAATCAATTATTAACCATTGCGACCAATAGATTTAGTCGGAACGAATAATAGATTGAATCCTAAAACCTTAGCCAAGTGTTCAATGGGATTGGACGAACCCTACTACATAACTTCTAGGGTTCTTTATGATTTTTTTTTAACAATTAAGATTAAATCAATTAACTCGAATAATCGAGATAAAATAATCGGGAAAAAATATAATCCTATATCCTAATCCTAATTATATTCTAATCCTAATTATATTCTAATCCTAATTTTTATGAATTAACCACACCAAATACAATTATCTATTAACTAATCTAAACAAATAAATAATACAATAAACAAAAGTTATATATAAAAGAATGAAAAAACCTGGCAATTATCCTGTGTGGGTGATCTCTTGAAGATCCATGGTGGTCTTGCGCATCTGGGGCCTTAGATTTGAACCTGCGTTGAATCCAATGGTCGCTGATTGAAGATGCACGGTGAGACTCCACAGGTGTTGTGTACCGGATCTATGAACTTGTGTTTTATTAAAAAATATTGTTGGGAGTGGGAATCGAACCCACCCCCTCATAGACAAACCATTCGCCCCTCCTTTTACCATCAAGCCATGAGTGGTTCGTTGATATAAACGTAAACATGAAACATAATATACGTAAATATAACCATTAAAAAAGCTTCAAACGAAATTGGCGCCCCCCTGTACTGTTCATCATCGTCCTCGTTGGACTCCCTCCCCTGCAGATTTCGAAAATGGCTATAACGCCATATAAACACGTTATGAAACCTGTAATCGACCGAAATTTCTCCCCTGAACATTACCATGCCCTCAGTTCCGCCCAATTTTGTCTAATTTGCGAAATCCCAATTTGAATTTATGAAACCCTTGCGATGGCGGATTTTGGTACCTGCATCTAAAACACAATTAAACTATCCAGATAGAATCACACTATCAATACAAACACGAATATACGATTAATTCATGTACAGAAGGCGTGTAAGCATGGAATCGAGTTCAAGAAATTTTTTCTCTTTTGTGAGCGTATGATTTACGATTCTGTGCAGGCTGAATAGAAGATGATGCTTGAGTTAGCTTCCAGAAACACCAAGGAATTGATTGGGATACTTAGAACCTCTTGAATCAACCTCCAACACTCAGAACAAAATTTGATTTTTTTTCTTTCCTTGAATTTTTCTTACGGTTTTGGAGGCAGAGTAGGGTCTGCAGCGGCCCCTCCAAATCCCCTTCTACGTCCCCTCTGCTTTTCTACTTATAGGTACCAAATTAGGTTAACAAAAAAAACCAAATCAAATCTTCATGATTTGCATGATTGTGCCATGATTTGCATTCATATTGAAACTTTCCTTTTTTTTGTCCTCAACCAAATATTAACATACACGATTTCCTCCTCAAAAATCATACTTTTAGCTTCTAGAAGGATTCTCCATATTTTTTGTGATTTTAAATTAATTATTACATTTTTAATGATTTTTTTTATTATCTAAATGAATTAAAATTCAAATAAATATTAATAAAAATCATAAAAATAAAATCATGGATGTAAAGGCCTCTCTTAAAGTCATGGGCATATTTAGAATCCAAATGATAAGCCCATTAGTCAAGAAAACCAAAATTACCTAATTAAGGCTTTGTGTATTTTGCCAAAATCGACCGACTTCTGAGCCTTTGAAGAGGAGATAAGACGGGCAAATTTTGGGGTATGACAGCTGCCCCTGTTCAATCTTCTTAAACCTGAAGAGTCAGATAGGCACGTCTGCCTATCGTGATCTAAAGGTAGAAGATGATTGGACACTGAAATGCCCTAAAATTTGCATTTATCGAGGAGAACTTCCGTGGGAGATGGGCTTTCAGATGCCACCCAGGGTAAATATCACTCCTTCTTCTCTTTTTTCTCTTTTTTTTTGCGAAGCAGATGCTCCCTTTTTTTTTTTGAGGAGCTACGCATTTTGATCGTAGCGTGGCCTGAAAAGGCAGTTTTGACTTTATGCAATGCTTATGATGCATGTGATGCATGATGCAGTGAGCTTCTCAAAATAAATGAGAGCGGTGTATGTATATGCAATATGTATGAATGAAGTATGTAAGTTGAAATGATGCATGATTGTTAGTTTATGTAAATCGAAGTGTGTTAGTAATTCTGAAAAGAAAGAAGACACCTTTGATTGTTATTGAAGTTTTGGAGAATATCACTGCCGAGGGACTAACGCGATAAACCCAGTTGAGGAATCGTTTGAAAAATCTTGTATGCCTGGAAAAGCTCCTAGAAAGGATGGAATACGTCTTGAAGAAGACTTCCTGGAAAGGTTCCTGAAAAGGAATAGCGAGGACCTTCTGTTGGTTGTGTAATTGGCTTGCTATGGTCAGCAGGCTTCCGCAGTTTGTGAACCCCCACTTACTATAGTTCTAGTAAGTTTCCGTAGTTTGTGGACCCCAATAGGATTGCTTGCTATAATTCTAGCGAGTTCACCTGCACCAACAGGGTTATCTGCGAATATTATCGCAGAATTTACCTGTGTCACCAATAGGGTTATTCGCGAGTGTTGTCGCGAAATTTACCTATGTCACCAGGGTTATCTGCGAGTGCTATCGCAGAATTTACCTATACCACCAATAGGGTTATTCGCGAGTGTTATCGCGAAATTTACCTATGTCACCAGGGTTATCTGCGAGTGCTATCGCAAAATTTACCTGTGTCACCAATAGGGTTATTCACGAGTGTTGTCGCGAAATTTACCTATGTCACCAGGGTTATCTGCGAGTGCTATCGCAGAATTTACCTGTACCACCAATAGGGTTATTCGCGAGTGTTATCGCGAAATTTACCTATGTCACCAGGGTTATCTGCGAGTGCTATCGCAGAATTTACCTGTACCACCAATAGGGTTATCCGCGAGTGTTATCGCGAAATTTACCTATACCATTTTAGGCTAATTTGCTATGCTCATAGCAACTTCGCCTGCACCAAAGGAATTACTTGCCATGGTTCTGACAAGTGTACCTGCATAAGAGTGATCGCCTGCTATAGTTCTAGCGAACTTACCTGCATGAAAAAGATTCACCTGTTTTGGAGACTCACGACTATAGGGTCGGAGAAAATACACCTTTCATAACACGAGGGTTGGAGACTAGGCTTTTGTAGTGTGATTTGGATTTTGATGTAATAGTCAGACGGGAACTGACTACCAGACGGGAACTGGATTTAATGATTTTCCAGGACGAGAACTGGACTTTGAACTGGTTTGGATTGCCAATAAAAATTGGGCTTTTGTGATATGTATATGCTAATGCTAATGCGTATGCATGTATGCTAATGCTGATGCAATCCCATGGTTTTATCTCCTCAAACCCATTGAACTTGTTATTCCATGCTTGCACTTATACCCTGACTATGCTTATGCTGGCTTTGTAATGTTTATGTATGCTTATGCTTATGCGTATGTTTGGTTGACGTAATGAGTGGAACGAAGTAATGTCTTCTGTAAGATTACCCGAAAAGGTCTTTTGAATGGATGTGAATGTTTGTCTTGAAGAAGACTACCTGAAAAGGTTTTTCGAAATGGTAGCAATTTGTCTTAGAGAAGACCACCTGTAGAGGCTCTTAGAGTAGGTAGAAATTTGTCTTAAAGAAGATCACCTGGAAAGGTTCTTAGCAGGGAATGAAGAATGTCTTTAAAGACGACTACCTGAAAAGGTTGAAAGATGTCTTAAAGGAGACTACCTGAAGAGGTTCCTGAGAGGGATGACGAATTGTTTTTTGAAAAAGACTACTTGAAAAGGTACTTAGGACAAGAATGTCTCGAAGAAGACTACCTAAACAGGTGCTTAGAAGAAAATGTCTTGAAGAAGACTACCTCAAAAGGTACTTGGAAAAAGAAATGTCTAAAAAAGACTACCTGAAAAGGTGTTTAGAAAAAGAATGTCTTGAAGAAGACTACCTGAAGAGGTTCCTGAGAGGGATGATGGATTGTTTTTGAAAAAGACTACTTGAAAAGGTACTTAGGACAAGAATGTCTCGAAGAAGACTACCTAAACAGGTGCTTAGAAGAAAAATGTCTTGAAGAAGACTACCTCAAAAGGTACTTGGGAAAAGAAATGTCTAAAAAGACTACCTGAAAAGGTGCTTAGAAAAAGAATGTCTTGAAGAAGACTACCTCAAAAGGTGCTTGGAAAAAGAAATGTCTTAAAAGAGACTACCTGAAAAGGTGCTTAGAAAAAGAATGTCTTGAAGAAGACTACCTCAAGAGGTACTTAGAAAGGTAATGTCCTGAAGAAGACTGCCTGAAAAGGAACTTAGAAAAGAAATGTCTTGAAAAAGACTACCTAAAGAGGTTCTTGGAAATGGTGATAATTTGTCTTGCATAAGACAGCTTGAGGAAACTCCTAGAAAGGATCGTGAGATTCGTCTTAAAGAAGACCACATAAAGAGTTACGGTGTAATGTATCAACCAATGTATGTAATGCGTGATTTGTATGTATTTGTGTGATGCTCCAATGGTAGGTTATTAATAACCAAAGCGTATATAGTTCGCTGGAGTTGCAGGTCTGTTTGCTAGGATAGGGTGTGATGCTAGCGCGATTTCCCAATACCTGTTTTGTTTGAGCTCGGAAGATCGTAGTTAGGAGAAAGATTTGTTCGATGTTGTAAAGTGCGAAAACGCCCTTTTTTATGCTGTGCGCCTTATGGATTTGATATCCATTGCCCCAATATTTTCATGGAAAAAGATGCTTATGAGGGAAGTGCCCCAGGGAATAGCCTTGTCATATGCTTCGATGTTTAGATTGAAGGGTGTGCCCCTGATCTCCAGGTCATGGAAGGTTATCCATAGTGTTCTATCCTTTGAATTTGAATTCTTCCCATGTCTGACATGCCCCTGTTTGAGATTGCTTTGAGATGTGCCCCAAGTCGATTGAACCTTAGGAAGACTGCCCCTAGTTAATAGGATGTTCGATTCTATGCCCCTGTGCTCCTTGAAATTTTTGCCCCTGTTTAGGAGAACCCCCTAGATGTGGTTCCCCCGACTCCAGGGTCTTTATTAGAAATGATCACCTTTGATTAACCCATTTCGAGATTTCCTCGATGCTAAGTGTATACTCGTAGATGGTGTTGTACTTTTTGAGAAGTAGCTCCAATGGAATGCGTATGCAAGTTTTGAAATCGAAGTCCGTTATGAATTAGGACTGGATGGTTTTGACAAGAATGCTTGAAGAAGCATAGTGATTAGAAGTAGTTTTAACAAACATAGGAGTCAGTATAACAAATTCCTGCTTAATATGCTTTCGTAGTTAACCTTGCCTCAATTAGGACTTTTAAATGTTGTAACTTGGCCTGGTTCATGTTTTAAGAAACAATGGATATAAGGCTCAAAATTTTATTTATCCCACCCCTTTCTCCTTGATGTTCTCCAGATCCTAAAAATTCGCCTAATCCAATGGATGTGCTTTGTTTGCAAGAGAATTGTTTCAGTCCTGATGTTACGCAGAAGCCTTAGTAGAGATCCAAGCATTGATGAAAATGTTGTAGAGATCCAAGCATTGATGCAAAGCTTTGACGATTTAGCAATCACAGGATTATCCTTGGTATGTCGCCTTTGTTTTTATCCCTTATTTTTGCATGAACCAATTCCTTTTGAATTTGGTCCATCGGGATGCCCTAAATTTTGCCTAAGTCGTTTTTTCTCTTTCGTGGAATTTTTCATTTTGACTTAGCGGGCGCTTTTCTCCTTTTTGCTTTTGAATACTCCTTTTGAGATTAATCTTTGGATATTGAATGTTGTGACTGCTATGTTGATTTTGATTTGCAAGCTTCACCTTTGATACTTCCTCGATCTTGAATGGTGTAATGAGGAAGAGGATTGTTACGAATGTTATCTCCATTGCTTCCTCAATCTTGGGTGAATGCGAGGAAGAAGATATGCTTGAACCTTATGCTTGGATTGACTGATTCTCTTGACAACCAAAATACATCATTGAGTTAGTTGAAATCTACCCTGCCCCTGGTTAAAATCAAGGTTCTTTTGAAAAGTAGAAACAAACTCCAACTCCTGGCTCGAGGGGGTAACGAGGGATTAACATCCTTATATCTCCACTGTTTGGGAATTGAAGCAATGCCTGTACATCCTCGGCTCGGTCTTACCTTGAAAGCATATGTTTAGCTGGACTTAGTTATTTGTATTCGTCATTCTCCCTCAAGTTTGAAATAGAATAGAAGTGTACGAGTGAAAACTCGTGGTAGTGGGTGAATGAATTGACTCCAAAACCTGCATGGTCATCCCATTAGAATTGCTAATCCTAAGGTACAGCCTTTATCTTGAGTAACACTTAGCGGTTGTAAGGGTTGAGATAGTGAGCATGGTAAACACCTATTGATCCTAGGGATAATCTCCTTTGTAGATCCACTGACCTTGTTTCACTCCTTAGATTCTTAAACTTGTAGAAGTGAGGGCAACCTCGAATTTTCTTTGGACATGTCAAACCTGGCGGGAATGAATCGTTAGCGGTGGGTTTTCGTCGTATCGGAACTTCATGAGTTTCCTTTGACTGAACCTCTTTTGCTTCTCCTGAGGACAGTATCACCTATGACCCTTTTTCCCTTTGGTGTGGGGCTGACATATGTCGCATTCCCTCCATTGTAGTCATGCATTTCTGCTCAGGGTATTGCCCCAGTTGGACTGACCCTTGCCCCAGGTTATCGTAGAGCGTCCTTGAAAGTTTGATATGTTCTAAGATGAACCCCTTTATGACTAGATACATCTTGAGTGTATCTATGAGGGAACTCTTTGTTGAACTGATCCTTGCTCGATGAAAACCTTTATTGTATTCATAATCCTGTTATGACAAGGCATGGACACGTGGTTGGCATAGTGGAAGACATCCCCTTTTTTTTTAGCAAGACCCAGATCTTTTATTCTCCTTTCTCCATAGTTTTTTTTCTTTGTTTTTTTTTTTGAGTCTCGGGAAATCGGCTAGCATGGTAGGCATGGTTGCGGGCGAAGATGTAAATGTAAATGCAAATGTATGACAATGCAAATGCATGGATATGCGAGACTCCTTGTATTATAACTCCGTGTATGCAATGCAGACGTGTGACGTATACTCCGAGGGATAGCCTTAGAGGCGACATTAGACCCTAGCAAAATCCTGGCAAGATAGATGTTACGACACGCCAGTGGAAATCCCTTAGATTAGGGAGTATGCAGAAGGTAGCGGTTGGTGACCGTTCAAGACAGTCACCAAGTCTCATGGCTATCGAGAGGCCAATCAACGTGTATCAGTGAAGTTGTCCTTAGTGGGGAGGTTCTCTATGCGGAACACAACCTATATAAGGACGATATTGGATGAAGTGAAGTCCCTACAGGCTAGGGATGAAAGATATATAGATGGAAATCCAAACCCTACAAGTTAGAGGGTGCGTGGAAACAAGCATGGAGTGACCGTTTAGGACAGTCACTAGATCTCATAGCCATCGAGAGGCCAATCAAACGCATGCTAATGAAGTTGTCCTTCGGGGAAGGACGCGTCATTGTGAAAACACATGGATGTAAAAGAAAATCCCTATAGGCTAGGGAATACGTAGGAGTAAGCACTGGGTGACCGTTTAAGATGATCACCGAACCGCATGGCCATCGAGAGGCCAATTGACGTACGTTAATGGAAATGTCCTTCGTGGGAAGGACACGTAGTTGTAAGAATACAAGGATATAAAAATAAAATTCCCACAGGCTAGGGGATGCATAAATGGTGATGTCCTTCGTGGGAAAGACATGGTCTTTAGAAATTAGAGTCCCTACAGGCTAGGGACCACGTGGGGATACCTGCAAAATCGAAACGCATAGATACTCGAAGCATATAAATTGCAAACAAATAATAAGCACATGAGCACGAAAGTCCTAGGTTCATAGGTTCGACGTAGGGGGCTCTAGGGAGCCAACCTTTTTATGGGGGGTTCTAGAAGGTCTCATGGGGTCGTTTGTAGCCTCCGATACTTTTTCGTCTCTTCGGATTTTGGAACAACTCATTTTATCCATGAGGTTCGAATTTTTGGGGTAGGTTCCCGGAGAGATCAGCTAAGTATCCAGTCCAGCCCTCCACAAAGTCAAGCTTCGTTTCGGACCTTTCCAAATACTCAACCCACTCCGAGTGGAGTTATCAATGAGACTCGTAGGCGATTCATACTCCCCTATTGATCTCAAAGTTAACTCCCACACTTAGGTTTAACAACAATTTATATTATCCAGAAGATGCAATAAGAATAGCAAATATTCACATAAAAAGAAATATTTAACTAAATTGTTATAAATAAATGAACCTTAAAATAAGTAAATATAGAAATAAATAAATTTAAATATTTAAACTAACCTTGAAATCCAGCCGCTCACAACTCGGCTGCTTACAGTTTAGAGAATGCATTAAAGCAGCAATTATTTAAATAAATATATATTTGTTTAACCAACGTAAATAGTTGGAAAAAATAAATAAAAATTTAAATATTTACAAAAATAAATAAACCCTAAAATGGCTAATTAGCCAAACCCTAAAAAGAATTCGCCAAAAACCTAAATAGTTCGCCACAAACCTAAACCCTACCAAAACCTATAGGAGTGTAGTAATTCACCATTAAGTGTTCCCCAGCAGAGTCGCCAGCTGTAGCAACCTGCCCTAAAAATAAAGATTCTAGAGTCGCCACCTATTCTGAAGGGCGAATAGGAAACCCTACGCAGTTTAGAGATCGGGGTAAGATACTATATTCAGGTCGAGGGAAGGTGTTAGGCACCCTCAACCCTTTCCTAAAGGCTAACATTTAAAGATAAAGGTTTATGGCAAGGTTTATAGCTAAGGAATTGAATAGGGGAAAGATTGAGATTTTAGGGAGGGGGACTCGCCTTGTTGCCAAGTGCCTACGTATCTCCTTAGGGAGAATCAGAGTCAACGTAGTTCGGGGAGGGTTGTACGCCTTAGAATTAGAATTGAAAGTGTTTGAAATTGTTTGTGCTTTGAAAAGCGTTTTTGAATTGTCTAATTGATGAGGATGAAAATCCATAGTTTAGTATTGTGGTTTTTGAAAGATTTTAAGTGTTTTTAAGATTTGGGCGTACAACCCTGATTTGATATGACACTATTAACCGCAACGACCAATAGATTCGATCGCCATAGTTAACAGATTAGAAAAGAATTGCTGGCAATTTTAATCGATTGATTCGATTATCACTTTTAGCAAATTGAAGTATTTTAATTATTAATTTATTAATTTATCGTTACCCCTCATAATCGATAGATTCGATTACAAATAATAACGAATTGATAAGGGGAAATATGCTAATCATCGTAACCAATAAGATGGTTAAAACCATTTAGCAAAATAATGTGTATTTTAATTTATAGGATTTGATTAAATAATTAATCAATTATTAACCATTGCGACCAATAGATTTAGTCGGAACGAATAATAGATTGAATCCTAAAACCATAGCCAAGTGTTCAATGGGATTGGACGAACCCTACTACATAACTTCTAGGGTTCTTTATGATTTTTTTTTTAACAATTAAGATTAAATCAATTAACTCGAATAATAGAGATAAAATAATCGGGAAAAAATATAATCCTATATCCTAATCCTAATTATATTCTAATCCTAATTTTTATGAATTAACCACACCAAATACAATTATCTATTAACTAATCTAAACAAATAAATAATACAATAAACAAAAGTTATATATAAAAGAATGAAAAAACCTGGCAATTATCCTGTGTGGGTGATCTCTTGAAGATCCATGGTGGTCTTGCGCATCTGGGGCCTTAGATTTGAACCTGCGTTGAATCCAATGGTCGCTGATTGAAGATGCACGGTGAGACTCCACAGGTGTTGTGTACCGGATCTATGAACTTGTGTTTTATTAAAAAATATTGTTGGGAGTGGGAATCGAACCCACCCCCTCATAGACAAACCATTCGCCCCTCCTTTTACCATCAAGCCATGAGTGGTTCGTTGATATAAACGTAAACATGAAACATAATATACGTAAATATAACCATTAAAAAAGCTTCAAACGAAATTGGCGCCCCCCTGTACTGTTCATCATCGTCCTCGTTGGACTCCCTCCCCTGCAAATTTCGAAAATGGCTATAACGCCATATAAACACGTTATGAAACCTGTAATCGACCGAAATTTCTCCCCTGAACATTACCATGCCCTCAGTTCCGCCCAATTTTGTCTAATTTGCGAAATCCCAATTTGAATTTATGAAACCCTTGCGATGGCGGATTTTGGTACCTGCATCTAAAACACAATTAAACTATCCATATAGAATCACACTATCAATACAAACACGAATATACGATTAATTCGTGTGCAGAAGGCGTGTAAGCATGGAATCGAGTTCAAGAAATTTTTTCTCTTTTGTGAGCGTATGATTTACGATTCTGTGCAGGCTGAATAGAAGATGATGCTTGAGTTAGCTTCCAGAAACACCAAGGAATTGATTGGGATACTTAGAACCTCTTGAATCAACCTCCAACACTCAGAACAAAATTTGATTTTTTTTCTTTCCTTGAATTTTTCTTACGGTTTTGGAGGCAGAGTAGGGTCTGCAGCGGCCCCTCCAAATCCCCTTCTACGTCCCCTCTGCTTTTCTACTTATAGGTACCAAATTAGGTTAACAAAAAAAACCAAATCAAATCTTCATGATTTGCATGATTGTGCCATGATTTGCATTCATATTGAAACTTTCCTTTTTTTTGTCCTCAACCAAATATTAACATACACGATTTCCTCCTCAAAAATCATACTTTTAGCTTCTAGAAGGATTCTCCATATTTTTTGTGATTTTAAATTAATTATTACATTTTTAATGATTTTTTTTATTATCTAAATGAATTAAAATTCAAATAAATATTAATAAAAATCATAAAAATAAAATCATGGATGTAAAGGCCTCTCTTAAAGTCATGGGTATATTTAAAATCCAAATGATAAGCCCATTAGTCAAGAAAACCAAAATTACCTAATTAAGGCTTTGTGTATTTTTCCAAAATCGACCGACTTCTGAGCCTTTGAAGAGGAGATAAGACGGGCAAATTTTGAGGTATGAGAGAAATTCGTAACTCCCGTTTTGTGTACCCCTTTGACGCGTACCATATACGGTTAGAAAGCTAATAAAGTGTACTATCTAGGAAAATTAGCTTTGGTGTCTAACTAATATTTTTCGATATATCTGACGCACCTTCAGTTAAGTGCGACACTGATAACATGTGAATTATGTATAGTTAGACTGAATTTACTCCATTATTCTTAACTGCTATGTTATGCCATTATGTGTTATACATGAAAATCTAAGGACACCATCGTTTTGGTTAAACGATTGGAATTGATTGTATTGTATATGACTTTGACATTATGTCATATTTCCGTATGCTTGAATCGAAGTGGCCGGAGGGCTAGATTGGGATGATACTCCGACTATGTGGTCAATGAGTCTTATCGGACCATGCGGTCCAATGCAATAGCCCATTCAGGTGTATTGTTCGATAAGGTGTGCATCTGAGCTACCGTTGCAGTGTGCTCGTGAGTGTCGTACGGGGCTTTTTACTCACTTGGCGTTAACACACTTGCGTGCTCGGTATGGTGGGGTTATGTGGCCATGTAAGCTAATACATAATGATGTAACTCACCCTTAGTGAAGTCACGTAGACTAATACTAGGCTTTCGCCCGATGGGCTCATGCGTCAAGGTGGCGGTTTGTACTCGGCGCAACTCACTTGCGTGAAGAAGGTTAATGGGATAATGAAGCCATTTAGGCTAAGGTCATCTCGCAGCCATTTAGGCTTGTGCGAACCCGTTTAACCGTCTTGCAGTGTGCTTGTACAAGTCCCTTGACAATAGGCATGAGGTTACTCATCGAGGATGCATCTATTCCATAATCTAGTCGAGGTTTTATTACACTTCTGGATTCCCCGTATATGGATGCGGGTTTGCATACTTGTTTGCTATACAATGTGTATTTGTTTAAGGCAAATCCAATGGTGGACGAGTCACTTTGTTTGCTCCGTATTTGTACCGGAAGTGAGAATAACCCCGAATCAATGGTGGATTCGTTCATTGCACATGTTCCCTTTAGATCCGAGTGAACTAATAGGATAGGAGGACTCACTGAGATTTAGTAATCTTATCCCATTCCAATTATTTCTTTTTCAGGTGGCTCGAGGCAAGATCGCGGTAAGGGAAATATGGATTAGGCCTTTTGGCAATGCTTGTTGGATGTTTCTTTTACTTTCCTCATCATGCTTTATAGTTTGATATTTTGGACATGTACCTTGTGATGTACTAATTTTGGCCATGACAATTTCGGCATTAGTATTTTGTACTCAAGTTGTACTCTTATTTCCGCTGCGGATATTATATTGTCTTATGAGCCATATTTAATACTTTATGCATATTATTCTAGAGAAATATGTGTGGGGTGTTACAGTCCTATTTTTCTGATTTCGAATTAAAAAAACAAATAATAAAAAGAAAACAAAATGAGATGCTGAGGTTGAGAGTGAAAATAAGCCAGATCCAATCACGCTACACCACCTCAGAGTCAACAATTCAAACAAACTCAGAGACGCCGGAGCCATAGCTCGGTCGTCTTCTACGGCCTCAGGTACGCCGGAGTTGACAAAACAATAGAAAAACAAAAACAAAAGCATCTAATCCACTCGAAATTTCACGTAGAATCTGAATCTACCATTATTTTTCACAAAAACTCACTCTCAAATGATGAAAATTGATCACGAATTTGAGCACTCAAAGATGAAACTCAAGCAAACATTATATTGTAGGGATTCAAATGCACTTAATGGACCTAACATGTCATAGATCTAAGCATGAAGAAAGGTTGAAGGTTTGAAGGGATTACCTATTATTGAATATTGTAATTGTTCGAATTGCGTTATCATAATTAAAATCATTAGAAACAATAACTATAGGTAATCACGATTGTTTTTTTAGTTTCTTGTGTATTTAATTTATGTATTCTAAAATAAATTTACGATTTCGATGATTTTTATTTTCTTCATCATTGGCAGTGGTTGGTGGTGTTTGATGATTTATGAAATATGAGATGATTAATGTTTTCAATTGAAATTTTTATTAGGTTAAACCATACTAAGAGACTGAGTGAGATCTTTTTAATTTTAATATTAGTAATTATATTCCTTAATTAAATTAAATAGTAAAATTATAAATTTATTGAAGTCTTAGTGACGGCTAAAAGAAAATAATCCATAGGTATAGTTTCTATTATTTATTATTTCCTATGGGTTTTTTGATTTCCTCTTTCTCTCTATTTATTCAAGACGAAGGATCATGATGTAGACAACAATTTTCCCGGGTTGTAGAAGACAATTGAGTTATATATATTTATGCACGTGCGTGCGCACACTTATTATGGTAACTTAACAATATTTATATATTATTTATTTGAATATAAAATATTTGATAAATAATTAAATATATCATAGTATAGGGTTCAAATTCTAAATTCTAAATAACAAGAAATCAGTTACACTAATCTCTAACCACTTCGAATGATGGTCATTTCAAATTCCACTGCCAAGATTCAGTAAAGCAGTCCTTAATACAATGCAATGTTTATTCATAAAAAGTATTTGCGCACAATAGCTAGTGATTTAGGTTCAATAGCTAATAGATAAATTAAACACTATTTGTGAAAAAAAATACATTGAGCTTAATTAAATTTCTAAGTACTTTTCTTATGGTTCTCTAAACATCCTTGCTCCAAGGGAAGACTGGAGTAGTTTACGTTTGTTTTAGTTTAATTTAATAAGTTAGATTCATAAAACTAAACATAAAAAATACAGTGTTTTAATCCTTAACATGTGTGAAAAATAGGTTGAATAGCTTTCTTTTGTTTCAGTAGTGTTTTGAGTCCACTATCCCCTATTTCCCTATTTTCTGATTTCGAATTAAAAAAACAAATAATAAAAAGAAAACAAAATGAGATGCTGAGGTTGAGAGAGAAAATAAGCCAGATCCAATCACGTTACACCACCTCACAGTCAACAATTCAAACAAACTCATAGAAACGAAAACAAAAGCAACTAATCCACTCGAAATTTTACGTAGAATCTGAATCTAGCATAAATTTTCAATGGGTTGGAGTAGAATGCAATACACTTCTCTCTATATTCGTTTCTCAAGAGCAAAACTCTCAATGAAGAAATTGAAAACAACTGTAATGGAGAAGTGATTTGAGATATGAAAGAAGAACAGAATGTACCAGTATATATAAGATATTAGTAATAATTAAAAGAAGATATGTTATATTACATCACAATTATAAATAATTAATTAAAACATATATATTTTATTTATAAACTAAAAGTTTTAGAATGATTAGATTTGAAAGAAACAAAGGTAGCTATATAGCTAGCTAGTTGTTTGTAATTGTTTGATGCAAAATAATAGAAAAGTGGGTTGCCCTAGAAAGAGACGTAATTATTGTATGAAAATGGACTTACAACATTTTTAAAATTTAATTTCTTGTTTAAATTTGTTTTCATGTATGGAAAAAAGGGAGAGACAGATGATACATTAAAAGGTCATCATGAAAGTGATTTTGATAATGTGAGTTTTTTTATTAAATTTCAATGAGTGGGACACGAACATTAAAGTTTCCACGTAAAATTTTCAACTTATATAAAAAAATTATAATTCAAAAGTTTGATTTTCTTTTCTGTTTTTTGGACGTCCTGTTCTTTTGAAAAAATTGTCAAATGTATAAGCGAAAGGTTGGTCTTAACATGCACAAGTAAAAAACAGGTTGAATAGCTTTCTTTTGTTTCAGTAGTGTTTTGAGTCCACTATCCCCTATTGCCCTATTTTTCTGATTTCGAATTAAAAAAAAACAAATAATAAAAAGAAAACAAAATGAGATGCTGAGGTTGAGAGAGAAAATAAGCCATATCCAATCACGCAAGACCACTTCAGAGTCAACAACTCAAACAAACTCACAACGCCGGAGCCCTAGCTCGGTCGTCTTCTACGGCCTCAGGTTCACCGGAGTTGACAAAACAATAGAAAAATGAAAACAAAAGCATCTAATCCACTCGAAATTTCACGTAGAATCTGAATCTACCATTATTTTTCACAAAAACTCACTCTCAAATGATGAAAATTGATCACGAATTTGAGCACTCAAAGATGAAACTCAAGCAAACATTATATTGTAGGGATTCAAATGCACTTAATGGACCTAACATGTCATAGATCTAAGCATGAAGAAAGGTTGAAGGTTTGAAGGAATTACCTATTATTGAATATTGTAATTGTTCGAATTGCGTTATCATAATTAAAATCATTAGAAACAATAACTATAGGTAATCACGATTGTTTTTTTAGTTTCTTGTGTATTTAATTTATGTATTCTAAAATAAATTTACGATTTCGATGATTTTTATTTTCTTCATCATTGGCAGTGGTTGGTGGTGTTTGATGATTTATGAAATATGAGATGATTAATGTTTTCAATTGAAATTTTTATTAGGTTAAACCATAGTAAGAGACTGAGTGAGATCTTTTTAATTTTAATATTAGTAATTATATTCCTTAATTAAATTAAATAGTAAAATTATAAATTTATTGAAGTCTTAGTGACGGCTAAAAAAAAAATAATCCATAGGTATACTTTCTATTATTTATTATTTTCTATGGGTTTTTTTGATTTCCTCTTTCTCTCTATCTATTCAAGACGAAGGATCATGATGTAGACCTTAATTTTTTTCGGGTTGTAGAAGACAATTGAGTTATATATAATTATGCACGTGCGTGCGCACACTCATTATGGTAATTTAACAATATTTATATATTATTTATTTGAATATAAAGCAGTTGATAAATAATAAAATATATCGTAATATAGGGTTGAAATTTTAAATTCTAAATAACAAGAAATCGGTTACACTAATCTCTAACCACTTCAAATGATGGTCATTTCAAATTCTATTGCCAAATTCAATAAATTAGTCCTTAACACAATGCAATGTTTATTCATAAAAAGTATTTGTGCACTTATTACTAGAAAATCAAAAACCCTCTCCAAATCTATTTAAAGAGTTTTTATAAATGTAAAACTAGTACTTATGATTCTTAGTTGATTAATCCTAAGAATGAGAAAATACAAAAAGCCAGATCTGGAATTTGGAGAATGAGAGGCGTGTGTGAGGTAAATGAGAGTGTGGTGAGGGAGTTATATAGAACCTTAAAATTTTCAAACCAAATAGAATATGAGGCATGTGTGAGGAAGGAAAGAAGAAGAAAAGTGGGCAGTATTCTTTTTCGTCTCTTAAAGTGAACACATTTTGGTCTTTTCAAGTCTACACATTTTGTTCTTTTGTAATTTCATTACTTTATTTCAATGGCAGCGTTACTTTTCATACGTATTCTATTACAATTATAAGAGTTGATGCATAACTATACAACAAATTGGTGTTTCAAATTGGCTGTTAACAAAGCAATACACTTCTCTCTTTAAATTTCTATATTTGTTTCTCTAATAAGCCTTAGCTATATATCATAATAAGCTGCTTTCTTTGTATGGACAGCTGAAATAGTAGTAAATAATGTTGCATGCTAATTTATATACTTTGGTAATTATAAAACATACAAATTATTTAAACCAAATGTTGGTCTAATAATTTAATTAACTAATTTAGTTTGATCAAATTAATAATTTTTTGTTTAAATTAGATTAATAATTATATAAAATAAGATTGATAAATGTGATTGAATACATTATTTGATAGTTTATGTTAGTTTAATAATTTAATTTAATTATTTACATATTTTTTAACCTAAGGACAGTTTTGCCTTTAAAATAAAAAATGAACTTCTCTCAATTTACTTTTTTATCAAATACTTTTGATTTATTCTATATCTCACATATTTCTCTTATACTAAATAAATTTTTTATAAGAATAAAATGTAAAATGTTAACATGGTACCGAAATGTTTTAACACAGTTTCTAATCATTAAGTTTTCTTTCACCCTGTCTTTCTACGTAATATTGTATCCGTTAGTCTCGTTGTGATGTGTCCCACCATCATCACATCAGCAGATTCAGCACACTTTTAAATACCAACAGAATTTAAAGTGATTAACCCTAGAAGAGACCTATTTATAGTGTCTCCAAATAGACCTTTTGAAAACCTAACCCAAACTTAAAATGCTACTTCAACTTTACGGTTAGGTGATTTATTTTTATTCACCATTCACTCTCTATTATTAACCATTCATTTAATAAAACACTAAATGGTCATCATCTTCACAAAATTGACTTTGATAAATGGCAAAATGGAGTTTTGATTAAATTTAAATTTGACGGACATGAACATAAAATTATCTTAAAGCATAATGTATACTAGAATCACACACATTTAAATTTTCAATAACATTTCCTTTTTCCGGTTGGAATAATTATTGTCAAATTTTCAATAACATTATACTATATATTTTTTCATATATTGAAGTAATCTCAAAAATGCATGTTGAATGTAAAATTCAAGATAGAAATGTTGGATTAATATTAATTTATTAATTAATTAGGTGTGATTCATGTAAATAAAATTTGGCTTTAAATAAAGATATCTAAATGTGATGATTGTTCGGGTTTAATTGGTAATTAAGCTAAAGGGGTTTTATTTTGAAATTCAAAATACAAATCTCTCTTCTCTCTTCATGACTGTTGGGACATAACTATTGAGATAGAATGTGACGGTTGGAATGAAGTGTCTATAAAAGGACACCTTTATACAAGAAATACCAACTTTTTTCATTCCTTCTCATTTTTCTCAAAAACACAAAAATATCTTCATCATCAAAGATACACATAAGGAAGAAGGAAGAGAGGAGAGAACAATTGAAGTCAAGGATCGAGATCCAGACAAGAATCGTCGTTATGGATCCGGTACGCTTTTATTATTTTTCATAGAAATTAAAACACCGTGAAAATCATGATATCAAGATCCAAAATAAAATAATGCTAACAGTTGGTATCAGAGCACAGTTACCGGTATTGTGATTTTCCGATAATAGATCAATTGATATGTATGTTATAACTTGCACTTGTCATATTGTTAACTTAACGTTGGAAGTTCAACAATATATAAAATTGAATACGTGTGTATTATTATAAATGTTAACGGTATTGTGTCGGCATCACAATGATAATACATAGAAATTTCACGATTATTTTTAATTCTCTTTTATGCTCATACAGTAACAAGGCATAAATCTTTTATGCTAATACAGTATAGTGTTTAGAAACGATGTGTGGAATGTTAACGATATCATATGGAGTTCTAAGATCTTGGCTTGGAGATGGTTAGTCGTAGGAAAAATTAGTCAAACCAAATGTAATTTTTATAGTTTTAGCAAAGACTCTATGCTATTTTTATCGTAAGTGACAATTGTTGGGTAATTTTTCTTTGGGGTGTTTTGTTTTCCCACCCCGATTCTTGTAAGTTCGGTTGAGAACTTTGGCTCTCTTTTATCAATGAAATCTTGCTTGCAGAAAAAAATTAAATAAACAAGGCATAAAGGTAGTACTTTATATATATCCATAAACCTATACATAGAAACTTTATGTATATATATAATTTTTAATGATTCTGTTATCAAGTTTCTACTGTTAATTTTCTTTTAAATGGTATTGCTTTAAAAACAGTGTATCATTTTCTTTTATATATTCAATATAATTTTTCTAGAATTGTTAATCACCAAAGTGATTAAATTCATTAAAATTTGTAATTTTAAATTTTTCAAGTGAATTTTGATTTGATGCTATATGGATAACATATTTATGTTAAATGATATTTATTATTACAAGACATATATAGATGATTCAAAGATGGATCATGACTTATAATTAATGAAATTAAAGTATTTATTTACTTGTTGCTTGTATATCTAAAGATAGACATGCATGATAATTTGAGTATGACAAATTCTTCATTAGCATCAGTTTATGTTATTTAAATGTATTTATGTATCACCCAAAGGTGAATTTAGATACATGTTTAAAGATATTCGGTTTGAAGCCTTGAAGTTTATTCAAAGCATTAACATAAGAGCGTGTTTTAAATGTTTGCAGTTGCTACTAATATATTTGCTTTGGGCAATGCAATGACAAAGTTCAACGAGCTAAACTATGTTGATTGGTCTGAAAATAGACACGTAAAGTCGCGATCAGATCATGTGCTAGGAATTTAGTTTCTGTTGTAAAGTTAGATGGATTGAATTTTAATTTTAGGATTGGAAACGGTGTATTTACTTTGTTTAAAGATTCATACAATTATGGTTATGGTATTTTAGTTGATGGTTTATATCGTTTTAATCTTGATGATAATTTTAAAGAATCTCTTTTTAATATTGAACATGTTGTTGGTAGTAAGCGAATTACAAATAATGAGAGTTCTTCTTATTTGTGGCATCAAAGATTATGTCACATATCTAAATAAAAAGTAACGAGGTTAATGAAAGGTGAAATATTACCTCAAATGGATTTTAGTGACTGAAATATATGTTTGGATTGTATTAAAGTGTTTTAATCCTTGTTTAAGTAGTATTTAGACATTGTGATGTTGAGTACGAAATATCAAGTGTTTAAGTGTTTTGACCAAGAGAAAAAAAGCAACTTTTGTGAAGAAACTCATCCAAAGTTTTTGATAAATGTTTCCTAAAATAGAAAGTGTGTGACAATTTTCTGCTTCTACTTTTGAGAGATGTTAAACCCAATCCAGTAACAGATTTAGACCAAACCCACAAAACCAAAACTCTTGTCATCATACATAAGCAAAAAAAAAAGAAAAAAAAACCAACGATATCTAACCTAAAAATTCCTCAGAGTTGGGAGGTAAGAAGCAATTATTGATCTCAATGGGTTTGAATTGGTGTTTCAAATTGGCTGTTAACAGAGCAATACACTTCTCTCTTTAAATTTCTATATTCGTTTCTCAAATAAACCTTAGCTACACATCATAATAAGCTGCTTTCTGTGTATGGACAGCTGAAGATGAAATTCCATACTTGCAATTTCTTATGGGTATTTTGATAGCCTCTTTCTCTCTATTTATTCAAGACGAAGGATCAAGATGTAGACAACAGTTTTCTCCGGTTGTAGAAGACAATTGAGTTATAAATATTTATGCACGTGCGTGCGCATACTTATTATGGTAACTTAACATATTTTTCACCATGAAATGCAACAATCTTGCCCTAATCAAAAAGTTTCCCTCCATGTTCAACATCACATATATCCCCCATTTTTCAACGAAATCACACAAAATTAAAATCAAAGTTATAGATATAAGTGCAAGGAACACAAACATCACAAATAGAACATGAAAATATGAACCAATCATGGAGAAAAGAGTGATGAAAGTCACAGATTCATCATAAAAATCACAAAAAGAAAATAAGACCAGATTCAAACAATTAGAGTGTGCCATAATTTCAGGACTTCCAGATGCAATGTATGAGCAAGATTATAGCATCCTAATACATTTAAATCTAAGCATGGGGGCAAGAAAAAGTGAAGAGCTCTTACTAAATGGAAGTATGGTCCACTGTCTTCTTCAGCTTCCTGCACCAAAGAAACCAAATAATCTTGATCTACCAACTTCAGTGATGATGAATCAAGCAAGAAATGAAAGCTTGCAAGAGAGAATTGAAAGAATTAGAGAAACTTGAGAAAATGCAAAGATCCAGATCTGAAATTTGGAGAACGAGAGGCGTGTGTGAGGTAAATGAGAGTGTGAGGGAGTTATATAGAACCTCAAAATTTTCAAACCAAATAGAATATGAGGCGTGTGTGAGGAAGGAAAGAAGAAGGAAAGTGGGCAGTATTCTTTTTCCTCTTTTGAAGTGAACACATTTTGGTCTTTTGATGTGTACACATTTTGTTCTTTTGTAATTTTATTACTTTGTTTCAATTGTTTCAACCTCTTGGAGATGGATGTGTTCTTTTTATAACCGTGTAATCCTTTGTAATTTTTATTTTTGGAATATTCTACCCCTCCCGTGTTTTGAGCTGTAGGAGCTTTTCGTTTGTTCAGTGGGTGGAGTATCCCTTATACTCCCTTTAATTCCATTTCCTATTAAAAAATTACTTTGTTTCAATGGCAGCATTTCTATTCATACGTATTCTAGTACAATTATATGAGTTGATGCATAACTATACAACAAATTCATAACCAATGAATGATTGGTTATAGTCGTAATAATTGGTTATAGTGGTAGTTGATTTTTTGTAACTGGGATGCCCTCATCGAGTTGTTAGTAGTTTATCGACTTAATACATCTTTTAATTCTTTTACTTAATTTAAAATTTCGCTTTGATCCCTTATCTAATAAACGTTACATTTAAGTATCTTAGCAATTATTTTGTTAGTTAATTTAATGATTTCCGTTAACTTTTAACTTAAAATATTTTAGGTGAGACACTATTATTCAGTGTTCACTATATACTTCATTTTGTTTTTAATTTTAACCATTGGATAATTTTAACAAATATCACAACATTGATTTTTAGTGTTCTATTAAATCTTATGATGAACCATGAATACCCAATATATTTTACATTTCTTCCTCTTCTTCCTTTATCATCTTCATCTTCTTATCTAGTGTAAAACTGACATATTGTGACACCCATAATTTATGATGTCTTAATTTTTGTCACTAAGTACTACTTTTACCTACACCCATACTACTTTTACCTACGGTTATATCTTATTCTTTTAATTTTTTTAAAAATTTTAAATATTACTTTTACCTACACTCATATTATTTTTACCTACGGCTATATTTTACTTTGTTAAAATATTTAAATAATTTTATATTATGAATAAATAATATTTTAATATAAATTATAAAATTATTATTTTCACTAAAAAAACATAAAACAATTTTTTTTTCATTGTCAATAATTAACTGTACTAATTACTACTAATTAAAAAATTAATACTTAATTTAACCACAAACTATTTATTTTTTTTCAAATTGAGTTTCTCATTTTCTTTTAAAACTTATCCAGTGCATAAAAATTTATATGCTGCTACCTAAATACATGTAAATCTGAAATCATTCATTCTTCATATTCTCACGACAACCACTTTCTGTTTAATCGCCGCCACCGTCAACTCTGATTGCCGCCATGTGACTCACCTCTTTCTTTCTAAGATCTTCTCTCGCTCTCTCAATTGCACCGATTATTAAATATTGTAATTGTTCGAATTGCGTTATCATAAATGAAATCATTGGAAACGATAACTATAGGTAATCACGATTGTTTTTCAGTTTCTTGTGTATTTAATTTATATATTCTAAAATAAATTTACGATATCGATGATTTTTATTTTCTTCATCATTGGCAATGTAGTGGTTGGTGGTGTTTGATGATTTTTGAAATATGAGATGATTAGTGTTTTCAATTGAAATTTTTATTAGTTTAAACCATGGTGAGAGACTGAGTGAGATCTTTTTAATATTAATATTAGTAATTATATTCCTTAATTAAATTAAATAGTAAAATTATAAATTTATTGGAGTCTTAGTGACGGCTAAAAGCAAAAAATCCATAGGTATAGTTTCTATTATTTATTATTTCCTATGGGTTTTTTGATTTCCTCTTTCTCTCTATTTATTCAAGACGAAGGATCATGATGTAGACATCAATTTTCTCGGGTTGTAGAAGACAATTGAGTTATATATATTTATGCACGTGCGTGCGCACACTTATTATGGTAACTTAACAATATTTATATATTATTTTTTTGAATATAAAATATTTGATAAATAATTAAATATATCATAGTATAGGGTTTAAATTCTAAATTCTAAATAACAAGAAATCGGTTACACTAATCTCTAACCACTTCAAATGTTGGTCATTTCAAATTCCACTGCCAAGATTCAGTAATGCAATCCTTAATACAATGCAATCTTTATTCATAAAAAGTATCTGAGCACTTATTACTAGAAAATCAAAAACCCTCTCCAAATCTATTTAAGGAGTTTTTATAAAAGTCGAACTAGTCCTTAATTTTAATTATGATTTTTCCTAATTAGCTTCATCACGGTGTAGTCTTTCAATTTAAATTGATAGTTAAACCATTCATGTACCATATACATGCATGTAACATGTATTTTCAGATTGCAACTGATAATAATATGTTAAGAGCTTTAGATTTTTTTAAATCAAATGATATGAAAAATGCAAAGAGAAATACAACGGGTAAGTAGTTTACATTTGTTTTACTTTAATTCAATAAGTTAGATTCAATAGTTAATATTGTACTATAGCTAAGTAACATGATAAAATTATATATATATATATATATATATATATATATATATATATATATATATATATATATATATATATATATATATATATATATATATATATATATATATATATATATATATATATATATATATATATATATATATATATATATATATATATATATGGGATGTATCAAGTAGGAGGAATTTTTAAATAAGAGATAAGAGGATTCAATCCTAACCATTAGATTAATCAAGAGAGAGAAATTAAATTATTTATTAAATATAAATACAACTATTATTTCTCTCTCTTGATTAATCAAATGGTTAGCATTCAATCCTCTTATCTCTTATTTAAAAACTTTCCTACTTGATACATTTCCTATATATATATATATATATATATATATATATATATATATATATATATATTAAAAAATAGAGGCTATGTTACTATGGCCACATATGAGATAATAGTGCCAGTTATTAATTTTCAAAACTGACAGTAAAGTATCAAGAAAACAATCTTCCACCATGACATAGTTATGTGAAAGACCAAGTTAAAAGCAAATGCAAAAGGAAATAACAAGCAAAATGCTTGAAGCAATTCAGATAAATGTAAAAAATTATTTACAATAAGGGGTACTCAAACCCGATTAGAGACCACAAATTCATTATTTCTACTTATTTCTACTAACAAGATATATTTGAATAAAAGAATCTTTGAACTTGGAAACCAATTTTAAAATAGAGGTGCTTCATATATAATTCATTCTCTTGAAAATAAATAAAAAATACCTTAACAACTAAGCCAACGAGCTTCGACCTCATGCATATTCTCTGTCAAACTAGAAACTACTCTCTGACTCAATAGAGTTTGATCCAACTCTCACAAATGCAATATATATTAAACTCATACTAAGCCAAACTAATTAAAGACCGAAAACAACTAACAACAAACACTGAATAAAACTAATTTGAATTATGTTAGAGTGAGAAGCTCCTCCTTCTCATTAACTTTTCAGTTTTCTTTTTTCTCACTATTATTGTTCATTCTCAAGAAACTTATCAGGATCAAGGTGGATGGAGAACGGTTGGAAGGAAGTATGGTGGTAAGAGAGGCAACGGGGTATGGGATGTAGCGGATAGCGGTAGAAGAAGGGACTCAAGTTCTTCTGATATTACTTCTTTCTTATTTATGGAGTTCGGGGACAAATGGAAAGCGAAGGACCTGTTCTTTGAGTTTAAGGAGCTGGGGGAGATTGATGAGGTTGGTATTCCTCTTAAAAGGGACTAGAGGGGGAGATGATACGATTTTGTTCGTTTTTGCAACGTGACGGACGTGAAGCTCTTGGCGATAAGGCTAGATAGTGTGGTTATCTAAGGCAGAAAATTGTTTGCTAATCTACCAATATTTCAAAGGGCTGGTAAGGAGGGTATTAAGGATAGCGACAAGGCGGAGAAACTGAGGGAAACCGATGGCCTTGTCAAGGAATTCAGGCATCAGGATTAGAGTGCCAAAGGATGGGTGGACAAACATCCTTTTGCCGAGGTCATTCAAAATCGGAAGGCTTTGTAACACCCTTCTAAATCTCCGCGGAATATATTAAATAATTCAGAGTAAACATGGAACAAGGATGTCACAATTCAAAATAAACCACACATCATATCGATTTCACGCTTCACCATAAACGAAATGCCATTTTTAATAAACTATGTTCAACACAGCGGAGTTAATTTAAAAACTGAATAACATGACAATCAATTAGAAACACCAATCACCGATTCATAAACCAAATAAACATAATCCAACAAAACCAATTAAAGTGAAAGTACCACCATCAACTCTAAAAACAAGTGTTCCCTAGTGTTACAAATCAGAGCATGACACCAACGTTACGACTAGACGGATTAGCCTATAAGCAATCCTCACCAAAGTCAAAAACCGTGTAACACCCCATACATAACTGACTAGTATATTATGCATGAAACGTTAAAAAATGATACCGAGTACATACAAAAGCTATAGATATAGAAAGATCCATATTGAGTACAACATGAAATTCTACTAGGAATAACAAAACATGTGTCTTCAATGGATCTGGACAGCGGAAAATGAGATCTGACGAGGTCTCCGAGCCATCACCACTTCCATGTCTTCAGTCCAAACCTGCTGCTGACCAAACGCTACTAAACTGCACCTGAAAAATATAAGTTGATTGGGATGAGATTACTAAATCTCAGTGAGTTCCCCTATCTTATGGGTCCACTCGGATCTACAGGGTACATGCATCATAAAACGAATCCACCATTGATTCGGGGTTTATCCTCACATCTGGTACAAGTACAGAGCAACCAAGTGATTCATCCACCATTGGACTCATCTTACACAAACGCACAAATATATAAACAAACAAGTATGCAAACCCATACCCATGTACGGGGAATCAAGATGTGTAATAAAACCTCGGGGGAGATTATGGAATAAATGCACCCTCAATGAGTAACCCCGTGCCTATTGCCAAGGGACTTGTACAAGCACACAGCAAGACAGTTAAACGGGTTCGCACAAGCCTAAATGGCTGTGAGATGACCTTATCCTAATTGGCGTCATTGTCCCATCAACCTTCTTCACGCAAGTGAGTTACGCCGAGTACAAACCGCCACCTTGACGCATGAGCCCATCGGGCGAAAGCCTAGTATTAGTCTACATGACTTCACTAGAGGTGAGTTACCTCATTATGTATTCGCCTACATGGCCACATAACCCCACCATACCGAGCACGCAAGTGTGTTAACACCAAGTGAGTAAAAAGCCCCGTACGGCACTCACGAGCACACTGCAACGGTAGCATAGATGCACACCTTATCGAACAATACACATGAACGGGCTATTCCATTGGACCGCACGGTCCGGGAAGACTCATTGACCACATAGTCGGAGTAGCATCCCAATCTAGCCCTCCGGCCACTTCGATTCAAGCATACGGAAATATGACATAATGTCAAAGTCACATACAATACAATCAATCCCGAATGTTTAACCGAAACAACGGGTACTAGCAGTTAATCTTGATTCATCACATATCATATCAATATAATGCATCAATTAATAATCCGCATATTAAAATCAACACAACCATGATCATATAAAACATTAGCATGTTCAAATACTAGATAAACAAGTCTCACACAACTAAAGAGACACTCGGTTCCCTATACGGAACGGGACTGTTCTCGGGGGAAATAGTCACATACAATTTCACTTGACAAGACACAGTAAGTGGGATTCAAATATGATTAAATCAAACATTCTGGTTTGGGGACCAATTTTATTAGAAAGTACACGTCGCTAGCTTTCCAACGATATAAAGTTTGCGCGAAACGGACTTACGACGTAAAAGTTACGAATTTCCGAAGTTTGCTGATTTTTCCCCTCTGCGCCCAGGGTAACCGATTACCCAAAGTCAGTAACCGATTACTGGCACTAAAAACAGCCCAGAATTGCATTTTTAACAGTGTAATCGGTTACCCAAAGACCCGTAACCGAATACCCTGTGGCAGAATTGATTTTTCTGCATTTTGAAGGTTCTAACCCTAATACAACTTCAATCCAAACACCTCTAACATTTCAATATCATTCCAGACTAAATTATAACACATAGCAATGATCCAATACATACAAACTCATTATAAAGCACAATTCCATCAATTAGATCAAGCATGCAAAGAAACTATCTCATAATAACTCCCAATTCCTAACAATTAGTCTCACATGCAAGGATTCAATCACAATCTAATCCCAAGCATAAAAATCATTCTCAATTTCCTACCCAAGTCCTATCTAATGCAACTCACCTTGGGCTAAATGGAGATTAAGATAGTGTTCTTGCTGCTATAGAACTTCCTTCTTGACCAACACTTCACCTTCTAGCTAGCCAAACCCGTAATCCTTCTCTTCACACCTTCAGCATGACTGACACAACTTCAGACTCGATTTTCACCTCCAAAACAGAAGCTATGAACGCGAACCATATGTGCAAATCGAAGAGAATTTCGTTAGCTTTCCAACAAGACTATAATCAGCTCAAACGGAGTTACGAGCAGAGAGATATTACCTTTTTAGTGAAGGTTGTTCTTAGAGTGCGAAAATGCAATTGATGAAGATGAACATAAGTTGTTATTCTTTCTCTCTTGCTCTTAAGCCCTTCCAATAAATGATTATCCCCCAAGACATGAATTTATTCCACCAAACATGTCTTAAGGACCATGCAACAAGGTTTTATGTCCAATATGCCCTTCAACTATGCTGCTATTACAAGTTTGCCCTTCTAGTTGGTTTTTAACAAAACACTTGGATTCCAACAATTTGGTTCCTTAACTTATGTTCTTATGCTTAGAGAAATATGGATATTACATTCTCCCCCCTTAAATAGAATTCGCCCTCGAATTCCTTCCAATCACCATGATAACAAGCTTCTCTCATCTTCTATCAACGAGGGGATTAATGTTCCTTATATTCCGCCCTTGGGTAAATCTCACAACTTCCATTAAAAGTCATTCCATCCAAGAAATACAACTCATATATAAACTTGTGTCCAAACATTCTTGACTGGGACGATGGTCCACACACAACACATAACTTCTGATACTCCACATCAACATACCTTGGGACGACTCTTCCAAGGTTCTAGACCTTTACTGTTCTATATTGGACTTCCATGACTTCAGCAATCCTAATAATCCACTCATGTCGGATATCTGTTGTTCAACCTCTGATATGCTCACCCTCAATCGACAGACATTACTGATCCACTTAGCTCCTTGAATTACTTCCCGTTTGAGAATTACTGTCACAACATCACTTCTGCGATAACACTTCAAATTATTCTCCACTCGAGTCCATACAATGTCATTAGGTGTTAGCCAAAGGTTTTGGTTTCAACTTCCGGTTCCAAGGTCTTTGGATGATTGTCCCAATTTACCTTTACTTATACAACTGAATCTCCTTACTTTAACCCTTACTCCAGTTTAGACATAATAATTGTCACCATAAACCGCGAAGGTGTAATCATCTTGCAACTATAGCCTTGACATTCGACAACTTCGCACAAGATTTTACTGATGAGAGGCAAAATTCAACAACCGATCTGTAACCATTGACCCCATCTTCCTGTACAATCATGGTACACAAGGCATAACCACAAAGAATTTACGTCGATTGCAATCATTCACTTGCCTTCATCATTTCAACGGCCTGATACTCAGTCCAACCCTCGTGACTTACAAGCTAAACTGATGACCTACGAACATCGGACCGCATGCCATCCACAAAAATGTATTCCCAAGCTGGCCCATTGACAACACCTCTCGAGTTATGGTGATCCTTGAGAGACTGGAATGAACAAAATGCTGCTTCGACAATTTCCCTTAGCAAGATACTTTCATCCCAACATAAAAGTCCTACAAATAGTCCGTTCATTCCTACCTCAGACTTATCTGATTCTTCCTTGATCCGTTGCGCTACTCTGATTCCAACAAGTCACACACCTTGAAATCCTCTAAGTCACGTTATATCCATAATTCACTTAGTTCCTTTACTACACAACAGTTCCTTATCTGCAGTTGTCCAATTACAACACGTGCCAGAACTCCATGTACATCCATCGTCGGCTACTACTCCTCGAAGTTGCGTATTCCCCAGAACCAAGTCTCTAGTTACTCCATCATTTCAGATTAGATCCATCTATCACAACTTAAGAACACGCTCCTGTTTCAGGACATTGAAAACCAAATGCTCATTAACTTAGAAATCGTCTTTCGTTAATGATTCCCATAGTGTATAACCGCTATGTCTGTCATTCCAACAAATCTTGTTGCTCAACCAGTATATCGAACCTTTCACGACGTACTGCAGCTCATGATAACTAGGGATGTCAACTTGCCTCCGTTAGCGGGGATCCCCATGGGGATTCTCCGTTTGGGGCCCCAAAGACGGGGAATTCCCCCCGCGGGGACGGGGATGGGGAACAAAGTCTCCCCGAAAGACTTCGGGGACGAGGGTGGCGTAAATATCCCCCGCACTGTGGAGTCCCCGCCCCGCATAAAATAGCCAAATGTCCTTAATTTATTATATAAATATATATATATATATATATATATATATATATAATTTTAAATTATTATATAAGTCTATTTGTCATTTCATATAATTAATCTTATACACAAATTTAAAATATATATGCATTGTTAGTAAAAGAGTGAGATCTAAATGATTATTTCAAGTTTATTTTAAGTTTGAAATTTTGGTGGTCATGACACTCAATATTTTAGATTAAATATTGTTAAAACAATATATTTATCGTAAAGGAATAATTTATAAATTTCTCGTGGTTACTTTTTGAAGCTTTTACTGTTAATTTGGTTTAAAAAAATAATAATCATGTCTATGGATCTCCGCATGGGGATCCGTGGGGACCCGCAGGGATCCTCGGGGATGGGGATGGGGGACAAAATCCCCCCGTCATGGGGACCCGAAGCGGGATGGGGAATAGATTCGATGGCGAGGATTATGATGGGAATGTATCCCCCGGTCCCGCCCCGCCCCATTGACATCCCTAATGATAACTCTAGCAGTTTTACACAACTTCTACCCAACCATACACCTTCATTCTCTTAGCGTAGTATCACCTCTGATAACTCGTGTGACTTGCTGATATAACAATCCTCCCATAGCCACACTCCATTCACACAGTCATCTAATGTATGTTCCACCTCTGAATCAGACACTAAACTGACTTCCTCGGCGGCTGCATCCTTCATTGCAGTGCTTCTAACAATCAGAGTGTAGCCACAATGCGAGAAATTGCACTTTGCACTTTGAACATCTCTCTTATAGACTCCTTAGCAGTTCTCAAACCAAAAATGTCTATGACTTACCAAGATTGACACTTCTTTACCCAGATTATCCACCAATACTCTACCAGATACATCATATATCGAGCTAGTCCAAGATACAATTCGCATATTCCATCACCGGTCGCCAATGGTACATGATAGCCACTCACTATGCTGACCAGGATATCATGACCACACATGAGTCCCACTCAAGACACTCATGCAAAATTGCCAACTAAACACTTCATGAAACGAGAACGTCTGCAAGGTATAATCTGACTCTAACTCGCGGGAGCACGATCATTCAGAGTCTCAATAAGCATAGTATCGAATCTTGATCCATCACACCATCGCCTGTCTAGTTATTCCTCTACTATCAAGCGCGACGTATGGATCCTTATCCCACATACCTTATGAGAGTCTGGATCTGTGTCTCACCAGTGCCCAATCAGAATTCTACCTTGAGCTTCAGATCACCTTTGTCCCACACATGTCGGAAAAAGGATGACTCACGCACCTTGTGCATGATAGCGATACTGTGGCATTATACCCGTCTGGTAGTACCAACATGGTGGTCCAACTCCGAGGCCATGTATCCAGGTAAACTACCTCAGTGGCGTATAATGATCCCCACACATATCCTATTGTCGCAACCGACGAGTGTCTGAACAGGCCTCCATTAGGTTCTTCGTTCCTCAAATCCTTCGAATCACACACCTCAGGATGCTAAAACCTGAGAGTGCTACACATCAAGGTTTACTTACTCGGAACGCCAAAACGCCAGGCACGAATATTTGAAGTTCAACTTTGGATTACCATGCCGCGCGCGTACCCACTCGTCCCACGCATGCATGAGATTCCAAGGATAATTCGGTTCTGATAGGAGTACTATGGTTCCTAACAACCAATGCAACTGCGATCATCCTACTGATGTTCCAGATAGATCTTAGTTCTTACTCGCTTGAACGCCCAACGCCAAGCGTAGTTCTATGGCTTCACTCAGGGTCAAACGAACAACAACTAACAAGAACTTAGGTTACTGCATTTCACGTTTCTACATCATTTCATATTCCATCTAGCGTACTTCTAGAACTTTAAATATAAAATGATAAGAACAGAAATAAATATCCTCTTCTATCGACCGGGTATTCAAACTTCGTCCAATCGTAAGTTACCATGTTTGTACATTCCACCGACCCTTACTAGGTAACTACTCTCGCTTAGGGTACTTCAATTTGGATCAGGATCTAATACTCCGTCCATCCAATTACTGTCCGTACCGGTGCAATCAGAAAGGTCTAACTCCTTTATCCGTATTTCCAAAGGTCATTCTGTCCTATCAGCTCACCCGTCATACTTAACACTGGCAGCATCGTCAGTACTGAATCCTACTAATTCCCATCTCAACACCTTCGGAGAATCTCACTTACAAGGCTCCTAGTCAATCCTGTTTGGATTTCCCTTGCTATTACCAAGACTTAGAGAAAGTTTCACATCGTCCAGTTAAAATCCTGGGGGTTCTAGTTGTCTCGGTCCACACCTTGACAGTTCGGGTATCACTACTTCGCGTCAAACGCTCTCCTTAAGCTTGACGACTTCAATATCATCCACTTAAAACGTCCAATAATTCATTACTCATCCCACTCCAACAACTTGGGTTCACAACCTTACAGGTTTTACGAGTCCTCGTGGCGGCTCTGCCGTAATTCTACTGTCACGCACTCAGTCGATGAGTTGATCAAGTTCAACGACTCAATGAGATATCAGTAAAATCAGGCTAGCAACGCACACTTGAGAGGAGGAAAAGGAATTGCTAGTGATGTCTCATGGCTCGGCCGAGAATCGACCTGCTCTGATACCAACTGTAACACCCCATACATAACTGACTAGTATATTATGCATGAAACGTTAAAAAATGATACCGAGTACATACAAAAGCTATAGATATAGAAAGATCCATATTGAGTACAACATGAAATTCTACTAGGAATAACAAAACATGTGTCTTCAATGGATCTGGACAGCGGAAAATGAGATCTGACGAGGTCTCCGAGCCATCACCACTTCCATGTCTTCAGTCCAAACCTGCTGCTGACCAAACGCTACTAAACTGCACCTGAAAAATATAAGTTGATTGGGATGAGATTACTAAATCTCATTGAGTTCCCCTATCTTATGGGTCCACTCGGATCTACAGGGTACATGCATCATAAAACGAATCCACCATTGATTCGGGGTTTATCCTCACATCTGGTACAAGTACGGAGCAACCAAGTGATTCATCCACCATTGGACTCATCTTACACAAACGCACAAATATATAAACAAACAAGTATGCAAACCCATACCCATGTACGGGGAATCAAGATGTGTAATAAAACCTCGGGGGAGATTATGGAATAAATGCACCCTCAATGAGTAACCCCGTGCCTATTGCCAAGGGACTTGTACAAGCACACAGCAAGACAGTTAAACGGGTTCGCACAAGCCTAAATGGCTGTGAGATGACCTTATCCTAATTGGCGTCATTGTCCCATCAACCTTCTTCACGCAAGTGAGTTACGCCGAGTACAAACCGCCACCTTGACGCATGAGCCCATCGGGCGAAAGCCTAGTATTAGTCTACATGACTTCACTAGAGGTGAGTTACCTCATTATGTATTCGCCTACATGGCCACATAACCCCACCATACCGAGCACGCAAGTGTGTTAACACCAAGTGAGTAAAAAGCCTCGTACGGCACTCACGAGCACATTGCAACGGTAGCATAGATGCACACCTTATCGAACAATACACATGAACGGGCTATTCCATTGGACCGCACGGTCCGGGAAGACTCATTGACCACATAGTCGGAGTAGCATCCCAATCTAGCCCTCCGGCCACTTCGATTCAAGCATACGGAAATATGACATAATGTCAAAGTCACATACAATACAATCAATCCCGAATGTTTAACCGAAACAACGGGTACTAGCAGTTAATCTTGATTCATCACATATCATATCAATATAATGCATCAATTAATAATCCGCATATTAAAATCAACACAACCATGATCATATAAAACATTAGCATGTTCAAATACTAGATAAACAAGTCTCACGCAACTAAAGAGACACTCGGTTCCCTATACGGAACGGGACTGTTCTCGGGGGAAATAGTCACATACAATTTCACTCGACAAGACACACTAAGTGGGATTCAAATATGATTAAATCAAACATTCTGGTTTGGGGACCAATTTTATTAGAAAGTACACGTCGCTAGCTTTCCAACGATATAAAGTTTGCGCGAAACGGACTTACGACGTAAAAGTTACGAATTTCCGAAGTTTGCTGATTTTTCCCCTCTGCGCCCAGGGTAACCGATTACCCAAAGTCAGTAACCGATTACTGGCACTAAAAACAGCTCAGAATTGCATTTTTAACAGTGTAATCGGTTACCCAAAGACCCGTAACAGAATACCCTGTGGCAGAATTGATTTTTCTGCATTTTGAAGGTTCTAACCCTAATACAACTTCAATCCAAACACCTCTAACATTTCAATATCATTCCAGACTAAATTATAACACATAGCAATGATCCAATACATACAAACTCATTATAAAGCACAATTCCATCAATTAGATCAAGCATGCAAAGAAACTATCTCATAATAACTCCCAATTCCTAACAATTAGTCTCACATGCAAGGATTCAATCACAATCTAATCCCAAGCATAAAAATCATTCTCAATTTCCTACCCAAGTCCTATCTAATGCAACTCACCTTGGGCTAAATGGAGATTAAGATAATGTTCTTGCTGCTATAGAACTTCCTTCTTGACCAACACTTCACCTTCTAGCTAGCCAAACCCGTAATCCTTCTCTTCACACCTTCAGCATGACTGACACAACTTCAGACTCGATTTTCTCCTCCAAAACAGAAGCTATGAACGCGAACCATATGTGCAAATCGAAGAGAATTTCGTTAGCTTTCCAACGAGACTAGAATCAGCTCAAACGGAGTTACGAGCAGAGAGATATTACCTTTTTAGTGAAGGTTGTTCTTAGAGTGCGAAAATGCAATTGATGAAGATGAACATAAGTTGTTATTCTTTCTCTCTTGCTCTTAAGCCCTTCCAATAAATGATTATCCCCCAAGACATGAATTTATTCCACCAAACATGTCTTAAGGACCATGCAACAAGGTTTTATGTCCAATATGCCCTTCAACTATGCTGCTATTACAAGTTTGCCCTTCTAGTTGGTTTTTAACAAAACACTTGGATTCCAACAATTTGGTTCCTTAACTTATGTTCTTATGCTTAGAGAAATATGGATATTACATTCTCCCCCCTTAAATAGAATTCGCCCTCGAATTCCTTCCAATCACCATGATAACAAGCTTCTCTCATCTTCTATCAACGAGGGGATGAATGTTCCTTATATTCCGCCCTTGGGTAAATCTCACAACTTCCATTAAAAGTCGTTCCATCCAAGAAATACAACTCATATATAAACCTGTGTCCAAACATTCTTGACTGGGACGATGGTCCACACACAACACATACCTTCTGATACTCCACATCAACATACCTTGGGACGACTCTTCCAAGGTTCTAGACCTTTACTGTTCTATATTGGACTTCCATGACTTCAGCAATCCTAATAATCCACTCATGTCGGATATCTGTTGTTCAACCTCTGATATGCTCACCCTCAATCGACAGACATTACTGATCCACTTAGCTCCTTGAATTACTTCCCGTTTGAGAATTACTGTCACAACATCACTTCTGCGATAACACTTCAAATTATTCTCCACTCGAGTCCATACAATGTCATTAGGTGTTAGCCAAAGGTTTTGGTTTCAACTTCCGGTTCCAAGGTCTTTGGATGATTGTCCCAATTTACCTTTACTTATACAACTGAATCTCCTTACTTTAACCCTTACTCCAGTTTACACATAATAATTGTCACCATAAACCGCGAAGGTGTAATCATCTTGCAACTATAGCCTTGACATTCGACAACTTCGCACAAGATTCTACTGATGAGAGGCAAAATTCAACAATCGATCTGTAACCATTGACCCCATCTTCCTGTACAATCATGGTACACAAGGCATAACCACAAAGAATTTACGTCGATTGCAATCATTCACTTGCCTTCAGCATTTCAACGGCCTGATACTCAGTCCAACCCTCGTGACTTACAAGCTAAATTGATGACCTACGAACATCGGATCGCATGCCATCCACAAAAATGTATTCCCAAGCTGGCCCATTGACAACACCTCTCGAGTTATGGTGATCCTTGAGAGACTGGAATGAACAAAACGCTGCTTCGACAATTTCCCTTAGGAAGATACTTTCATCCCAACATAAAAGTCCTACAAATAATCCGTTCATTCCTACCTCAGACTTATCTGATTCTTCCTTGATCCGTTGCGCTACTCTGATTCCAACAAGTCACACACCTTGAAATCCTCTAAGTCACGTTATATCCATAATTCACTTAGTTCCTTTACTACACAACAGTTCCTTATCTGCAGTTGTCCAATTACAACACGTGCCAGAACTCCATGTACATCCATCGTCGGCTACTACTCCTCGAAGTTGCGTATTCCCCAGAACCAAGTCTCTAGTTACTCCATCATTTCAGATTAGATCCATCTATCACAACTTAAGAACACGCTCCTGTTTCAGGACATTGAAAACCAAATGCTCATTAACTTAGAAATCGTCTTTCGTTACTGATTCCCATAGTGTATAACCGCTATGTCTGTCATTCCAACAAATCTTGTTGCTCAACCAGTATATCGAACCTTTCACGACGTACTACAGCTCATGATAACTAGGGATGTCAACTTGCCTCCGTTAGCGGGGATCCCCATGGGGATTCTCCGTTTGGGGCCCCAAAGACGGGGAATTCCCCCCGCGGGGACGGGGATGGGGAACAAAGTCTCCCCGAAAGACTTCGGGGACGAGGGTGGCGTAAATATCCCCCGCACTGTGGAGTCCCCGCCCCGCATAAAATAGCCAAATGTCCTTAATTTATTATATATATATAATTTTAAATTATTATATAAGTCTATTTGTCATTTCATATAATTAATCTTATACACAAATTTAAAATATATATGCATTGTTAGTAAAAGAGTGAGATCTAAATGATTATATCAAGTTTATTTTAAGTTTGAAATTTTGGTGGTCATGACACTCAATATTTTAGATTAAATATTGTTAAAACAATATATTTATCGTAAAGGAATATTTTATAAATTTCTCGTGGTTACTTTTTGAAGCTTTTACTGTTAATTTGGTTTAAAAAAATAATAATCATGTCTATGGATCTCCGCATGGGGATCCGTGGGGACCCGCAGGGATCCTCGGGGATGGGGATGGGGGACAAAATCCCCCCGTCATGGGGACCCGAAGCGGGATGGGGAATAGATTTGATGGCGAGGATTATGATGGGAATGTATCCCCCGGTCCCGCCCCGCCCCATTGACATCCCTAATGATAACTCTAGCAGTTTTACACAACTTCTACCCAACCATACACCTTCATTCTCTTAGCGTAGTATCACCTCTGATAACTCGTGTGACTTGCTGATATAACAATCCTCCCATAGCCACACTCCATTCACACAGTCATCTAATGTATGTTCCACCTCTGAATCAGACACTAAACTGACTTCCTCGGCGGCTGCATCCTTCATTGCATTGCTTCTAACAATCAGAGTGTAGCCACAATGCGAGAAATTGCACTTTGCACTTTGAACATCTCTCTTATAGACTCCTTAGCAGTTCTCAAACCAAAAATGTCTATGACTTACCAAGATTGACACTTCTTTACCCAGATTATCCACCAATACTCTACCAGATACATCATATATCGAGCTAGTCCAAGATACAATTCGCATATTCCATCACTGGTCGCCAATGGTACATGATAGCCACTCACTATGCTGACCAGGATATCATGACCACACATGAGTCCCACTCAAGACACTCATGCAAAATTGCCAACTAAACACTTCATGAAACGAGAACGTCTGCAAGGTATAATCTGACTCTAACTCGCGGGAGCACGATCATTCAGAGTCTCAATAAGCATAGTATCGGATCTTGATCCATCACACCATCGCCTGTCTAGTTATTCCTCTACTATCAAGCGCGACGTATGGATCCTTATCCCACATACCTTATGAGAGTCTGGATCTGTGTCTCACCAGTGCCCAATCAGAATTCTACCTTGAGCTTCAGATCACCTTTGTCCCACACATGTCGGAAAAAGGATGACTCACGCACCTTGTGCATGATAGCGATACTGTGGCATTATACCCGTCTGGTAGTACCAACATGGTGGTCCAACTCCGAGGCCATGTATCCAGGTAAACTACCTCAGTGGCGTATAATGATCCCCACAAATATCCTATTGTCGCAACCGACGAGTGTCTGAACAGGCCTCCATTAGGTTCTTCGTTCCTCAAATCCTTCGAATCACACACCTCAGGATGCTAAAACCTGAGAGTGCTACACATCAAGGTTTACTTACTCGGAACGCCAAAACGCCAGGCACGAATATTTGAAGTTCAACTTTGGATTACCATGCCGCGCGCGTACCCACTCGTCCCACGCATGCATGAGATTCCAAGGATAATTCGGTTCTGATAGGAGTACTATGGTTCCTAACAACCAATGCAACTGCGATCATCCTACTGATGTTCCAGATAGATCTTAGTTCTTACTCGCTTGAACGCCCAACGCCAAGCGTAGTTATATGGCTTCACTCAGGGTCAAACGAACAACAACTAACAAGAACTTAGGTTACTGCATTTCACGCTTCTACATCATTTCATATTCCATCTAGCGTACTTCTAGAACTTTAAATATAAAATGATAAGAACAGAAATACATATCCTCTTCTATCGACCGGGTATTCAAACTTCGTCCAATCGTAAGTTACCATGTTTGTACATTCCACCGACCCTTACTAGGTAACTACTCTCGCTTAGGGTACTTCAATTTGGATCAGGATCTAATACTCCGTCCATCCAATTACTGTCCGTACCGGCGCAATCAGAAAGGTCTAACTCCTTTATCCGTATTTCCAAAGGTCATTCTGCCCTATCAGCTCACCCGTCATACTTAACACTGGCAGCATCGTCAGTACTGAATCCTACTAATTCCCATCTCAACACCTTCGGAGAATCTCACTTACAAGGCTCCTACTCAATCCTGTTTGGATTTCCCTTGCTATTACCAAGACTTAGAGAAAGTTTCACATCGTCCAGTTAAAATCCTAGGGGTTCTAGTTGTCTCGGTCCACACCTTGACAGTTCGGGTATCACTAATTCGCGTCAAACGCTCTCCTTAAGCTTGACGACTTCAATATCATCCACTTAAAACGTCCAATAATTCATTACTCATCCCACTCCAACAACTTGGGTTCACAACCTTACAGGTTTTACGAGTCCTCGTGGCGGCTCTGCCGTAATTCTACTGTCACGCACTCAGTCGATGAGTTGATCAAGTTCAACGACTCAATGAGATATCAGTAAAATCAGGCTAGCAACGCACACTTGAGAGGAGGAAAAGGAATTGCTAGTGATGTCTCATGGCTCGGCCGAGAATCGACCTGCTCTGATACCAACTGTAACACCCCATACATAACTGACTAGTATATTATGCATGAAACGTTAAAAACTGATACTGAGTACATACAAAAGCTATAGATATAGAAAGATCCATATTTAGTACAACATGAAATTCTACTAGGAATAACAAAACATGTGTCTTCAATGGATCTGCACAACGGAAAATGAGATCTGACGAGGTCTCTGAGCCATCACCACTTCCATGTCTTCAGTCCAAACCTGCTGCTGACCAAACGCTACTAAACTGCACCTGAAAAATATAAGTTGATTGGGATGAGATTACTAAATCTCAGTGAGTTCCCCTATCTTATGGGTCCACTCGGATCTACAAGGTACATGCATCATAAAACGAATCCACCATTGATTCGGGGTTTATCCTCACATCCGGTACAAGTACGGAGCAACCAAGTGATTCATCCACCATTGGACTCATCTTACACAAACGCACAAATATATAAACAAACAAGTATGCAAACCCATACCCATGTACGGGGAATCAATAAGTGTAATAAAACCTCGGGGGAGATTATGGAATAAATGCACCCTCGATGAGTAACCCTATGCCTATTGTCAAGGGATTTGTACAAGCACACTGCAAGACGGTTAAACGGGTCCGCACAAGCCTAAATGGCTGCGAGATGACCTTAGCCTAATTAGTGTCATTGCCCCATTAACCTTCTTCACGCAAGTGAGTTACGCCAAGTACAAACCGCCACCTTGACGCATGAGCCCATCGGACAAAAGCCTAGTATTAGTCTACATGACTTCACTAGAGGTGAGTTACCTCATTATGTATTAGCCTACATGGCCACATAACCCCACCATACCGAGCACGCAAGTGTGTTAACACCAACTGAGTAAAAAGCCCCGTACGACACTCACGAGCACACTGCAACGGTAGCATAGATGCACACCTTATCGAACAATACACATGAACGGGCTATTCCATTGGACCGCACGGTCCGGGAAGACTCATTGACCACATAGTCGGAGTAGCATCCCAATCTAGCCCTCCGGCCACTTCGATTCAAGCATACGGAAATATGACATAATGTCAAAGTCACATACAATACAATCAATCCCGAATGTTTAACCGAAACAACGGGTACTAGCAATTAATCATGATTCATCACATATCATATCAACATAATGCATCAATTAATAATCCGCATATTAAAATCAACACAACCATGATCATATACAACATTAGCATGTTCAAATACTAGATAAACAAGTCTCACACAACTAAAGAGACACTCGGTTCCCTATACGGAACGTGACTGTTCTCGGGGGAAATAGTCACATACAATTTCACTCAACAAGACACACTAAGTGGGGTTCAAATATGATTAAATCAAACATTCTGGTTTGGGGACCAATTTTATTAGAAAGTACACGTCGCTAGCTTTCCAATGATATAAAGTTTGCGCGAAACGGACTTACGACGTAAAAGTTACGAATTTCCGAAGTTTGTTGATTTTTCCACTCTGCGCCCAGGGTAACCGATTACCCAAAGTCAGTAACCGATTACTGGCACTAAAAACAGCCCATAATTGCATTTTTAACAGCGTAATCGGTTACCCAAAGACCCGTAACCGCATACCCTGTAGTAGAATCGATTTTTCTGCATTTTGAAGGTTCTAACCCTAATACAACTTCAATCCAAACACCTATAACATTTCAATATCATACCAGACTAAATTATAACACATAGCAATGACCCAATACATTCAAACTCATTATAAAGAACAATTCCATCAATTAGATCAAGCATGCAAAGAAACTATCTCATAATAACTCCCAATTCCTAACAATTAGTCTCACATGCAAGGATTCAATCACAATCTAATCCCAAGCATAAAAATCATTCTCAATTTCCTAACCAAGTCCTATCTAATGGAACTCACCTTGGGCTAAATGGAGATTAAGATAGTGTTCTTGCTGCTATAGAACTTCCTTCTTGACCAACACTTCACCTTCAAGCTAGCCAAACTCGTAATCCTTCTCTTCACACCTTCAGCATGACTGACACAACTTCAGGCTCAATTTTCTCCTCCAAACCAGAAGCTATGAACGTGAACCATATGTGCAAATCAAAGAGAATTTTTTTATCTTTCCAACGAGACCAGAATCAGCTCAAACGGAGTTACGAGCAGAGAGATATTACCTTTTTAGCGAAGGATGTTCTTAGAGTGCGAAAATGCAATTGATGAAGATGAACATAAGTTGTTATTCTTTCTCTCTTGCTCTTAAGCCCTTCCAATAAATGATTATCCCCCAAGACATGAATTTATTCCACCAAACATGTCTTAAGGACCATGCAATTAGGTTTTATGTCCAATATGCCCTTCAACTATGCTGCTATTACAAGTTTTCCCTTCTAGTTGGTTTTTAACAAAACACTTGGATTCCAACAATTTGGTTCCTTAACTTATGTTCTTATGCTTAGAGAAATATGAATATTAAAACCGCTACTCCTCGATCTCAAAAATGTTAATAGTGTGAGACATTTCACAAGTACACTATATTATAAGTTCATCACCAAAACGATCCCCATACCAAAACATCACCAAATAACATATCCTATCACAATTCTAACACTTTTTAGGGGTCATTTAACACCAAACATATTCATCATTCCATCAATTTCATCAAATCACTCCAAACATCCTAAACTTCCAAGACCCAAAAAATCCCACAATCTAAACTATTCAATCGACATGAACAATACACATAAATTATTTTTATCATATCTAAACTAATAATATAGGCTAAATGGATTGTCACCATGTACCTTAGCTAAATGCCCTTGAATGTTCTTCTCCTCTTCTCTTGGTTCTTTCACGTTATTTTGCTATTCTCCTCTTTTGCTTTCTAATTTCTTCTTTCCCCTTATTTCCTTGTTTTATGAACATAAAATAAAATCCAACTTTAGTAAGGCCTAACACTTAGCACCTCCACTCTACTAATCACGACACTGGCCCAACAACGTTATTTTCACAATTTCTCCCATAATCCAATAAAATACCAAATAATCCAAATAATTCATTTAAATTCTATTTAAATTAAATAATGGAAAATATGGGGTGTTACAACTCTCCCCCACTAAAAGAGTTTTCGTCCTCGAAAATGTACCTCAAGTGAAGAGTTCAGGATAGGAGTCCTTCATCTAACTCTTCAGCTCCCAGGTAACGTTACCACCTACTGGTCCTCCCCAAATCATGGTTGTTAGCCCTACCTGATAACTCCCTAAATCCGGTATACTTTCCAAATAATATTGGGTCTTTCAATAAAGTCATTGTCATAGCTCCTGAGACAATTTACAGTACATTTTTTTTTCCTAGCTTCTCCTTTTAGTAAACGAACATATAATTATAGGACACATTTTAAAATATAGGACACATTTTAAAATATAAACATTTATTAAATTTAATAATATAATATTTTTACCTCAGAATAGAAATTTAATAATATAATATTTTTACCTCAGAATAGAAGCTAATATAAAGGTGATGGCTAGAATGAGATTACTGAGAGCAGCGATAAACGATGCAGTTATGGCTTTCACTCCAAGAAAGTATAAATTTTGATCTAAGAACTGGTCTACAATTGGTAAATTAAACATAAAAATTGAATTAAACTGTTTATCATTAACTAATTAAGAAGACAATGTTAATAGACAATTAATAGTATGTAATAATTAAACATAGTCTAGAAAAGTCAGCGCAAGAATCTTAAAGAACACTCCAATAGTCAAATTCGGTCATACATTCCTGTTAAATAGATAAAAAATAGAATTTATTATTTCACGAAAATCGCAACCACTATGAAGGACTAATTATAATCAAACATGTAACACTTTATACTAAACATACAAAATAAAAAATAAAAAACATAAAAAGAAGATAATTATATATTATACCCTTCGAATGCAAGAGGAGCAACCATAATGAATACAACTATGTGTTTGTAGATCAGAAACACGCAATTGTTCATTCTGTTGCTCAGAGCATATGTCGAAAGGATGTCTATCAGACTGTGTCCAAGCTGCATAGATATCACTGCAATATAAGACAATTGAGTTTTATATAATTATGCACGTGCGTGCGCACACTCATTATGGTAAATTAACAATATTTATATATTATTTATTTGAATATAAAGCAGTTGATAAATAATAAAATATATCGTAATATAGGGTTCAAATTTTAAATTCTAAATAAGAAGAAATCGGTTACACTAATCTCTAACCACTTCAAATGTTGATCATTTCAAATTCCACTGCCAAATTCAGTAAATTAGTCTTTAACACAATGCAATGTTTATTCATAAAAAGTATTTAAGCACTTATTACTTGAAAATCAAAAACCGTCTCCAAATCTATTTAAAGAGTTTTTATAAATGTAAAACTTGTACTTATGATTCTTAGTCAATTAATCCTAAGAATGAGAAAATGCAAAAAGCCAGATATGGATTTTGGAGATTGAGAGGCGTGTGTGAGGTAAATGAGAATGTAGTGAGGGAGTTATATAGAACCTTAAAATTTTCAAACCAAACAGAATATGAGGCATGTGTGAGGAAGGAAAGAAGAAGGAAAGTGGGCAGTATTCTTTTTCCTCTCTTAAAGTGAACACATTTTGGTCTTTTCAAGTCTACACATTTTGTTCTTTTGTAATTTCATTACTTTATTTCAATGGCAGCGTTACTTTTCATACGTATTCTAGTACAATTATAAGAGTTGATGCATAACTATACAACAAATTGGTGTTTCAAATTGGCTGTTAACAAAGCAATACACTTCTCTCTTTAAATTTCTATATTCGTTTCTCTAATAAGCCTTAGCTACATATCATAATAAGCTGCTTTCTTTGTATGGACAGCTGAAATAGTAGTAAATAATGTTGCATGCTAATTTATATACTTTGGTAATTACAAAACATACAAATTATTTAAACCAAGTGTTGGTCTAATAATTTAATTAACTAATTTAGTTTAATCAAATTAATAATTTTTTGTTTAAATTAGATTAATAATTATATAAAATAAGATTGATAAATGTGATTGAATACATTATTTGATAATTTATGTTAGTTTAATAATTTAATTTAATTATTTACATATTTTTTAACCTAAGGACAGCTTTGCCTTTAAAATAAAAAATAAACTTCTCTCAATTTTCTTTTTTATCAAATACTTTTAACACAGTTTCTAACCATTAAGTTTTCTTTCACCCTGTCTTTCTACGTAATATTGTATCCGTTAGTCTCGTTGTGCTGTGTCCCCCCATCATCACATCAGCAGATCCAGCACACTTTTAAATACCAACAAAATTTAAAGTGATTAACCCTAGAAGAGACCTATTTATGGTATCTCCAAATAGACCTTTTGAAAACCTAACCCAAACTTAAAATGCTACTTCAACTTTACGGTTAGGTGATTTTTTTATTCACCATTCACTCTCCATTATTAACCATTCAGTTAATAAAACATTAAACGGTCATCATCTTCACAAAATTGACTTTGATAAATGGCAAAATGGAGTTTTTATTAAATTTAAATTTGACGGACATGAACATAAAATTATCTTAAAGCATAATGTATACTAGAATCACACACATTTAAATTTTCAATAACATTTCCTTTTTCCGGTTGGTATAATTATTGTCAAATTTTCAATAACATTATACTATATATTTTTTCATATATTGAAGTAATCTCAAAAATGCATGTTGAATGTAAAATTCAGAAATGTTGGATTAATATTAATTTATTAATTAATTAGGTGTGACTCATGTAAATACAAATCTCTCTTCTCTCTCTTCATGACTGTTTGGACATGACTATTGAGATAGAATGTGACTGTTGGAATGAAGTGTCTATAAAAGGACACCTTTATACAAGAAATACCAACTTTTTTCATTCCTTCTCATTTTTCTCAAAAACACAAAAATATCTTCATCATCAAAGATACACATAAGGAAGAAGGAAGAGAGGAGAGAACAATTGAAGTCAAGGATCAAGATCCAGAAAAGAATCGTCGTTATGGATCCGGTACGCTTTTATTATTTTTCATAGAAATTAAAACACCGTGAAAATCATGATATCAAGATCCAAAATAAAATAATGCTAACAGTTGGTATCAGAGCACAGTTACCGGTATTGTGATTTTCCGATAATAGATCAATTGATATGTATGTTATAACTTGCACTTGTCATATCGTTAACTTAATGTTGAAAGTTCAACAATATATAAAATTGAATACATGTGTATTATTATAGATGTTAACAGTATTGTGTCGGTATCGCAATGATAATACATAGAAATTTCACGATTATTTTTAATTCTCTTTTATGCTCATACAGTAACAAGGCATAAATCTTTTATGCTAATACATAGGAACAATATAGTGTTTAGAAACGATGTGTGGAATGTTAACGATATCATGTGGAGTTCTAAGATCTTGGCTTGGAGATAGTTAGTCATAGGAAAAATTAGTCAAACCAAATGTAATTTTTATAGTTTTAGCAAAGACTCTATGCTATTTTTATCGTAAGTGTCAATTGTTGGGTAATTTTTCTTCGGGGTGTTTTGTTTTCCCGCCCCCATTCTTGTAAGTTCGGTTGAGAACTTTGACTCTCTTTTATCAATGAAATCTTGCTTACAGAAAAAAAATTAAATAAACAAGGCATAAAGGTAGTACTTTATATATATCCATAAACCTATACATATATATATATATATATATATATATATATATATATATATATATATATATATATATATATATATATATATATAATTTTTAATGATTCTGTTATCAAGTTTCTACTGTTAATTTTCTTTTAAATGCTATTGCTTTAAAAACAATGTATCATTTTCTTTTATATATTCAATATAATTTTTCTAGAATTGTTAATCACCAAAGTGATTAAATTCATTAAAATTTGTAATTTTAAATTTCTCAAGTGAATTTTGATTTGATGATATATGGATAACATATTTATGTTAAATGATATTTATTATTACAAGACATATATAGATCATTCAAAGATGGATCATGACTTATAATTAATGAAATTAAAGTATTTATTTACTCGTTGCTTGTATATCTAAAGATAGACATGCATGATATTTTGAGTATGACAAATTCTTCATTAGCATCAGTTTATGTTATTTAAATGTATTTATGTATCACCCAAAGGTGAATTTAGATACATGTTTAAAGATATTCGGTTTGAATCCTTGAAGTTTATTCAAAGCATTAACATCAGAGCGTGTTTTAAATGTTTGCTGTTGCTACTAATATATTTGCTTTGGGCAATGCAATGACAAAGTTCAACGAGCTAAACTATGTTGGTTGGTCTGAAAATAGACACGTAAAGTCGCGATCAGATGTGCTAGGAATTTAGTTTCTGTTGTAAATTTAGATGGATTAAATTTTAATTTTAGGATTGGAAACAGTGTATTTACTTTGTTTAAAGATTCATACAATTATGGTTATGGTATTTTAGTTGATGGTTTATATCCTTTTAATCTTGATGATAATTTTAAAGAATCTCTTTTTTAATATTGAACATGTTGTTGGTAGTAAGCGAAGTACAAATAATGAAAGTTCTTCTTATTTGTGGCATCAAAGATTATGTCACATATCTAAAGAAAAAGTAACGAGGTTAATGAAAGGTGAAATATTACCTCAAATGGATTTTAGTGACTGGAATATATGTTTGGATTGCATTAAAGTGTTTTAATCCTTGTTTAAGTAGTATTTAGATAAAAAATGCAACTTGCTAATTGACATTGTGATATTGAGTACGAAATATCAAGTGTTTAAGTGTTTTGACCAAGAGAAAAAAAGCAACTTTTATGAAGAAACTCATCCAAAGTTTCTGATAAATGTTTCCTAAAATAGAAAGTGTGTGACAATTTTCTGCTTCTACTTTTGAGAGATGTTAAACCCAATCCAGTAACATATTTAGAGCAAACCCACAAAACCAAAACTCTTGTCATCATACAAAAGCAAAAAATAAAAGAAAAAAAAACCGATATCTAACCTCAAAATTCCTCGGAGCTGGGAGGTAAGAAGCAATTATTGATCTCAATGGGTTTGAATTGGTGTTTCAAATTGGCTGTTAACAAAGAAATACACTTCTCTATTTAAATTTCTATATTCGTTTCTCAAATAAACCTTAGCTACATATCATAATAAGCTGCTTTCTTTGTATGGACAACTGAAGATGAAATTCCATACTTGCAATTTCCTATGGGTATTTTGATTTCCTCTTTCTCTCTATTTATTCAAGACGAAGGATCAAGATGTAGACAAGAGTTTTCTCGGGTTGTAGAAGACAATTGAGTTATAAATATTCATGCACCTGCGTGCGCACACTTATTATGGTAACTTAACATATTTTTCACCATGAAATGCAACAATCTTGCCCTAATCAAATAGTTTCCCTCCATGTTCAACATCACATATATCCCCCATTTTTCAACGAAATCACACAAAACTGAAATCAAAGTTGTAGATATAAGTGCAAGGAACACAAACATCACAAATAGAACATGAAAATATGAACCAATCATGGAGAAAAAAGTGATGAAAGTCACAGATTCATCATAAAAATCACAAAAAGCAAATAAAACCAGATTCAAACAATTAGAGTGTGCCATAATTTCAGGACTTCCAGATGCAATGTATGAGCAAGATTATAGCATCCTAATACATTTAAATCTAAGCTTGGGGGCAAGAAAAAATGAAGAGCTCTTACTAAATGGAAGTATGGTCCACTGTCTTCTTCAGCTTCCTGCACCAAAGAAACCAAATAATCTTGATCTACCAACTTCAGTGATGATGAGTCAAGCAAGAAATGAAAGCTTGCAAGAGAGAATTGAAAGAATTAGTGAAACTTGAGAAAATGCAAAGATCCAGATCAGAAATTTGGAGAACGAGAGGCGTGTGTGAGGTAAATGAGAGTGTGAGGGAGTTATATAGAACCTCAAAATTTTCAAACCAAATAGAATATGAGGCGTGTACGAGGAAGGAAAGTGGGCAGTATTCTTTTTCCTCTTTTGAAGTGAACACATTTTGGTCTTTTAATGTGTACACATTTTGTTCTTTTGTAATTTTATTACTTTGTTTCAATTGTTTCAACCTCTTGGAGATGGATGTGTTCTTTTTATAACCGTGTAATCCTTTGTAATTTTTATTTTTGGAATATTCTACCGCTCCCGTGTTTTGAGCTGTAGGAGCTTTTCGTTTGTTCAATGGGCGGAGTATCCCTTATACTCCCTTTAATTCCATTTCCTATTAAAAAAATTACTTTGTTTCAATGGCACCGTTTCTGTTCATACGTATTCTAGTACAATTATATGAGTTGACGCATAACTATACAAAAAATTCATAACCAATGAATGATTGGTTATAGTGGTAATGATTGGTTATAGTGGTAGTTGATTTTTTGTAACTGGGATGCCCTCATCGAGTTGTTAGTAGTTTATAGGCTTGATACATCTTTTAATTCTTTTACTTAATTTAAAATTTCGCTTTGATCCCTTATCTAATAAACGTTACATTTAAGTATCTTAGCAATTATTTTGTTAGTTAATTTAATGATTTCTGTTAACTTTTAACTTTAAATATTTTAGGTGAGACACTATTATTCAGTGTTCACTATATACTTCATTTTACTTTTAATTTTAACCATTGGATAATTTTAACAAATATCACAACATTGAATTTTAGTGTTCTATTAAATATTATGATGAACCATGAATAACCAATATATTTTACATTTCTTCTTCATCTTCTTCCTTTATCATCTTCATCTTCTTCCCTAGTCTTCACTACATGAAAACTGACATATTGTGACACCCATAATTTATGATGTCTTAATTTTTGCCACTAAGTACTACTCTTACCTACACCCATACTACTTTTACCTACGGTTATATCTTATTCTTTTAATTTTTTTAAAACTTTTAAATATTACTTTTACCTACACTCGTATTACTTTTACCTACGGCTATATTTTACTTTGTTAAAATATGTAAATAATTTTATATCATGAAAAAATAATATTTTAATATATATTATAAAATTATTATTTTCACTAAAAAAACATAAAACATAAATTTTTTTCATTGTCAATAATTAACTGTACTAATTCCTACTAATTAAAAAATTAATACTTAATTTAACCACAAACTATATTTTTTTTTTCAAATTGAGTTTCTCATTTTCTTTTAAAACTTATCTAGTGCATAAAATTTATATGCTGCTACCTAAGTACATGTAAATCTGAAATCATTCATTCTACATATTCTCACGACAACCACTTTCTTTTTAATCACCGCCACCGTCAACTCTGATTGCCGCCATGCGACTTACCTCTTTCTTTCTAAGATCTTCTCTCGCTCTCTCAATTGCACCGATTATTAAATATTGTAATTGTTTGAATTGCGTTATCATAATTGAAATCATTGGAAACGAAAACTATAGGTAATCACGATTGTTTTTCAGTTTCTTGTGTATTTAATTTATATATTCTAAAATAAATTTACGATATCGATGATTTTTATTTTCTTCATCATTGACAATGTAGTGGTTGGTGGTGTTTGATGATTTTTGAAATATGAGATGATTAGTGTTTTCAATTGAAATTTTTATTAGGTTAAACCATGGTGAGAGACTGAGTGAGATCTTTTTAATTTTAATATTAGTAATTATATTCCTCAATTAAAATAAATAGTAAAATTATAAATTTATTGAAGTCTTAGTGACAGCTAAAAGAAAATAATCCATAGGTATAGTTTCTATTATTTATAATAACCGTATAACATACAATGACATTTGTTGCAGCGGTACGAAAAAGCTTAACCGTAGCTAAAAGCTATTATATCATTCAATTTGACGGTACACTACACCCCATTAAAGTTGACGCCAAAGGTGGGTGTCACTCAAAATCCTATGCACATCTACTTACAGATTATTGACTTTTAGTGACAATTTTTTAGTGCCACGAAAAGTCAATTTTCTTGTAATGCTTCTTTGTCATCTTCATCCAAAAAACCCAGAAAATTTAAAATAAAAAATAAATTAAAAAACAACCCCTTCAAAACCATCTTCTTCCATTTTCATACACAATATCTCAAACCAAGAAAAATTAAAATTAACTCAATTTATTTTTATTAATACCAGCTTTGAGAGTTTGTATTGATTTTTATAAAACCCAAAAAGTGTTCATCGTGTAAATAAATTAGTGGTGGCATATGATAGATTTTTTTTCTGTCATTTGGATTTTAATGGTAATCTCTAAAAAAAATCATAATGTTATATTTAACCGAAAATATAGATAAATGTCCAATAAAAATAAATTAATTGCCATCCATATCTTTAACCGAAAATAGTACATGCTAAATCTTAGAAAACTGAGCTGTACCGATAAGAAAATATTATATTTGTTAGGAATTTAGTTTCTGTTGTAAAGTTAGATGGATTGAATTTTAATTTTAGGATTGGAAACGGTGTATTTACTTTGTTTAAAGATTCAAACAATTATGGTTATGGTATTTTAGTTGATGGTTTATATCGTTTTAATCTTGATGATAATTTTAAAGAATCTCTTTTTAATATTGAACATGTTGTTGGTAGTAAGCGAATTACAAATAATGAGAGTTCTTCTTATTTGTGGCATCAAAGATTAGGTCACATATCTAAATAAAAAGTAACGAGGCTAATGAAAGGTGAAATATTACCTCAAATAGATTTTAGTGACTGGAACATATGTTTGGATTGCATTAAAGTGTTTTAATCCTTGTTAAAGTAGTATTTAGATTAAAAAAATGCAACTTGCTAATTGACATTGTGATGTTGAGTACGAAATATCAAGTGTTTAAGTGTTTTGACCAAGAGAAAAAAAGCAACTTTTATGAAGAAACTCATCCAAAGTTTCTAATAAATGTTTCCTAAAATAGAAAGTGTGTGACAATTTTCTGCTTTTGAGAGATGTTAAACCCAATCCAGTAACAGATTTAGAGCAAACCCACAAAACCAAAACTCTTGTCATCATATATAAGCAAAAAATAAAAGAAAAAAACAACCGATATCTAACCTAAAAATTCCTCGGAGCTGGGAGGTAAGAAGCAATTATTGATCTCAATGGGTTTGAATTGGTGTTTCAAATTGGCTGTTAACAAAGCAATACAGTTCTCTCTTTAAATTTCTATATTCCTTTCTCAAATAAACGTTAGCTACATATTATAATAAGCTGCTTTCTTTGTATGGACAGTTGAAGATGAAATTCCATACTTGCAATTTCCTATGGGTATTTTGATTTCCTATTTCTCTCTATTTATTCAAGACGAAGGATCAAGATGTAGACAGGAGTTTTCTCGGGTGGTAGAAGACAATTGAGTTATAAATATTTATGCATGTGCGTGCGCACACTTATTATGGCAACTTAACATATTTTTCACCATGAAATGTAACAATCTTGCCCTAATCAAATAGTTTCCCTCCATGTTCAACATCACATATATCCCCCATTTTTCAACGAAATCAGACAAAATTAAAATCAAAGTTGTTGATATAAGTGCAAGGAACACAAACATCAAAAATAGAATGTGAAAATATGAACCAGTCATGGAGAAAAGAGTGATGAAAGTCACAGATTCATCATAAAAATCACAAAAAGCAAATAAGCACAGATTCAAACAATTAGAGTGTGCCATAATTTTAGGACTTCCTTATGCAATGTATGAGCAAGATTATAGCATCCTAATACATTTAAATTTAGCATGGGGGAAAGAAAAAGTGAAGAGCTCTTACTAAATGGAAGTATGGTCCACTGTCTTCTTCAACTTCCTGCACCAAAGAAACCAAATAACCTTGATCTACCAACTTCAGTGATGATGAATCAAGCAAGAAATAAAAGCTTGCAAGAGAGAATTGAAAGAATTAGAGAAACTTGAGAAAATGCAAAGATCCAGATATGAAATTTGGAGAATGAGAGACGTGTGTGAGGTAAATGAGAGTGTGAGGGAGTTATAAAGATCCTCAAAATTTTCAAACTAAACAGAATATGAGGCATGTGTGAGGAAGGAAAGAAGAAGATAAGTGGGCAGTATTATTTTTCCTCTTTTTAAGTGAACACATTTTGGTCTTTTGAAGTGTACACATTTTGTTCTTTTGAAATTTTATTACTTTGTTTCAATTGTTTCAACCTCTTGGAATTTTCAAGATTAGAAATCAAGCTATGAAAATAAAATTGGAAATTAGGCTCTAGAAATGAAAGATCTCACTCATCAAGACTCTAAAAAGATCTGAATATTTGATCTATTGGAATAAGGGGGAGTTACCTTGAATAATTCATATTCAAGATATCTGATCTTTATAAAGTCTTAGACTCAGAGGGACTTTCTGATACAAAGGATAAGTATTCCTTAACTTCTATTTCAAAACTTTTTCTATGATTATTTACAAAATTGTGTCATCAAAATACATAGTTTTTTCATCATAAAAAATGGGGAGATTGTTAGAACAAGATTTAGTTCTGCAATATATCTACGAGTTTTGATGATAACAATTATTATGTATGGATGAACAATTTTGGTTATCTAATGTTTGTTAGTTGGACATTTTAACAAACAGGTTTTGAATCTGATGAAAGGCATGGCCAACACATCAAAAGATACCAAGTTCCGCTTTGGCGCTATACAAGTTCTGATGAACAATAGCAAACCACTTCAAAAGACTCTAAAGTTGTGACTCTGATACGAAGTTTGAAGAAACCAGTATAAAGACCAAGTGTTGAAGACTCTGAAGACTCCAAAAACTTGAAGCTCTGAAAGAATCATGTTTCTAAAGACAAAGGGTATTGAAGACCAAGTGCTTAAGACTCTGAAGATGCAGTTCTGAAGACTCCAAAGACTTGAAACTCTAAAGACACAACAACTTATTTTCTTTTCTTCCAACTCATGTTGTCAGCTTTTGAATTTCAAGAAGAATAGAAGATAATGTTATGTAGTACGAGATACAAGGTACAAATGAATGTTTCGTTCCACTACTATGAAAGGACGGACATTGCGTACTATCTTGTCTCCCACTACATTCTAGCGACCAACCTTTTGGAAGTTCCAGAACTTCCCTCCAACAGATATATTATTATATTGGCTATATAAAGGGCTCGAAGACTCAAAGAGAAAGTTGTTAATTCACGATTGTTGCACCCTAAAATTTGCCCACACTTTTCGAAAATTCAAAACTATTTCAAAAATTGGGTTTTACAAAAATCTTGGGTTCATTTTACATTGACATCCTGAATTTTATAAATATTCAATTTAAAGTCTATTTTAAAATACAATAGTGTACTCTTAAATTGTTATATTTTAATAAATAAAAAATGTTTGTATATGCTTCATACACTTTCACTTGGCTTTTTATTTCAAACAAATAATGTAGCATAATTGGTAAGGAAGTAGAAAAAAATTAAATAACCATGTTTTTAAAAAAAATACAAAAAAAAACCAAGTTTTCAGTTTATTTACCAAAGTGTCTAGGTTTGGGACACCGTAAAGGTGAATGCGCCAAATGAAATTGCTTAATAGAAGGACAAATAGGTGTATGCGCCATTTCATTTGGCTTGCCCTAATTGGACATGCATTTGCGCCAAATGAAATGGCGCATTAGGATTTTTTTTTTTGTTTTATCCATACCTAATGGCGCATTAGGCCATAGGTATTTTTTTTAATTTTTTTTAATTTTTATAATTAACATTTAGAAACACCTATTTTGACATCCGGTAATAGAAATTGAAACAACGGGTCTATATAAAAAAACTGGAAATAACAAATTTTATTACTTTTAGGGTTTGGATACAACGAAAACAACTGATTATCGAAAACCTAACAAAATGTCTAATGTCTTCGATCGCCAAGGTAACCATCTGTTCCACACTGAGGTCTTGTTATCACACGTCGAGGACGGTCGTTACCGTCGCCGTGAACCCTAGGACCACCCCTACCCCTTCGTGGTTCTTGTTGTGATTGTGTAGCTGGGTCTGCAAGTGTGTTGTTTCGATGGTCACTGTTAATGAATTCGTCAACGCCACCATAATTTCCCGGAAACCGACTGTCGTAAAGTCGGTTACCCAAGCCCTCAAAAGTGCTAAATGGTGGTGGGGGAGTAGGTTGGGATACGAATTCCGGAAAGTAACACCCAACAGCACTTGTACTACCTTGATAAAGTCCAAATTGATTGGACGGTGTTGCAAACCCAAAGGGTGTACCGTGGTGAGATGATTCAATATGTGGACCCTCGTCAGGACTTAGATGGAGCCTTGACGAACCAGGCTCAATGTTTTGGCCGAACAACCTTGTGTACCCTGCAAAGCCAAGTGGTTGTGAATGGGTCTGGTATTGGCTAACGGACTGGTGTTGGCTCTCAGCATGATTGTTTGGTTGGGATTGTGTTTGGAAGAGATTTTGTTGGCGGTAGTTGCGGTTGGAACGGGACGGAGTCTGGAACAGATTTTGTTGTTGCTGGGTGTACTGATATTGTTCTTGGTCTTGTTGTTGTTGTTGTTCTTGTTGTTGTTGTTGTTCATGTTGTTGTTGTTGAGGTAGGATATAGTTGTGAACGTGGGGGTCTATCAAGTAGAAAGGATCTGCCACAAATAAATTAAAGGTGGTAACAGTACGGTACCAACTCATGTACTGCGTAGACGGTTTCATCTCATGATCACTCACGGGGAAGTTGAGGACATATAGGCGACGGTCTTTCCACATCAAGCGCCATTCGGGAGCGTAATCCTTCCAATTTTGATGATTCCACTGATGGTTTACTCGTTTAAGGTGCCATACTCCCATGTCAACTGGAGGATCAGGTATACCTTGATGCATCCCAAACTGGAGTTTGACCCGGTCACTATGATGCATCTCGTTGATGTTGTACCTAATGAGGCAAGTTTTTGCAGTCCAAATAGCTGCATCTGCACCTCTTGGTTCATGATCGCATTCTAGATACGGTCTCTAGATAAACTACATGCATAAGACTTATACATTATTTCAGCCAAATATTTATAAAAAAGACACTTATAAAATGGGAAAAGATTAGAGATTATACATCCTCGGGTCGTAAGTGATCAATCAGCTGGCAGTACATCGTGATATTTGACCGCAGATTTTGCGTGAAGTCCATCTTTTTCACGCAAAATCTATAATGAAATTTAAATGTGTCAGTTAAAGTAAATCATAATCAATTTATTTTTCATTAAAAATATGAATTAAAAAACTACCTCGTTGCATATGGGAAGGTATAGTTGGTTCTGTTTACTGGGGCCAGTACAGGCATTCTCCACCACCCCCAAACTTGCACCAACAGAGTGCATCCATAGAATGTACAAGAATTGTTTTTTGCATTCTTGCAAAGGGATATGTAATAGTAATTAGGACCTTTTATTTTCCGCATTTTACTTTCCACACCCATAAACTATTTTAAATTTTTATATGCTATTAACTACATGGTTAGTAATCACTTACTTGTGCACACACCCACCTTTAAGGTAACCACTCTTATGCTGCCTTCTCGATCAAATAGTCAAGTCCCTTCGAGCGTAGGGATACCTTAGCTTGCTGCCTTCGATTCAAAATCATCATGTCCCTCTGATAAAAGATCATAATCCCTTCGAGTTGCCTACAATAAATATGATCTCGTACCTCGATTAAATGGTGATAGTCCCTTCGATTGCTAAGGTATCCTTACTGTTGCCTAAATGACTATTATATCCTTCCCCGAGACTACCTGCCCTCTTTATGGTAGGGACAGTTTTATGGCGAACGATAATCCTCGATGATCCGCACATCCAATGAAAAGACTACCTACCCTCTTTTATGGTATGGATAGCCCTTTCAAGCGAAAACTTAAAGAACAAGAAAGACAATATTAGGGTAGGTTCTCTTAAATGCTTGCTCCACATTCAAACATTCTAATTACTTTTCAAACCCCTTTTTCAAATCAATTCAAAAAGTCCACGCTTATTTACAAGCTAAAATCCTTATTCAAATCTTTTTACTATACACACACGACCATTTTCAAACAATTCAAACAAACAAGTGAGCTAAGCAATTAAGATCCCATGGATAACCATGGATACAAAGGGTGCTTACACCTCCCCTTTGTATAACCTACCCCCCGAACTTAAAATCTTTCAAAGGTCTTTCCTGTTCTTTTTGCCTTTCCAATTGGATAAAATAAAAGTCGGTGGCGACTCTTGCTATCCGCACATTTAAAAAAGTCAATTCTCCCACTGTGTTACAGAACTGTCGACTCTGCTGGGGACATACTTATAAAAGAGGGGTTACCTTAAAGTTTAGGATTCACTTAAAATGTTTTCACTTGTTTGATTTGTTTGCTTTATTTTTGAGGGTATTGCATGGGTATTTGCTTGTGTGAAAGATCCTACACCCGGATCTAGTGTACCTTAGGTATGTGGTAATACACCAAGGAGATTGTACGACTTGTATCGATATGGTTGATCTGGTGGCCACCGTTAGTGTGACACTTTGGTTTGTCCTGACGGCCCTTGAAAGTGATCGAGAAGACATTTGGCTGCCGCGTGGTGTCATTAAGCACTAATTGTTAGAACAAGATTTATTCTGATCAATATTCTTAGTTTTGATGATAACAAGGATATGAATTTTGTGTGAGATAATGTGGTACTCTAATACATTGCAATTTCCCTTTCAGGAAATATATAAAGAGTATGCACAAATCAGCGCTCAGAAGCTTTGTCTCAGAAGGTTCATCATGCAACATCAGAACATGGTCTGGCAAGACATCAGAAGATGGTCAAGGCAGAATCAGAACATGGGTCTATGGAAGCATCAGAAGAACTTGAGATTAGAAGCAGAAGCACTGAAGTTCTCATGGTATCACGCTCAGAAGCACTTCAAGGTCAAAAGACAAGAAGATGCTTTGCACCAAGCTGTTTGACTCTGATGATATTCAAACGTTGTATACACAAACATCAGATCAGAAGAAAGTACAGGTGGCAGGCTATGCTGACTGACAAAAGGAACGTTGGAAGCTATTAAAGGCAACGTCAGTAGACACAGCGTGAACAAGGCTCGAGGTAGTTGACAAAAGCGTGAAACATTAAATGCAATGCTGTACGGAATACGCAAAGCATTAAATGCTCCCAACGGTCATCTTCTCAAGTGCCTATAAATATGAAGTTCTGATGAGAAGCAAGGTTGACGATTTGCTAACAATAAACTTGCTAAAACGCTGTTCAAACTCAAAACTCAGAAACTTCATCTTCATCAAAGCTCACTACATTACTTTTGTAATATATTAGTGAGATTAAGCTTAAACGTTAAGAGAAATATCACTGTTGTGATTATAGCTTTTCAGAAGCAATTGTAATACTCTTAAAATTGATTACATTAATTTGTAAGTAACTAAAGTGATCAAGTGTTGATCAGGATACTCTAGGAAGTCTTAGCTTGTGTCTAAGCAGTTGTAATTAGAGTGATCACGTGGTGGTCAGGATACTCTAAGAAAGTCTTAGCTTGTGTCTAAGCATTTGTTCCTAGAGCGATCAGGTTGTGATCAGGAAACTCTAGAAGACTTAGTCGTGGGCTAAGTGGAAAACCATTGTAATCTGTTGCGATTAGTGGATTAAATCCTTAGGTGAGGTAAATCACTCCGTGGGGGTGGACTGGAGTAGTTTAGTTAACAACGAACCAGGATAAAAATAACTGTGTAATTTATTTTTATCGTCCAAGTTTTGACGACTACACTTATTCAAACCCCCCCCCCCCTTTCTAAGTGTTTTTCTATCCTTCAATTGGCATCAGAGCGCCGGTTCTAAGGTGCAAGCACTTAACCGTGTTTAGAAAAGATTCAGGAAGAGAAAAACGCTTCAGTAAAAGATGGCTGGTGAAATTCCAACAAATACATCTGCATCTACATCTGGCTCTGCTGAGCAATACAATGGTAACAATGGTTATACTAGACCACCAATATTCGATGGTGAAAACTTTGAATATTGGAAAGATCAATTGGAAAGTTACTTTCTTGGTCTGGATGCTGATCTATGGGATCTTCTGTTGGATGGTTACAAACATCCTGTTAAAACTACTGGTGTAAGGCTCACGAGAAGCGAAATGACTGATGATCAAAAGAAAGATTTCAAAAATCATCACAAATGCAGGACTGTTTTGCTGAATGCTATCTCTCATGCTGAGTATGAGAAGATATCTAACAGGGAAACGGCCCATGACATATATGAGTCATTGAAAATGACCCATGAGGGAAATGCTCAAGTCAAGGAGACTAAAGCTCTTGCTCTAATCCAGAAATATGAAGCCTTCAAGATGGAGGATGATGAAGATATTGAGAAGATGTTCTCAAGATTTCAAACTCTAACTGCTGGATTGAGAGTTCTAGATAAAGGCTACACCAAGGCTGATCATGTAAAGAAGATCATCAGAAGCTTACCCAGAAGATGGGGTCCAATGGTGACTGCATTCAAGATTGCCAAGAATCTGAATGAAGTTTCGTTGGAAGAGCTTATCAGTGCCTTGAGAAGTCATGAAATAGAGCTGGATGCAAACGAGCCTCAGAAGAAAGGTAAGTCTATTGCATTAAAATCTAATGTTAAAAAATGCACTAACGCTTTTCAGGCTAGAGAAGAAGATCCTGAAGAATCAGAATCTGAAGAAGAAGATGAACTGTCCATGATCTCCAGAAGGGTAAACCAACTCTGGAAGAGCAAGCAAAGGAAGTTCAGAGGCTTCAGAAGTTCAAAGAGATTTGAACGTGGAGAATCTTCTGGTGACAGAAGATCTGACAAGAAGAAGGCTGTCTGCTATGAGTGCAATGAGCCTGGACATTACAAGAACGAGTGTCCAAAACTTCAGAAGGAGAATCCCAAGAAGAAGTTCCATAAGAAGAAAGGTCTTATGGCAACATGGGATGATTCTGAATCAGAATTAGAATCAGACTCTGAAGGAGAGCAGGCCAACTTCGCGCTGATGGCTACAGAAGATGATGGATCAGAATCTACATCAGAATCAGATTCTGAAGAGGTATTTTCTGAACTATCTAGAGAAGAGTTAGTTTCCAGTTTAACTGAACTTCTGGAACTCAAGGCTCATCTTAGTATCAAATACAAAAAGCTGAAGAAGCAGTTTGAATTTGAAACTAAGAAGCTGGAAGTGGAAAATTCTGAACTGAAGGAAAAAGTTTTAAATCTATCCAAAGATAGTGGATCTCCTTCTGAAACAGAAAAATCCATTCCTAGAATGAATCATATTCTGAAAGAATATGACTCGAGCTTCAGAAAGTTCTTATCTAGAAGTATTGGCAGAAGTCATCTTGCTTCTATGATATATGGTGTTTCTGGAAACAGAAGGTTTGGTTTTGGCTATGAGGGTGATACCTCACATAAATTTGAACCTATTGATGATCTGAAGATCACATACAAGCCATTGTATGATCAGTTCAAATATGGCCATGCACATGATATTAGGCTCACTTCACATGCAGAAGTTTAACACTGTTCACACCAAGAAGCATGTGACACATCCTAAGAAATATCATGCTGACAAACCTAAAGAATATCATGTTGTTCCTCCTGTTAAATATTTTGCTAAACCCAAGTTCAATCAGAACTTGAGGAGAACTAACAAGAAAGGACCCAAGAAATTGTGGGTACCTAAGGAGAAGATAATTTCTGTTGCAGATATCCTTGGCGGCAAATAGGACAAAAAGCAAAATGTCATGGTACCTGGACTCTGGGTGCTCGCGACACATGACAGGAAGAAGGTCTACATTCCAAGACCTGGTGCTTAAACCAGGTGGAGAAGTCAAGTTTGGAGGAGATCAGAAGTGCAAAATCATTGGCTCTGGAACCATAAGTCTTGGTAACTCTCCTTCCATAACTAATGTACTTCTTGTAGAAGGATTAGCTCATAACTTATTGTCCATAAGTCAATTAAGTGACAATGGTTATGACATAATCTTTAATCAAAAGTCTTGCAAGGCTGTAAGTCAGAAGGATGGCTCAATCCTATTTACAGGCAAGAGAAAGAACAACATCTATAAGATTGATCTTTCTGATCTTGAGAAGCAGAAGGTGACTTGTCTTATGTCTGTTTCTGAGGAGCAATGGGTCTGGCACAGAAGATTAGGACATGCTAGTTTGAGAAAGATTTCTCAGATTAACAAACTAAATCTGGTCAGAGGACTCCCAAATCTGAAATACAAATCAGATGCTCTTTGTGAAGTATGTTAGAAGGGCAAGTTCTCCAGACCTGCATTCAAGTCTAAGAATGTTGTCTCTTCCTCAAGGCCGTTAGAACTTTTGCACATTGATCTGTTTGGCCCAGTCAAAATAGAATCTGTCAAAGGGAAGAAATATGGATTAGTCATCGTTGATGATTATAGCCGCTGGACATGGGTAAAGTTCTTGAAACACAAGGATGAGTCTCATTCAGTGTTCTTTGAATTCTTCACTCAGATCCAATCTGAGAAAGAGTGTAAAATCATAAAGGTTAGAAGTGATCATGGTGGTGAATTTGAGAACAAATTCTTTGAGGAGTTCTTCAAAGAAAATGGTATTGCCCATGATTTCTCTTGTCCTAGAACTCCACAGCAAAATGGAGTTGTAGAGCGAAAGAATAGGACTCTACAAGAAATGGCCAGAACCATGATCAATGAAACTAGTATGGCTAAGCATTTCTGGGCAGAAGCAATAAACACTGCATGTTATATTCAGAATAGAATCTCTATCAGACCTATTCTAAATAAGACTCCTTATGAATTGTGGAAGAACAGAAAGCCCAACATTTCATATTTTCATCCTTTTGGATGTGTTTGTTTTATTCTGAACACTAAAGATCATCTTGGTAAGTTTGATTCTAAGGCACAAAAGTGTTTCCTTCTTGGATATTCTGAACGCTCTAAAGGCTACAGAGTATACAATATTGAAACATTGATTGTAGAAGAATCAATCAATATCAGGTTTGATGATAAGCTTGGTTTTGAAAAACCAAAGCAGTTTGAGAATTTTGCAGATTTTGATATTGATATATCAGAAGCAGTAGAACCAAGAAGCAAAGCTGCAGAAGCTGGCAGTCTCAGAAGCAATGGATCAGAAGATCAAGTTGCTGTATCTTTAGAGAATCTCAGGATTTATGAAGAACCAACTATCAGAAGATCATCTAGACACACATCTGCTCACTCAGAAGATGTCATTATTGGAAAGAAAGATGATCCTATCAGAACAAGAGCATTCCTCAAGAACAATGCTGAATGTCAATTAGGTCTGGTTTCTCTGATCGAGCCAACTTCTATTGATCAAGCTCTAGAAGATACAGACTGGATAATTGCCATGCAAAAAGAGTTAAATCAGTTTACAAGGAATGATGTTTGGGATCTTGTTCCAAGACCTAAAGGATTCAATATTATAGGAACAAAATGGGTTTTCAGAAACAAGCTGAGTGAGAAAGGTGAAGTGGTAAGAAACAAAGCCAGACTGGTTGCTCAGGGTTATAGTCAGCAAGAAGGAATTGACTATACAGAAACCTTTGCACCAGTGGCCAGGTTAGAATCTATTCGTCTATTAATTTCTTTTGCCACTCAACACAACATCACTCTTTATCAGATGGATGTTAAGAGTGCCTTCTTAAATGGTTACATAGATGAAGAAGTTTATGTCCATCAACCTCCTGGTTTTGAAGACTCCATGTCTCCAAATCATGTTTTTAAATTAAAGAAATCATTATACGGATTGAAACAAGCTCCTAGAGCTTGGTATGAACGTTTGAGTTCTTTCCTTCTGGAAAATGGTTTCACTAGAGGAAAAGTGGACACTACTCTCTTCTGTAAAACATTTAAAAAGGATATTTTAATTTGTCAAATATATGTTGATAATATTATCTTTGGAACATCTAATGCTACACTTGGAAAGGAGTTTACTGAGTCTATGCAGGCTGAATTTGAAATGAGCATGATGGGAGAACTCAAGTATTTCCTTGGGATTCAAATCAACCAAACTTCTGATGGAACCTATGTTCATCAAACGAAGTATGTGAAAGAACTTCTGAAGAAGTTTAATCTTTCTGAAAGCAAAGAAGCCAAAACTCCTATGCATCCAACATGTGTCCTAGGTAAGGATGAGGTAAGTAAGAAGGTAGATCAGAAGTTGTACAGAGGTATGATTGGATCTCTTCTATACCTAACTGCTTCTAGACCTGACATTCTCTTTAGTGTTTGCTTGTGTGCCAGATTCCAATCAGATCCGAGAGAATCTCATTTAACTGCTGTTAAGAGAATTCTGAGGTATCTGAAAGGTACTACTAATGTTGGTTTAGTTTACAGAAGATCCAAAGATTACAACTTAGTAGGATTCTGTGATGCTGACTATGCTGGAGATAGAATTGAAAGGAAGAGCACTTCTAGAAGTTGTCAATTTCTTGGAAGTCATCTGATCTCATGGTACAGCAAGAAGCAAGCTACAATTGCCCTCTCAACAACAGAAGCAGAATATGTTGCTGCTGCAGGTTGTAGCACACAAATGCTCTGGATGAGAAGTCAGCTAGAAGATTATCAGATATATGAGAGTAACATTCCTATCTTCTGTGATAATACTTCTGCTATATGTTTATCTAAGAATCCTATTTTACATTCAAAAGCTAAACATATTGAGATTAAACATCATTTCATAAGGGACTATGTTCAGAAGGGTGTTATATTTTTAAACTTTGTGGATACAGACCATCAATGGGCTGATATCTTTACAAAACCCCTGGCTGAAGATAGGTTTAAGTTCATTCTGAAGAATATCAGTATGGATGTATGCGCAGAATGAGAAGATGAGAAGATCTTATGTATGGCTGTCTTCTAAAATGAGATCGGATTAATGTTTTATAAGAAGTTCTGACCTTAAATCAATTAGAAGTAGTGATTCTGTTATTACTAACGTTTCATTGTCTAAGTTGACTCAGAATCTCTTTAAAAGTAAAACAGCTGTAACTGGCTATCCAGACGGTAAACACGTGTTCACTAATTCTGGACAAGCGTGCGTGCAGTTGAGGGGACGCCTACTTAGGTAACTGTGCTGATCACTTCTTTTGTCATTATTATCTCTCCTCACATCACGTAACATTAAATGCCATTCATCATTTCAGTTTCTCTTTATACCCTTCAAACGTTTCGTTTTCCTCTATTTATTTCTCTCTCTCCCTCTCTTTATCTGCATTTTGCATAAACCCTAGTTTATTCATCTTCAACCTAGCATTAACCATGAATCCGTCTTCAAGTTCCTCTCAAGAGGTTTCTCCACTGAAAACTCGCTACATTCCTCCATCAGAAATGGAAGTTTTGTGTAAATCTTCTGTGGACTGTGATGACTTGGGTGCTTATGGTTTCAAACCAAAAACGAAGACGAAGACTCAAGGGTGGTCGATCTATTTGAATAGAACGGTTGGAAGGGTTGTCTGGTTCCAGGTTGAGAAACAAATCTCGGGGATCGCTGACATTGATTTCAAGACGGATCTCTCAAGACTCCAAGAAGTCTCAAGTCAGATCTCTTATGTGATGCTGTTATAAACATTTATCCAAAGGAAGAAGACTTTCTTGAGATATTGGATGATGTTAAGGATCATGTTCTTGACTTCTATGTTAAGGGAAAGCCTCGTTTGAGACATTAGCTCTCTTCCTGTGAACTGTCTCTCACTTCCTCCTTGAATTCATGCATTCTCTTACAGTGGAGGTTCTAGTCTGGACAGGCATGCAGAGTTTCAAGCTTTCATGGCTAGACAAACTGAGAACACCGCAGGGATTCATGATATGTTAGCTAAGATTATGTCTAAGCTAGGGTTGTAGTCCTTAAGTCCTTGTAGTTTTCTTTGTTTGTTGCATCTGCTTATTCTGCATACATCTTTTGTAATCCTGCTTGTTTAATCAATGAAAAGTTTAATTCTGTTTCTTTCCTTTGTCGTTTTCTACATCTGAATCTTTTATATTCTTTTTAATGTTATGACAAAAAGGGGGAGAAAATATATGATAAATGATCTGATTAAATATTATCAGTTACCGGGTAAAAAGGCCCCACATTACTAACAAAACTTGCAAAGTTCTATGCTTTAAAGTTGTATTGTTGCAGGAATTGAATCAAGCTCTTGGATTCTTGAAGCAAGCTGAGTGCTATGAAACTTCAGAATCAGAATCAGAAGAAAGAAGGAAGAATGTTCAGAAATTGCTGAGTGCTATGAAGCTTCAGAATCAGAATCAGAAGCAAGAAGGAAGAATGTTCAGAAATTCTGATGATAGAATATGATCTGAAACATTATGTCTATTTGTTCTGACACATTCTATATGGCTCTGATACATATTATGTGTTCTGAAACATATTTTATGTTCTGATTCATTCATGCTGACTTTTGTCGTTTAGTTTTGTTCTGTAACATTTCAGGATGTAGAGATGCTCTGATGATGCTCTGGTACATTCAACAATGTTCTGATACAATCTAGCATGAAGTGATGTAAGAAGAAATTCAATCTCTGAAGCTGTCCGATGGAAGCAGAAGTCAGAAGCTGTGAATGTTCTGAAGATCAAAGAAATTCAAGTTCTGAAGCTGTCCGATGGAAGCAGAAGTCAGAAGCTGTGAATGTTCTGAGGATCTAAAGATATTCAATGTTCTGAAGCTGTCCTATGGAAGCAGAAATCAGAAGTCATGAATGTTCTGTAGATCAAGCACTGTGAACGTCTCTACTGAAATACTCAGGGAAGTCTTTTATTATTAAAATTCTTCTAGTATTAATTTCAGGGGGAGATTATTCATCTCAGGGGGAGATTGTTAATCTCAGGGGGAGACATATTCACATGCTTATGCTATAGCTGTGTAAATTATCTTTAGCCGTCTGCTCTTTCTGATCGCAAATTCATATCATTTATATAAGTTTTTGTCATCATCAAAAAGTGGGAGATTGTTAGAACAAGATTTGTTCTGATCAATATTCTTAGTTTTGATGATAATAAGGATATGAATTTTGTGTGAAATAATGTGGTACTCTAATACATTGCAATTTCCCTTTCAGGAAATATATAAAGAGTATGCACAAATCAGCGCTCAGAAGCTTTGTCTCAGAAGGTTCAGCATGCAACATCAGAACATGGTCTGGCAAGACATCAGAAGATGGTCAAGGCAGAATCAGAACATGGGTCTATGGAAGCATCAGAAGAACTTGAGATCAGAAGCAGAAGCACTGAAGTTCTCATGGTATCATGCTCAGAAGCACTCCAAGGTCAGAAGACAAGAATATGCTTTGCACCAAGCTATTTGACTCTGATGATATTCAAACGTTGTATACACAAACATCGGATCAGAAGAAAGTACAGGTGGCAGGCTACGCTGACTGACAAAAGGAACGTTGGAAGCTATTAAAGGCAACGTCAGCAGACACAGCGTGAACAAGGCTCGAGGTAGTTGACAAAAGCGTGAAACATTAAATGCAATGCTGTACGGAATACGCAAAGCATTAAATGCTCCCAACGGTCATCTTCTCAAGTGCCTATAAATATGAAGTTCTGATGAGAAGCAAGGTTGACGATTTGCTAACAATAAACTTGCTGAAACGCTGTTCAAACTCAAAACTCAGAAACTTCATCTTCATCAAAGCTCACTACATTGCTGTTGTAATATATTAGTGAGATTAAGCTTAAACGTTAAGAGAAATATCACTGTTGTGATTATAGCTTTTCAGAAGCAATTAGAGTGATCAAGTGTTGATCAGGATACTCTAGGAAGTCTTAGCTTGTGTCTAAGCAGTTATAATTAGAGTGATCACGTGGTGGTTAGGATACTCTAAGAAAGTCTTAGCTTGTGTCTAAGCATTTGTTCCTAGAGTGATCAGGTTGTGATCAGGAAACTCTAGAAGATTTAGTCGTGGGCTAAGTGGAAAACCATTGTAATCTGTTGCGATTAGTGGATTAAATCCTCAGGTGAGGTAAATCACTCCGTGGGGGTGGACTGGAGTAGTTTAGTTAACAACGAACCAGGATAAAAATAACTGTGCAATTTATTTTTATCGTCCAAGTTTTTACGACTACACTTATTCAACCCCCCCCCCCCTTTCTAAGTGTTTTTCTATCCTTCACTAATTGAAATTGACTTTGGCCTATAGGAAGTAGCGAGATGGCTGGCTTTGGATTCCTGACTAAAGCTGGTTGATACTCGATGCTACACTCATTGAGATTGGACTCTAGGGATGTTTTCGGCTGGCCGTTCGAGCACCATGTTGAGATAATGCCCGCGAGAAAGATCAGGGATATGAGCACCCTAGAACCCGGTTACTATTTTAGGACAGGTTGAACCAACTAAACTTCAGTGGGGAGGGTACTTGCCTACGGACTTCATGCAAGTCTTCAAACCTAAGGACACTTGTGTTACTTGCTTATGTGGGCTACTATCCCTTTGATTTTATTGCAGGTTTTGTCATAGGACTTATTTGTCCTTACTATCTTACGCTTTGCCTAATGTACTGCATTCACATAACATCATGACATCATAACATATCATGTAAACTAACCCTTTCAAGGATCTTAGGGATTTAGGGCGCACAATTTCAGGTGCCCTTATCAAGGACTAAATTCTCATCAAGGAGCAAGAGGATTTATTTTTCTCTGGCCATATGTCTTCCAATTCAAAGACACCATACCTATCAAGGGGCAAGAGGATTTATTTTCCTCTAGCCATATGCTTTCAAATTCAGAAGTACAAGTATCCCGAATCAGAGGTGATGAACCACTCGATATGGTAAGCTTGATTCTCATAGAAGGACATCCAAAACAAAAGTTCTTCAAACAAAGACGCGACCAACTCATTCTCTAATGTCGCAAACTAAATTCCTTAAGTATCCTTGAAAACATTACATGTGCATTCATAAACATTGCATAACAGGTTTCCGCGACATCCTCTCGCTGTTTATCTCAGCACCAATGGATCTCAAGCAATCCATCAGAAATATTCAGGCTCAGAACAATCAGTTCCAAGAGATAATCCTTAACTTGGCCAAGGGGCAATAAGAATTGAAGGCACTTCTGATCAAGAAGGAGAGGGATCAACATAGGCAAGAAGGTAGTCAAGGTAGATGGAAATTCAAACCTAAGAGATCATTCACTATGTTGCACATGCCGCTGTCTCAAGTTCTGCAACAATTTCTCAATCAGAACTTGATAACCCTATTGCCTCCATATTCACTTCATGCCAATCCTGCTCCTGGGTACAAGTATAATGCAAGATGTGCTTATCATTCGAACAGTCCTGGTCATGATACTGAAAATTGTAGACCATTGAAGCATTGGATTCAAATCTTAATTGATGACAAGATCATTGATTTCAACTCACTTGAGGAACCTCATATGACCGATTCTATGTATAACCAAAAAGTTGTAATGAATGCAACCTATCTGTTGGGGCAATTCCACAACAACGACGCAAGTCAGATGCACCTAAGCGTCAATTCACCCAACTTAATATGTCACTGGCTCATGCATTACAACATCTATTGAATACCCAACACTTTCTCTCCAACACTTTCTCTCCTCGATATAATCCTAATGCAAGGTGTGCATACCACTCCAATAGCCTTGGACATGATACAAATGATTGTTGACCATTGAAAAACAAGATCCAAGATATGATAGATGCTCGGGAAATTGAGGTTGACCCTCCTGAAACTCCTAGTGTGATCACTGCTCCTATGACTAATCATAACAAGATTTATAATGTTGTGGACGGCTAGAAGGACGAACTCTTGGATCATTAGACCTACTTTCATTTGCAATTTCTATTCTGTTTGTTTAAATATTCGACTTATGATAGACATTATCTGTCTTAATCATCATCATCATCATCATCATCAGTGCATTGCATATGTTTGTCTTGAATAAATCATTTCGCTATCACTCATTTAAACTGTGTCTTTGCTTTGTTTTTGTTTTGTGATGTTCAACTCCTGCTAAGTTGTAAGCCTTTTGAGGGAGGATGAGGAAAACGATACCGCAACCATGTACAATATGCTTTTGAACGGAATGTGCTGATGATGTATAAGAATTGTTTCAATTCCTAAACAGTGGAGATATAAGGATGGTAATCCCTCGTCAACCCCTTTGAGCCTAAGAAGTGGAAGTTTTCTTTCTCGTACAAATTAAAACCTTGATCATAACCTGGGGCAGGGTAGTTACTCAATTAAATCAATTATACTAGCCGTTGTTTACACAAATAATGATGGGTTCCTGCAACCATTAAGTCAAGTAGTCAATATCCACCAAAAAAGAAAACTGTTAAGTCAAAACCTATGAAGGAGACTTATCAAAAATTGAAACATCCCGCTGACTGTAATCTCAAAACAAATAGTTCAGGCAAAAGTTAGGGATAACAAAGTCAAAAAAGAGGTCACTACAAATCCTCGACAAAAGAAAAAGAATTACAAAAAAGGATGACTTCCTGTCCAAATAAACTTTCGGTGCTTCAACCATCATCAAATGTCAATGTTACGAATTCAAGCTCTGCTTGGACTTAAACGCAAAGTTGATTGAGCATAGGATCGAAGAACATCATGAAGATTGGGATTGGTACAAATGAACTTTGAGCCATTATCCTTTGTTTCTTAAACCATGAACCAAGCCACGTTACAAGCCTTGAAAGTCCTAACTGAAGCATGATTAGTCCGAAAGCATACTGTCACCAAAAAGGTATCCTGATCCGAAAGCATTACATCTCCCGTTTTAATGTTTTTCAAAAACTCAAGACAAACATATGCATTGCATCTCATGAGTCCATTTTTAAACATATTCTGCTACATAATTTCAAATGTTAGCAACAGGAAGAATCTGCACAGGGTATGACTAATGAATAACAGTTATCCCGACAGACAAAATTACTTCATAAGCAACATCTCCTACAAGGGGCATGACATGTTTGTCCAATCAATCTGGGGCAATCAGGTCAAGATTCCAAGAATCTCTCAAGAATGCCAAACAATCAGGGGCACGGACCCAAGTGGGTCTGAAGCTACTTCCCGATCAGTCAGGGGCATCGTACTAAGTTTATGGTTACTAGGGGCATGTCACCCATAGTACACTTCTCATAAGGTCCTCACGAGGCGAATCTCTTCAAATTCCCTGCTAGCAGGGGAAAAGCTGTGCATGGCAAGTTTGACACTTCGACCAACACACATTGGTGTGTCCCAATCAACACCAGTCCAAGAATGGCAGTTACTATAACCACTGGGGGCAATGTTCAAGGCATCCACGTCCTCCCACAGAGCTAGTGTCACAGGATCATATCCACACAAAGTAATCTTCAAGTAGCTATCTTCAATCCCTTCTCCAACAGGGTCTATTCATCTCTCTTTTCCCCAGTCAGGGTGCATCAAGGATCAATCATTCAAATGGCTCTCATCCCCAAGCAGAAATGATAAATCCCCATCTGAGCATCTTCAAAACAAGATCAGACATTAAAATCACAATGATATCGAGATTTATTTTCTCAATCTAGAAAAATCACTAATTTACTCCAGATAGCATAAATCATACATCATATATCATAAACATATTCATACATTGTATACAGTACCTCATAATAAATTCATGCATAACATGCAAGTTTCTCATTTATTTTGAGAGACACATCACATAATACAAGCATCAAGACATTGCATAAAAACTGACTTTTCCTTTCAGGTCGACCAACAGGTCAGACAAATACCATCAACAAATCAATCTCTATCAGATATATACTCTGGAAAGCATATCCCTCCATACATTTTTAAGACACCTTATTAGATATACATTCCGGAAGCTCGAACCCCGGATATTCTGAAAGTTCCAATCTGATGAACATTCTGGAAGCTTGACCCCCAGACTTCTGAAACATTCCAATCAAATATACATTTCGGAAGCTCGAACCCCGAACATTCTGAAAATTCCAAACAGATGCACATTCTGGAAGCTAGACCCCCAGACTTTTGAAACATTCCTATCAGATATACATTCCGGAAGCTCGAACCCCGGACATTCTGAAAATTCCTATCAGATGAACATTCTGGTAGCTTGACCCCCAGACTTTTGAAACATTCTTATCGGATATACATTCCGGAAGCTCGAACCCGGACATTCTGAAAATTCCAAACAGATGCACATTCTGGAAGCTTGACCCCCAAACTTCTGAAACATTCTTATCAGATATACATTCCGGAAGCTCGAACACCGGATATTCTGAAAATTCCAAACAGATGCACATTCTGGAAGCTTGACCCCTAGACTTCTGAAACATTCTTATTAGATATACATTCCGGAAGCTCGAACCACAGACATTCTAAAAATTCCTATCAGGTGCATATTTTGAAAGCATCACCCTCTAGACTTCTAACAATTATCTCTTTTAGATGGCATCTTTAAGCCCATCTCCAACAAGCACTTCTCAATACTTCAAGCTCGGATACAGTCTAATGTACGACTCATTCTGAGTTTTATATTATCAAAACCAGATGGCATCTTCAAGCCCATCTCCGGCAAAAATCCCTATCTCAGCAAGGGCAAATTTCTGGGTATTCTAGTGTTCAATCCTCTTCCACCTTCAGATACCGATTGGCATGCAAACCATTATACATCCTCAGGTTTAAGAAGATTGAACAGGGGCAGCTGTCATACCTCAAAATTTTCCCACCATATTTTCATGCAAGACTCATCCAAGTATCAAAAGCTCAAGACTCAACTGAGTATACACTCTCCTAATCAAAGGCTCCTAACACTAGGGTTTTGAATTTCTTGATGAAAAAGGATAAGCCAAGGTCTCCAATGGACTTCATATGACTCCTTAGGCTTCAAACTATCTCTATGAAAAAATTCAAGCTTCAGTTCCCAAGATTGCTCAATTAAGCTCAGAAAGTCAACAGTCGACTAGTTTGACCTAAAAGTCAATTGTGGTCAAAATACAGTCAAAATTCCTGATTTTTGGTAAACATCTTTATTTTGAAGTAACATTCATCATTGGATCAAGGGTTGATCATGATTCATCAAGGAAAGTTCAGAAATCAACAAAACTCAAAGTTTCTAAATTAGGGTTTTTGACCTAAAAGTCAACTGAACTTTGACCAGCCATAACTTTCACATGGAACATCAGAAATTTCCCAACCAGAGCCTATTTTGAAGGAAATTGAACTCTCTACAAATTTCTAATACCAAGGCCAAAAATGCTTCATTTGGGAGATATGAGCCAAAACATTACAGTTCCTTCTAGAAGCTCGCAAAAAGCTGTTTTTTGTCAGGAGCAATATCATCAAGATAAAATCTCCACATGAAAAATAGGTGCCAAAGTGGCTTGTAGAGGACATCTTGAGCTTTCCAAAAACTCATAGAACTCTTCCAAATCTTAAAAATTGAGGGAGATATGGTTCAAATCTGGGTGAAAAATGTGAAACAAATATGGTTCAAAATGAGTTTTCATGCAAATGAGCCCAATCTTTTTTGATTCAATCTTGTTACTCAAGCTATCAAGGAGGTCCATATCCAAAGCCATGAATTATTGATTAATATTTTATTTTTTATTGAATTTTATTCATTAAAAGTATAATATAAATCAAATAATTGAGATGGATAATAAAAGATTTGATTCACTTTTGGTTTTAATCATACTCAATCATTAAAATAAATATTATTTGATGCCAAATTCGTGCAAGAGGAGATTAGTTGAAAAATATTGGAAATTTGACCTATTTAGAAAGATTTGTAAATCAAATTTCCAACAAAAGTAAATCTTTGATTCAAAGGGATTCATCCAAATTTTGTTGACCTAATTCTCTCCACTATATAAAATTAACACATGCAAACCCTAGAGGACGAAAAAATTTTATGAAAGAATAAGGGTTTCAAGGTTACAAAACTTCAAGAAACAAGGGCATGATCCAGAGATGTATCCAACCCCTTTCAATCAATTCCAGCCATTCAAATTCATTCTAGAGGAGGTATATGTTAGAACAAGATTTGTTCTGATCAATATTCTTAGTTTTGATGATAACAAGGATATGAATTTTGTGTGAGATAATGTGGTACTCTAATACATTGCAATTTCCATTTCAGGAAATATATAAAGAGTATGCACAAATCAGCGCTCAGAAGCTTTGTCTCAGAAGGTTCAGCATGCAACATCAGAACATGGTCTGGCAAGACATCAGAAGATGGTCAAGGCAGAATCAGAACATGGGTCTATGGAAGCATCAGAAGAACTTGAGATTAGAGGCAGAAGCACTGAAGTTCTCATGGTATCACGCTCAAAAGCACTTCAAGGTCAGAAGACAAGAAGATGCTATGCACCAAGCTGTTTGACTCTGATGATATTCAAACGTTGTATACTCAAACATCAGATCAGAAGAAAGTACAGGTGGCAGGTGTCATACCCCAATTTTTGACCTAAGATACCACCTCATATCATTTGCATATGCATCATTTGCATTTCTAACAAATTGCATAGCTTGTGTTTGCTACTTGTGCTCAGCAGGGTTTAATCAAGAAGCACTCATCAGTACAAGCCACCATCAATTAGGGTTTTGTTCTCCCTTCATCTCAAAAGAACTATCTTCATCAACAATCAACATTTGGTCCTCAAAGATTCACTTCAGTAAGCTCAACAGCTTTGAATCGACCAAATTAGGGTTTTGACTGAAGACAGCATACTCCTGACTTTTGCTCAGAATTTGACCTAATGGCTTGGGACATGACTTCAAGACCCTAAGTGAATTATCTTAACCTAATTTATTGGTTCAAAACATCCCTCATACAAAGATTGATCAAACAAATCTTCAGATTAGGGTTTTGAACTATCAGGGACTGAAAATCAGGGATCACATTTGGGAAACCCTAAAAATCCCCAGGATGTCACTCAAAGGTTTCAATCATCTTCAAATAATCCTTATGGAAATATCCAATGGAAATCACATCTCAATTCAAGATCCACAGTCATCAATTTCATCAGGTCGACAATTAGGGTTTTTGACCTAATTCATCTGAACAACTGATTTTTTAATCAGAACATGGTGCCACAACTCAAGCTATGATTAAATATCCTCTAATACCTCAATATGATCCATTCATACCATTCATTTGGTGAGGATAGCCTGGTTCATTTGAAATCTCCAGAAACGCGATTCGTCTGAAAAAGTCAACTGTACAAGATCACCATTGACTTTTTGGAATTTTGGTCAACCATGACTTTTGAAATTTCAAATCATCAATATATGATATATGAAGTCATTTGATCAAGAAAAATCAAGAAAATCAATCAAGAATCAAATAGTCAAAAGTTTGACTTTCATACTTAGAAAATTTTCTAAGTGTGTTTCATTGGTTTTTTCCAAACTTTGGAAGGGAATAACTCAAAATTTCACCTACAAACTGAAAAAAACTTCCAACATGAAAGTTGTATATTTTGATCCAATAAACAACTTTGCCACATATGATGATTTTCCAAGAGATCAACCATTTAAGAGATATGGAGCTTCAAAGTTGGTATCTTTTGAAAAATGCACTTAAAATCTCATTTTCTTCAAAGTTCATGGATCTTTTTCACCCATTTCCTTAAAGGTCTTGAAGAAACTTCCAACTAGGGTTTTGAAGTGCATAACATGAGCTTTCCAAAATGTCCAAGAGCATGAAAAAATATGGAGTGTAGCTATGGTTTTGAATTTTGACATTAGAGGTCATTATGCATGAAATTACAAGTCATTTTCACTAAGTTCATACACTATATGGCCTATAACACAAGTGATGACACACCAATGCAATAATTGGAAGATATTTTTCTGGTATGAGATCAGAATGGAAAGAGATAAGAAGCTTAGAGAAATAACCATGGTTAAGTCACTTTTAACCATATGCATTAAATGTGAAAGATTCCATTTTATCTCTTAAGCCAAATCATCACTCTTTGATCCACTTGCAAGGGCTTGTATTCAGAAAGCTTGGCCTATAAATAGAGGTTCAAATCACTCTTCAAATCACACCAAAACCTCATAATCATAGGTTTTCTCTCTTCTTTCTTAAGTTGCAAGTTTCATGAGTTTCAAAGAGGAAGAATTGCAATTTCCATCTCTTGCAATTTCTGAGCAAAGTGAGGGTTCTAACATCTCATAAACATCATATGTGATGTGTTTGATCCACTCACACACCCCAAATCACCCCAAAACTCAGAATCATCATCTCACCTCCATGTTTGCATAAAGTGAACCTTAACATCCCAATTCTCACATCAAGCCATATCTGCCCAAACTATCACTTCTAACACCCTCCATATACTTCATATGAATGATCCAAACACTCACAGTTGAATTTAATCGAAGAAAAACGTATGACTGCTCTATGCCATGGACAGTTGTACCAAGCAAGGATGAAACAAGCCTTCAACAAAAAGGTTCGACCTCGTGAATTTCAAGAAGGCGACCTCGTGCTTAAAAAGATCTTGTCTTTTCAACTAGATTCTAGGGGCAAATGGTCTCCTAATTACGAAGGCCCGTATGTTGTCAAAACAACATTTTCTGGCGGCGCCATGACTCTTGCAACCATGGATGGTGATGAACTCCCACATCCTGTGAATGCTGATGCAGTCAAGAAATACTTTGTCTAAAAAATACAAAAGAATAGCTCGGTAAGTCGAAAACCCGCAAAGGGCGACTTAGGTAAAAATGAGCGTCTCGGTGGACTGAAAACTCGAAAGGGCGGTCCAGGAAAAAATTAGAGACAATAAACAGAAAAAAATCATCCTGGTAGATTGAAAACCTGAAAGGGCAATCTAGGCAAAAATTAGGGATTCATGACAAAGTAACTGCATCAGTTCGTACTTCGTCACCTGAAGAGTCTTTTTCATCAAAGGATCTTCGATCAAATCATCGCCAATCTGAAGCGACAAGCACAGTTGGAACTCAAAGTTGTTAGGGGGAATAGTGGTTATTGCTTTCAATGTAGCCTTTTCCGCATAATTACCATTTCCAACTTTTGTAAATACTCTATGGAATCACGCCTTTAGCTGGTTACCATCCTATTAAATAAATTTGAGCCTTGTGCCCATTTGTTTGCAATTCTTGATTTCTTCTAGCTTGCAAAATGACGCTTTAATTGTGTTATTCACTTTTGAAAGAAAAAAAGAAAAAAATAAGTTTTAAATGAATTTACTTTTCTTTTTCAAAATAAAAGCGAAACTTTCCTTTGAGTGGTGAACAACCGAAGGAACATCAACAGCTATCTCCATAGGATGAATCAAAGATTATGATAGGAAAAGCAATTACCCCTCGAGGTAAAGAAGCTCTTCTATCCCCAGTGAAGAAGCTCTTCTATCCCCAATGAAGAAGATCTCCAATCTCCAGTGAAGAAGTTCTTCCATCTCAATAAGAAAAGATGCTTACCTTCCCCAGCAAAGTCTAAAGCACGCAGCATCATTCATCACCTGTGTCATCTACACCATGTTGAAGAACATTTACCAAGTATCTGGTTGTATTGCGACGTCGATCCTTCTCCAGTACATGCTTCTCTGTCTGTCAGTATCGTCAGCATACATGCGACATTCATGACATTCATACATATTTGCATCATTTATGAATTCTTGCATTTTTCAATGTTTGCTTTGAAATCACTTGTTTAGGATATATCTATCCTCAAAAAAAAAAAAAAAAGAAACAGATACGGGCGTGTCATCTCTCCAAGTAGGTTGTCACCCATAAGCATAAAGAACATATTCTTTCTCCAGTTCCCCACTGAGATCATCCCTCGTGGAAGAAGGTTGCTTTAGTTTTCTCCTCTCAAAACGAAGGAGAAAATCCCCAGTCGAGTTCATTCCTCATTGGGTACAAAGTCTTGTTTCACTGTTTCTTTCCAATTCGTTCATGGATAGAACCTTGTCTTTACCAGAGATTCAAATTCCGATTCCCCAAAAAGAGTCGAGAAAAGTTGAACCATAAACAATAGCCTCATCATCTGAGCAGTTTATGTTTCTTTCAAAAGATTTTTCCTCTTTAGGAAATCAATCATGAAGACCATGTGACAATCAGGGCCTTATTACTGTTCACAAGGATGAATAACCAGTAATTTCCCTAGCAAAATCTCCAGAATCATTTTATCACTTGGCTGATAATTGATCATGTCTTCAAAACCGCTATCACGAGGCTGGTAGTTGGTAACCTTTTTGCTCCGGTTATATTATTAAACATGTATGTCACCATGCTGATAGTCGGTAATATTAACCAAACCTTTGAAACTCTTTTTACCATGTCAAGTCTATCACCATGCTGATAGTCGGTAATACAGTTTCATACCTTTCACCTTCGCATTATTAAACAAGTCTATCCCCATGCTGATAGTCGATAATGTCGATAGGTAAGCTTTTCTTACAAAGCTATCATTCCCCGGTGAAGCATACACTTGCTTTCCCGAAAAATGGATTCTCTTCCTAAAACGGGTTGAGACATCTTTCCCAATCTCTTTTCCCCAGCGGAGTCAATTCTTGATATTCCCTCGGTAAAGATATCCTTGCATCATTCGCAATTTTGGTATCTTAGGTCCAAAATTCGCGTCTTCTGATATTTAAGTCTCTTCCACCCTATCAAAACGAAGATTTTCAAACTTCATCTCCCAGGTTGAAGAAACTTAAATAGGGGCATCTGTCATACCCCAATTTTTGACCTAAGATACCACCTCATATCATTTGCATTTCTAACAAATTGCACAGCTTGTGTTTGCTACTTGTGCTCAGCAGGGTTTAATCAAGAAGCACTCATCAGTACAAGCCACCATCAATTAGGGTTTTGTTCTCCCTTCATCTCAAAAGAACTATCTTCATCAACAATCAACATTTGGTCCTCAAAGATTCACTTCAGTAAGCTCAACAGCTTTGAATCGACCAAATTAGGGTTTTGACTGAAGACAGCATACTCCTGAATTTTGCTCAGAATTTGACCTAATGGCTTGGGACATGACTTCAAGACCCTAAGTGCATTATCTTGACCTAATTTATTGGTTCAAAACATCCCTCATACAGAGATTGATCAAACAAATCTTCAGATTAGGGTTTTGAACTATCAGGGACTGAAAATCAGGGATCACATTTGGGAAACCCTAAAAATCCCCAGGAAGTCACTCAAAGGTTTCAATCATCTTCAAATAATCCCTATGGCAATATCCAATGGAAATCACATCTCAATTCAAGATCCACAGTCATCAATTTCATCAGGTCGACAATTAGGGTTTTTGACCTAATTCATCTGAACAACTGATTTTTTAATCAGAACATGGTGCCACAACTCAAGCTATGATTAAATATCCTCTAATACCTCAATATGATCCATTCATACCATTCATTTGGTGAGGATAGCCTGGTTCATTTGAAATCTCCAGAAACGCGATTCGTCTGAAAAAGTCAACTGTACAAGATCACCATTGACTTTTTGGAATTTTGGTCAACCATGACTTTTGAAGTTTCAAATCATCAATATATGATATATGAAGTCATTTGATCAAGAAAAATCAAGAAAATCAATCAAGAATCAAATAGTCAAAAGTTTGACTTTCATACTTAGAAAATTTTCTAAGTGTGTTTCATTGGTTTTTTCCAAACTTTGGAAGGGAATAACTCAAAATTTCACCTACAAACTGAAAAAAAACTTCCAACATGAAAGTTGTAGATTTTGATCCAATAAACAACTTTGCCACATATGATGATTTTCCAAGAGATCAACCATTTAAGAGATATGGAGCTTCAAAGTTGGTATCTTTTGAAAAATGCATTTAAAATCTCATTTTCTTCAAAGTTCATGGATCTTTTTCACCCATTTCCTTAAAGGTCTTGAAGAAACTTCCAACTAGGGTTTTGAAGTGCATAACATGAGCTTTCCAAAATGTCCAAGAGCATGAAAAAATATGGAGTGTAGCTATGGTTTTGAATTTTGACATTAGAGGTCATTATGCATGAAATTACAAGCCATTTTCACTAAGTTCATACACTATATGGCCTATAACACAAGTGATGACACACCAATGCAATAATTGGAAGATATTTTTCTGGTTTGAGATCAGAATGGAAAGAGATAAGAAGCTTAGAGAAATAACCATGGTTAAGTCACTTTTAACCATATGCATTAAATGTGAAAGATTCCATTTTATCTCTTAAGCCAAATCATCACTCTTTGATCCACTTGCAAGGGCTTGTATTCAGAAATCTTGGCCTATAAATAGAGGTTCAAATCACTCTTCAAATCACACCAAAACCTCATAATCATAGGTTTTCTCTCTTCTTTCTTAAGTTGCAAGTTTCATGAGTTTCAAAGAGGAAGAATTGCAATTTCCATCTCTTGCAATTTCTGAGCAAAGTGAGGGTTCTAACATCTCATAAACATCATATGTGATGTGTTTGATCCACTCACACACCCCAAATCACCCCAAAACTCAGAATCATCATCTCACCTCCATGTTTGCATAAAGTGAACCTTAACATCCCAATTCTCACATCAAGCCATATCTGCCCAAACTATCACTTCTAACACCCTCCATATACTTCATATGAATGATCCAAACACTCACATATGACCTGTAACCTCATAATCTTCAAATTCGATTCACACTTCAAGGCTTTGCAGATCGGGTTCCATAGCTTAGCACAGGTGAATTCAAATTGTCCCAAGCATCCATACACCTTCCATAATCATCATTGAAGCTATCCAGATCATCACAAAGCGTCTGTAACACCTCCAGATCAAAATTCAATTCTCAGTTTGGCCGTTTTTGAGGTAAGTGCACTTGAACTTCAAACTCTATCATACATGCATCATAAACGAAAAACTGATTTACCATCTTGTTTCTGCACCTGTGAGGATCATTAACCCTCAATCAATTGCATCATATCATGATCATACACGATTTCACATTAAAATTCAGTTTTAGGGTTCTTCATGTTCATGCGAAAATTGACCCCCTTAGAGCAAAAATAAATGAATTATGAGGGCACCATCATGTTCCTCGTAAAAAACCAAGTGAGATAGACCCTTTACTTGATCAAAACAACACAGTTTTGGAGATTTTCAAAAATCAGTTAGGGTTGTGTTCTTGGCGTGTTTTTTGGTTTGAAAAATTCAAATTTTTGTTTTAAAATATATTTAATTGAACGCGTATGTATTACAAGCCACAAGCGTGGCTCAGTTGGCAAGTGTTTTGGTTGGTGAGAGAAAGGGCGTGGGTTCAAACCCTGGCAGGACCAAACTCTATTTTTTTTATCACTTTTTTTCTTTAATTTCTTCACAACTTTAACTAATTATTTAACCAATCAAAACTCATCATTTTTACTTCATTTTTTGAACACTCATTATTTAATATATGTATTTTATGAATATAAAAAAAAATCACAAAAAAAATATTTATTTAATATGTTTTTTATTAGGTTAAAAAGGACATGTTTTTAAGTGTTTTTAAAATACTTTAAGTAGTGTTTTTATTTGATTTTTCAAACCTAATCACTTGTAAATATTTTTGTGATCAAACCCTAATTTTTTAGGTCTTAATTAAGCATTAAAATATGTTTTTAACTTGATTAAGTTGACTTTTGTCAAAATTCAAATCATTTTGAAACAAGCGATCACGGTTTTTTTTAACGATAAACCATTTCTTTTTGATTTTTTTTTTCTTTTCAAAAGAAACTATTGATTAAATCTTTTTGGATTGATCAATTGATTTTCAAAACGATGTGGGCCTCTCGAATATTAGAGAGTATAAGTCCCTTTCCTTTTTATTTGTACAGTTTTTCTTTAAACAGAAAACGTTTTTCAAAACAAAGCTTTCAAAGCTTTTCAACTCAACTGGGCCTCTCGAATATTAGAGAGTATAAGTCCCATTCCTTTTTCTTTGTACAGAAAACTTTTTCAAAACAAAACTTTCAAACAGTTTTAAAACGACGAAACCTCTCGTTTTTAACAAAACAATCAACCATGTTTTATAAAATAAAACATGGGCCTCCACATAGGTATAAGTCTCATTCCTTTGCATGAAATTAGGTATTTCATTGTACATACACCTTTTTGTACATACCTCGATCAATTTGATTTTTTACCTCGAATAACAAATCAAAAATGAAGGTTTTCTTTAAATCTTCCCAAAAATACCATGGGCCTCCATGTAGGTATAAGTCCCAAGCCCCTTTGTAAATACTTGTTTACATAGCTTTTGAATAAACTCAAGTGGGCCTCTCCCCGAGTATAAGTCCCGAGCCCCCGTGTTTACAAATGGATCATGCTTACAGGTATATTTCCTTCATAAACTCCATTATATACACACACCTTGTCATATATAACTGTTCATACTTGTTCATATTTGTTCATGTACTTTTTCATATTTGTTCGTACTTGTTCATATTTGTGATTGTGTTATATATACTTGTTCAACTTAGTACAACACTAGGTTCCCCATAGCCTCCTATTGGGCTTCGTGCAAAGAATCTCCCTAGTTTAGGTTAGGACATAGAGTATGGTTTCCTGGTGAAATCGCTCTAAGAGCTCAAACCAACTATACCACGCCTCCCCTTGGGCTTTGTACAAACGAGTGACCCTCCCATAGCCTCCTCTTGGGCTTACAATGCAAGGACCCTCGAGTGACCCTCCCATAGCCTCCTCTTGGGCTTACAATGCAAGGACCCTCGATTGTCCCTCCCATAGCCTCCTCTTGGGCTTACAATGCAAGGACCCTCGGATAGCCTCCTCTTGGGCTTCGTACAAGGACCCACGGGCTTCTTATAAGCATCCCCAATATCCAAATCAAATACCCTAGGAGATTAGACATTTATCATCTCTATGATAGGAGTATCTCTTCTATATCATCACAAACAATCAATCAATCAATCAATCAACTTAACTCTTTTGCCACAAGGCTGGCTAATCAATCAAACCTTTTTTCCACCATACTGGCTGATTAATCAAAGTTTTTGTCACAAGGCTGACTTCATTGAAACTTTTGCCACAAGGCTGGCTGATTAATCAAAACTTTTTGTCACAAGGCTGACTTCATTGAAAGTTTTTGCCACAAGGCTGGTTAAAAAACATCTTTATCATTCTAAGCACCATAAGTGGCACAACCCAGGGCTTATAATGAAAAGATTTCAAACAAAAACAAACAAATGTATGTGATGATATAGATTAGATACATCGAACATTTAGATGACATTTGTCTCTTTTCCTTTGCTTCCACTAGCATAAGTGGGAACTACGATTGCTCTGACTTTCTCAACATCCCTTTGAGAATACGTAGGCACAAGGTCGTATCCTTGGCGAGCAAAACTTCTCCCTCAAACCACTCAAACCTTAGCACCCGTAGACCCCGAGCTACAGATGCTCTGATTCCCTCTAAGGGATATGTATGCAGAGGATCGCGATGATCTTTGCGAGCATAATCAAACAAACACCTTAGGTCCCACCTATTTCACAACAGAACCTCCACCATAACATAGAATGAAACAAAAACAACAAAGAAGCCTATAGAGTACTATAGATACGTTGGGTGCTAATACCTTCCCTTCGTATAACCAACCCTCTTACCCAAAGATCTCTCCCCCACTTTTAAGGTTATTGCAGCTTTTTTCCTTTTCCTACTTTGGAAACAATAAAAAGTTTGGTCGAAACAAAAGAAAAATCATTTTTTTGAGCACTCGAGCCCAAAGAAGGCATCAGGTGTCTCATCCCAAAAAAGATACGATTTTTCCCCGCGACAGAAAAATGGCGACTTCACTGGGGACCATCTTTTTATTGTTTCCAAAGAAAGGGTTAATTCTATTTGTTTTGTTTTTTAATTCCTGTTACATGTGTGGTTCTTTGGTTCTGTTACTTGTGTGGTTCTGTTACAAGTGATACATTATGGACAAATTCTAACCCGGATTAAGTACACATAAGAAATAGGTGGAGGGTATAGTCATGTACAGGCGTACGTCAGAATCCTTCCGCTCAGTGGAGGTTCCTTGTTGGTAATATATGTTTAGCATGTTTCGTAGCGAAAACATTATTGCTGCATTGAACTGTAGAAGCTGAGTTGGTCGTAGAACCCCAACCCATCCTGGCCTTATTAGGTTGTGGCGCAGAAACGATTCAGGTGAAGACTTGGATAGTTGTCATGCGGAGAGCCACACTCAGACGAGTTTTTCTTGAGAATATTTCTGGCTCACAAGTTCAGTCGTGCAAGCCGGTAATATCCGAAAGAAGAATGTAGACTCTGACGTATCAGTAGAACATGTTGTGCAGGTGATTAACTAGAACTATCCCATTTTTGGTTCTCTGACCTCATGCTCGTGACACTGGACCTTTGAACCTGTGTGTACCATGTTTGTATTACCATGTTTTACCATGTTTGTATTACCATGTTCGCTTTACCATGTTTGAATATGTGGCATCCATGCATCCATGCATTCATACATTCATTAAAAAACCCATCTTTTTCCATAAAAACATGATTTCTCCAAAGATTTAGAGGATTTTCTTTGCAAACATTATAGGATTAAGTTATGGAAGGGGTAAAAAGGTATACCAAAAAGTACGGTTTCAAAGCGCCTGATGTGGGAAAACTGATAGAATTAGCATCTTCTGTACAAGATCCTTCTAATTTTAGGAAAAGTTATGGAAAGCTTTTGCCTATCCTGAACACTCATGTTAATGAAGGACTTCTCAAAACTCTGGTTCAGTTCTATGATCCCGTCTACCGGTGTTTTACCTTTCCAGACTACCAGTTGGTACCAACCTTGGAAGAATATGCCAATCTTTTGGGTATTCCTGTGTCTGACAAAATACCCTTCAATGGTTTGGAAGCCATTCCTAAGTCACACGTCATTGCAGCAAGTATCCACTTGAAGAAATCTGAAGTAGAGAGTAATTGGACTACCAAAGGAAACCTCCCGGGTTTAACTTCACACTTCCTAATAAAGAAAGCCTTTGATTTCATCGAAACTGGTAGCATGATAGCTTTTGAAGCTATACTAGCCTTGCTCATCTATGGGTTTGTTCTGTTTCCCAACGTTAACGATTTTGTTGATATCAATGCCATAAAGATCTTTCTGATTGGAAATCCTGTTCCGACTTTGCTTGGTGACATGTATTTCTCTGTTCATCATAGGAATCGCCAAGGCGGTGGAGTCATTGTATGTTGTGCACCATTGTTGTTCAAATGGATTGTTTCACACTTACCTGAGTCTCCTATTTTCACGGAAAACCGAGAAGGCTTACGTTGGCCTCGAAGACTTATGTCCCTTACTAATAATGATATTCGTTGGTATACCTTGGCTCGCTGTGGTACAGAAACCATTGAAAGTTGTGGAGAGTTCGCCAACGTACCCCTCATTGGTACACAAGGAGGAATTAACTACAATCCGGTCCTAGCCCGACGATAACTCGGGTATGCAAATTCAGCTAAACCCATTGGTCTCGCAGTGGAATGCTACTTTTACCGAGAAGGGGATGATCCTCAAAGGTTGAAAACAAGAATGGTGAGAGCTTGGTACGACGTCCGATGGAAAGAAAAAGGTGAGGCAAGAAATTGCATTGCCATGGACACCTACACCTGCTGGGTAAAGAAAAGAGCAAAGGAGTTTCAAATGCCTTATGTTTATGAAAAACCCATGTCCCCTGTGGTATCTCAACTTCCCAACATTCCCACTATGGAGGAATACCAAGACACTTTAGCCAAGATGAGGATAGAGAAGGATGCTTGGGAAGATAAGTTTCGTAAGACCGATGTGGAAAACAGAAAGTTGAAGAAAAGAGTGAAAGATCACGAAGAAACTCTCTATTGTCAAGATGGATGGCTCATGAGTAAAGATGAGAAGATCCGTCAGAAAGACGCTGCAATCAAGAGGTACATCAAAGAAAGCAAGAAAAAGTTTGAAGGCTCAACAAGCAACGCTCCAACTCCTGACGACTGGAAGAATGTTGTTGACAAGCTGAAGACCGAAAAGGCCGAGTTGAAAGCTTATTATGGGAAAGAAATCATGAAGCTCAAGCTGCACAACGCATTTGGTTCTTCGTCTGATGAAGATGCTTAGGATTGTTTAGCTTTTACTTATCATTTGCTTCTGTAAGGAGCTATGCTCCAATGTTGTAACATTTCCCCTTATTTCAATAAAAGAATAGTTTGCGTTCAAATGTTTGCAAGAAAATAATCTTTAAAATGTTTGGAAAAATCATAAATTTCTTTTTGCATACATCATTCTGCATATCGAGTCTGTTGTATAGAGTCTTATCTCTTAGATCTTTCTCCAATAGATCGTCAAGCTGTCGCGTCTCAAAGTTTCTCGACCGCGCTCGCAATCAGATCACAGATACAATACTCGTTCAAGCAGAAGAAGAGTAATGGAACACTCTGAACAAGAGAATATTGAGCTCCGTGGTACAGTGACCACCCTTCAGGAAAAATTGGAAAGTCTCACTACTCTGGTTGACTCCCTAATGGCCGCACAGAATCAGCAGCCGCCACCCAACAGTCAAGCAACGGTAACATCTGAAGTCACTACTCCAGTTTCTACAGTTGCATTCAGGATTCCATCTTTCTCTATGCCAGAAGGTTGGGGCACGCCTTTCAGCTTTGGTGCAGGTTTCCGCCATAATTTCTCTGGGGTTCAAACAACCACAACTGAAGCGCCTGCAACGCAAGGTTCGGCGTTTATTCCACATTCAGGGGTAACTTTTTCCCAGATTACTATGGCACTCTCTCAACCCACTATGACGGTTGCTACTCCTATGGTTCACACTGTTCCTTATGAAGGCAATGAGATTTATCATGATCAAGGTGATAGCACAAATCAGCGTAATCTTGTGGAAGATCTCCAAGAACAGTTCAACAAGATTCAACTGGAAGTCAAAGCTATTCGTGGAAAAGATTTGTTTGGGAAGAATGCCCAGGAGCTATGTTTGGTTCCCAGTATACAGATACCTGCTAAATTCAAGGTCCCTGACTTTGAGAAGTACAAAGGTAGTTCTTGTCCACAAAGCCATCTTGTGATGTATGCTAGGAAGATGTCTACTTATGCAGATAATCATCAGTTGCTTATCCATTACTTTCAAGACAGTTTGACTGGTGCCGCACTGAAGTGGTACACAGGATTGGATAGCACTAACATCCGAACTTTCAACGACCTAGGTGAGGCCTTTGTCCGACAATACAAATACAATTCGGATATGGCTCCAGACAGAGATCAGCTTCGATCCATGGCTCAGAAAGACCATGAAGCTTTCAAAGAGTATGCCCAACGATGGAGAGAAACTGCTGCTCAGATTAATCCACCGTTAAAAGAGAAAGAGATGACAAAGATCTTCTTGAATACTCTTGGCCCGTTTTATTATGAACGCATGATTGCTAGTGCTCCAAGTGATTTCACCGAAATGGTAAACATGGGGATGCGTCTAGAAGAAGGAGTCCGAACCGGACGTCTAACTAAAGAAGGTGGATCTTCAAGCGGAACCAAAAAGTTCGGAAGTGGTTTCCCAAAGAAGAAAGAACAAAGTGTTGACATGGTATCCCAAGGAAAGCCAAGAGGAAACGTCAATCGTCAACAACAGATTTCTGCTATCGCGCCAGTCATTAGTACAACACCGAATCCGGGATTTACCCCGCAGTTTCAACAACAACAGCCTCGACAACAGGCTCAATAGTTCAACAATAATCAGAATCGTGTGCAAAGAGCTCCACAGTTTGATCCGATTCCAATGACCTACACAGAGTTGTACCCTTCTTTGATTGAAAAAGGTCTTGTTCAAACTAAAGCACCACCACCAGTACCTGAGAAACTTCCATGGTGGTACAAAGCTGAGGTCTCATGCCCTTATCATCAAGGAGCACCTGGCCATGATCTCAAGCATTGCATAGCTTTGAAATATGAAGTTCAGAGGTTGGTTAGGTCAAACCTTCTCTCTTTCAGAAATTTGAATCCAAATGTGCAAGCAAATCCGCTGCCCAATCATGGAGGGCATGTTGTAAACATGGTGTATGGATGTCCTGGTCCATATCGAGTCTATAATATCAACTTCTCAAGAGCAGATTTGGTACAAATGCACGCTACTCTCTGTCAAGGGCAGAATTTTCGCCAGCATCACTACGGTTCCTGTAGCATATGTTGTGTAGATTCTCATGGATGTTCTATTGTGAGAAGAGATCTGCAAGTCTTGCTAGATAATGGTACTATTCAGATCTACAGAAATAGGAATGAAGATGAAGTTAACATGATAAGATGTTATCCGCATGAGCATTTAGTCTCAGATATCAACTCGGAAATGCCTAAAGTTAACGTCATCGTTCCTCATTTCAACATGCCTGAGCGCATAGAAGTTACTTACAACAAACCAAAGGTTCCTATTGCTCCTTTGATCATTTGGCTACCTGGACCTGTTCCTTATGACTCTGACAAGGCAGTTCCCTACAACTATAATGCAACAATGATAAAGGATGGACAAGAAGTTCCTTTACCTACACTTTCATCTGTCGTGAATATCGCTGATGTAAGTCGAGTAACAAGAAGTGGACGTGTGTATACTCCACTACCTCCAAAGCAGCCTATTGCTCCCGCAACCAGGCAAAATCCTGTTAATACACCGGTGGGGAATCCTGTGGAAACTCCTATCAGTAATACAAACATTGATGTTGGTCAATTCAGTGGAACCAATGTCAATCCTGACTTTGATGAAATTTTGAAGCTTATCAAGAGAAGTGAATACAAGATTGTGGATCAGCTTATACAGACTCCTTAAAAGATCTCAATACTTTCATTGCTGTTGAATTCAGAAGCACACAGGGAAGCCCTGATGAGAGTCTTGGATCAAGCTTTTGTAGATCATGATGTGACTGTTGATCACTTTGATGGGATAATATCCAACATAACAGCTTGCAACAATTTAAGCTTCTGTGATGAGGAACTCCCAGAGGAAGGTAGAAATCACAATCTTGCTCTGCACATTTCTATGAACTGTCTGTCAGACTCTTTGTCTAACGTGTTGGTAGACACCGGATCTTCCTTGAATGTGATGCCAAAGACGACTCTTGCTCGTTTGTCTTACCAAGGAATGCCTATGAAGTTCAGTGGTGTAGTAGTCAAAGCATTTGATGGATCGCAAAAATCTGTTATCGGCGAAGTCAACCTTCCCATGACAATTCGTCCACATACATTTCAAATCATCTTCCAGGTCATGGACATTCAAGCTGCTTATAGCTGTCTGTTGGGACGACCATGGATCCATGAAGCAGGGGCAGTAACTTCTACGCTCCATCAAAAGTTAAAATTTGTAACAAATGGAAAATTGGTAACAATAAGTGGGGAGCAAGCCTTGATGGTGAGCCATTTATCCAATTTCTCTTTCATAAGTGGTGATAATGAGGAAGGAACACAGTTCCAAGGTCTCTCTTTAGAAGACGAATCTTCCAAAAAGAAAGCATCAATCTCTTCATACAAAGAGGCAGTAAAAGTAGTGAAAGATGGAACTACCACTGGCTGGGGGCAAGTTGTGATCCCTACCAAGAATGAAACCAGAGCAGGACTCGGATGTTCACCAACATTCTCAAACTGCACCAAGAAGGATGAAACCCTTCGTCCGATCAAAGAAACATTCATTAGTGGAGGGTTCCTTAACCCAATTCCTCAAGAGGTTAATGTCCTTATTGAAGAATGCATCGAAGAAGGCCTATCCTATCCTGAAGAAGAATGGAAATGTTATCTCAATGACTCGGGATACATATCTCAGGAAGAACCATATCCTCCTTCAGAGAAATCCAAAGGCAAAGAAATTCCGCCTATTCCTGCAGAGGTTTGGGACACCTTGGGACAACCAAGTGGAAAATTTGATTATATGGTTAAATATACTGCACCTGAAAGTTCAAAGATTGCGATTGAAGATATCCAACCAACTGGATGGGGAGATTCCTTTGAATATAATAGTCAACCAGAAGAGGCTTATCAGCCCTATCAATTTTCTCAGCAGCCTGAAATTACTGAAGATTTCGGCTTCAACGCATCTACCAAGATTTATAATCCTAAAGATGGTTATTATCACATAAATGCCATTTTTGATGATGAAGGGGAAGATGGCCCCGCAGTTGACTCGGAAAGTGTCTCTGACAATGAGTCTCTTCATCCTGAGGATTGGGAAATACATCCTGAAAATTCTGAAGATTGTGACTCATCTTATGCTCTTCAAGAAATAGAAGAAGACCGTTTCAACTCTACAAAGAACAAGGGTGACAAACCAAGACCTTCAAACCCTGCTCGACCAGCGGTCAATGTCAATACTGAAGATAATTCTGAGGAGAATTTTCCTGAATACATAATACACAGAGGAGTTCGTTGCTACTGGAAAGCTGTCGACGTTCCAAATGTTGTTCGCCGCTCAAAGTAATCACCTCGCTGTTATTTTGACCTCCTGCCTAGCCCAAAGCAGAGAGATGTTTTATAGGGCTTTGCTTTTAAATGTTCCGCCCAAATAACTTTGTGTATAGGGCTTTGTTTTAAAAGTTTCCCTCTTTGTCCCGCCCAAGACAAATGAGTTTGTGTTTAGGGCTTTGTTTCAAAAATGAATCATAAATAAAGTGTCATTTTGAATTCCCTACACTATGTGTTTTATTTTTTGCTTTTTTCTGGAAATGGTAATCCTAAAAAACCAAAAAAAAAAAAACTTTTTCAAAAAAAATCTGCATACACTCTTGCATTCATAAATTTTCTGAAATAAATATAAATCATATGTGCAGATTTACTATTGAAAAACCCATTGAATGCAATAACCCTATACCCTCTCCCAACTTTGAGTTTCCTGTGTTCGAAGCCGAAGAAGAGGAAGAAGAGGAGATCCCGGACGAGATCTCTCGATTACTTAAGCACGAGGAAAGAGCCATTCTGCCTCACAAAGAGCCTTTAGAAAGAATCAACTTGGGTTCTGAAGAAGACAAAAAAGAAGTGACCATTGGATCGCTGCTTGATGCTGATATCAAGAGTAAGTTGACAGACCTTCTCAAAGAATATGTTGACGTGTTTGCCTGGTCCTACCAAGACATGCCTGGGTTGGATACCAATATTGTTCAGCATTACTTGCCATTGAAGCCAGAATGTCCGCCAGTTAAGCAGAAATTGCGAAGGACTCACCCTGATATGGCTAACAAGATCAAAACAGAAGTTCAAAAGCAACTCGACGCAGGTTTTCTAGTCACCTCAGAGTATCCTCAATGGTTGGCCAACATTGTGCCAGTTCCGAAGAAAGATGGCAAAGTCAGAATGTGTGTTGACTACCGTGACTTGAACAAGGCCAGTCCAAAAGATGACTTTCCATTACCACATATCGACATGCTGGTTGATAACACCGCTAAGTTCAACGTCTTTTCCTTCATGGACGGGTTCTCCGGTTATAATCAGATCAAGATGGCTCCCGAAGACATGGAGAAGACATCTTTCATCACCCCATGGGGTACCTTTTGCTACAAAGTGATGCCGTTTGGATTAAAGAATGCAGGCGCAACTTACCAAAGGGCAATGACTACTCTCTTTCATGACATGATGCATAAAGAAATTGAAGTTTATATGGACGACATGATAGCCAAGTCCAGCACAGAAGAAGAACATATTGAATACCTTTTGAAGTTGTTTCAACGACTAAGGAAATATCAGCTTCGCTTGAATCCTAACAAATGTACTTTTGGGGTTAGATCTGGAAAACTCTTGGGTTTCATTGTCAGCCAAAAAGGTATCGAAGTAGATCCCGACAAAGTCAGAGCTATTCAAGAAATGCCTGCACCAAAAACTGAAAAGCAAGTAAGAGGATTTCTCGGACGATTGAACTATATCTCCAGGTTTATCTCTCAAATGACTGCTACTTGTGGGCCAATTTTCAAGTTTCTCCGCAAAGATCAAGGGGTTGTATGGACTGAAGATTGCCAGAAAGCGTTCGACAGTATCAAGGAATACCTGTTAGAACCACCAATATTGATTCCTCCGGTTGAAGGAAGACCACTAATCATGTACCTTACCGTGTTGGAAGAATCCATGGGTTGTATGCTTGGACAACAAGATGAAACCGGTAAGAAGGAGCATGCCATCTATTACCTGAGTAAGAAATTCACAGATTGTGAGTCTCGTTACTCCATGCTCGAAAAAACATGTTGTGCTTTGGCTTGGGCTTCAAAACGTCTCCGCCAATACATGATCAACAATACTACTTGGTTAATCTCCAAAATGGATCCAATCAAGTATGTCTTTGAAAAGCCAGCATTAACAGGAAGGATTGCCCGATGGCAAATGCTGTTATCTGAGTATGACATCGAATACCGTGCTCAAAAAGCAGTCAAAGGAAGCATTATCGCCGATCATTTGGCGCATCAACCAATTAATGAATATCAATCTCTCAAGTTTGACTTTCCTGACGAAGATGTCATGTACTTGAAGATGAAAGATTGTGACGAACCGTTACCTGAAGAAGGTCCTGATCCTGGATCAAGATGGGGCCTAATTTTTGATGGAGCACTAAACGCTATTGGCAATGGAATTGGGGCAATCATCATCACTCCCAAGGGTACTCATATCCCGTTCTCTGCCAGACTGCTATTTGATTGCACCAACAACATCGCAGAATACGAAGCTTGTCTCATGGGTCTCGAAGAAGCCATTGACTTAAGGATCAAGATCCTAGACATATATGGAGATTCAGCTCTCGTGATCAACCAAATTAAAGACAAATGGGAAACTTACCACCCTTGCTTGATTTCTTACAGAGATTATGCAAGACGTCTGTTGACTTTCTTCAACAAGGTTGAATTGCATCATATACCTCGAGATCAGAATCGAATGGCAGACTCCTTGGCTACTCTATCTTCCATGTTCAAAGTCAATCATTGGAACGATATGCCTACATTCAGAATCACGCGCCTTGAAAGGCCCGCCTATGTGTTTGCAACTGAAGCAGTCATCGATGATAAACCGTGGTTCCACGACATCAAACGCTTCCTTCAAACTCAAGAGTACCCACTTGGGGCATCAAACAAAGATAAGAAAACTCTAAGGAGGCTTTCTGGAAGTTTCTTCCTGAACGGAGAAGTGCTATACAAAAGAAACTTCGACATGGTCTTGCTCAGATGCGTGGACAGACACGAGGCAGACATGTTAATGCATGAAGTGCATGAAGGGTCCTTTGGAACTCATTCAAATGGGCATGCAATGACCAAAAAGATCTTAAGAGCAGGATATTATTGGTTGACAATGGAATCTGATTGTTGTAAACACGTGAAGAGATGTCACAAGTGCCAGATCTATGCAGATAAGATCCATGTGCCACCGACTCTACTCAACGTTCTCTCATCTCCATGGCCTTTTTCCATATGGGGTATCGACATGATTGGAATGATCGAACCAAAGGCTTCAAACGGTCATCGTTTCATCTTAGTGGCTATTGATTACTTCACCAAATGGGTCGAAGCAGCATCTTACGCCAATGTTACAAGACAAGTGGTTGTGAGGTTTATCAAGAATAACATCATTTGCCGATATGGTGTTCCCAGCAAGATCATTACTGACAATGGTTCGAACTTGAATAACAAAATGATGAAAGAACTGTGTGAGGAATTCAAGATTGAGCATCATAACTCTTCTCCTTACAGACCATAAATGAATGGCGCCGTTGAAGCCGCCAACAAGAACATTAAGAAGATTGTCCAGAAAATGGTCGTCACTTACAAAGACTGGCATGAAATGCTGCCATTTGCTTTACATGGATACTGTACTTCAGTGCGTACTTCAACAGGGGCAACTCCCTTTTCTCTAGTATACGGCATGGAAGCTGTGTTCCCCGTAGAAGTTGAAATCCCATCAATGAGAGTCCTCATGGAGACTAAGTTATCAGAGGCTGAATGGTGTCAAAGCAGATACGATCAGTTGAATTTAATCGAAGAAAAACGTATGACTGCTCTATGCCATGGACAGTTGTACCAAGCAAGGATGAAACAAGCCTTCAACAAAAAGGGTTCGACCTCGTGAATTTCAAGAAGGCGACCTCGTGCTTAAAAAGATCTTGTCTTTTCAACCAGATTCTAGGGGCAAATGGTCTCCTAATTACGAAGGCCCGTATGTTGTCAAAACAACATTTTCTGGCGGCGCCATGACTCTTGCAACCATGGATGGTGATGAACTCCCACATCCTGTGAATGCTGATGCAGTCAAGAAATACTTTGTCTAAAAAATACAAAAGAACAGCTCGGTAAGTCGAAAACCCGCAAAGGGCGACTTAGGCAAAAATGAGCGTCTCGGTGGACTGAAAACTCGAAAGGGCGGTCCAGGCAAAAATTAGAGACAATAAACAGAAAAAAATCATCCTGGTAGATTGAAAACCTGAAAGGGCAATCTAGGCAAAAATTAGGGATTCATGACAAAGTAACTGCATCAGTTCGTACTTCGTCACCTGAAGAGTCTTTTTCATCAAAGGATCTTCGATCAAATCATCGCCAATCTGAAGCGACAAGCACAGTTGGAACTCAAAGTTGTTAGGGGGAATAGTGGTTATTGCTTTCAATGTAGCCTTTTCCGCATAATTACCATTTCCAACTTTTGTAAATACTCTATGGAATCACGCCTTTAGCTGGTTACCATCCTATTAAATAAATTTGAGCCTTGTGCCCATTTGTTTGTAATTCTTAATTTCTTCTAGCTTGCAAAATGACGCTTTAATTGTGTTATTCACTTTTGAAAGAAAAAAAGAAAAAAATAAGTTTTAAATGAATTTACTTTTCTTTTTCAAAATAAAAGCGAAACTTTCCTTTGAGTGGTGAACAACCGAAGGAACATCAACAGCTATCTCCATAGGATGAATCAAAGATTATGATAGGAAAAGCAATTACCCCTCGAGGTAAAGAAGCTCTTCTATCCCCAGTGAAGAAGCTCTTCTATCCCCAATGAAGAAGATCTCCAATCTCCAGTGAAGAAGTTCTTCCATCTCAATAAGAAAAGATGCTTACCTTCCCCAGCAAAGCCTAAAGCACGCAGCATCATTCATCACCTGTGTCATCTACACCGTGTTGAAGAACATTTACCAAGTATCTGGTTGTATTGCGACGTCGATCCTTCTCCAGTACTTGCTTCTCTGTCTGTCAGTATCGTCAGCATACATGCGACATTCATGACATTCATACATATTTGCATCATTTATGAATTCTTGCATTTTTCAATGTTTGCTTTGAAATCACTTGTTTAGGATATATCTATCCTCAAAATAAAAAATAAAAAAAGAAAAAAAAGAAACAGATACGGGCGTGTCATCTCTCCAAGTAGGTTGTCACCCATAAGCATAAAGAACATATTCTTTCTCCAGTTCCCCACTGAGATCATCCCTCGTGGAAGAAGGTTGCTTTAGTTTTCTCCTCTCAAAACGAAGGAGAAAATCCCCAGTCGAGTTCATTCCTCATTGGGTACAAAGTCTTGTTTCACTGTTTCTTTCCAATTCGTTCATGGATAGAACCTTGTCTTTACCAGAGATTCAAATTCCGATTCCCCAAATAGAGTCGAGAAAAGTTGAACCATAAACAATAGCCTCATCATCTGAGCAGTTTATGTTTCTTTCAAAAGATTTTTCCTCTTTAGGAAATCAATCATGAAGACCATGTGACAATCAGGGCCTTATTACTGTTCACAAGGATGAATAACCAGTAATTTCCCTAGCAAAATCTCCAGAATCATTTTATCACTTGGCTGATAAATGATCATGTCTTCAAAACCGCTATCACGAGGCTGGTAGTTGGTAACCTTTTTGTTCCGGTTATATTATTAAACATGTCTGTCACCATGCTGATAGTCGGTAATATTAACCAAACCTTTGAAACTCTTTTTACCATGTCAAGTCTATCACCATGCTGATAGTCGGTAATACTGTTTCATACCTTTCACCTTCGCATTATTAAACAAGTCTATCCCCATGCTGATAGTCGATAATGTCGATAGGTAAGCTTTTCTTACAAAGCTATCATTCCCCGGTGAAGCATACACTTGCTTTCCCGAAAAACGAATTCTCTTCCTAAAACGGGTTGAGACATCTTTCCCAATCTCTTTTCCCCAGCGGAGTCAGTTCTTGATATTCCCTCGGTAAAGATATCCTTGCATCATTCGCAATTTTGGTATCTTAGGTCCAAAATTCGCGTCTTCTGATATTTAAGTCTCTTCCACCCTATCAAAACGAAGATTTTCAATCTTCATCTCCCAGGTTGAAGAAACTTAAATAGGGGCATCTGTCATACCCTAATTTTTGACCTAAGATACCACCTCATATCATTTGCATATGCATCATTTGCATTTCTAACAAATTGCATAGCTTGTGTTTGCTACTTGTGCTCAGCAGGGTTTAATCAAGAAGCACTCATCAGTACAAGCCACCATCAATTAGGGTTTTGTTCTCCCTTCATCTCAAAAGAAATATCTTCATCAACAATCAACATTTGGTCCTCAAAGATTCACTTCAGTAAGCTCAACAGCTTTGAATCGACCAAATTAGGGTTTTGACTAAAGACAGCATACTCCTGACTTTTGCTCAGAATTTGACCTAATGGCTTGGGACATGACTTCAAGACCCTAAGTGCATTATCTTGACCTAATTTATTGGTTCAAAACATCCCTCATACAGAGATTGATCAAACAAATCTTCAGATTAGGGTTTTGAACTATCAGGGATTGAAAATCAGGGATCACATTTGGGAAACCCTAAAAATCCCCAGGAAGTCACTCAAAGGTTTCAATCATCTTCAAATAATCCCTATGGCAATATCCAATGGAAATCACATCTCAATTCAAGATCCACAGTCATCAATTTCATCAGGTCGACAATTAGGGTTTTTGACCTAATTCATCTGAACAACTGATTTTTTAATCAGAACATGGTGCCACAACTCAAGCTATGATTAAATATCCTCTAATAACTCAATATGATCCATTCATACCATTCATTTGGTGAGGATAGCCTGGTTCATTTGAAATCTCCAGAAACACGATTCGTCTGAAAAAGTCAACTGTACAAGATCACCATTGACTTTTTGGAATTTTGGTCAACCATGACTTTTGAAGTTTCAAATCATCAATATATGATATATGAAGTCATTTGATCAAGAAAAATCAAGAAAATCAATCAAGAATCAAATAGTCAAAAGTTTGACTTTCATACTTAGAAAATTTTCTAAGTGTGTTTCATTGGTTTTTTCCAAACTTTGGAAGGGAATAACTCAAAATTTCACCTACAAACTGAAAAAAACTTCCAACATGAAAGTTGTAGATTTTGATCCAATAAACAACTTTGTCACATATGATGATTTTCCAAGAGATCAATCATTTAAGAGATATGGAGCTTCAAAGTTGGTATCTTTTGAAAAATGCACTTAAAATCTCATTTTCTTCAAAGTTCATGGATCTTTTTCACCCATTTCCTTAAAGGTCTTGAAGAAACTTCCAACTAGGGTTTTGAAGTGCATAACATGAGCTTTCCAAAATGTCCAAGAGCATGAAAAAATATGGAGTGTAGCTATGGTTTTGAATTTTGACATTAGAGGTCATTATGCATGAAATTACAAGCCATTTTCACTAAGTTCATACACTATATGGCCTATAACACAAGTGATGACACACCAATGCAATAATTGGAAGATATTTTTCTGGTTTGAGATCAGAATGGAAAGAGATAAGAAGCTTAGAGAAATAACCATGGTTAAGTCACTTTTAACCATATGCATTAAATGTGAAAGATTCCATTTTATCTCTTAAGCCAAATCATCACTCTTTGATCCACTTGCAAGGGCTTGTATTCAGAAATCTTGGCCTATAAATAGAGGTTCAAATCACTCTTCAAATCACACCAAAACCTCATAATCATAGGTTTTCTCTCTTCTTTCTTAAGTTGCAAGTTTCATGAGTTTCAAAGAGGAAGAATTGCAATTTCCATCTCTTGCAATTTCTGAGCAAAGTGAGGGTTCTAACATCTCATAAACATCATATGTGATGTGTTTGATCCACTCACACACCCCAAATCACCCCAAAACTCAGAATCATCATCTCACCTCCATGTTTGCATAAAGTGAACCTTAACATCCCAATTCTCACATCAAGCCATATCTGCCCAAACTATCACTTCTAACACCCTCCATATACTTCATATGAATGATCCAAACACTCACATATGACCTGTAACCTCATAATCTTCAAATTCGATTCACACTTCAAGGCTTTGCAGATCGGGTTCCATAGCTTAGCACAGGTGAATTCAAATTGTCCCAAGCATCCATACACCTTCCATAATCATCATTGAAGCTATCCAGATCATCACAAAGCGTCTGTAACACCTCCAGATCAAAATTCAATTCTCAGTTTGGCCGTTTTTGAGGTAAGTGCACTTGAACTTCAAACTCTATCATACATGCATCATAAACGAAAAACTGATTTACCATCTTGTTTCTGCACCTGTGAGGATCATTAACCCTCAATCAATTGCATCATATCATGATCATACACGATTTCACATTAAAATTCAGTTTTAGGGTTCTTCATGTTCATGCGAAAATTGACCCCCTTAGAGCAAAAATAAATGAATTATGAGGGCACCATCATGTTCCTCGTAAAAAACCAAGTGAGATAGACCCTTTACTTGATCAAAACAACACAGTTTTGGAGATTTTCAAAAATCAGTTAGGGATGTGTTCTTGGCGCGTTTTTTGGTTTGAAAAATTCAAATTTTTGTTTTAAAATATATTTAATTGAACGCGTATGTATTACAAGCCACAAGCGTGGCTCAGTTGGCAAGTGTTTTGGTTGGTGAGAGAAAGGGCGTGGGTTCAAACCCTGGCAGGACCAAACTCTATTTTTTTTATCACTTTTTTTCTTTAATTTCTTCACAACTTTAACTAATTATTTAACCAATCAAAACTCATCATTTTTACTTCATTTTTTGAACACTCATTATTTAATATATGTATTTTATGAATATAAAAAAAAATCACAAAAAAAATATTTATTTAATATGTTTTTTATTAGGTTAAAAAGGACATGTTTTTAAGTGTTTTTAAAATACTTTAAGTAGTGTTTTTATTTGATTTTTCAAACCTAATCACTTGTAAATATTTTTGTGATCAAACCCTAATTTTTTAGGTCTTAATTAAGCATTAAAATTTGTTTTTAACTTGATTAAGTTGACTTTTGTCAAAATTCAAATCATTTTGAAACAAGCGATCACGGTTTTTTTTAACGATAAACCATTTCTTTTTGATTTTTTTTTTCTTTTCAAAAGAAACTATTGATTAAATCTTTTTGGATTGATCAATTGATTTTCAAAACGATGTGGGCCTCTCGAATATTAGAGAGTATAAGTCCCTTTCCTTTTTATTTGTACAGTTTTTCTTTAAACAGAAAACGTTTTTCAAAACAAAGCTTTCAAAGCTTTTCAACTCAACTGGGCCTCTCGAATATTAGAGAGTATAAGTCCCATTCCTTTTTCTTTGTACAGAAAACTTTTTCAAAACAAAACTTTCAAACAGTTTTAAAACGACGAAACCTCTCGTTTTTAACAAAACAATCAACCATGTTTTATAAAATAAAACATGGGCCTCCACATAGGTATAAGTCCCATTCCTTTGCATGAAATTAGGTATTTCATTGTACATACACCTTTTTGTACATACCTCGATCAATTTGATTTTTTACCTCGAATAACAAATCAAAAATGAAGGTTTTCTTTAAATCTTCCCAAAAATACCACGGGCCTCCATGTAGGTATAAGTCCCAAGCCCCTTTGTAAATACTTGTTTACATAGCTTTTGAATAAACTCAAGTGGGCCTCTCCCCGAGTATAAGTCCCGAGCCCCCGTGTTTACAAATGGATCATGCTTACAGGTATATTTCCTTCATAAACTCCATTATATACACACACCTTGTCATATATAACTGTTCATACTTGTTCATATTTGTTCATGTACTTTTTCATATTTGTTCGTACTTGTTCATATTTGTGATTGTGTTATATATACTTGTTCAACTTAGTACAACACTAGGTTCCCCATAGCCTCCTATTGGGCTTCGTGCAAAGAATCTCCCTAGTTTAGGTTAGGACATAGAGTATGGTTTCCTGGTGAAATCGCTCTAAGAGCTCAAACTAACTATACCACGCCTCCCCTTGGGCTTTGTACAAACGAGTGACCCTCCCATAGCCTCCTCTTGGGCTTACAATGCAAGGACCCTCGGATAGCCTCCTCTTGGGCTTCGTACAAGGACCCACGGGCTTCTTATAAGCATCCCCAATATCCAAATCAAATACCCTAGGAGATTAGACATTTATCTACTCTATGATAGGAGTATCTCTTCTATATCATCACAAACAATCAATCAATCAATCAATCAACTTAACTCTTTTGCCACAAGGCTGGCTAATCAATCAAACCTTTTTGCCACCATACTGGCTGATTAATCAAAGTTTTTGTCACAAGGCTGACTTCATTGAAACTTTTGCCACAAGGCTGGCTGATTAATAAAAACTTTTTGTCACAAGGCTGACTTCATTGAAAGTTTTTGCCACAAGGCTGGTTAAAAAACATCTTTATCATTCTAAGCACCATAAGTGGCACAGCCCAGGGCTTATAATGAAAAGATTTCAAACAAAAACAAACAGATGAATGTGATGATATAGATTAGATACATCGAACATTTAGATGACATTTGTCTCTTTTCCTTTGCTTCCACTAGCATAAGTGGGAACTACGATTGCTCTGACTTTCTCAACATCCCTTTGAGAATACGTAGGCACAAGGTCATATCCTTGGCGAGCAAAACTTCTCCCTCAAACCACTCAAACCTTAGCACCCGTAAACCCCGAGCTACAGATGCTCTGATTCCCTCTAAGGGATATGTATGCAGAGGATCGCGATGATCTTTGCGAGCATAATCAAACAAACACCTTAGGTCCCACATATTTCACAACAGAACCTCCACCATAACATAGAATGAAACAAAAACAACAAAGAAGCCTATAGAGTACTATAGATACGTTGGGGGCTAATACCTTCCCTTCATATAACCAACCCTCTTACCCAAAGATCTCTCCCCCACTTTTAAGGTTATTGCAGCTTTTTTCCTTTTCCTACTTTGGAAACAATAAAAAGTTTGGTCGAAACAAAAGAAAAATCATTTTTTTGAGCACTCGAGCCCAAAGAAGGCATCAGGTGTCTCATCCCAAAAAAGATACGATTTTTCCCCGCGACAGCAGGCTACGCTGACTGACAAAAGGAACGTTGGAAGCTATTAAAGGCAACGTCAGTAGACACAGCATGAACAAGGCTCGAGGTAGTTGACAAAAGCGTGAAACATTAAATGCAATGCTGTACGGAATACGCAAAGCATTAAATGCTCCCAACGGTCATCTTCTCAAGTGCCTATAAATATGAAGTTCTGATGAGAAGCAAGGTTGACCAACCCTGAACAAACTTATTCTGAAAAACTTGCTGAAACGCTATTCAACTCAAAGCTCATAAACTTCATCTTCATCAAAGCTCACTACATTGTTGTTGTAATATATTAGTGAGATTAAGCTTAAACGTTAAGAGAAATATCAATGTTGTGATTATAGCTTTTCAGAAGCATTTGTAATACTCTTAGAATTGATTACATTAATTTGTAAGTAACTAGAGTGATCAAGTGTTGATCAGGATACTCTAGGAAGTCTTAGCTTGTGTCTAAGCAGTTGTAATTAGAGTGATCACGTGGTGGTCAGGATACTCTAAGAAAGTCTTAGCTTGTGTCTAAGCATTTGTTCCTAGAGTGATCAGGTTGTGATCAGGATACTCTAGAAGACTTAGTCGTGGGCTAATTGGAAAACCATTGTAATCTGTTGCGATTAGTGGATTAAATCCTCAGGTGAGGTAAATCACTCCGTGGGGGTGGACTGGAGTAGTTTAGTTAACAACGAACCAGGATAAAAATAACTGTGCAAATTGTTTTTATCGTTCAAGTTTTTAGACTACACTTATTCAAACCCCCCCTTTCTAAGTGTTTTTCTATCCTTCAATTGGCATCAGAGCGCCGGTTCTAAGGTGCAAGCACTTAACCGTGTTTAGAAAAGATTCAGGAAGAGAAAAACGCTTCAGTAAAAGATGGCTGGTGAAATTCCAACAAATACATCTGCATCTACATCAGGCTCTGTTGAGCAATACAACGGTAACAATGGTTATACTAGACCACCAGTATTTGATGGTGAAAACTTTGAATACTGGAAAGATAAACTGGAAAGTTACTTTCTTGGTCTAGATGGTGAATTATGGGATCTTCTGATGGATGGTTACAAACATCCAGTGAAAGCCAGTGGCGTAAGGCTTACAAGGCAAGAAATGGATGATGATCAGAATAAGCTTTTCAAGAATCATCATAAATGTAGGACTGTTTTGCTGAATGCTATCTCTCATGCTGAGTATGAGAAGATATCTAACAGGGAAACTGCCCATGATATATATGAGTCATTGAAAATGACCCATGAGGGAAATGCTCAAGTCAAGGAGACTAAAGCTCTTGCTCTAATCCAGAAATATGAAGCCTTCAAGATGGAGGATGATGAAGATATTGAGAAGATGTTCTCAAGATTTCAAACTCTAACTGCTGGATTGAGAGTTCTGGATAAAGGCTACACCAAGGTTGATCATGTAAAGAAGATCATCAGAAGCTTACCCAGAAGATGGGGTCCAATGGTTACTGCATTCAAGATTTCCAAGAATCTGAATGAAGTTTCGTTGGAAGAGCTTATCAGTGCCTTGAGAAGCCATGAAATAGAGCTGGATGCAAACGAGCCTCAGAAGAAAGGTAAGTCTATTGCATTAAAGTCTAATGTTAAAAAATGCACTAACGCTTTTCAGGCTAGAGAAGAAGATCCTGAAGAATCAGAATCTGAAGAAGAAGATGAACTGTCCATGATCTCCAGAAGGGTAAACCAACTCTGGAAGAGCAAGCAAAGGAAGTTCAGAGGCTTCAGAAGTTCAAAGAGATTTGAACGAGGAGAATCTTCCGGTGACAGAAGATCTGACAAGAAGAAGGCTGTCTTCTATGAGTGCAATGAGCCTGGACATTACAAGAACGAGTGTCCAAAACTTCAGAAGGAGAATCCCAAGAAGAAGTTTCATAAGAAGAAAGGTCTTATGGCAACATGGGATGATTCTGAATCAGAATCAGAATCAGACTCTGGAGAAGAGCAAGCCAACTTCGCGCTGATGGCTACAGAAGATGATGGATCAGAATCTACATCAGAATCGGATTCTGAAGAGGTATTTTCTGAACTATCTAGAGAAGAGTTAGTTTCCAATTTAACAGAACTTCTGGAACTTAAGGCTCATCTTAGTATCAAATACAAAATGCTGAAAAAGCAGTTTGAATTTGAAACTAAGAAGCTGGAATTGTAAAATTCTGAACTGAAGGAAAAAGTTTTAAATCTATCCAAAGATAGTGGATCTCCTTCTGAAACAGAAAAATCCATTCCTAGCATGAATCATATTCTGAAAGAATATAACTCGAGCTTCAGAAAGTTCTTATCTAGAAGTATTGGCAGAAGTCATCTTGCTTCTATGATATATGGTGTTTCTGGAAACAGAAGGTTTGGTTTTGGCTATGAGGGTGATACCTCACATAAAAGCCATTGTATGATCAGTTCAAATATGGCCATGCACATGATATTAGGCTCACTTCACATGCACAGAAGTTTAACACTGTTCACACCAATAAGCTTGTGACACATCCTAAGAAATATCATGCTGACAAACCTAAAGAATATCATGCTGTTGCTCCTGTTAAATATTCTGCTAAACCCAAGTTCAATCAGAACTTGAGGAGAACTAATAAGAAAGGACCCAAGAAATTGTGGGTACCTAAGGAGAAGATGATTTCTGTTGCAGATATCCTTGGCGGCAAAGAGGAAAAAAAGCAAAATGTCATGGTACCTGGACTCTGGGTGCTCGCGACACATGACAGGAAGAAGGTCTACATTCCAAGACCTGGTGCTTAAGCCAGGTGGAGAAGTCAAGTTTGGAGGAGATCAGAAGGGCAAAATCATTGGTTCTGGAACCATAAGTATTGGTAACTCTCCTTCCATAACTAATGTACTTCTTGTAGAAGGATTAACGCATAACTTATTGTCCATAAGTCAATTAAGTGACAATGGTTATGATATAATCTTCAATCAAAAGTCCTGCAAGGCTGTAAGTCAGAAGGATGGCTCAATCCTATTTACAGGCAAGAGAAAGAACAACATTTATAAGATTGATCTTTCTGATCTTGAGAAGCAGAAGGTGACTTGTCTTATATCTGTTTCTGAGGAGCAATGGGTCTGGCACAGAAGATTAGGACATGCTAGTTTGAGAAAGATTTCTCAGATTAACAAACTAAATCTGGTCAGAGGACTCCCAAATCTGAAATACAAATCAGATGCTCTTTGTGAAGCATGTCAGAAGGGCAAGTTCTCCAGACCTGCATTCAAGTCTAAGAATGTTGTTTCTTCCTCAAGGCCGTTAGAACTCTTGCACATTGATCTGTTTGACCCAGTCAAAACAGCGTCTGTCAGAGGGAAGAAATATGGATTAGTCATTGTAGATGATTATAGCCGCTAGACATGGGTAAAGTTCTTGAAACACAAGGATGAGTCTCATTCAGTGTTCTTTGAATTCTGCACTCAGATCCAATCTGAAAAAGAGTGCAAAATCATAAAGGTCAGAAGTGATCATGGTGGCGAATTTGAGAACAGATTCTTTGAGGAGTTCTTCAAAGAAAATGGTATTTCCCATGATTTCTCTTGTCCTAGAACTCCACAGCAAAATGGAGTTGTAGAGCGAAAGAATAGGACTCTACAAGAAATGGCCAGAACCATGATCAATGAAAACCAATATGGCTAAGCATTTCTGGGCAGAAGCAATAAACACTACGTGTTATATTCATAATAGAATCTCTATCAGACCTATTCTAAATAAGACTCCTTATGAATTGTGGAAGAACAGAAAGCCCAACATTTCATATTTCCATCCTTTTGGATGTGTATGTTTTATTCTGAATACTAAAGATTATCTTGGTAAGTTTGATTCTAAAGCACAAAAGTGTTTCCTTCTTGGATATTCTGAACGCTCTAAAGGCTACAGAGTATACAATACTGAAACATTGATTGTAGAAGAATCAATCAATATCAGGTTTGATGATAAGCTTGGTCTTGAAAAACCAAAGCAGTTTGAGAATTTTGCAGATTTTGATATTGATATATCAGAAGCAGTAGAACCAAGAAGCAAAGCTGCAGAAGCTGATAGTCTCAGAAGCAATGGATCAGAAGATCAAGTTGTTGCATCTTTAGAGAATCTCAAGATTTTTGAAGAGCCAACAGTCAGAAGATCACCTAGACTTGCTTCAGCTCATTCAGAAGATGTAATCCTTGGGAAGAAAGATGATCCTATCAGAACAAGATCATTCCTAAAGAATGAAAATCAGAAGCAGTGATCAGAATCAGTAGGCGTAAAGTCCATTCAGAAAAATACAGCTGTCATCTATTTTCGGATGGTGAACGTGTGTCTTTACGGTTAGTAAAAAGCGTGCAGTTGAAAAGACGCCGATCTAGGTAACTGTGTTAAATCATTTCATTTACCACGTTCTCTCACCTAACGTCACTCACCATTTAATGTAATTGATTTCTTTTGATTCTGTAACTGTTCATTCTCAAAATTTTATTGCATATTGTTTTAAATCCGTCTCTGTATATTCTTTTCAAATCATATCATTTATCTTTTTTAGCTCCCATTCTCTCTTTCTTCTTGCATACTTTCTTTTGAAAACCTCTTAGTCTCTTCTAAAACCCTAACCGAAAACCCAGAATTTGTTCTTCTTATTTGTTCACTCTGCTTCAATGGCTGCTTCTTCATCTCAAAATGCTGGTTCATCTGCTCCTCTCCATATTCAAGATGAAGAAAATCAGAAACTCACTCTAGTCGTTGCGTGCTCCATTCCTAAGGATAAATTAGAAGTTCTATGTGAACTCATGGTTGATTTTGATAACATTGAAGAACACCAATTTCATCTCAAAGAAGATATAATTTTTCAAGGATGGACTTCGTTGTTCGCTGAGTTCTGTGGACCAGTCTACCCAGATCTTGTCAAGGAATTCTGGGTACATGCAGTTGTCGCCCCCAAATCAATCTTGTCTTTCGTCCATGGAAAGTTTGTGGTAGTGACTGAGAATATTCTAAGGATGATGTTTGATCTGAGAAACCCTGAGGGAGCTTTTGAAATCGATCAAAGGGCTAATTGGAGAGATGTTTTATCTACTTTCTACACAGACGTAAATGAAACAAAGGATGTCAAGGACATGAGACACCTCTACAAAATCTGGACCAAGATTCTTCTTGGGTGTTTTTATCACAGGAAAGGGACACATGCTTCTGACTTCGTCAGCAATGAGCAAAAATACATTCTGTATTGCATTGCCACTAAGAAGAAGGTTGATGCTATCTACATTATCTTCAACCATATGTGGAAGGCTGTGAAGGATTCCAGAAATGCCTTCAGAGAAAAAAGTTGTACCACCATTCCTTTCGGTAGAATTATCACAAATCTTCTGGTTCACTCCAAGATTGTTGAGAACCTGGAAACTGAAGGTATCATCAAAAACCTTGTTGTCACCTCTGGGGCCTGCTTGAATGCGTTCACTTTAAAGAAGATGAAGGTGATTAAGACTATCATCAAGACTCCCCAACCTCTTGCTGGAACAAGAATCAGAAGAGAACCTGTTCTAGCTGAATTTGAAACCTTCTTCAATAGTGAGGTACCAGAAGTCAGAACTAGGTATCTGAAGTCACAAAAGGAGGATAAAAGTCTTAAAGATCAAGAGAAAGGTGCTCCTATTAAAGTAAATCGCAAGAAGGAAGAAAGGACCAAAAGGAAGTTTGATCATCCTTCTGTTAATCAGGTGAAGGTAGTTCAGAAAGGTGCTGCTACCACTGAGATAGAAGTAGTTCCGGAAGAAATCATTGTGAAGGCTGTTAAAGCTGTTTCTGTTGATTTTGAGAAGAATAAGAAGGAAGCTGAGAAGAAGAAGAAAAAGTCAAATAACAATGCTGAGATTGTTGAAGTTGTTGAGAAGGAGAAAACCAGAAAAAGGAAGCTGATTATCCACGACTCCGATGAAGAAAATGATGTTCAAGAGGCTGTAAATCAGCAGGAAGTTCTGGCGAGCATCAAAAGGAAAGAGATCTCTAGCGGCAAAACAAATATTGTTGAAGAGCCGAAGAGTAAGAAACAGAAGAAGACTGAGGCTGTGGTCAAAGCTGTTCAGAAAGCATCCAAAGGTATATGTATTTCTGAACCTGATTCTACTCCTGCTGGTATTTCAGAAGTTGCACCAATAGCGGTTGCCCCTATCCCTGAACCAGAAAAAGCCTCATCAGAATCACCTATAAATGTCCATGTTCTTACACCTCCATCTTCTCCTGTAACCATTCCTTCTTCTCCACCCACCATCAATCCTGTTTTGGATATACCACCTCTTCAAACTCTCTTTCCACCTCACTCAAATATCTCTATCTCTCAACCTCCTCCCCATGCCAACTTTGAACACATTCCTTCCACTTCTCAAAACAACCATAGTGGTTCTGACCTTCCAACCTCTGCATCACATGAGCAACTGCTCCGTGACTACAACTACACTCCAAAGCCTCGTCCTGAAGCTGAACTGGTTGTGTTAGAATCTGACAATGAAGCAGAATCTTCTTATAGGCTGGATAGAGAACCTCAACCATATTTCATCCCCAACCCTGCCTTTTCAAAAACCAAAATAAAATCCCGCCTTGTCTACCCTATTGGTGTAATTTTTGAAAAGGTAAAGAGGAATCTCAGAAGTATCTTTGACACCCTCAGAATTGCTGAAAGTTCTGGCCTGAATGACGTCGCTATGAGGAAGTTCTGGAGGATCTTACGCAGAGAGACAGATGCTCTATTTTTAGAACTTCAGGAAGCCTGTGTAGAAGCTGCTCCACGGCCTCGTGGAATTCTGAGAAGTTATAAAGATTTCTGGTTTGCTCGTCTCGGAGGGAGATATACCCTGGAAGAGAAGCAGTTTGTGGATGAATTGGAAGAAGCAAGACTGGCTGCTGCATTGGAAGCTAACCCTTGCAGGGAGATTGTGGTCTGGATACCTCAATATCCTGTTCTACTTGGGGATTTCAAGACTCTCTTTGACTTTTTGAGGGAAAACCCTTCTAAGAAAGACCCAAGCTTGGTCATTCCAGAAGTTGTTGACCCACCAGAAGTTGAAGGTCCTTCTGCCCCCAGGAATCTAGCTGCCATTCTTCAGGCACTTGAAAATGGAGATTCTGAGGTTCCTGCTGCAGAGTATGGAGATGCTTCTATGCAAGAAGCAGATGTAGAAGATCATGTTGCTGAATCAGTTCCTGCTGAGGAAATCCCTGCAAATGATCTATCAATGGAAGCTACAGATCACAATGCCATCCCGTTGGATAGAAGCTGTGAAGCTTCTTCTGATGAACCTTCCCGTCTTGCAAGGACTCTGGAAGTTCTTCAGAAGAACCAGGATGAGCAAAGCTCAGTCAATGCTGAGTTTAGAGCTTTCATAGAGAAGCAGAATGAGCACAACAATGGGGTTCAAGAGATGCTGGCCAAGATCTTGTCAAGGCTAGGGTCATCTTAGATTGAGTCTTAGTTGTTTTGTTTTTGCTTTTGCTGCATCTGTTTTGTGCATCTTCTCTTCCTTATCTTCTTGTACTTCTGTACTTTTGTCTGCTTGAACTTCAATGAAAATTATCTTTTCTTCCATGTGTTTCTTTTTGTTTTTCATCTAAATCTTTTATGTTTTTGATGTTATGACAAAAAGGGGGAGAAATATGTGATAAATGATTTGATTTAATCAGTTGCTTTACTAACAGAACTTGCAAAGTTCTATGCTTTAAGTTGTGTTGTTGCAGGAATTGAAGATTAAAGATCAACATGAGAAGCAACAAGATGAATCAAGTTCTTGGATTCTTGAAGCAAGCTGAGTGCTATGAAGCTTCAGAATCAGAATCAGAAGCAAGAAGGAAGAATGTTCAGATATTCTGATGACAGAATATGATCTGAAACATTATGTCTATTTGTTCTGATACATTCTATATGGCTCTGATACATATTATGTGTTCTGAAACATATTCTATGTTCTGACTCATTCATGCTGACTTTTGTCGTTTAGTTTTTGTTCTGTAACATTTCAGGATGTAGAGATGCTCTGATGATGCTCTGGTACATTCAACAATGTTCTGATACAATCTAGCATGAAGTGATGTAAGAAGAAATTCAAGCTCTGAAGCTGTCCCAATGGAAGCAAGAATCAGAAGCTGTGGATGTTCTGAAGATCTAAAGAAATTCAAGTTCTGAAGCTGTCCGATGGAAGCAGAAGTCAGAAGCTGTGAATGTTCTGAAGATCAAAGAAATTCAAGTTCTGAAGCTGTCCGATGGAAGCAGGAATCAGAAGCTGTGAATGTTCTGAGGATCTAAAGAAATTCAATGTTCTGAAGCTGTCCTATGGAAGCAGAAATCAGAAGTCATGAATGTTCTGAAGATTAAGCACTATGAACGTCTCTACTGAAATACTCAGGGAAGTCTTTTATTTATAAAATTCTTCTAGTATTAATTTCAGGGGGAGATTATTCATCTCAGGGGGAGATTGTTAATCTCAGGGGGAGACATATTCACATGCTTATGCTATAGCTGTGTAAATTATCTTTAGCCGTCTGCTCTTTCTGATCGCAAATTCATATCATTTATATATGTTTTTGTCATCATCAAAAAGGGGGAGATTGTTAGAACAAGATTTGTTCTGATCAATATTCTTAGTTTTGATGATAACAAGGATATGAATTTTGTGTGAGATAATGTGGTACTCTAATACATTGCAATTTCCCTTTCAGGAAATATATAAAGAGTATGCACAAATCAGCGCTCAGAAGCTTTGTCTCAGAAGGTTCAGCATGCAACATCAAAACATGGTCTGGCAAGACATCAGAAGATGGTCAAGGCAGAATCAGAACATGGGTCTATGGAAGCATCAGAAGAACTTGAGATCAGAAGCAGAAGCACTGAAGTTCTCATGGTATCACGCTCAGAAGCACTTCAAGGTCAAAAGACAAGAAGATGCTATACACCAAGCTGTTTGACTCTGATGATATTCAAACGTTGTATACTCAAACATCAGATCAGAAGAAAGTACAGGTGGCAGGCTACGCTGACTGACAAAAGGAACGTTGGAAGCTATTAAAGGCAACGTCAGTAGACACAGCATGAACAAGGTTCGAGGTAGTTGACAAAAGCGTGAAACATTAAATGCAATGCTGTACGGAATACGCAAAGCATTAAATGCTCCCAACGGTCATCTTCTCAAGTGCCTATAATTATGAAGTTCTGATGAGAAGCAAGGTTGACCAATCCTGAACAAACTTATTCTGAAAAACTTGCTGAAACGCTGTTCAACTCAAAGCTCAGAAACTTCATCTTCATCAAAGCTCACTACATTGCTGTTGTAATATATTAGTGAGATTAAGCTTAAACGTTAAGAGAAATATCACTGTTGTGATTATAGCTTTTCAGAAGCATTTGTAATACTCTTAGAATTGATTACATTAATTTGTAAGTAACTAGAGTGATCAAGTGTTGATCAGGATACTCTAGGAAGTCTTAGCTTGTGTCTAAGCAGTTGTAATTAGAGTGATCACGTGGTGGTCAGGATACTCTAAGAAAGTCTTAGCTTGTGTCTAAGCATTTGTTCCTAGAGTGATCAGGTTGTGATCAGGATACTCTAGAAGACTTAGTCGTGGGCTAAGTGGAAAACCATTGTAATCTGTTGTGATTAGTGGATTAAATCCTCAGGTGAGGTAAATCACTCCGTGGGGGTGGACTGGAGTAGTTTAGTTAACAACGAACCAGGATAAAAATAACTGTGCAAATTGTTTTTATCGTTCAAGTTTTTAGACTACACTTATTCAAACCCCCCCTTTCTAAGTGTTTTTTTATCCTTCAGTATAGGGTAAGATGGAGCCATTCACCATGTCCCATAATGCTCAGAATGCATTCTCCATGATTCTCATCTTCTTCCTTATTTTGATTTTCGTATTCTGTATTATGTTGCGTTTTAGTCAAAGCTAACCGTCTCTTTGAGTTCTGGATGATGTATGGAGTGAATTAGGGCCATCCTTCGCAAGGTTTATCGCTGTAATGAAGCAACACCATTGCTAGGGCAAAGAAGAAGAAAGGTTTCATTCTCATAGGTGCCATGTGTTTTTTCCCAAAACAAACGCGCCATTGGATTTAGGAGATTCTAATTAGTCGATATGGGTTCATATGTTTCTTTCCATGTTGTTTTGTTTGCGTTTCAAAATTTCAGGTTTGGAGATGATGAACACGTAACAAAAACCGCAGCTGAAATCGCAGGTGACTCCACGACAAAATTCATAATGAACCAACTATGGTACATGTGGCAAAGTAATTCCCAGATCCAGTATAGCGCGCCCGCAAATCTATATATTGCAACCTCACGTCCCAGCCAATGGATCTCCATCAAACCAGATCAGAAGGCTCAGCAAATGTTCCCCAACGTGGATTCCCAGGAACCAGCGCATAGGATCTCACACACCTAGACTTTTCCTCAATATTGGGCCAGGATTTATTTATTTAACTCTTTTTTTCTTCTTTCCTTTTTATTATTTTATTTCCTTTTTATTAACTTGTTTAAAAATTATTTTTTTTTCTCTTCTTAAAAATAAAATCAACCATTAAAAATGCAAAAGTTATATTTAGGTATTAATTTATTAATTAGGTTTTATCAATTTGATTTTTGGTTTAATTTTAATTAGCTAATAATTAGTATTTTAAATCTAACATTAATTTATTTAATAATGACAATTTAGACTTAAGATTATTTTCACCTATTTTTAAACGCTAATTTCAAGCCGTGATTCTCTTCTCATCTCATACTCTATGATTGTCGCATGATTGTTAAATTTCGTCTTTTACTTATTTCGTAATTTTAAAAGTTATTTCATTTAAATATTAGAAATTATGTATAGGTTGCAAGGTTTTTTTATATAATAGTAATTAGGACCTTTTATTTTCCGCATTTTACTTTCCGCACCCATAAACTATTTTAAATTTCTGTATGCTATTAATTGCATGGTTAATAATTTAGGGAGTGACGAGTTAATCAATCAATTGCTAGTTAATCTTAACTCAAAGATAAAATACCTGAACTGAATCACTTACTTGTGCACACACCCACCTTTAAGGTAACCACTCTTATGCTGCCTTCTCGATCAAATAGTCAAGTCCCTTCAAGCGTAGGGATACCTTAGCTTGCTGCCTTCAATTCAAAATCACCATGTCCCTCTGATAAAAGATCATTGTAATGTCCGATATTGTATTGTCTGAATTATTATCACTAGGATGATGTGGTATGATCATGAGACAAATATAATACACCTTTTATTAATAGGCTTAATGTGATAATTAGGCCAATTAGTAACAATAGGGGCAATATGGTACTTTCACTCTTAAATAGAAATAGGATGTGTTTGGTTGCTTATTCCATTCCTTCTAAAAACCAGAATTTTGGAGAATAGAGAGTAGAGGAAGAAAAACGTGGAAAGGGAGGAAAAGGAGAAAGTTTCCAAACTTGGTCCAAGCTCCATCCTTGCATGCACTAGAACCTGTCCAAGCTTTGCTTCTATCATCATCTTCATCCTGCTCTCAGCTCCATCCTCATCTTCATCTTTTTCTAAGGTGAGTCCTTAGTTTGAGACTTTGGGGGAATCATGGGAAATTGCATGTTGGGGTTTGAGTGAAAATCCATAAATCCATGATGATTAACATGCTTATATAATAAATTGTTAGTTGATAATGTTATGGAATGTTTGTATTGCCTTAATCCTTTGCATGCTGATGATTTTGTATATATGCATGTTAGAAATTCGTTTGGGATTAAATTATGAGGCTTGGAATTGATTAGGAGTGTATGGGACTGGTTTAGAACCCTTAAAAATACCGAAAAACACATTCTGATATAGTGTAACCGGTTACGGGTCTGTGGGTAACCGATTACGCTGTTGAAAAATGCGTTGCTGGGCATTTTGTATGCCAGTAACCGGTTACTGGCTTCTGGTAACCGGTTACCCTGGGCGAAAAAGGAAAAATTGGCAACTTTAGAAATTCATAACTCCTGTCCCGTAGACCCGTTTAACGCGTACTGTATACCGTTAGAAAGCTAATAAGATGTACTATCTAGGAAAATTAGCCCCGATGTTTTAATATCGTTTTTCGATATATCTGACGTACATTCAGTTAAGTGCGGCGAATGGAAGTCTTGTGAACCACTGAATTAACATAAGAACTTATGTCTTTACCAATTGATTAACAATTCGTATGTTATGCATGGCATAAATCATCTATTGCTTATTATGAATGTGATATCCATACTAGAGAATGTTATTCCATTATGTATTATACATGAAAATCTGTGGACACCGTCGTTTTGGTTAAACGATCGGAAATGATTGTATTGTATGGATTAACGCTTGTTATGCGTGTGTATGCTCGAATCAAAGTGGGCCAGCTACTAGGTTGTTTTTATGACTCGGGCTTCATGATCAAAGAGTCGGCCCGGGCTTCGTGATCAATGGGATAGCCCCGATCTTATGATCCATGGGCTCACACCTGAACTACCGTTGCAGTGTGCTTGTGAGGGTCTGGAGGCGTTTTACTCACTTGACGTTAACACACTTGTGTGCTCGGTATGGTGGCGTTATGCGGCTCAGTAGGCCTACACATAACAGGTAAACCATCTCTAGTGATGCCATGTAGGCTACATCATTAGGTTCCTACCCGGGTGGGCTCATGCGTCGGGACGGCGTGTTGCACTTGACGTTAACACCACGTGCGTACAGGTGATTAATGGGACGGTGTCTCCTCTTAGGCAAGGTCATCTCACAGCCACGCAGGCTTTTGTGAACCCATCTAATCACTCTTGCAGGGTGCTTGTGCAAGTCTCTTGACAAATAGGCATGGGTGAACCCACCGAGGGTGTGTTTGTAATCTAGTAGTGGTATTAACGTACTTCTGGATTCCTCGTACATGGGTATGGGTCTGCATACGGGTTTGTTGTACTATTTGTGTACTTGTGATACGATGACTCCTATGGTGGACGATTCATGTGTTTGCTCCGTATTTGTACCGGATGTGAGGAAACCCGAATCAACGGTGGATTCGTTTGTTATGCATGTTCCCTTTAGATCCGAGTGAACTAATAGGATAGACGGACTCACTGAGATTTAGTAATCTCATCCCATTCCAATTCTATCTTTTCAGGTGGTTCGAGGCAAGATCGTGGTAAGGGCAAGATGGATTAGTTCTTTTGACGATGCTTGTTGGATATTCCTCTTTGTTCCTTTATCGTGCTTTCTAGTTCTTGTATTTTGGGCATGTACTTTTGTGATGTACTAATATTTTGGCCATGATACATTCGGATTTAGTATCTTGTACTTAAGTTGTACTTCTATTTCCGCTGCGAATATTATGTATTTGTTGTCTTATGAACCATAATTAATACTTTATGCATATTATTCTAGATAAATATGTGTGGGGTGTTACAATCATAATCCCTTCGAGTTGCCTACAATAAATATGATCTCGTCCCTCGATTAAATGGTGATAGTCCCTTCGAATGCTAAGGTATCTTTACTGTTGCCTAAATGACTATTATTTCCTTCCCCGAGACTACCTTCCCTCTTTATGGTAGGGACAGTTTTATGGCGAACGATAATCCTTGATGACCCGTACATCCAATGAAAAGACTACCTACCCTCTTTATAGTATGGATAGCCCTTTCAAGCGAAAACCTAAAGAACAAGAAAGACAATCTTAGGGTAGGTGCTCTTAAATGCTTGCTCCACATTCAAACTTTCAAATTACTTTTCACACCCCTTTTCAAATCAATTCAAAAAGGCCACGCTTATTTACAAGCTAAAGTCCTTATTCAAATCTTTTTACTATACACACACGACACTTTTCAAACAATTCAAATAAACAAGTGAGCGAAGCAATTAAGAGCCCATGGATAACCATGGATACAAAGGGTGCTTACACCTTCCCTTTGTATAACCTACCCCCCGAACTCAAAATCTTTCAAAGGTCTTTCCTGTTCTTTTTTCCTTTCCAATTGAATAAAATAAAAGTCGGTGGCGACTCTTGCTATCTGCACATTTAAAAAAGTCAGTTCTCCCACCGTGTTACACATATCTTCTGGAAGTTCTTAGAGTTTTTTTCTTTGGATTCAGATTTTCCTGCACGTACTTTCAAACAGATATTTCTTGTACACAATTTAGAAATGTATTTGAGAATATAATTTCATTTGTGTCAAGTCAGATTAGAATATATTATGTTCAAATTATTCAGATTTTTGCGTTTATCAAGATATCAGAACATGCTTATAACTTCAGAATGTTAGTCAATTTTTAATGGATAATTCAAAGGATTTTAAGTTCTTTTCATAATACTTTTAGTTCATGCTTTTCTGCTTTTCTTCTGTTTCATAATTAGGACAGTTAAAGCAAAAAAACATGCATTTTTATAAGTAGAACATTACAAACATAAGAAAAATTACAGTTGAGAATAATCAAATACGAATTCTTCACTCCAATACCTAGACAAAATGTTACTCCTAGCTAGCGCGGTTTTCCTAAGGTGAGTGAGACTTCCAACCTTCTCAATTAACTCAAAGATGACTCGCCCATAGGGTATGTAGCAAGTCTCCTAAGAAGTTCTAAAAAATCTGATAGCTTCCTTCAGGTGAGTGAAGATGATGGCTGGAAGATTTAACCTACGACCTAGGCAAAGGCAGTAAATTAAATATTTATCCTATACGAATAGAGTATTCAGGCAGATTCCTCGCGGCATAAGGTTAGTCATTGAAAAAGTAACCCAGGCTCTACTAATAGGCTTCATACTTTTGGGGTTGTTGAAGAATCGTCTCAATGCAACTGGAAATTTTGATCATTGAGAAAATTGTTCTCTAGCAAGGTGATCAAAGTGCTCTAAAGGCATAAGGCTTGGATTGGATGAACACTGAATGGTTTCAGCACTTGAAGCTTGAGTGATAACTATTTCACAGCTGAGTATGCTGGATGAAATGTTGTGTCCATCAAGGCTGACAGAAGCATATAGCCATAAATTTTTAACAAGGTTAGGATAGATTGGCTTATTCATAATTTCCTTGTATCCATTATAGCCTTGATATGCAAAGCATTTGTGAAGACAGTATTCATCATTTGATTCACTGATGCTTTTCTCATTTATGATTTCTAGCATATCTTCGTTTCCGAGGAAGGTTTTGACAGGCATGGAACTGGAATTTTACAGGGTTAGAAGAGGAGAAATATTTTTGATGAGTAGGAGTAGTGAGGTTTTGGGTTGAAGGATGAAGGATTTTACAGAGACAGTCAGGGAGTGGAACAGTTTATGGAGTGATAACTTAGGATAATGATTTTCAAGGGAGATGAACTTGGAGTATAGTGTTAATCATTACATAGAGCCGCATGGAGGAAAATCTAAAATTTTTTGCGGTTTTTCAGTTTCTTGAGGACATTATGCGTGAAACATCGTTATTATTATTTTACATGATACCTAGGGAGAGTAATTAATGACTTTTGATTGTGTGTTAGTTTAGACAAATGAATGTGGTTGGGGTTTTCTAGATCTTGTAAATGCTCTTACCCGATCACACTTTTCTGAAGTGAGTGCCAGCTTAGGTCCTGTTTGTTCAACAAATCTCCATATATCATCGTTCATGATTAGTTCAGACAATACTCTTCCATAAGGAATATGGAAGTGTGACTAATTTCGAGATATTGTGATGGTATCCTTAAGGTGGTTGAAGATCGTTTTAGGAAGGTCTATCCTATGGTGGTGTGTTAGAAGAAACACAAACACCCTATCATCATGGGTCTAGACATTCCTGACTGGCATTCTAGGACGAAGGTTAGTTAGGGTAAATTTGAACCAGATTTTGGGATAATGAAGGAGGTATTCAGGATTGTTTGGTTCATAAGGAACAGAGTCATCAAACAGGGTTTTGAAGGATTTTACCAATCTTAAGTCAGATTGAAATTCTTCAATGGTGGCTTCAGATGAGACACAATCTGTGTCTTTGAAAATTGATGGGATGGTAACAGAAATGGGGAGTCTGGAGATTTCAGAGAAGATGGTATTTCCATAATCACTGATTCTGGAAAACTTCCAGAATTCTTTTATCAACACTAGATAAACAGGACCTCAGAGCATTGTGAAGCAGTTTAAAAAAATGCAGTAGTTAATGCTAGTTTAAAGTTAACGCAAGCATACTGGTAGTGGAGTAGGCGGTTAAGAGGACCATTTATCTAGACATGCAAGAATGACACACACACACACACACACACACACACATATATATATATATATATATATATATATATATATATACGTTATTTAATAATTTTCAATAAAACACACATATTTAGAAAGATCTGACCGTTTTGAAGATAATCCTTTCTTCCAGTCTTTTCTATGAGAGAACTTCTTCTGATGTAGAAGTTCTGCATGTTTTCCTGCTTTAGAGTCTTGTTCTACAGTGTCTTCATTCTTTGACTTGATCTGTCTGGATTGATTTGGCCATCCTGGCTTGTGTCATCTATACTTGTTTGATTCTGAAAGTTAAGCTCACTTTCTTCTTTCTGATGTCTTGAGCCTCTTCAAGATTCCTTGTTGACCCATAAAAAACTCATTTAGATATGTAGATAATAAGCTCTGAGTCTTGAGATCTTCATTCTTGTATGTTTTGATTATACTGAGTGATGGAATATGACGTTGTTTTTCTACTCAGTGTGGTTTTTCTCCTTCTAGATCTCTCTACACGGTTAAGTGTTTGTTCTTGAGATCAATACAGAGCCATGTTGTGATACCAATTGAAGGTGGAGAAAAACACAAGAAAGGGGGGATTGAATTGTGTTCTTTATCAAATTAAAATTCCCTTTCTCTAAATTCTTTTCTTTCTTTTAGTATCTCATCTTCTGGATATACTTTAATGTTGCGGAAGCATGTTTGGAATGGAGTTGCATAACAAATGAGATGTTCATTTTAACTTCTTTGTATCGTCAGAACTTCTGACTTGTCTCAGTATAGTTCTGAAGACATTCTGCGTGAATGTTCTGAGTTAAATGAATTGTACAGACCAACTAATCAATTAGTTATTACAATTAGTTAAAACTAATTTTAACTTCTTACTAACTAGTTAAAACTAATTAAACAATTAGTTATTACAAACCAACTAATCATAACAGCCCCTCTCAAGTTACGCATGGTAAATATTTATCATGCCAAGCTTGAAAACAAACTTGTTAAAAGTAGCAATTGTTAAAGCCTTAGTTAAAAAATCTGCAAGTTGTTCATGTGTGAAATTAGAAAGCATTTGAAGTAATCCTTGTTGAAGATTTTCGAGGACCAAGTGACAATATATCTCCAAGTGCTTGGTGCGCCCATGAAAAATAGGATTTGAGGCAGGCGCATTGGCTGTCACAATACAGGACTGGTAGTTTGGAACAAGAGACTTGAAGCTCCTTCAATAAGAATGTTAATCAAGGTAGTTCACAAGTGGAAAATGAGAGTGCTCTATATTCATCTCCAAATGAGGATCGTGATATAGTTTGTTGCATCTTTGCTCGCCATAAAATAATAAAGGTGCCTAAAAAGAAACAATAACCATAAGTGGATTTTCGTGAATCAAGGCAACCTGCCTAATCAGCATCTGAAAAACCAAGGATCTGCAGTTCATAATTTCTGGAAAACAAGAGTCCTCTCCCAAAAGTGCCTTTCAAGTAACGGAAAACACGACATGCAGCTTGATAATGGACCATGGATTGATTGTGTAGGAACTAACTGAGTTGTTGAGTTGCATAAGTAATGTCACGTCTTATGGTATTCAAGTAAAGGAGATGACCAACCAACCTTCGCTAGGCACCAATGTCATCAAAAGACTTACCACCATCAGCATGTAACTTGATTGATGAATCAAGAGGTGTACTTGCATGTTTAGAACCAAAGAGACCTGATTCATGTAGAAGATCAAGGCAATACTTTCCTTGAGACAAAGAAACTTTTTCTTTTGAATGAGCAACCTCTAATCATAGGAAATATTTCAGCAACCCTATATCCTTAATGCTGAAATGACTATCCAAACAAGCTTTGATTTTGGAAAACACTTCCTTAAAATTACAAGCTAGAATTATATCATCAACATAAACTAAAATAGCTATAACACACACTACTGCGAAAATCCCCTTACATAACGGTTGGAAAAGGGGTACTGTCTCACGTGTCATACCGTTGCTAAGTATGGTGTGATTGTAAGTTCGTTGTTTTCATAATTTTCTGGAAACCTTTATTGTAAGGTAGGGCACGCGCCACATATCACAACAGTTGTTCTTATAAATCGTTGTGATATATACACGTAGGCTCTAGGTTCGAAACCCAGCCGTGGCAAATAATGTAAAACATAAATCACTTTTGATCACAATTACAATAGATAACAATTGTTGAAAGTACCCAGATTTTTTTATATAATATGTAGATTGCTTGTTTTTCTAAACGCCTCACTAAAGAAATACAGAAATTCAAATTTAGGAAGAAGTATATAATTTGAAAAATAACTCTTCTTGAAAACAAACTTAAACAAGCCGTTGTTTTATGATTGCATACGTCTCATCATTCATTTCATGCTCTTTTACATATAGACCGTGGTATAATATGCCTCGTCATCATCACTTATCGTGATAATTTTTATTGCTAAAATGGACTGCTTGAATTCAGATTTAGGATGAACATCTATTGGGTTTTAATTCTAGAGATAGAGTAAGGCTTAGTATTCACTCGTGTATTGGAGCTTAATGCTTCCCTGTTGTTTGTGTTGCGTTGAGAGATCGTCGACGCGGGCGATACGATCGATATCTCACTATGTGTTACAAATAACTTATGTGTGAGTGTTACGTGATAATATTGACGAGTGATTTAGGTTGAGTACAACTGGGTAGTAAGTTTCAGTATTTTATAGGGTAGATGAAATGTGTAACACCCGTATAATTTTAATATTAATTTAATTGGAACATTGAATTAATAATTAGAATTATTAAGAATTTTGTGGAAAATAATGGAAATAATGGTTTATGACATTTGGGCCATATGAGGGAATAGTAAAAGAAGGGGGAGTGATTTTGTAATCCTTTTTACTAAATTATTATTATTTTTCATAAAACAATTGGGATTTGGGAAGGAAGAAAGAACGTGAAAGAACAGAGGTTTGGAACGAGGAACGTGAAGGAGAACTGTAGAGGGAGAGATCAAGGATCAAGAACAATTGTCTAAGGTAAGGGGAGACTCTCCATTTAATCTCTATTATCGTGTTATGGATAGTGATGTCGATTAGGAGTATTGTTTGGATAATTGATTCTGTATTCTGGATTTCTGTTGTGTTCATCATTTAGATTGGATCTGTGGCTATTAAATCCCTAATAACTGAATAGATTTAGGGTATGATGAATGAATTTGATTATAGAATCATAAACTATGATTGTTGGGTGAACTTTGTGATGTTATTATGTGAAATTTTCTGGTTTTGAGACCCAAATCGTAGGCTGTACAGGTGAAATCGCGAGGAAGACGAATGGGTAAGTTGCAGGTTTCTGTGAACTGCTGCCCATTTGCGTATGATACGCGTACGGTACGCGTATGGAGGGGGACGATACGCATATGATACGCTCCCCAAGTGTGCATCAGGTTGCACCATCTGCTCATACGCGTATGGTACGCGTATGGTAACTGGCAGGTACGCGTATGGCAGGCTGATACGCGTATGCTTGTGTTTTGTGTGGAAATGTGGTTCTGCCCATACGCGTATGATACGCGTATGGTGTGTGTGTTTTGTGAAATTCTGACACTGCTGGTACGCGTATGGTACGCGTATGGCCAGCGTGACTTGCAAAGTTTTGCTGTTTTGTGATTTTAAGAGTTCGGTAATGAGTGACTTTTAAAATGCTGATCTGTTTGGAATAATGTTTGATTTATGATGATTAAGATGAGATAAATCGTATGGTTGATGAATATATGATTTTATTTGAATGATGCAAATTGTACATATATTTGAACATACTTGATGATGATGATGATGTATGATGATGTATGAGTAAAGATGATGCTACTCATTGTGAGATGATGATGTTGGTATGTTATATACATATGTATGTGGTTGCATGCATTCATAATCATTGTTGTGGGCTGTATCCTAAGGATGAGGGGATTCAGTGAAGGGCAAGATTCCCATTGTGTGGAATCTGTGCTGGCAGGGCCGTATCTGGATGATGATAGATCGGTTGGTGGATGATTTCCACTGGTGATGTTTGGTACCACATGCATAGTGTCAGTTTCATACATGTGCATGATTGTTTGTAACATGGTTATATATGTTATGTGATGATTATCTGTTATCTGTGGATGTTTAGTGATGATTATCTGAATAAGAACAATTGGGTGAATGATATAACTATGAAATGTTATTATTTATGATGCAATAACATTGGTTAACTGTGATGAGACTCACCCTTACTTGTTGTCATTTTCAGATTGAGGATAGCGGCGCGACTTGGTGAGGATTAGCCCATAAGTCGGTTTTTAGTAATAGTGTCGGTGTCATGCTCTGGTAGATGTAACACTGGGAACGCGTTGTTTTGGAGTTTGATTATAACCCTATTTTGTTTTGTTATTTGAAGTCTTATACATTAATGATGGATGTTTGACTTGATGATTTTAATTCCGCTGTGTAGACATGGTTTGTTTATTGAGTTATAATTACAGATGTTTTCAGTGAATGCATGACATGTATCGAACGTGTATTTTTCTTTATTTATGAATTGTGACACCTCTTGTATGTTGACTCTGATTAATATTTATTCTATTGCCGCGGGTTATTAGAGGGGTGTTACAAAATGCAAACCCAGGAGCTCTCTACTCTCTGAAGAATGAATACTTTTTATGTTCGTAAGTTTAATTCCCGCATTTACCGTTTTAACCCAAACTCATTAACGCGAGAAATTGTCGAACGACGATTCAATAGTACTAATTCATGTGGAGACGATATGATAAAGTAAATAAATACTAACTTTTGCTTTCCGCTTTACTGCTTCAACATTGTTCCTAAATCAATGTTCCAACACTGTAATGCTCCGGCCAAAATAATATGGTTTGTATCTCATTGTGTTGGCTTTTAATCAACAATCACACCGGGCTTCATCGATTTTCCACCTTCGGTCTCTACTTGTTTCGTCCCAACCGCGAGTTTATCCTTACTTCTCACATTACATGTTATGTGATATCGAAAAAGTAATGGATTTGAAGAAGGAAATACCTTTGCCACCACATTCATCAAAGCGGTATCGCAGTCTGTAACAATCACCTTGGTCATTTCGACTTGTTCCTTCAAAAGTGACCGACACACCTCTAATGTCCACCTAAAATTATCCTCTTTTTCACACACCAAAAAAGAAAAACCAATGGCATATGTCTTCTCGATGGATGTAACACCGGCCATCTCAAATAATGGAAGCCTATACTTGTTGGTCTTGTGGGTAGAATCGAGAAGAAGCACTGTCAGGAAAAGTGTTGAACAACTTTATCAAATTCGGATGAGTCCACAAAATATCTCAGACCATAACCCCATCGTCGCAAGTTCTGTACCGCAACACGTAATTTTTATCATCCAACATCTTCAACAGTTGTTGCATCTCACTTATATCTCCTCTAATCGCCTTATTATTGCGGTACCGAATGTTATACACTTGCCTTATATTTGACAATTTGTCAGGTTCCTTCCGTTTCAATGTGGCAAGTATTTTTTTGGTTGGAAAAGATTTAAGGACATGTCATTAGTACATGTCTTCTCTTCTGGATTAAGCCAATATACACTAGAATGACCTTGTAATTTTCAGCACATGTCATGGTTATGCAACCCAAAACTAACACTAAATCTTAACTTCATCCTGGCCACCATGTAACCACTGATTTTAAATGGACACTCGTATTTTCTAGTACTTGTATCGTCTCTTTTAAACTTCCTTAGAGGAGGATGGTATTTCCTGCTTCTTTCGCACAACATTGATAAGAAAGCGTTTCTTCTTGCCGTACCATTATCCAATATTCCTATTACCGCACCAAAACCTAGGTTAGTTGCATTCCTATGAATCCATGTGAGCATGCTTTCCCGATCATCAAACTCTTGCTAGTTATTAAAGTCACTACTGACATCTACCGCCTTTACGACTACCCCTTCAACATTAAGAGAAACATCGACTATAGAAACTAATTCTCTTGAGATATTATCGGGGTGCACCATACCTATTCATAACCAATAACACGAATAACACAAAATTACAAGACTGTTGGAAAAACAACACAGACACGTCCCGTAGATGCACCTCTGGAACGTGTTCATCTTCAACACGTTCGTAGATGCACCTCTGGAACATGTTCATCTTCAACACGTTCCGTAGGTGTACCTACCGAAGCAACGTAAATTTTTTTGATAACAAATTGATGCATAATGTGAGCAATGCAATGGATAAAGAGGACTATTTACCTTAAATTCATACTTCTCTTGCTCCCTTTGATTTGTTGCACCAAAATGTTGAAGTTTTGGAGTGGAAAATGATGATGCAAGGCTTTTTGGTTGTGGAGGGTAAAGTTTGAGGAAGAAATATAACAATGGGGTAGTGATTAAGCTGGTTCAAACTATAACAGATGCTTCAGTAGGTAAATCTAAGGAATATTCTGTCGCTAACTCATTCCGTTGATGCACCTACGAATCAATCCCTAAACTGGATTTATGTGTATTTTTTTTCCAACATACACTAATTTAAAATGCTTCTGTAGATACACTTACAAAAAAATCAACTTTTTTTAAAAAAAGGTGCTTCTTGATGTGCATCTACGAAAGCAGAAGGCATAATTGAAATTTTGCCAAGTGCATAAGAGATCCAAGGTTTATAATGAGATATTCTCTTTAATAGACAAGAATTTAGGGTCTGTTTGTTTCAGCTTTAAAAAAAAGGGACTTTTTCTTTGTATTTTTTAAAACAGAGTTTCAAAAACCGTTTTACAAAATGTTACAAGTTTTTTTATACTTGTTTTTTCTAAAATAAAACACTAATTTTGACATCCTATAACATAAACGCACATTATTGAAGATCAAAACTTAGTCAAAATCACGATTTTTTCAAAAAGTAGTATTTTAAAAATGATTTTTATGAAAATCTATTTGAAATAGCTTCAAAATTAAGTGATTTTTTGAAATTTTGAAATTCAATTTTTTTTTTCATAAATAAATGAAATACTAATATCACATTTTAAGAATAACTATTTATATAAAATTTTTATTTGAAGCTTCTATAAAAAGTTTTTTTTTTTAAATTTTTTTCACAAAATTATGTAACACTATAAAAAACATTTTTAAAAAAAGTCAAAACAAATGACCTTTAATAGACGGGAATGGATTCCCTGCCTTTAATGTTGGTTCCCTTTGTAACTTTACGCTATATCAACCCATTAAAATTTAATATGTTATAGAGAATTGTTGTTTTTTGAAAAATAGAGGTAAAGTTACAAAGCTACTGTGCGAATGACCTCAAGTTTTTTTTTTTTTTTTCAAATTGATATATGACCATTGAAAATTAAAAGATTTAATTTATTTGAATAATTTTTAACGTTAGTAAATAATTAAAATTTAGATTAAAATAAAAATTAAGATTAAAATTATATTATGTTATGTTACTAAAGAATTGAATAATACTTAAATTATAGTAACTAAGTGTAAAATTAATTAAAAGTTCCTTTTCCATAAAAAAATTATTTGCTATAGTAATTTTATATATATATATATATATATATATATATATATATATATATATATATATATATATATATATATATATATATATATATATATATATATATATATATATATATATATATATATATATATATATATATATATATATATATATATACCCGCTCAGATGGTGTAATATTAATGAATTTTTAACGTGAAATAGAGTAATAATTTTTTGATACTAAATCAAAAATAATTGAAATTAAAAAAATGGCATTTATTTTAAATAATATTAATTTGACATTTTTTTAATTTAAAAAATAATCACTAGTGCAGGACAGACTTTTTATATTGGACAAAAAACACATTTTAGATCGGGTCTGGATCTGATGTAAAGTCAAGTGATGTAGTAAATCAAAGACATTTTACATCGGGCAATAGCCTGATGTGAAATATACACCTACCACATCGGTTGATTGTTATATCTGATGTAAAATAAGGGGTTAATTCTATTTTTTTAAATAACTACAATATTTAACCTATTTTGCCATAGTGGCTCGATGTAAAATATAAGTTGTAACATCGGTTGTCTTATTGGTCCGATGTAAAATATAGGTTTCTACATCGGTGGCAAGACGCGTCTGATGTAATATGTTTGCTATCTTTCTTAAAAAATTAGGCTATTTTTTAGCGGAATCGAGGTGGATTTCCTGTAATTGTTTTTTGTACCTAATTTTTCATATTATTCCAACATCACAATGACCACATTTAGATGGCTATTTTTCATTTTTTTTCAACATCACACTGACCGTATTTATGTCGCTATTTTCATTTTTTTTAACAAGTGAAAGGTAATTTTATTGCACCAAATAGCTAGGATGCACATATATATTCTTCAAAATGAACAATTGATTTACAAAAGTATTAATCTACGATACACACAAGTGTACAAAATTATAAGGAAGTTTACACACGGTGGGCTACTACAACAATAAAACAAGTGAAAACATACAAAATATCCAACCATTTATAAGTCCTTTCCCACAATTGAAGTACCAACATGAAATCCATAAGGAATATAAGTTGTAGCTTCAGTAGACGACACCAAAATCACATTTTCTGACAATAAATAATAACACAAATTAACATCAACCGACAACACAAAAGTCAAGAAACTCAAATCATATACATATAGACAATTTTATATAACTTACCAGATAAAACTTAATCTTATATAACTCAAAGAAACATTTTTCCCAACAGAGTCACAAATTATACAAATCATCTTGTGTAAATTATGTTGCGTCATACAACAGCACATATAGCATAGCATATAACAATGCTAGATAAAGTTCCACTCATCATCAACACTATAAGGTGCTTTTCACACTAATTTTTCAAGGACATTATACTCATATGGATCTTGCTGATTCCGTTAATCCATATTTAACAAGCATTATCTAATTATGAATATTGATCTCATTTGAATCTATGTTGTTAAGGAAATCATGTATTAGCAATGTATGAAGCTTATTGTTAAGTGCTTGAGAAAGAAGAAGAAAGTAAAGAAAGAAGAAGAGAAAAGAGTTCAGTGAATGAAGATTAAGTTTCCATTAAGAGAATGATCACAGTGTAGCTAGCTATTTATACAAAGTGTAGTAACTAACTAACTAACTAATGTGTAACAAACTATTAACTACTCTTTTCACTTTCGGTTTTTTCAGTTATTACCTTCCCACAAGCTGAGCCTTGGTAAATGTTTAACAAGTTCATCTTGCCAATAAGAGCATAAAATGGTTTTGGAAGTAAATATTACGGAAGAAGTCAGCTAGCTGGTTATGAGAAGCAATTGGAATAAGTTTCATCACACCAGTTTAAACTTTTTCCCTAACAATATGACAATCAATGTCAAGTTGTTTAGTCCTCTCTTGGAAAACCGGATTGGAAGCAATATGTAATGCGCTCTGACTGTCACAGAATAGGATAGGTGTTCTTGTACACACAATATGCATATCCTTTAATAAGTAAACAAGCCATTAGAGTTCACATGTTGCTGCAGCAAGGGCTCTATATTCAGCTTCTGAAGAAGACCAGACAACTGTGGTTTGCTTTTTAGTTTTCCAAGAAATGAGGGAAGAGCCAAAGTAAAAGCAAGAGCCTGAAAATGATCTTCTTATATCCACACAACCAGCCCAATCAGCATCTGAAAATCCTGTTAGATATATGGTAGACTTTCTAGGGAAGAATAAACCATGACCTGGACAGGATTTCAAGTATCTTAGAACTCTGTAGGCTGCATTATAGTGAAGCATGGTTGGTTTATAAAGGATCTGGCTAAGTTGTAGTGTGATAAAGGTGATGTCAGGTCTGGTGGTATTCAAGTAAATGAGCCTACCAATCAATATTCTATAGGATGGTACATCAGGATATGGAGGGTTGTTGTCATTGAAGAGTTTGATGCCCTAATTAGATGGAGTATTTACAGGTTTGGAGGCAAGGAAACCTGAGTCAGACAAGAGATCAGTACAATACTTCCTTTGGCATAATGAAATCCCTTGTTGTGAACGTGCCACTTCCAATCCTAAGAAATACTTGAGTGACCCAAGATCTTTTATTTTGAAAGCTTGATGAAGAGTGTTCTTCATAAGTTGAAATTCTGCTAGAGAATTGCCAGCTAGTATCACATCATCAACATACACAAGAAGAAATGTTAGTGAATCATTTGTGAATTTAACAAATAATGAGTGATCTGCAAATGCTTGTGTGTAACCATGGTGAACCAAAAGTGAAGCAAGTTTCTCTTGACATTGCCTGCTAGCCTGTTTTAGGCCATAGAGAGACTTGATTAGTTTGCACACCTGATTAGGTTTGGTAGTGTGAACTCCTTGAGGAACATTCATGTATACATCCTCATGTAACTCACCACGGAGGAAGGCATTATTAACATCTAGCTGGTGTAGGTGCCAATTGTTGATGGAAGCCAAAGCTATTACCAATCTGACTGTTGTTATCTTGGCTACAGGAGAAAATGTGTCATTATAATCTAGTCCTTCAAAACCTAGCTTTGAACCTCTCTATGCTTCCCATCAACTCTATGTTTCACTTTGTAAACCCAGCAGCATCCTATAGGTTTAACATTGGTTGGAAGATCCACCAATTCCCAAGTACCAGTTTTATCAAGAGCTTCCAACTCAGCTTTCATAGCCTGATTCCAGCATTCAAACTTGCTTGCCTCTGTGTAAGACTTAGGTTCACAGTTAGAAGAAATTGACAGGCTGGATCGACATTGAGAAGGATATAAATTTGAATAACACAAAAAAAAACTTAATAGGATAAAGAGTACCTGAGGAAGATTGATTTGGTGTGTCTTTGAAAGAGGCACATATATAGTCCTGTAGATAAGATGGTTTTGTTTTCAGTCTGGATGATACACGACCAGAAGAGGAGGATGGAGGATTGACATGTGGGGTGGTGGAATCATGGATAGGAGATAAAGGATTGTCATCACATGGAATGTGAGAATTATGAGAAGGTATAGGATTAGTTGTAGATGAAGTTGGATCAGGTTCATTAGGAAAAGTGTCAGTTGTGTCAGTTGACTTGTCAGGCAAGGAACTAAAGTAATTCCACTGATGTGTGGGAGATGGATTTTGGGATTGATAGGGTAGGATGTGTTCATGGTAAGTAACATGTCTAGATATGAAAATCTCAAGAGAGTGTATATCTAATAACATGGACCCTTTGACACCAACAACATATCCTAAAAAAATAGATTTTCGGGCTATACCATCAAGTTTTGTCCTATGGTTTTGCAAATTTGCAGCATAGCATAGAGAGCCAAAGACTTTAATTTGACTCATGTTAGGTAAGGTGTTATGGAGTAACTGATATGGTGACTTATGATTGAGGAGAGGAGTATTGATTATATTGATAAGGAAGGTAGCATATGATATAGCATATGACCAAAAGGTTTTTGGAAGTTTGGCTTGATAAAGAAGAGCTCTGCCTAAATTAAGGAGGTGTTGATGTTTCCTTTCCACCCTCCCATTTTGTTGAGGTGTCTCAACACAAGATCTTTGATGAAGAATTCCTTTAGAGGCGTAGAATTGAGGGATGAGATACTCAGGTCCATTATGTGTTCTATCAGTTTTAGGGCAGGTTTGAAAGTGAGTTTCTATCATGGCAACAACATTTTGGACTTGGTTAGAGACTTTTGCTTTTGACTTAGATGATCCATACATATCTACTGAAATCATCAAGGACTGTAAGAAAATATCTATGACCAAAGATAGAGTTTGTAGAAATAGCGCCCCATATGTCAAAGTGTATCAGTTTAAAGGCATGCTCAACTTTAGAAGAACTAGAATTGAAAGGTAATTTCTTTTTAAAATTCTGGTAAGACAGACTCAGAATGTCATACACAATGTCACGGCACCTTTTCTGTCATCAGCTTAGCTGAGGCAGTACATACAGATCCCCTAAATGTTGATTACTTCTTGCTTGCAGAAGTCCATGAGTGCCGAGATCATATTAGTTCAGTTAACACAAATAAATCTGCTTTGCAGAGGTTCTATGACAGCACAGTCATTAAGCAAAACACTAATGTCATGCAAGAAGTTATGACATCCAAACTGAACAAACATATAAACAATACAGAAACATAAACAACACAGAGAATTGTTCACCCAATTCGGTTCTAACTAACCTACTCAGGGGGGAACCAAGCCAGGAAGGAAATCCACTATCAGTAGTCTTAATTTGAAGCTAAACTCCCCCGTTTACAACTACTCACTTAAACCCTACCCAATGCAATCTCTACCTGGATTCTCCCTAGATATGGAATATCTCCATTCCACTCTCAATCATAGCAATGATGTCTAGCAGTCAACAACTCAGCCACTGCATCGACAGCCTAATTCCCAACACTTTAAACACAAATAAACACAACGTTAACTTGAAGTTACTTACAAGCTTTCTTCAAGGACAAAAACTTCACTCATTGCTTCACATCTTCTGAGTGATTAAAATAAACCTCTCACCTACAGGCTTTGAGGCACAAATCAGTGACCATCCCATACACCGGGTGGTTCACACACACGGCTAACCCTAGAGACTACATCTTCTTAGCTCTGGTTATTAACACACAAAATTAGGTTACAAAGGTTTCCTATTTATAACATGATCCCAGTTGGACTTGGGCTTACAAATCGCAGCACTTTTGCTGTTACAAATATGCAAAAAATATTCTGCTACAAATAAGGTCTTTCAATCATGAGTTTCCTAAATTAGAAACTGCTAAATCTTCAATTTTCTAATCTGATTCTTCCTGAATCTTCAATCTTCTGATCAGATTCTTCAATTATTCTTTTGATCTTTAAATATGCGCCACATAGGATTACATAATATTCTCATAGAATATCCTGTATCTGTTTTAAATCAAACTGAATCTTTCTTCCTCAGTTCTACAAGCGTGATGTCATGGTTGAAGTCATGACATTCCATATAACATCTTGCTTTAGTACCTGTTTTGTTCTTTTCATATTTGCAAGACTTATACAATATTACATTCAGCTTCTATTATGTTTTAGCCAAGCATGGATGCCATAAGACAATTCTACATAGCAGAACATCAACAATCTCCCCCTTTTGCTTATTTTGGCTAAAACATACATTTACAATAAATTTAAGATCAAGAGCAGCTGCTTCAACGTTCAAGACATCGGGAAGAACAGTCTTTTACATTCTCAGAATTGGGTCTTCTGTTCTTCACTGCTTAACCACATCATAACATCTTCAATTCACTCTGTCTTCAGATCTTTCTTTATTTCTTTTGACTGTAGCAAAATCAGCATGCTATGTACCATCTCTCCCCCTTTTTAGCCATAATATGACAAAGCTTGAACCAATGTCATACCTTTGCAGTTCAACACCTTCATGCAACACTCGTACATGACGAGGACGATGGATGGTGGCCTTTTTCTACGAGGACTATTGGTGACAATATGAGAACCCATTCCTTCTAGCTCGAGGTCTAAGATGAAGCTTGAATGAGTTTCTGCCATACTTCCTCGTAACTCAGAACACAAATCACAATTGTGTTCATAACTCAGATCACAAATCAAAACTAAAATGACTCCATTTTCGAAGGCTGAATAAGGAGGAACATTTTTGTTGTTATTGCTAAAACACCACTGGTAGAGACACAAGATTTCCCCACCCTGTGTTTTTCTGGACAGGTTTTGGTAAACGAACCCATCATAATACCAAACCTGCACACACCCTACACGAACACTCACGAAACACATCGTGAGAGATTTAATCTCTGAAGTCTGTTGCGAAGATGCTAATTTATAGCCATTTGAGATCATAGGTAGTAACGATGGTCTTTGCTTTTGTTCAATGTTCAACCGACTAAATAGGAAACAGTTCCAAAAGAAATTATTCTTTCTAAAGCAGTTTTTGACTGTTTTTCTTCTGGTAGGAGTTATCTTTAATCCAGCGCATGCATAGTCATTGATTGAACTTTACACCGGCCACTGACGAGAAGAGATAAACCCAATGTAGTTTTCCTTGTTTGACCCTGAAGAATCAATGTCTTTAACTATGTCATGACATCCTGTCAGACATTGTCCCTCTTTCACCCCTTAAGCACACTGCTTAAGATTCTTTTTAAGAGATTTTGACAAATCCTCCTATGAACCAAGTAATAGACCTCCCACTTACTCTACTAACTCACTATTCAAAGACTTATGTTGTTCTGATTACCTTTAGACTGTTTACTGCAACTGTATAGAGCCTTCCACCACCAGTTGAAGCATGCAGCCACTAGACCAGATAAAGTATTGTGGATACCAGATGCACGTGGTTGGATTCAACCATTACCAGATAACTGACAGTAATGATACAACTTGTTATATAAACCTTTTCATAAGAAACTCCCTCTAACTGAGTTGAAAAAGCTTCTACTGACTTGGAACATCTTCATTATGATGGTAGAGTATAACAGACCAAGATAATTTTCTAGAATTATATCTTGAACTAAGAAGTCACTCCCCCTATCTGAGATAGTCTGAGCTTCCCAAATGGAATAAGTTTGGAATGATGAGTGGAAAATATAAGACGCATCTCCATATCTTCAAGAGCCGCGCCCTCTGTTCAATAACCCTGCTGAACACACTCACTATAGAAAATTTGTTCCTCTACAAAAGATACTCACATCAGAAATTAGATGTTATAACGTCTTGTATAACATTAGTATACAACTGAGTTGTTCAGTACATTCCACTAACTCCACTTCTCTTTCTGGAACAGATTCAAGTCTACCACCTTATCTTCACCTTAAATAACCAACTGATGACCCTTTGACACTAGATGCTTCCATAGAAAAGTTTTCCACATAATCAACATAAAGAACTGTCACTTCTTCCACTGTTGATCATAACCCTGCCATGTTTCAATTAGCTCATGGTCTGTCAAGACAGTTTAAAATCCTCCTTGATAGAATTGGAAGGATCCTCTTTTATCTTCGGCTATGTTGATAATCTCACCAAACTTCTGTCTTCATGATCATACTCACTAATGAAGTCTTTATCATGAAAGTAAACACGTATTGCCAGAACATGTTACAATCACCAAGATCAGAATCTACCCATTCTAATCCACATTAAGTCAGAACTGTCACCTCAGACATTAATGTTGTTTCTTCATCCTTCACATATAGTGATATTGTGACATCACACAAGACATTAGTTTATCAGACTTAAAATTTCATCCATTCCTCTAAGTGTTCCTTTACCTACACAGGTTGATGTCTTGTCTTACTTCATACTCCCCCTGAGAATTACAACATAAGGATGTTTTGAATGATTGTCCATAGCTTGAAGCATTCTTCATTTGGAACTTGCCACACTTTCCAAGTTTGGAATCCTTAGTTTGCTTGCTACAAAAGATCCAGACTGCCACTTCTTGTACCTTGAGATAGAAGAAACTTCTGAATAGCCCTGAACATGTCTTCAACAGATAGGTCTGATCCTAAACTTTACTGGTGTCTTCAAGTGTTGTGATGTAATAAATAAAGCATCACATACATCTTCTTCTTCAAATTATCACATAGTAGATGTTAATATCCATCTCCCATCAAGATATTTATCATCTCTTATATGCTCCTTCTGCTTGAATCAACTCACCAGCCAACCATTGCCCTTCTTAATGTTTAAGAGAAGATAACATAGAACTACAATTGATATATAGTTCAAACCAGACATGGATACTTTATACACATACTCAGCTCCCGACATAGTATATGAGTCTTGTATTCAGGTTGTACATTCAATAAGTACTAAGTCTCTCGTCAAAGCACCTATTAGACACTCAGATAGAATTTACTGCTCACACCAGATCCTTCTAAATGATTTCTTTTTCATACATAAGAGCATTCTTCTTGGCAATGATGTTTCAACATCTGTTATGACATCATTTATTAAGGCTTTTAGGATCTCACACTCATCATCCTTTTTATGACCCTTGAGGAAAGACAGAGAAAGCACGATACACGCCATCAACTCAGCTACACATCAGTCATGAATAAGGGATAATATATGCTATATCTCAATAAATTTTTCTTCAGACTTTCATTCTGATTTTGAGATAATGGATGTCACAATCTGTACCTACAAAGGAGATTCCCTCAATAAGGTTTCTGGAACGGATTAAATTATGACATAACACTTGAAACCAACTCAGATTCTTCACAGTAATCTGATTCCCGTAAGTCATCACACAATAGTCAAAACCATATTTCACTGTGAAAGAATCACAGTATTCAGTTTTCACCACTAGCTGTTTTATGGTTAAGAAAACATTCCACATATCTGGTTCCTTTGATCAGAAGAGAATACCAGATATAAGCTCATCTTGAATTCTCATATAGGTCTTTAAAAAAACCTGAATGAATCCTTTTACTTGCATTGAGATTTACTCCCACATTCCCATATATATGCCCGAAATAAATTGACAATTGGGATGGAAGGTTCAGTTGATTGTATTCTGACCAATCAACACACAAGGCAGATGTCTCCTCTTCCAGATTAGGAGTAGGTTCCAAACGAATGTACTGACACTTCATTAGTTTAGTATCAGAACATCTGTTTTTCAACTGGTAGCTGCATACCAGTATACCATCAGTTCCTTTTCCTTTGAACATACAACACTTGACAATCTTGAAGATCATCAAACAACATTGCAGACGAATATGAGGAACAATGATCAATTGAACCTTTTTAACCTTAATAACCATGTCGTTATGAGTGGACTTGAGAGAGATCTCAAGTATCTTTGACACTTACTAAAGCTGAAAAATCTGCTTCAAACTCTATTGAAAGCCATATAACCCTAGACATCTTCTTTGAAAAACAAGATTTTGCACCAGATGTTATGCAGCAGAGAGTAGTCATATATCAATAGATATTACACAATGCTTACTCCACGAACCCGTGGTAAGCATGACACCCAAGGATTGAAGCTGAACAATCCAACAATATGCTTGCTTCTTCTTCAAGCAACACAACGAGACCTGACCAATATTTAGACAAAAAAAATAAGCACAAAGATTACCTTATCATTAACTTCACTCCCGCATGAAGGTTTTTGATACTCTTCTTCTGTACTTTGCTATATGCTGAATAGAGCAATACAAATTCTTCGCTCTCGCATGAAGCCTTTGGATATTCTTCTATACAGCAACACCATCTTCTCTTGCCAAGAGAGTACACCTGTTTTGGTCAGATTGGTTTAGTCTACCACACATAGGTCCATCCTCCACTTCTAGGGACCATACAATATGAACAGAACTGTTCAAACAATTTTCTACCTTCAGCAACCAGAAAGTATCCCTTATGGATCTCATCCAGAAACAGACAGGATGCCTGCTCTGATACCAATTGAAATTCTGGTAAAACAGACTCAAAATGTCATACACAATGTCCCGACGCCTTTTCTATCATCAGCTTAGCTGAGGCAGTACATACAGATCCCCCAAATTTTGATTACTTCTTGCATGAAGAAGTCCATGAGTGTCGGGATCATATTAGTTCAGTTAACACAAATAAACCTGCTTTGCTGAGGTTCTGTGACAGCACATGCATTAAGCAAAACACTAATGTCATGCAAGAAGTTATGACACCCAAACTGAACAAACAAATAAACACTACAGAAACATAAACAACACAGATAATTGTTCACCCAGTTCGGTTCTAACTAAACTACTCTGGGGGCAACTAAGCCAGGAAGGAAATCCACTATCAGTAGTCTTAATTTGAAGCTAAACTCCCCCGTTTACAACTTCTCACTTAAACCCTACCCAATGCAATATCTACCTGGGTTCTCCCTAGATATGGAATATCTCCATTCCACTCCCAATCATAGCAATGATGTCTATCAGTCAACAACTCAGCCACTGCATCGACAGCCTAATTCCCAACACTTTAAACACAAATAAACACAACGTTAACTTGAAGTTCCTTACAAGCTTTCTTAAAGAACAAAAATTTCACTCATTTCTTCACAGCTTCTGAGTGATTAAAATAAACCTCTCACCTACAGGCTTTGAGGCACAAATCAGTGACCATCCGACACACCGGGTGGTTCACACACACGGCTCTGGTTATCAACCATAGAGACTACATCTTCCTAGCTCTGGTTATCAGCATACAAAATTAGGTTACAAAGGTTTCCTATTTATAACCTAATCCCAGTTGGACTTGGGCTTACAAATCGCAGCACTTTTGCTGTTACAAATATGCAGAAAATATTCTGCTATAAATAAGGGTCTTTCAATCATGAGTTTCCTAAATTAGAAACTGCTGAATCTTCAATCTTCTGATCTGATTCTTCTTGAATCTTCAATCTTTTGATCTGATTCTTCAATTATTCTTTTGACCTTTAAATATGCGCCACATAGGATTACATAATATTCTCATAGAATATCCCCAATCTGTTTTAAATCAAACTGAATCTTTCTTCCTCATTTCTGCAGGCGCGATGTCATGGTTGAAGTCGTGACATTCCATATAACATCTTGCTTTAGTACCTGTTTTGTTCTTTTCATATTTGCAAGACTTATACAATATTAAACTCATTTGCTATTATGTTTTAGCCAAGCATGGATGCCAATAAGACAATTCTACAGAGCAGAACATCAACACTTTTGTCTAGCAAAGTGGCAATTGTCACAAACATCTTTATTAGTACAAGTAATTTGAGGATACAATTGAGATATCTTGGATAATCTCTCATGTGAAAGGTGTCCTAATCTAAAATGCCAAATGGCTTGGTGAGGAATCACTTTACAATTATTGACATGACTTTGTGGAAAGCTAAGACTATGAGGAATACAAGAAATGTGGCTGGATTGAGATGGAAGTGTATCACCAGCTGGGGAATCTAAAGTAGTCACAAGTTTATATAGCCCTCCAACAACATTAGCCAAACCAATCTTCCTCTAGGATTGCACTTCCTACAAAATGCATCTATTAGCAAAAAAGTGGAAAGTGCAATTGAGAGTTGAGCATAACTTTGAAACAGATAAAAGATTAAGAGAAAAGTCAGGTGTGTAGAGAACATTGGTCAAATGTAAATGAGGAGAAAAGGTAATTGTGCCAGCATATTATGCTACAACTGCTGATCCATTGGGAAGATGAACATTTATTGGCTTAATTTTATAATAGGAACTAAACCAATGTAAAGAGGAGCATACATGATCATTAGCTTCTAAGTCTATTAGCCAAAAATTTGATTTTGTAGTAAGAGAACAAGATAGAACTGAAGCAAATGTTATACCTGAGGGCTTATTTGGTGAATGACCAATATGAGTCGAAGTTGAGATATGGTAAGAACTAGTGTTAGGGGTCTGAGGCATCAAATTTGATTGCTGCAAAAGACTAATCAACTGAGTGTGTTGTTCTTGAGTAATACCAATAGATTGGTTACTTGATGGACCTTCTGCACCAGTGGAAACCTGAGTTTGTGACTCACCATTATCAGCATTGGTGGCAATGGTAGAAACTTGTTTCTTGCCAAAACATGGAGGAAAGCCATGCTTTCTATAGAAAACATCAATAGAGTGACCCGTTTTATGACATTAAGTACACAACCATATTTCATGGGATAATTAGAAGAAGTAGGAAACCTACTTTTGGAATCTGATGCATTAGCAAGAGTAATACTCTCTTCATATGGAACAATATCAACAGGCTTAGGAAGCAAGGCAACACTGTTACTCTCTTCTTGGATAACCATAGAGTAGATTCTGCTGATATTAGGAAGAGGATCCATTAACAATATTTGAGTCTTAACAACTGGAAAATTTTCATTCAAACCTGTTACGAATTGGATAATTTGATCTTCAAGGAGAAATTCACAAGCGGATCGGATGGCAGCACAACGACATTGTTGTAGACAAGTGCATGATGGAAGTTTGTTCTTCGCTCCAAGAGCTCGTTGCATTAAGCGAGACCAAGCTGTGAGGGCAAATGTGTATTTTCATGATGTCAAAACATTGTGAACTTGACACAATTAATGTGGAAAAAAGGAATCAAGTGGTTGCATTAAGGAAAGGCATTTTTGGAAAAAAATCAGTCAACAGGTCGACGCACTAATGCTACAGATCGACCTTTTGGTGGACTTAAGAAAAATTATGTGTTGGAGCAGAATGCGTCGACGCATTGCTAATTCAGGCCGACGCATGGAACTTTGAGGGAATCTCGGGAATGCGCACGTCGACCCTACAGGTCGGCGCATGGAATTTTGGAGAAACCTCGGGTATGCGCACGCCGACCTACAGGTCGACGCATGTGTCACGTTTGATCCAAAAACAAGTGCATGACTACAATAGGTCGACCTACACCGATGGACAGGTCGACCTATCGCTAAAATTACTGGTTTTTCTGCTGAGTTTAATTGGCTAATGCAAAGGGTGTGGTATATATCGTCTTTGGTCATTCTTAAGCAAAATCAACAAGAAACGTGAAAGATATACTCAAGCTTCTTCTCATCTTCAACCTTTCGCTTATTGATCGAAAATCACACATAAAAATCTTTTTTGATCGAAGTAAGGAACGTGCGTTGATAAGGTTCGACGGTAGAAAATTGTCTTATTCGAGTGAAGATTGTTGAGGGTGTTTCTTGTATAAAACCTTAGAGTTTTTCCTTCTACATTAAGGGTTTGATTTTAAGGTTTTTGACGATCACTTCGCTTTGGAATAAATTCAGTCGAGCATAAGGAATTGAGGGATTGTAGATACGCTCATCAAATTTGCTACAACCAGAGGATTGAAAAGGAAGGATCGGGGTCTTGATCGGTGAAGATCATTGACATTGAGTTCTACTTGAATCAAGGGGAGGAAAGAATTGTATTCAATTTTACTGCATGTGTGTAGTTGGTGATTGGTAAACTCTTTCCTTGTTGAACATTTTGCAATCAAATATAACTTTCCTAATTTCATTTGAAATTATGGGCAGACGTACTCCTGTGAGGACGATAGAGGAACTGCCTTAACAAATCTCGTGTTCTTTATCGTCTTTAGTTTTATCTTTTCAATATTCGTTTTTGGTAAAAATTCATAGTTGAGCAAAAATTGAAGCTTGGTGAAAATCGCTTACCAAGTGTTTGATAAAATTATACATTCAATTTTTGGTCAATTTGAGTTAAACAGTTCATTGCAATTAAGACTCTTTTAAGTGTGTATGCTAACGAATTGATAATTTCGTTAAAGCGGGTAATTAAAATTCACCGTTTTCATCCGTTTTGGTTATTGCACATATCCGGTCCCCGATAACTTGATCGTTCAAGACGATAAGTTTGACTCCGGGGAATCACGTTCCAAAAGCTAAATTTTTCTTAAGTTGGAAAAAGGTGGTCTATTCACCCCCTTTTAGACCATCCCTATTGTCTAACAAGTGGTATCACAAGCGCCGGTTTATCTAGTGCTTGGCATATAACTTTTTAGAAAATGGAGAACGGACAAAAAGGGGCGTATAATAAAGCGCCTGTTTTCACCGGAGAAAACTATAGTTATTGGAAAGACTGTATGTGCATTCATATCAACTCCGTTGATAGAAAAATCTGGGATGTCATCGTCAATGGTCCTATGGCTATCACCATAACCAACGATGCTGGCGTTACTAGACCTAAACCTCAAGCACAATGGGATGAAAAAGATGAAAAGAATTACGCGTATGATTGGAAAGCTAGAAACATGATTATAGCTTCCTTAGGGGTTGATGAGTACTTTTGTGTATCGCATTGCCAAACGGCTAAGGCAATGTGGGATGCATTACAAGTTGCCCATGAAGGAACTAATGATGTCAAGCTAGCTAAAATCAATACTTTGACGCAAGAGTTTGATCTCTTTCACATGAAGCAAGGTGAAACCATTGCGGAAATGCAAAAGATATTTTCTCATATTTTCAATAGTTTACACACTTTAGGACATACTACTCACAATGTTGTTGCTACTAATAAAGTTTTGAGATGTCTTAGTAGGGAATGGCAACCTAAAGTCACGACAATCAAAGAAGCCAACGATCTCTCTACATTGGATCTCACGGCTCTATTTGGAAAGATTGAAGAACATGAGCAAGATCTCATGAACCTAAACAAGCACGAAAAGAAAGAAAAGAAAGAGAAGTCAAAGGACACCGAAAATAAGTCTATTTCCTTAAAGGCTTCAAGTTCAAAGTCCTCCACCAAAGATGCGTGTGATAGTGAATCTAGTGACGAAGATGATAGTCCGGATGAAGACATGGGTTTGTTCGTAATAAGTTATAATAAGTATCTTCGAAAGAATGAAATCAAACACTCGGATAACAATCTAGTCGACTATAGACGTCAATCAAAGCCTAACAAGCAAGATGAGAGTAAGAAAACTAAACCTAGAGGATCTTGTTAAAATTGTGGTAAGCCGGGTCATTACAAGCCGGAGTGCCCCTCACTTAAGAAAGATAAGGCAAAAAGCAAACCTCAAAAGAAGCAAATAAAAGGAAGAAGAGCCTATATCACTTGGGAGAGTGATAGTGACTCATCTAGCAAAGAAAGTTGGAGTGATGAAGAGGAAACGGTCAACCTATGTCTCATGGCACATCAAAAGAAGAAAAAGATTATAAGTCATGAGAAATATAATAATGTTGATTCTATGTCTTATTTTGAATTAAAACATGCCTTTGATACTTTAGATCATGAAGCTAAGGAAGCCTTTCAACGCTTAGCTTCAAATAAAAAAAATTCAAATACCTTGAGAAGAAAGTTTCCGATTCTAAAAAGGAAGTAGAAACTCTCAAGGAATCTATGATTGAAAGTATCAAAGACGAGAGCGGAGATGACAAGACTTCCTGGTTTAGATGGGGAGGATGTGAAACTTGTCACATTTGGCAAAAAGAAGTTAAAACTATCAAAGCCAAATTAGACAAGGCTTCACTACCTAAGATTACATATGCCATTGATCGATCACATTTCAAAAATAATATGATAAATCCATATCAACGATACACTTATGTGATAAAAGATCAATCTAGCAAATGTAATGACCATCCAAACTCAACATGTCTATATTGTTGCAAAAGGGGTCATACCATTAGGAAATGTCGCTTTAGGAGATTTTTGGTCCAAAAAGGCATTTTCAAATGGATTCCCAAGAGCAACCTTTGTTTCACTCACACACAAGGACCCAATGAAAATTGGGTACCTATTTTCCTTGTTTAAATTTGTAGGTGGAATGTCTTGAGCCATCCGGGAGAAGATGGTTTCAAGATAGCGGATGCTCAAGACATATGACGGGTGACTTATCTTTATTCTATGACTTTGTGGCTAAGAAGAAAGGATTTATGACTGTAATACGGTGAACTGACTTTATTTGAAAATGTCGGTAAGCATGAGTCGCCACCGACTTTTATTATATCCAATATATAGATAGGCTAAAAGAACAGAAAAAGACCTTTTAAATGATTTTGAGTTCGGGGGGTAAGTTATACAAAGGGAAGGTGTAAGGCACCCTTTGCATCCATGGTTATCCACGGGCTCTTAATTGCTTAGCTCACTTTGAAATGTTTGAAAATGTTTGAAGTGTCGTGTGTGAATAGAAATTTGAATAAGAACTTTAGCTTGTAAATAAGCGTAGTGTTTTTGAATTTGATTTTGAAAAGAAGTGGGAAAAGATTTTGAAATTTTGAATGGAGCAAGCAATTAAAAACAACTACCCTAAGTTTTAAAATTTGTTCTTTTAGCTTTTCGAGCGAAAGGGTCTATCCATACCATGAGAGGGCAGGAAGTCTTTCAATTGGATGTTTAAGGGGCATCGAGAATAATCATTTGCCATAAGACTGTCCCATGCCATAAAGAGGGCAGGTAGTCTAAGGGAAGGATATAATAGTCATTTTTATCTTTTTACGCATCACGCGATGATACCTTAGCAATTGGGACAATCATTCTTGTAAGGCAACATCGAGGGAGTTTCAATAACTTTAAGGCAACATTGCTTTAGGTATCCTCGGAATCGAGGGACTTTGACTATTTAGTATACTTAGAGGCAACAGAATTATAAGGCAACAGGCAACAAAGGCAACAAGAGGGATTACCCTAAAGGTGTGTGGATGCAACAATCACGTGGTTAACTTCGATGACATTTATCTTGTAATTAGGTGATCTACGTTCAATTCATGGTTATCAGTCCCTAAATTACTAACCACGCAATTAAAATAAAATAAAAGCAGAAATAAAATTTCCTACGCTATTACAATAAACACCTGCAGGGATGGGGGAAATTAAAAGGCAGAAAATAAGAAAAATTAATTTAAATATCTTTATCTTGAGCCTTGATCTTCCTCGAACCTTCGATTGACTCTGAACATCTGAGAATTAAACATAAAATAATAGGGATGAGTGTAGGAGGTATTCAGTAACAGTGCGGGGTAAACCCTCATTTAATTGATGAGGCAAAAAATTAATATTTAAATAAAAACAAGAATCAGGACTTAGCTTTTCGGTTGATGGCGCCTAATCGGAGGATCTGGAGGTAACCCTGAAAATTTTCACAAAGAAGGGAAAAGGTTAGTGCATCGACTGATCTAAACCCTAATTGATCACAAACCCTAAAAGTTCAAACCCTAATCCTGAACCTAAAAGGGTTATTTAAGAAAACTTATTGTGACCTAAACAAGGTTTATGAAGCTAATGACAACAAGCCTAAAATTACTACTAAATCATTAAGTTAATCAACCTAATTAATCTAATTCAATTTTAAATTACAAAATTAAATCATAAGTCAGTTAGCCATAATTCTAAATTAATATAAAGTTATTAATTTATTACCTAATTAACTAAATAATTAATATAATTACTAATTAAATTAAAATTATTGACTAATCTTTTACCCTAAAATTAATTGTTGACTTAACATGTTAATTGGTTGTTTTTAAGAAAAAAGGGTTAATAGTAAATAAAAAGGTAGTTATAAGAAGAAAAGGAAAAGAAAAAGTAAAATAAAAAATTAAAAGAAGGAAAAGAAAAAGAATTATCTGGTTGGGGCGTATGATCCTGTGAGGTGAGCCTGTGCAGGTGCATGATGTACTTTGTCTCCACGCGCGTTGGATCATTCTGGGTGTTGATCTGACGGTTGGTATTGGAGAGTGCATTGTATGCCTACATTGATTAAGAAGCACTGGATCATACAAGTTATTTTGGTAAAAAATACTTGCATAGCCTGGGAAACGAACAGGCTCCCTTATGGTGAAAGGCTTCATTCCTTTGCCATCTGTGCCAGTTGCTTCATTCGTTATTCAATTACACATGAATAAATAAATAATAAATGAAATTGGTTTTGAAATTTAAAAGAGAAGGTCAAAAGTGGCCCCCTGATCGCGAACAGCCAATGATAGCGAGAGAGATAAACTGGGAATTGCATCGAGCCAATCAGGACACGCAGATATGACACGCTGCCCAGTAAAAAATTCCACGCAGGAGAGCCACCGCGGGCCACCATCTTCTCCGGCGAGCTCACTCTTGGACCCAATATGGTGGAACTTTGGAGGGGACGATCCAGCAGGTCTCGGACTTCACAAACGATGAGAGATCACTCCTGGTAACCTCCAGATGATGATGCAATGCTTGGAAATCGTTGATATTGGCCGTGGGAGGAGAAGCTTTGTGCCCTAGTTTCTTTTATTTTATGGAGAATGGAAAACCCTAGCTCTTGCCTTCTTTTTTCGTCCCCTATTGCATGAATAACTTCCAGTATTTATAAAGGTGAGAATTAGGGTTATAAACTTGGAGAGAAATCATGTGATTGGTGATTTGCAAATTTGAAGAAATTTGATTGAAAATTTTTATGTAAATCTTTCTATTTTTGGTTCCAATCAAATCTCTTTTTCCTTCATAAATTTCTTTGATTTAACTCAACATATCTCTCAATATTTGATGGAAAAATATCCTCATTCAAATCTTTGCTTATTTGCTTTATTCTATTTAATATAAATTGAATTTAAATAATTAAATTCAAAATAAAAATAAATAAGAATAATAAAAACGACCCCAAAGGCCTATGGGTCGTGAATGATCTATGGATCAAGTTTGGAATCAAGGATTTGGGCCCATTTAGTTAAAAACTCAAAATTCACCATTTTGGCCTTCATGTATTTTTATCAAAATTGCTCAACTTTAGAAGGTCATAACTCTCTCAAAAATTATCATATGGAGGTGATCTAGGACTTTTTGGAAAGCCCAAGATGTTCTCTACAAGCCACTTTGGAACATATTTTGCATTTGGAGATTTTATCTTGATGATATGGCTCCTGACAAAAAATAGCTTTTTGCGATCTTCTAGAAGGACCTGTAATGTATTGGCTCATATCTCTTATGCGGAAGCATTTCTTGACCTTGGGCCCAACATCAAAGTTGTAGAGAATCAAATTTCCTTGAGAATGAGCTTTGGTTGAGGAATTTCTGAGAAAGTATGAGAGAATTATGACTGGTCAAAGTTCGGTTGACTTTTACCTAGAAACCCTAATTTAGCAACTTTGTACTTTTGTGGATTCTTGATCAAAATGAGAATGTTGACAAAAAATCAGGAATTTCGATTGTACTTTGACCACAATTGACTTTTAGGTCAAACTAGTCGACTGTTGACTATTTGAGCTTTTGTCTAGGCAATCTTGTGAATCAGAGTTTGAATCTTGGCATGAAGACCCTTTTGAGCATATGAGAGGCCATGGAGTCCACTTGAGGTATCAGAAGTTGATTTCTCTTTGAGAAGATTAAAACCCTAGTTCAAAGGCATTCGTTTAGGAGGTAGGTAGCTTTGAGCAATTGGAGATCTTTGAGCATTTGAAAGTCAGATGGACTGAAATATGATTAAATATGATGGGAAAATTTTGGGGTATGAAAGTGACCTATGGTGATAACAACAATGGTGCAATACTCGGCAAAGGTAGTGTAGGTAATCCCTCTTCTACTACTATCTCAGACGCCCTTCTAGTTGAGGGCCTTAAAAACAATCTTATTAGCATCAGTCAATTGTGCGATAAAGGATACTCGGTATCATTTTCAAAAGAAAGTTGCACAATTAGAAACGATGATAAGAAAGATGATGTGTTCAAAGGCCTGAGGGTAAACAATGTGTCATACCCCAAAATTTGCCCGATAAAATCTGCGTCTATTAATTCATCAGGGGTATTAGAATAAGGGTTATGGGGTTTAACATTTATATTGTTAAACTCATTCTCTTATAAACCGCTTTGAGTTAAAACAATGGTATGATCAACAGGTATTTGGGCCCAATCAGTTGACCCAGTTTACCCTTAGAAGGTTTGATTTCTTTTACAATAATTAATATTTATTTTATTGTTATAATTTTATTAAAAATATTATTATTTATTAATATCAGGATTTAGTATTATTATTAAACATTTAAAATAATATTATTATGATTATTATTATTTGGATTAAGATTATTATTATTAGGATAATTAGTATTTTATTTTTATTCAGGGTTAACATTATAATAAAATTATTATCAATTTTGATTTAATTTATTTTAGACTATTAGGTTAATTAGGCAATAGGCCCATTGAGTGTAGAAAACCCTAATATTCAGCATTATAAAAAGATGTAATTTTGATCCGAAGGGGATCCTCTCTCTCACAAAAAAAAAAAAAAACCTTTTCACAGAGAAACCAAACCTCCCGTCAGTAACAAAATTTCTAACCCTTATACCCATCACCTACCAACAATTCCAATCCTAACATATCAAATTCACATCCTTTCCACCTCATTCACGTATATACAGTAAAAGAAACCAAGTTTTTTAGCCATTATCAACAAAACCATACTCTTCATTCAAATTCTCGAAACGAACTTTTATTTACCACAAGTTTAATATCAAAACTTTTCCATCATAGCAGGGTTATTTACTCAAACAACCTGTAAAAAACAATCACCCGAAGCAAAACCCAGATTTGATCTCTTTTAGGGAGAAACTATAGCAATAATCATTCAAACAACATCAATATTCAAAACTCAACAAGTTTGCAGCAAATAGGCTAAACCATTAACACATCACTAATTCAAATTCAAGTCTTAGTTTGTTTTGCAGGGCATCTCAGAAGAAATAAAAAGGATTCGAAAACAGAAACGGAGTTAACGGCAACTGTTAGCCATCATTCGTTGGAGCACCGCAAGCAATCATACTCGACGGCTCAGACAGCAACACCGTGAGCCCTCCTTTCCGCCGACTAACCATTGCTTTTCTTTGTTGTCCCGAACCCAAACCGAACTTGCGGCAACCATTGAGTCTCCATAAACGGAAAGCGACAGAAGCAAAGCTGAATCGCTTTCAACTCTTAATCTGAAATTCGAGATTGCAGCCAATACCATGACCAACTGCACCTCCACACGGGTCCATCTCCAATCGAACAACGCTTTCCCGGATTCACCGAACCTGCAAAACTTATACAACAACGACTTACCAGCCATCAACGACAAAACGCAACTCACACTAATACTCCGTTACAACAGATCGTTACGCTTCAACACCGCAACGATACAATTCCGACGTGACCCTATATGCACGAATTTGACGAAGCAGCAATCTGAAAGCAACAACACAACGTCCGACATCAATGGCAGCACCGATTTGGATCTTCAACTGAGCTCTTGTCATTTTCGTTCATCGTCTTCGGTTGTGTAAGATTCCTGACACCTATTTCCTCGATTTGCTCGATATACCATGTTTATCATCGTCTGAGTTTTGAATGTTTGGATTTCGAAAGAAGATTATTGTTGCTATGCATTCCATGGTTTAATGTAAGATTTAGAAGATAAGTTTAGAAGATGAAGTGGTGTTTTGTTGTTCCTTAGAGTGAAGAGGATAAACAGAGAGAGTGGGCGAGAAGCGAGAGAGAGTCTTGAGGGAGGCGGATCTTTCTAAATCTGCCAGGGTTGTAGTATAGATTTGGGCTTGGAGACCAGAGCCCAATCTGATTTCTTGTTAGCACCCGATTTTGTTGCGCATAACACCCCTCAGTCTAACCATATTTAATCAAAAATCTATTAATTCTATTTATTTGTTTTATTATTTTTATATAATTATATAATTAAGTTTTAATTATTATTTATATTGGTAATTTGATTTTTAAATTGAATTAATAATATAATTAATATTAAAATTTTATTTATTATTCGCTTCGATTAAATTAATTGATCGCGGTGGGTAATAATCAATTATTTAATTAATTAAAAGATAATTCAAATAAATTTATGTTGCTAAATGGTTTTAACTAAATCTATTGGTTATAATGATTAGCATTTTCCCTTTACCAAATTCGTTATTATTTGTAATCGAATCTATCGATTATGAGGAGTAACGATAATTTAAAATACTTTCATTTACTAAAAGTGATAATCGAATCAATCGATTAAAATTGCCAGCAATTCTTTACTAATCTGTTAATTATGGTGATTAAACCTATTGATCATCGCGATTAATGGTAACAAATTAAAACCAGGGTTGTACGCCACCCAAAACTTAAAACACTCAATAATTTCATCTCTTCAATACTGCAATGTTCAAACTACGATAAGGTAATTCAAAATACCTTGCGAACATTCGCATTTCAAAAAAAACTACGACAAGGTAACTCAAAATACCTTCCAACCATGTCGAATTAAATTCTAATCCTAAGGGCGTACAACCCTTCCCCGAACTACGTTGACTTTGATTCTCCCTAAGGAGATACGTAGGCACTTGGTAACAAGGCGAGTCCCCTCCCCCATAAATCTCATTTTCTCCCGATTTTATTTCTTTAATCATAAACCTTTAATCTTAATTATTTGCCTTAACCCTTTTAACTGTCTATCATCTTTCTTTATGTTAGCCATAAACCTTAGCTTTATAATGCAAACCTTAGGAAAGGGTTGAGGGTGCCTAACACCTTCCCTCGACCTGAATATAGTATCTTATCTTGAATCTCAGTAATTGTGTAAAGGTTTCCTATTCGCCTTGGTAGAATAGGTGGCGAATCTAAAGGTTAATTTTAGGGCAGGTTGCTACACAATGTATACATGCTTGACCTAAATGAGGTATCTTTGACCGAGGCCAAATGTCTAGCAACTATGAGTGAAGACTCATGGCTTTGGCATAGACGTCTAGCTCATGTCAACTTTGACTTGCTTAATAAAATCGTTTCAAAAGATCTAGTAGTTGGCCTACCCAAAATTAAGTTCTCCAAAGATCACTTATGTGATGCGTGCCAAATGGGGAAGCAAACAAGGATCTCGTTTAAATCTAAAAACATTGTATCCACAACGAGACCTCTTGAACTTCTTCATATGGACCTCTTTGGACCATCTAGAATAAAAAGTCTAGGTGGGAACTATTATGGGTTTGTCATAGTAGATGATTTCTCTAGGTATTGTTGGACGATCTTCTTAGCAAGCAAAAGTGACACTTTCTCCGCATTTGAAAAATTTGCCAAAATGTTTCAAAATAAGTTGAACACTAGCATTGTAACCATCCGAAGTGATCATGGGGGTGAGTTTGAAAATCATCTTTTTGAAGAGTTTTGTGGAAATCATGGCATTAATCATAACTTCTCCGCACCACGAACTCCACAACAAAATGGAGTGGTGGAACGTAAAAATCGTATTTTGGAAGAACTTGGATGAACTATGATTAATGAACATGGGCTTCCAAAATACTTTTGGGCCGATGCCATAAATACGGCTTGCTATGTTTTAAATAAGATCTTGATACGACCTATTCTAAACAAAACACCATATGAACTCTTAAAAGGAAGAAAGCCAAACATATCCCACTTTCACGTATTTGGATGTAAATGCTTTATTTTAAATAATGAAAAGGAAAACCTTGGTAAATTTGATGCAAAAGCGGATGAGGGTATCTTTCTAGGATACGCTCAATCTAGTAAAGCTTATTGAGTATACAACAAAAGGTTACATATTGTTGAAGAGTTCGTACATGTTTCTTTTGATGAGTCTTGTCCGAAAGTTGTCGGAAAAGGTAGTGTTCTTAATGGTGCAGGTATCTCAACTGAGAGTATACTTAAGGATCCAATGCTAAGCTTCAGAAAGATAAAGATTGCCTCTCACCCGAGAATATTAAAGAGGAAATGGATCAAGCACCTAAAGAGAAAGTGGAAGATCAACCAAGTGACAAAAGTGATCTTCGTCTTGCATGGAAATCTTCTAAGGACCATCCTATGGAGAACATTCTAGGAGACATATCAAAAGGAGTAACAGCATGATCAAGGATAAGTAACTTTTGTTTTTATTATTCTTTCGTCTCTCAAATTGAGCCTAAAAACTCCAAATATGCATTAGTCAATGAGCATTGGTATTTAGCTATGCAAGAAGAGCTGAACCAATTTAAGAGAAATGAGGTTTGGGACGTTGTCCCTCCTCCGCGAGACCATCGAGTAATTGGCACTAAATGGGTGTTTAGGAACAAACTAGACAAAAATGGGATTATTACTCGCAACAAGGCTCTTCTTGTTGCTCAAGGGTATAGCCAAGAGGAAGGGATTGATTATGAGGAGGCTTATGCTCCGGTCGCCCGACTCGAAACCATACGTTTGCTAATTGCATTTGCATGTTCACAAAACTTTAAGCTATACCAAATGGATGGTAAGAGTGCTTTTCTAAATGGGTTTATTAATGAAGAAGTCTATGTATTTCAACCTCTCGGATTTGAAAACGTTGATTATCCCGATCATGTTTATAAACTTAAGCGTGCCTTGTACGGTCTTAAATAAGCTCCTAGAGCTTGGTACGAGCGGCTTAGTAATTTTTTGATCAATCAAGGTTTCTCAAGAGGGAAAGTAGATACCACTCTATTCATTAAAATACATGAAAAGCATTCTATATTGGTTCAAGTGTATGTTGATGATATTATTTTTGGGTCTACTAACATGACTCTTGTCAAGGAGTTTTTTAAGCTTATGCAGGGAGAATTTGAGATGAGCATGATGGGTGAATTAAACTAATTTCTTCGACTCCAAATAAAGCAACTAAAAGAAGGCACATTTGTGAGTCAAACGAAGTATTATCAAGAGCTTATCAAACGCTTTGACATGGCAAAGTCAAAGGCCATTGACACCCTAATGCCTACCGCGGTCAATCTTGATTGTGATGAACATGGTAAGCTGGTTGATGGAAAAAGGTATAGAGGTATGATCAGTTCCCTACTTTACCTTACCGTTTCTCGTCCCGATATTATGTTTAGTGTTTGCATGTGTGCAAGATACCAATCATGTCCTAAGGAGTCTCACTTAAAAGCCGTTAAGCGCATACTTAGGTATCTTGTTGGTACAACTAAGCATGGCTTATGATTCTCCAAAGGTAGTGATTGTTCTTTGGTTGGGTATTCCGATTCCGACTTTGCCAGTTGCAAATTGGATAGGAAAAGCACTAGCGGTACATGTCATTTTTTTCAAACTCCTTAGTAAGTTGGCATAGCAAGAAACAGGTTTTTGTTGCTTTGTCAACTGCCGAGGCGGAATATGTGGCGGCCAGTAATTGTTGTGCTCAAATCTTATGGCTCAAGCAACAATTACTTGACTTTAATGTCAAGCTTTATCATATTCCCATCTTTTGTAATAACACAAGTGCTATAAATTTAACCGAAAATCCGGTCTTGCACTCTCGCACTAAACACATAGAAATTCGACACCATTTTCTTAGAGACCATGTGAAGAAAGGTGATGTAGTGTTTGAGCATGTTGAAAGCAAAAATCAACTTGCCGATATCTTTACAAAACCACTAGCTACCGAGCCCTTCTTTCACATTCGTAGGGAACTTGGTGTCCTTGATATATTGGATAGGTTGCAACTATGAGTAGTTGCATGTGCTATATTTATTATTATTATTATTATTATTATTATTATCTATGCTCTCATAAGTGTGTTTAAGTGTGTATTCAAGATATGTGAGGGCATATTTCTCTATCTCCCATGTGTAAAGGTAATATAGTTTCAACCTTAGACTCTTCTCATGATAATGCATCAATATGGTAAACTTGATACTCGTTCATAGTTGTGTATGTTTTATTCATATTTTGGTAGTCTCATGCATACATACATTGAATTCAACAAATTTTGGAAAAATTCCAAAAATAGGTCGACCCACTCTTTCTATGAGTCGACCTATTAAAAGAAATTTTTAAAAAAATTTGGTGCTAATGCGTCGACGCAAGACCTGCATAGGTCGACGCATCGGTCGCAGATTTTCCAAAATAGGTTAAATTTAAAGACTGAAGGGCAAAATCATTTTCTCCTCTTTCTCTCTTGCGTCGTCGACCTCCCCTCTGCAAACCCTAAACTTTCAACTCCAATTTCTCTCAAAATCCTCTCAATCCTTCATCAATGGCTTCACACAAGTCCTCAAGAAAGAGAGCTCACAAGGGAGACTCCTCTTCTCAACAACCTGAACCGGTAACTGCTCTCTCTCTCATACCTGATGAACTAGTTGAATCCTACTGTTCTAAGTTTTGCAAGAGGAAGATTATTAAGCAATTCATGTTGTTTAGTGGAACCCTGCGTAAACTACATCTGGAACAGATTATTGATTTGCTTAATGTTCAAAAATTGGATACTTTTCTGGAATTAAGTCATGACTATAATGAATATTTGGTTCGGATTTTCTATAATGGAATGGAAGGAACTTTCCATGGTAGCTCGTTCAATTTTCAAATGGGCACTACTACATATGTTATTACCGACAATACCTGGAAGCATGTCAGTCTCTTTCCGCTAAGTGATGATGCGGTAACTGTGACTGATTCAAATGTGCTGGCACAATTTGACTACAATGTTGCCTTGAACAACATGTTAAGGCGTCCCTATGGTGATGATATTGTTCGAAGTAACCTGTTTCCAAGAACTGCCACTACAGGTTTGCTGAAAATAGTTGATCGAATCTTACAGTGGATCGTGGCACAAATTATCCGTCATAAGCAAGGTGGATACTCTCGTGTTGATCAACAGGAGGTATATTTGGTTTGGTTGATCAAGAGCAAGATTCAAGTGAATTGGCCTCATTTCTTTGCAAAAACGATGTTTGAGTTGAAAGAATCCAGATATTAAACCATTCAAGAGCAAAGGTACAACACGCTTTATGGTATGATTGATTCGCAAAGCAACCACCTCACCTCCTTCACAAACTCCTTCATGCAACACTACCCGTTCTCTCAAGTTCATGCCAATCAACCTCCACCTCCTGCTCAAGAGAGAGATGATAATGATGAAGCCTGGAGTCTCTTTTCATGCATGAATCATTAGCATAATCTATGAACAATTTATATGTTTTATGTACTTTATTTTATTGTATTTTCTGAACAATTCTTGCCTATACGATGTGTTTGTGTAAGACTGATACATTGAGCTATGTGCTCATGGCTTGTTTGGTAATTTATGTTATTGTTGCCTTTTTTTATATTGTCTATAAGCATCATTTTATATGAATGAGTGCTATTTGACTATGATTGCAAAAGGGTTTGTTTATGATCAACATTGGATGATATCATACCCACCATATATGTATAACATTGCTTGTCTCTTTTTGATGTTTTCAAAAGGGAGAAGGTATTGGATTAGCCTAGACACTGCTGCAAATTTATGCACCAAGATAGGGGGAGCAAGCAGATAGGGGGAGCAGGCAATAATGAAAAGGCATATTGTGACAAGGGGAGAACTTGCTTAGTGCACTCGACAAAAAATTCCCAAGTTTTGCCATCATCAAAAAAGGGGAGTATGTTAGGGCAAGTGTGTATTTTCATGATGTCAAAACATTGTGAACTTGACACAATTAATGTGGAAACAAAGGAATTAAGTGGATGCATTAAGGAAAGGAATTTTTGGCAAAAATCAGTCAACAGGTCGACGCACTAATGCTACAGGTCGACTTATTTGGTGGACTTAAGAAAAATTATGTGTTGGAGTAGAATGCATCGACGCATTGCTAATTCAGGTCGACGCATGGAACTTTGAGGGAATCTCGGGAATACGCACGCCGACCCTACAGGTTGACGCATGGAATTTTGGAGAAACCTCGGGTATGCGCACGCCGACCCTACAGGTCGACGCATGTGTCACGTTTGATCCAAAAACAAGTGCAGGACTGCAATAGGTCAACCGACACAGATGGACAGGTCGACCTATCGCTAAAATTACTGGTTTTTCTACTGAGTTTAATTGGCTAATGCAAAGGGTGTGGTATATATTGTCTTTGATCATTCTCAAGCAAAATCAACAAGAAACGTGAAAGATATACTCAAGCTTCTTCTCATCTTCAACCTTTCGCTTATTGATTAAAAATCACACATAACAATCTTTTTCGATCGGAGTAAGGAACGTGCATTGATAAGGTTCGACGGTAGACAATTGTCTTGTTCGAGTGAAGATTTTTGAGGGTGTTTCTTGTATAAAACCTTGGGGTTTTTCCTTCTACATCAAGGGTTTGATTTGAAGGTTTTTGACGATCGCTTCGCTTTGGAATCAATTCGGCCGAGCATAAGGAATTGAGGGATTGTAGATTCACTCATCAAATTTGCTATGACCGGAGGATTGAAAAGGAAGGATCGGGGTCTTGATCGGTGAAGATCATTGACATTGACTTGGTTCTACTTGAATCAAGGGGAGGAAAGAATTGTATTCAATTTTACTGCATGTGTGTAGTTGGTGATTGGTAAACTCTTTCCTTGTTGAACATTTTGCAATCAAATAAAACTTTCCTAATTTCATTTGAAATTAGGGGCAGACGTACTCCTACGAGGACGATATAGGAAATGCTTGTAAGTTTATTGAGTGCGCCTAAGAGGGGGGGTGAATTAGGACTTTGAAGATTTATCCGGTTTTTGAATACTTGTTGTTCTTATTTTTCTGGTTTGGTGCAAGAGTTTATAAATATGTTACTTTCTTTTCTAGTTATGATTGTTGAAAGCGGTAAATGCGGAAAAGTAAAGAACACAATGATGTATACTGGTTCCCCTCACAATCCGAGAGTACTCCAGTCCCCTTTCAACATGAAAGAGATTTTACTATTGTTTGTGACTTACACAAGACACACCAAACACCAAGAACAATCCTCTTGGATTTTCACTAAGTACATTAAGAGAACAATCCTCCCTTAATGACTCACTTGTTTCCAACAATCCTGGACAACAAGATTTCAACCACTAAGAACAATCCTCTTAGATTTACTAACTTGATTATGAGAACAATCCTCTCACTAATCAAAAACCCTTGCTTCCAACAATCCTGGATAGCAAGTCGATAATAATCAAATATATTTGAGTAGTAATGTTGATGAACATATATCAGTCACTAGGATTGATCTTCTCTTCCAAACAAGCAATTTATGATGAAAATATAGTTCTCAAGTGTTTATGAGAATTATATGAATTTTCTAGAATGTTATGAACATACATGTAGAAAATTCTTTATAAAATATTAAGAATAAAAACACTTGTTTGAAAATTTGAGTAAAAAGATATGATGTTAAATTGAAATGGAAGAGGTGAATTATAATTTGAAATTTAATGTATTTATAAGAGCATAACACCTTTATGAACCATGGTGAAGTCATGAAAAAATATCATGAAAAAATGTCAATTTAAAATGAAAAGGTTTCATGAAGAGTGCATGAAAATGTCTTAAAAAGTTGATGTTTTTTTATTAAATTCGTACAGTACTTTTTAAGTCGGTTCCAACGGTTACCTGACCTAAAAAGTTGGTAGCAAATTTCAAAATTGAAATAAAACTCTGTTTCAGACCGGTGTAAATTATGGCGGTTATTAGTGTTATTACGGCGGCTGAAAACGCCATAATTTACCAAAATCTGCATGTTTGAAAAATAAAAAATATTTAAAGAAATGTCTAAATATTTGAACCAACCTTAAGCAATTATCTATTGATTTATCTAAGTAAATATATTATATTTGAAAGTAATTCATCATGGTTCAAACATGAAAAATAATATATAATATATGATAAAAAATAATCATTTTATGCATTTGAGTCAAATATTTTGATGCATGATAATTTGAGAACTTTAACATAAATGACTTATGCATGCAAGTGAATAATGGAAAATATTGAGCACTAAGTTATCAACATAAATTGCATGCTTATACCTCCATAAACAAGATCAATTCTAGTTTTCAAAATATAATTCTTGAATTCCTTGATGCTAGCTTTCACACATGATGAGTCTTGAACACTTGAATTGATACATTGTTCTTGAAGCCTTTTTCCATACTTTTTGATATGATTATTTGACATTCATTTTGTCTTCATCAAAACAAATTGGATTGAGAGTCTTGACTTCACATTCTCCCCCTTTTTTATGATGACAAACAATTGAAAGTTGGAATGCTTGAATCTCTTATGTGAATGTGAATCCTGTATATGAATGCTCCCCCTATCTTTGATAACTCCCACTTGATCAAAGACCTCCCTTGATTCATAGATAATTTGACTTCTTTATGACTGCAAAAGTTAGAGACAAGCATACACATACACATTTATCTTCTCCCCCTTTGTCATTAGCAAAAAGGATGGGAAAAAGATAAATTATCTAAATAAATCATGAAAAATATTACTAACTATTTTACCTATGAGTTTTACCTCATGAGTGACTTTATCAAATATTCATCCTTAATGAACTTGAAGCATTTGTCACAAAGTTGGATTTTTCTAAGAAGATTTTGCTTTAGTCCTTCAACATAAAGTATATCTTTAATGGATGTGAAAGTTAGTACTTCAACTTTGTCTATACCAAGAATTCTTCCTTTAAAGTATTCCCTATATTTGAAATAACTCTTGGACTTTAGAACTAGATTTGAAAGTTAGTATATGTCTCCCATCAAATGCTTAGAACCATCACTTGTCAAAAACACCATAGATTGTAGGTGGTCCTCAAGCAAACCTACAAAACAAATTATGTTTGATTTGGTACCCAATGTGCTTTGGGTCCATCATAGTTAGTTCCTTTCTTAACCCACACATAATGACCACTTGCCACACTAAAGTTTCTAACATAGTAAGCATTAGGTGTATGGCCAACAATACCACAATAAAAGCATGTAGGTACAAAGTTGTTTCTATATCTATAACAAAACTTTTTCTTTTATGATAATAATGATCCTCTTGTGCTTTATCCATTTCTTTCTTGTTGGATTGGTCACTTGTCTTCACAAAAATAGTTTTACTAGTACCTGGTTTGTTAGACTTTGAATAACCAATACCACTTTTATCATTAGAGAATCTTTGTTGTCTAAATACACCTTTCAACCCAGTTTGTCGCTTTTCATACCTTTCAAGAACTCTCTTAAATTGAACAATTTGAAAAGACAATGATTCACAATTCTTACACAAGTTTTTCTTTTTGATCATTAATCATCTTTTGTTTTTCATCCTTGAGTTCCTTTTCAATTGTTTCTACTTTCTCTTCTAAGGACAAGATTTGTTTTTCCTGAGATGCTATAGTTTTATATAATTTTTTGCATTCATTTAACAATTCATCTATAGCACCTTGTGCATCATTTTCATAGATAGTAAATTCGTTACTAACCTTATTGTCTTCATCATCAGAATGGGGTGAGGCCATCAATGCCAGAATTGTATATTCTTTGCTTTTGGAAACGGATGATGAACTTACTTCATTGTCTTCCCATGCTATATATACTTTATTTGATTTTTTATCCTTATTTCTCTTGAAGTATTTATTCTTCTTTTCAAGTGTAGGGAATTCACTTTTGACATGTCCTCTTTCTCCACATTCAAAACATTTAACCTTCCTTGTTGGTGCTTCCTCTTTAATGATCTCCTTTTTCCTTTGTATTTCTTAGAAAATTTTCAAACTTTTTGATAAACTTTTTGCCTCGTGGAAAGGATCTTTGCTTTCTTTTGCGGGTCGCGTTGAGCTCGTGAAATCTTCTATTCAAGGGATGCTCATGCATAGTATGGCGGTATATGATTGGCCTGTTTCCCTTCTTAGGAATTTGGAAAGGGCGTTGAAGAATTTCATTTGGAGTGGCTCTACCTCTAAGAGTAAGGTCATTACGGTGGCTTGGCGTAATACTTGCCTCCCGGTCATAGAAGGGGTTTTGGGTCTTCGGTCTCTGTTTCAACTGAACGCATCTACTAATTTGAATCTTGCTTGGGAGATTCTATCTCCATTTAATTGTTGGGCTGTTCTGCTTCCGACTAGAGTTTTTCGGCATAATAGTATCTCTATGTCTCATTTATTCTCTTCTCTCTGGTCCAGTGACAAGCACGAAATTAATTGTGTGCTGGATAATTCTTCCTGGTGTCTTTGTAATGGTAAGTCCATTAGCTTGTGGTACGATAGTTGGTGCGGTCCTCCTTTGTGCCTGGAGGCGGATTCGCCGGCTTTTATCGTTAATCAATTTGTGAGCGATATTATGGAGAACAACGCTTGGAATTTCGCTTTGGCTTCCACTGTTCTTCCTATTTCTTTGCAGGTGCGTATTTCTGATTGCCACATCCCTTTCGATTTGCAGCCAGACAAAAGATGCTGGAATTTTTCTACTGATGGGGAGCTCTCAGTCAAGAATGCGTATGACTTTAAGTGCAAAATTGATATCCGTAAGGACTGCTGGAAAATTATATGGAATAGGTGGATTCCTCCTTCTAAATCTGCGTTGATTTGGAAGCTTTTGCATCATAGGCTTCCTACTGATGATCATTGGAAGCGAGGATGTTTTTATTTTCCGTCTAAGTGTGATTTTTGCGGTTTAGTGAAGGAGACCGAAACACATTTATTTTTTGAGTGCGGTTAGGCTCTGAAGCTTTGGGCTTGGTTTGTGAACATGTTAGGCATTTCATCATCTATTCTTGGTTGGGAGGACATTTGGAGGATTCTTGACAAAGACGGCACGGAGCAATGTAAGATTATAACTAAAGCTGCCATTATCTTTACTTTCAGCTCGATTTGGACAGCTCGTAACAATGTTAGATTTGATGAAACTAATTTCTTTTTTTCTTCTGCTTCTTCCTTCATTCTGGATGCAACTCCCATTGCCGGTAATGCAGTTTCCTTGGGAGCTCATCTAAATATGGCTTAATTTTCCATGCTCAAGAGGTTTAAGGTGGTTATTCGGCCACCTCGTGCTCCTAATATAAAGGAAGTGTTATGGAAGCCTCCTTTTGGCATTTGAATTAAGTTAAATACTGATAGAGCCTCTTTTTCCCCTTTTGGTTTATCGGCATGTGATGGATTAGCAAGAGACAGTGGTGGTTGTTTTTTGGGTGCGTTTTCTAGCTTTTTAGGTGTGGCTAATTCTCTCATTTCCGAACTTTCGGATGCAATGCTTGCAATTGAGTTCGCTCATGAGAGAAATTATAGTCATGTGTGGTTGGAATCGGATTCCAAAGTGGTGGTCAAAGCTTTTACACCCCCTTTTAAGGTTCCTTGGGTGATTCGTAATAGATGGATTAATTGTAGCAATTTAGTTTCTCAAAAACATTTTGTAGTTTCACACATCTATAGAGAAGGGAATAGGTGTGCAGATGCCCTTGCTAACGTAGGTTTATCATTGACTGATACATCTTTTTTTGACTCTATCCCTCTCTTTTTAAGGGCAGATTTTGTAAAGAACCGGCTTGGTGTGCCCTTCTTTAGATTCGCTTTTGGGTAAGAGGGTTTTGATATAGTCCCCCCTCTTTTTGTGTATCATTCTTCTTTAATATTATTATCATATTCAAAAAAATAAAAAAATTGAAGCCGCCGTCACTCACATATTCTAACCTAGAAACTCAAATTGGTTTCTCCCATAGTCGAACTTGATTTCTCTTAACCCAAATCATGTTTTCCACCACAACCGAAATTGATTTACCCCACAACCGAATTCAATTTTTCTTAGAATCAAAATCGATTTCTTTCATAGTAAAATTAACAAGTTACCCTTTTCTCTTATTTGTAACTCTGCAGAACCTTAAGTTTACTATCTTTTTGTCTTCCACCAAAGCAGTTTGCTTTTTCTCTTTCAATTGAGTTAAGTTTGCTTCATCTCATATGTATACTGGAAAATAGCGTTATGAGGTTTTGAATCAACTACCTCAATATCCTAACTCTTGGTGAAGTAGTTAAAAAACATAATAAGACTCGTGTTGACCAAGTCCAAGAAGATAAAGAAGAAGAAAGACAAAAGACTAGCAAACAATAAGACTCATCTTTTACCTTAATTTGTGTTGATGTGTTATGTATATGAGGAGTACAAACATTGAAATCTTATCATCTTTTATGTTATTGAGCGCATGTTATTGACTTGGTTAATAATGGATGTGAGTTTTGGAGCTTTGATATCATTTTGATATCATGGTAATCCTTAAAGTAGCTCAAGTCTTGGAACGAATCATAGTTGGAAGGAGTCTCATTGTTTCATCTAATATGTCGTTAATATTTTGTCCAGAGCTTTTGTTAATAAATGTTTTTTTATGAACATGGAATGTGATTAGTTGATTTCTTTAGTGAGTATTGAATATCTATGCAAAATCCTTAATTTTTTTGCTCTTACTTATCCAATAAATTACGGTTGTTTGTTTATTTAGGTGAAATTAGAGCTCAAAAGATCAATTGTTTCGAATAATATTTTTTGAGTTTGCCAATTAAGTGATGTTTGAACAGGCTTCGACATGTCCATTTCAGAAACAAAGTTACATTATCTCACTAATGTGACCAGGAGGTGAAATTGTGTTCCCGGTTGCAGAGGTTGGTATAGTAAATTAGACATTGATGTGTGTTTATCGTGAAATTGAATTTGATAGTTTCAAATAGGAGATTGTTTTAGAGAGAAAATTGCTTGGACTTTAATTACCAATAGCTTGTTTTGTTAGCTTATGAATTTATTATGCTCACGGGAACGTTGAAGCTGCAAGGGTTCTAAAAAAAGTAATGACCTCTCTGAATGTGAAAAAAAAGGTAGCAGGTGGGCAACTTAATTGTTAATTACCTTTATGATTTTTTAGTTTTTTCAGGTTTAGAATATTTTGATTTTTTATTTGTGTGTAATGATTACTAATGAGTCACTTGGTGACTGAATTTTTAAGTTGGAGTTTTTATCAAAATAAATTAATGAGTTGTGTTTCAAGGGTATCAAGATAAAAATACTCTAACTATGTGAAAAGTTACTTAGAGTTATATTAAGCATCATATTTGTGGTGTCGTTTTTTTTACCTCCCCGTTTCACTTGGGAGGACGGCACGCTAGACCCTTCACGCGAAATTTGGAAGGAGAATGCGCCCAGGATGGGATGAATTTTATTTCAGTTCTTCCTACGATATCACACGAACTTTCTTATTGTCCTACGAGTAGGAAAGGGAAAAAAAGATCTCAACTAAACCCTAGGAGTTTGCTAAGTGTGGGGATTTCACCTAGACTAGAAATTCTGGAGTTCGGGGGGTCGGTTATACATAGGGAAGAGTTTAAGCACCCTACATATCCATAGTACTCTACGGGAACCTTCTCTGTGTCATTGTGATTGTGTTTATTGCTAATGATTGGGAAAGTTTCTCCTTTGTGTTAGGAGAGAGAATTGAATTGATTAAAAAAAAGACAGACAGACAGACAAACTGACTATTTTTGGTATTTTATTAGCTCGCTGAGATTCCTTGTGAACCTCATGCCTACATATCCCTAGTGGAAGTCAGAGCTTAATGTAGTTCGGGGAACTAACTAAGGAAATTAATTATTTTTGGTGCCTTGCTTGAAGCTCAAGGTTGAAGCTTTGAATAAAATCTCTGTTTACAGTAAAGAGACATGAAGTCATCTTTATAGAGAGGTATTTCTACTATTCCACCACAAACATTAAAAGAGTGACAGAATAACTGAATTCATTTCATTCAAGAGAGGGAGCCTACTTGGTTGATCAAGTATGACAGCCAACATGCTTCTTGAATGAAAGAAAGATGCTCGTCCAAATTAGGGAAAGTTAATCACATGTCTGGTTACACTGCCAGCTCATGCCTTTCAAAATCCTAAATGGGAGACTTGGTTAAAATTAAAATGAAATGTAATGTTTGTTTGTTTGGATGTGGTGAGATAGAAGAAAGATCTCTCTATAGAGATAAGCTATGTCTATCTACTGTATAAAAGATTTGACTTTTTAGCTGGCTTGAATGAGGCCCAAGCTTGAGGCTTTTTGATTGATTTATTTGACTCTGGGAGATAACCTTACTGGGGAGAATTTAAACTAAGGATTTTTTTTGTGTTTTGTACAAAGCCCAGAATTGAGGCTGACTCTAGTTGGAGAGTGTTTATTTGATGGACTTTTATTTGGTGTTTTGTACAAAGCTGCGAATTGTGGCTGACTCTACTTAGGGAGACTCTATTTGTGTGCCTTGTATGAAGCCCAAGGTTGTGGCTAACTGCTGAGGATAACTGAGTTTTTAAGACTATGAACGACTCTGTTTTGTGTGCCTTGTACAAAGCCCAAGGTTGTGGCTGACTCTTACTGAGGATGGTTATTAATGTGTGCCTTGTATGAAGCCCAAGGTTGTGGCTACTCTAGCTAGGGGGAATATTATTTTCTGCCTTGTACAAAGCCCAAGGTTGTGGCAGACTTTTAAAGAAACTGAGTATGGAAGACTCTATGGGGAAAAGATCCTAGAGATTAGGAATCTTTGACACAGGGAAATATGGTTTATCTGCCTTGTACAAAGCCCAAGGTTGTGGCTAAAAAATGAAAGACTCACTGGGGGAGTTTTATTCTGCTAGAGGTTTTAACAAACTAATTTATTATTTTTATGTTTTTGGAAGCTAACCCTTTCCAGGGATTTTGACTCAGCTGGAGAGATTGACTATTAAAAGACTGAATTTTTATCATGTTTTTTGGAGGCTGACCCTTTCCAGGGGTTTTGACTCTTTTGGGGAAAATATCTCTTAAGAGAATGAATCTTTGGTTTTGAAGGAGTGATTTTGGAGGCTGACCCTTTCCAGGGGTTTTTGTTGAAATGAAAGAATGATTTGGAGGCTAACCCTTTCCAGGGGTTTTTGTTGAAATGAAAGAATGATTTGGAGGCTAACCCTTTCCAGGGGTTTTTGTTGAAATGGATGGCAGAAAGATTATCTAGTGGAGACTTCTTGTTTTAAAGCCCACGATTAAGGCTGACTCTTGCTGGTGATAAGCAAATATGGATCCTAGACTCTGCTAAGGAAGATTGATGAAGATAAGGGTGATAGAGACTGTCCATGTCTCTCATTCCAAAAAGTGTACTCAATATGAAATTGAGACAATCTTAGCTTATTTAAAGTCTGGTTTAAAGAATAGAAGAAACTCACCAGGATAGGCTAAAAGGTAACTAAAGACCTGTTCCTATATTTATAAGAAACCTGATGGGTCCTTGTGTCGCGGGGAAAAATCGTATCCTTTTTCGGGATGAGACACCTGATGCCTTCTTTGGGCTCGAGTGCTCAAAAAAATGATTTTTCTTTTGTTCCGACCAAACTTTTTATTATTTCCAAAGTAGGAAAAGGAAAAAAGCTGCAATAACCTAAAAGTGGGGGGAGAGATCTTTTGGGTAAGAGGGTTGGTTATACGAAGGGAAGATATTAGCACCCAACGTATCTATAGTACTCTATAGGTTTCTTTTCTATGTTTTTCATTCCATGTTATTGAGAGGTTCTTGTGAAATAGGTGGGAAACTAAGGTGTTTGTTTGATTATGATCGCAAAGATCATCGCAATCTTCTGCATACATATCCCTTAGAGGGAATCAGAGCATCTGTAGCTCGGGTCTACGGGTGCTAAGGTTTGAGTGGTTTGAGAGAGAAGTTTTGCTCGCCAAGGATACGACCTTGTGCCTACGTATTCTCAAAGGGATGTTGAGAAAGTCAGAGCAATCGTAGTTCCCACTTATGCTAGTGGAAGCAAAGGAAAAGAGACAAATGTCATCTAAATGTTCGATGTATCTAATCTATATCATCACATACATCTGTTTGTTTTTTTTTGAAAATCTTTTCATTATAAGCCCTGGGCCATGCCACTTATGGTGCTTAGAATGATAAATATGTTTTTTAGCCAGCCTTGTGGCAAAAACTTTCAATGAAGTCAGCCTTGTGACAAAAAGTTTTGATTAATCAGCCAGCCTTGTGGCAAAAGTTTCAATGAAGTCAGCCTTGTGACAAAAACTTTGATTAATCAGCCAGTATGGTGGCAAAAAGGTTTGATTGATTAGCCAGCCTTGTGGCAAAAAAGTTAAGTTGACTGATTGATTGATTGATTGTTTGTGATGATATAGATGAGATACTCCTATCATAGAGATGATAAATGTCTAATCTCCTAGGGTATTTGATTTGGATATTGGGGATGCTTATAAGAAGCCCGTGGGTCCTTGTACGAAGCCCAAGAGGAGGCTATCCGAGGGTCCTTGCATTGTAAGCCCAAGAGGAGGCTATGGGAGGGACAATCCAGGGTCCTTGCATTGTAAGCCCAAGAGGAGGCTATGGGAGGGACAAGTCGTTTGTACGAAGCCCAAGAGGAGGCGTGGTATAGTTGGTTTGAGCTCTTAGAGCGATTTCACCGGGAAACCATACTCTATGTCCTAACCTAAACTAGGGAGATTCTTTGCACGAAGCCCAATAGGAGGCTATGGGGAACCTAGTGTTGTACTAAGTTGAACAAGTATATATATAACACAATCACAAGTATGAACAAGTACATGAACAATTATGAACAGTTATACATATATATGACAAAGTGTGTGTATATAATGGAGTTTATGAAGAAAATATACCTGTGAGCATGATCCATTTGTATACACGGGGGCTCGGGACTTATACTCGGGGAGAGACCCACTTGAGTTTATTCAAAGCTATGTAAACAGGTATTTACAAAGGGGCTTGGGACTTATACCTACATGGAGGCCCATGGTATTTTTGGGAAGATTTAAAGAAAACCTTCATTTTTTGATTTGTTGTTCGAAGTTAAAAAAAACAAATTGATCGAGATATGTACAAAAAGGTGTGTGTACAATGAAATACCCAATTTCATGTACAGGAATGGGACTTATACCTACGTGGAGGCCCATGTTTTATTTTATAAAACATGGTTGATTGTTTTATTAAAAGACGCGTCGTTTGTTGTTTTGAAAACAGTTGAAAAGTATTGTTTTTGAAAGAAGTTTATTTGTTTCGAAAAAAGGACTGTATAAAAAGAAAAAGGAGTGGGTCTTAGACTCTCTAATATTCGAGAGGCCCCACATCGTTTTGAAAATCAATTGATCAATTAAAAAGATTTAATCAATAGTTTCCTTTGAAATCAAAAAGAAATGGTTTATCGTTTTGAAAAGAATTGTGATTGCTTGTTTTAAAACGGTTTGAATTTGAAAGAAATCAGATTAATTAAGATAAACACAAAGATTACACTTAATTAACACCTAAATGATTAGGGTTTGATCACAAAATATTTACAAGTGATTAAGTTTGAAAATCAATGAAAAACAATATTTTAAAGTATTAAAAAAAACACTTAAAACATGTCATTTTAAACTTAATTAAAAATGTATTAAATAAATATTTTTTTTGTGATTTTTCTTGATATTCATAAAATATATATATTAAATAAGAGGTGTGCAAAAAATGAAGCAAAAATGAATTGATTTGAATGGTTAATTAATTGAGTGAAGTTGTTAAGAAAATGAAGAAAAATAGTTGTAAAAAATTTGGTTTTGTCTCCACAAGGACTTGAACTCACGCCCTCTCTCTCACCAACCAAAACTCTTGCCAACTGAGCTGCGCGCGCAGCTTGTAATACACACGTATCCAACTAATTATATTTTAAACTCAACATTTGAAATTTCTGAATCAAAAATGGCGCCAAGAACACACCTTCAACTGAATTTTGAAAATCTCCAAAACTGTGTTGTTTTGATCAAGTAAAGGGTCTATATCACTCGGTTTTTCACGAGGAACATGATGGTAACCTCACAATTCATTTATTTTTGCTCTAAGGTGATCAATTTTGTGATGAACACGAAGAACCCTAAAACTGAAATTCAATGTGAAATCGTGTATGTGCAAGTTATGATGCAATTGATTGAGGGTTAATGATCCTCATAGGTGCAGAAACAAGATGGTATGTTCATATTTCATTTATGATGCATGGAGAATAGAGTTTGAAGTTCATGAGGCTTACCTTTAAAAAAGGCCAAACTGGGAATCGAATTCTGAGTTAGAGGTGTTGCAGCTGCTTTGTAATGATCTGGATAGCTTCAATGATGATTATGGGACATGTCTGGATGCTTGGAACCACCTAGATTCATCTGAGCATGACCATGGTACCCGATCTGCAGAAGCTTCAAGAGTGAATCGAATTTGATGATGGAGAGGTTACAGGTCATATGTGAGTGTTTAGATCATTCATATGAAGTATATGGAAGGTGTTAGAAGTGATAGTTTGGACAGAAATGATCTGGAATGGAAATTGGCATGATAAGGTTCATTATATGCAAACATGGAGGTTGAAGAGTGATTCTGAGTTTTAGGTGTTTTTGGGGTGTGTGAATGATTCAAACACATCCCAAATGATGTTTATGAGATGTTAGAATCATCAATTTGGCCATAACTTCAAGGGTTTGGAGGTTGAGTTTTCTACCTCTTAGAAACTTAAGAAACTTGTAATTCAAGAAAGAAAGAGAAAACCTATCTTTTGTGAGGTTTTGGTGTGAATTTGAATGAAGTTTGGACCTCTATTTATAGGCCAAGAGTTCTGAACTCAGACCTTTGCAAGTTGATCAAGAAGTGATGATTTGGCTTAAGAGATAAAAAGGAATCTTTTACATTTAATGCAAAATGGTTAAAGTAACTTAACCATGGTCATTCTTCCAAGCTTCTTATCCTCTTCCATTCTGATCTCAAACCAGAAAAATATCTTCCAATTATTGCATTGGTGTGTCATCACTTGAATTATAGGCCATATAGTATTGAACTTAGTGAAAATGGCTTGTAACTTCATGCATAATGACCTCTAATGACAAAATTCAAAACCATAGCTAGGCTCCATATTTTTTCATGCTCTTGGACATTTTGGAAAGCTCATATTACACACTTCAAAACCCTAGTTGAAAGTTTCTTCAAGACCTTTAAGGAAATGGGTGAAAAAGATCCATGAACTTTGAAGAAAATGAGGTTTTTAAGTGAAATTTTCAAAAGATACCAACTTTGAAGCTCCATATCTCTTAAATGATTGATCTTTTGGAAAAAAAATATATGTGACAAAGTTGTTCATTGGATCAAAATCTACAACTTTCATGTTGGAAGTTTTTTTCAGTTTGTAGGTGAAATTTTGAGAAATTCCCTTCCAAAGTTTGGAAAAAACCATTGAAAAACACTTAGAATTTTTCTAAGTATGGAAAGTCAAACTTTTGACTTTTTGATTCTTGATTGATTTTCTTGATTTTTCTTGATCAAATGACTTCATACATCATATATTGATGATTCAAAACTTCAAAGGTCATGGTTGACCAAAATTCCCCAAAAGTCAATGGTGATCTTGTACAGTTGACTTTTTCAGACGAATCGCGTTTCTGGAGATTTCAAATGAAACAGGATATCCTCACCAAATGAATGGTATGAATGGATCACATTGAAGCATTATAGGATATTGAGCCATGGTTTAAGTTGTGGCACCATGTCCTGATTAAAAAGTCAGTTGTTCAGTGAATTAGGTCAAAAAACCCTAATTGTCGACCTGATGAAATTGATGACTGTGGATCTTGAATTGAGATGTAATTTCCATTGGATGTTGTCATAGGGATTATTTGAAGATGATTGAACCCTTTGATTGACTTCCTGGGGATTTTTAGGGTTTCCCAAATGTGATCCCTGATTTCAGTCCCTGATAGTTCAAAACCCTAATCTGATGATTTGTAATTTCACTGTTGATCAATCCTTGTGTAGGAGATGTCTTGAGCCAATGGATTAGGTAAAAATGATGTACTTGGGGTCTTGAGGTCATGTCCCAAGTCATTGGGTCACATCCTGAGCAAAAGTCAGGAGTATGCTATCTTCAGTCGAAACCCTAATCTGGTTGGTTCAGAGCCTTTGAGCTTGTTGAAATGAATCTCTGAGGACCAAATGTTGATTGTTGATGAAGATGATTCATTTGAGATGAAGGGAGAACAAAACCCTAATTGATTGTTACTTGTACTGAGGAGTGATTTCTTGATTAATCCTGCTGAGTCATAAGTAGCAAACACAAGCTATGCAATTTGTTAGAGATGCAAATGATGCATATGCAAATGATATGAGGTGGTATCTTAGGTCAAAAATTGGGGCATGACACCTTGTATACAAGCTCAAGAGCAAGCTGGAAATGCTTGTAAGAAGCCTGTGGGTCCTTGTACAAAGCCCAAGAGGAGGCTAATCGAGGGTCATCGAGGGTCCTTGTTATAGCACAAGAGAAAGCTATGTGGTTTTGAACTTATTTTGGCTCTAAGCAAATGGGTAAGAGGTTTCACCGGGAATAATTCCTCTTTGGGTGGATGTGTCCTATTTTGAGTTCTAAGGCTTTTACCAAGATGTTTCACCGGGAATAATTCATCTTGGGGGTTTGAACTACAGATCTCTAATTAGGAAAGAGCCTTCACCGGGAAGACATTCTCAATCCTAGGCCATATTCCTATAATATATATATATATATAGTTTAACTGTCCTAGGGTTTACACTCAAACGTAGTTCTAAACAATATATAAACAGTTCTATATTTGACAGTAATTTAAATAAAGACTGTAAATTGAAAGCTTGTAAAGCCTAACCTGGATGGAGTGGAGGCCTTTGAAGATGTATGTACAAAGCCTCAACTACAATTTTTGTTGTTTTATTGATAACAGTTGAATATTTATGATAAACAGTTAAGGGTTTTGAAAACAGAAGAAGTGAAGATGGACAAAGGTCACATAGGTATCTGAAGAGTTTCACCGGGAATAATGCCCTTCAAATACCAGAAGAATGTTTTGAAAACAGAAAGGAGATTTTGTAAATACAGTTTTTGAAAACAAACTAAGAAAAGAAAAAGGTGCTGGGACTTACACTCTAGTAGAGGCCCAATGAAAATGATTTACTGTTTATGAAAACAGTTGAAAAAAGATTGAAATGATATAAGGTTTTGTTGTTTGAAAACCTTAATCATCTGTTTAATCGGAGACTGAAAACAGTTTTGAACATTGACAAAAGTCAACTTAATTAAGACAAAGATGAAATCTATACCTAATTAAGACCTAAATAATTAGGATTTTATCATAAAAGTATTCACAAAATAATTAGGTTAAAACAAAAATGAAAATATATATTTTCAAAGTATTTAAGAAAACACTTAAAACATACTATTTTAAACCTAATAAAAATATATGAAATAAATAATATTTTTTATGATTTTCTGATTATTCACAAAATAGATATATTAAATAACAAGTGTGTGAAAAATGAGGTGGAAATGGATTTATTTGATAGGTTAAATAATTGTGTGAAGTTTGTGAATAAAACAAAGAAAAATAGTGGTAAAAAATTGGGTTTGTCTCCTCCAAGGTTTGAACACACGCCCTCTAAGTCACCAGCTCAAAATAACACCACTGAGCCAACGCGCGCTTGGTGATTATAACACACACCCATTTGGTTATGTTTCAAAACAAGTGACAAATCATTGAAAAATAAAAGAATCAAAAAGTCTGGGGCGAGGGGGATTCGAACCCCAGACTTGAGGCATGAGGAGACTAAGGGCGTATGTGAGGCCACTAGGGCAAACGATGAATTCGTTTATAAAACGCATACCATTCAAAATAAAATAAACCTAGCCCATGGATTTGAATTTCGCGCGCCACCCTAGTCATCTTCTTCCTCGAGCTCAAAGATTTTCAAATTTTTTAACTCTCTGGTTTCCCAACTAAATGGCATGATGTAAACATCAATCTTGCTCTAAATTTCCTCACGAATCCAGATATGTAACTAACATTTATTTATATTAACTATAGCTACCTAATTTCTCAGAAAATATGAAGAATATATGAACCCTAAATTTAAAATTAAATGACAAGCAAGATGAATAAATGAATGATGATAGAGGGTTTTCAATCCTCTGATGATGCTGAACAAGATAGTATCAAGCTTTATCACAAAGAGTACTTAAATTAAAGAGTGTTAGAACAAGATTTGTTCTGAATAATTATCTTAGTTTTGATGATAACAATAATATGAATTTTGCTTAAGATAATATGGTACTCTAATCCAATGCAATTTCCTTTTCAGGAAATATATAAAGAGTATGCATAATTCAGCGCTCAGAAGCTTTGTCTCAAAGGGTTCAGCATGCAACATCAGAACATGGTCTGGCAAGACATCAGAAGATGGTCGAAGCAGAATCAGAACATGGGTCTATGGAAGCATCAGAAGAACATGAGATCAGAAGCACTGAAGTTCTGATGGTATCACGCACAGAAGCACTTCAAGGTCAGAAGATCAGAAGATGCTTTGCACCAAGCTGTTTGACTCTGATGATATTCAAACGTTGTATTCACAAACATCAGATCAGAATGAAGTACAAGTGGCAAGCTACGCTGACTGACAAAAGGAACGTTAAAAGCTATTATAGGCAACGTCAGTAGACACAGCGTGAACAAGGCTCGAGGTAGTTGACAAAAGCGTATAACATTAAATGCGATGCTGTACGGAACACGCAAAGCATTAAATGCACTCAACGGTCATCTTCTCCAACGCCTATAAATATGAAGTTCTGATGAGAAGCAAGGTTAACGATCCTGAACAAAACAACTCATATTAACTTGCTGAAACTCTGTTCTACTCAAAGCTCAGAATCTTCATCTTCATCAAAGCTCACTACATTGCTGTTGTAATATATTAGTGAGATTAAGCTTAAACGTTAAGAGAAATATCACAGTTTGTGATTATAGCTTTTAAGAAGCAATTGTAATACTCTTAGAATTGATTACATTAAGTTGTAAGGAACTAGAGTGATCGTGTGGATCAGAATACTCTAGGAAGTCTTAGAGGTTATCTAAGCAGGTTGTAACTAGAGTGATCGTGTGGATCAGAATACTCTAGAAAGTCTTAGAGGGTATCTAAGCAGTTGTTCCTGGAGTGATCAGTGTGTGATCAGAAGACTCTGGAAGACTTAGTTGCTGACTAAGTGGAGAACCATTGTAATCCGTGCGATTAGTGGATTAAATCCTCAGTTGAGGTAAATCATCTCTGCGGGGGTGGACTGGAGTAGTTTAGTTAACAACGAACCAGGATAAAAATAACTGTGCAATTTATTTTTATCTGTCAAGTTTTTAAAGCTACACTTATTCAAACCCCCCCCCCCTTTCTAAGTGTTTTTCTATCCTTCAATTGGCATCAGATCGCCGGTTCTAAGGTGCAAGCACTTAACCGTGTTTAGAAAAGATTCAGGAAGAGAAAAACGCTTCAGTAAAAGATGGCTGATGAAACTGCAAAGTCTACATCTACATCTGGCTCTGCTGAGCAACACAACGGTAACAATGGTTATACTAGACCGCCGGTATTTGATGGTGAAAACTTTGAATACTGGAAAGATAAACTGGAAAGTTACTTTCTTGGTCTAGATGGTGATCTATGGGATCTTCTGATGGATGGTTACAAACATCCAGTAAATGCCAGTGGCGTAAAGCTGACAAGGCAAGAAATGAGTGATGATCAGAAGAAGCTTTTCAGGAATCATCATAAATGCAGAACTGTTTTGCTGAATGCTATCTCTCATGCTGAGTATGAGAAGATATCTAACAGGGAAACGGCCTATGACATATATGAGTCCTTGAAAATGACTCATGAAGGAAATGCTCAAGTCAAGGAGACTAAAGCTCTCGCTTTAATCCAGAAGTATGAAGCCTTCAAGATGGAGGATGATGAAGACATTGAAAAGATGTTTTCAAGATTTCAAACTCTTACTGCTGGATTGAGAGTTCTTGACAAGGGATACACCAAGGCTGAACACGTAAAGAAGATCATCAGAAGCTTACCCAGAAGATGGGGTCCTATGGTGACTGCATTCAAGATTGCAAAGAATCTGAATGAAGTTTCTCTGGAAGAGCTTATCAGTGCCTTGAGAAGCCATGAAATAGAGCTGGACGCAAATGAGCCTCAAAAGAAAGGTAAGTCTATTGCATTAAAATCCAATATCAAGAAATGCACTAACGCTTTTCAGGCTAGAGAAGAAGATCCTGAAGAATCAGAATCTGAAGAAGAAGATGAACTGTCCTTGATCTCCAGAAGGCTAAATCAACTCTGGAAGAACAAGCAAAGGAAGTTCAGAGGCGTCAGAAGTTCAAAGAAATTTGAACGTGGAGAATCTTCTGATGACAGAAGATTTGACAAGAAGAAGGTCATGTGCTATGAATGCAATGAGCCTGGACACTTCAAGAATGAATGTCCAAAACTTCAGAAGGAAAATCCCAAGAAGAAGTTTCATAAGAAGAAAGGTCTTATGGCAACCTGGGATGAGTCAGAAGATGATTCAGACTCTGAAGATGAGCAGACTAACTGTGCGCTGATGGCGACAGAAGATGACGGATCAGAATCTACATCAGAATCAGATTCTGAAGAGGTATTTTCTGAACTTACTAGAGATGAGTTAGTTTCCGGTCTAACTGAACTTCTGGAATTCAAGTCTCAGATTAGTCTCAAATACAAAGAGCTGAAAAAGCTATTTGAATTTGAAACAAAGAAGCTTGAGTTGGAGAATTCTGAATTAAAAGAAAAACTTTTAAAATTATCCAATAATGTTGGACCTCCTTCTGATTCAGAAAAATCCACTCCTAGTCTAAACCATATTCTGAAAGAATATGATTTAAGTTTCAGGAAGTTCTTATCTAGAAGTATTGGCAGAAGTCAGCTAGCTTCTATGATATATGCTGTGTCTGGAAACAAAAGAGTCGGCATTGGTTTTGAGGGTGAAACCCCATACAAACTTGAACCTGTTGATGAAATGAAATTCACATACAAGCCATTGTATGATCAGTTCAAGTATGGCCACTCCCATGATATTAAGCACACTTCACATGCTCAAAGTTTTCACATAACACACACCAAAAAGCATGTAACACAACCTAGGAAATATCATGAAACTCACATTAAAAATTATCATGCTGTTCCTCCTATTGCTTACAATGTTAAACCCAAGTTCAATCAGAACTTGAGAAAATCTAACAAGAAAGGACCTAAGAAAATGTGGGTACCAAAGAAAAAGACTATTTCTTTTGCAGATTCTCTTGGCGACAAAGAAGATAAAAGTCAACATGTCATGTCACCTGGACTCAAGTTGGTCTCAACACTTGAAGGGAAGAAGGATTGTCTTCCAAGTGCTGGTACTTAAATCTGTTGAAGAAACTATGGTCGTAGGAGATCAGAAAAGAAAGTTTATTAGTCTTGGAACCATCTGTTTTGTTTGTTTCTAAAGCATTGATGTTTCGTTATTCTGAATGCTCTAAATGCTACAGAATATACAATATTGAAGCATTGATTGTGGACGAATCAATAAATATCTGGTTTGATGATAAACTTGTTTCTGATGAAACAAAGCAGCTTAAGAATTTCTGCAGATACAGTTCTGTCTTATCAGAAGCTGCAGATCAAAGAAGTGAATCTCCAGAAGCTGTGTATATCAGAAGTAATGGATCAGGAGATCACTCAGATTTATATCAGCACACTTCAGAAGGAGTGTTTCCAGAAGAGAAACCTGATCAATTCAGAAGCAGTGATCGGAATCAGAAGGCGTAAAGCCTATTGAATATTTCACACCTGTCATCCATTATCTGTTGATGAACACGTGTCTCTACGGTCAGTACGAAGAGTGCAGTTGAAAAGACGCCAACCTAGGTAACTGTTTTAAATCATTTCTTTTACCACGATCTCTCTCCTCACGTCACTCGTCATTTAATGAAAATGATTTCTTTTGATTCTGAAACTATTCATTTTGTTTATTTATTCTTTTTCATTTTCTATTTTATATTCGTCTCCTTATATTCTTTTCAAATCATATCATACATCTTTTTCGCTCCCTTGTCTCTCTTTCTTCTTGCATTCTCTCGTTTGAAAAGTTCTTAGCCGTTTTTCTAAAAACCCTAATCAAAAACCCAGTTCTCTTCTCCTGTTCGTTTTTGTTCATTCTGCATCCATGGCTGCCTTCTCATCCCAAAATGTTGGTACATCTGTTCCTCACCATCTCCAAGAAGAAATTTTGCAACTTACTCCTGTTGTTGCATGCTCTATTCCCAAGGACAAATTAGAAGTTATATGTGAACTTATTGTTGATTTTGATAACCTTGAAGAACATGGATTTCATCTTAAAGAAGACATCATCTTTCAAGGATGGACCTCGTTGTTCGCTGAGTTCGTTGGCCCAGTTTATCCGGATCTTGTCAAGGAATTCTGGGCACATGCTGTGGTTGCTCCTAAATCAATACTTTCTTTCGTCCATGGAAAGTTTGTTGTTATTACTGAAAACATCCTAAGAGTGATGTTTGATCTGAAAAACCCTGAAGGGGCTTTTGAGATTGATCAAAGGGCAGTTTGGGAAGATGTTCTATCCACTCTCTATCCAAATGTCAAGAAAACAAAACACGTCAAGGATTTGAGAGATATCTACAAAATCTGGACAAAGATCATGCTTGGGTGTTTCTACCATAGGAAAGCAACACATGCCTCGGATTTCATCAGTAATGAGCAAAAGTATATTCTTTATTGCATTGCCACTAGGAAGAAGGTTGATGCGATCTACATCATCTTCAACCACTTGTGGAAAGCAGTAAAGGATTCCAGAAACGCTTTCAGAGAAAAAGGTGGAACAATCATTCCTTTTGGAAGGATTATTTCAAATCTTTTGGTGCATTCAAAGGTGGTTGAAAGCTTGGAATCTGAAGGTATTGTGAAAGACCTTGCTGTCACATCTGGGGCTTGTCTGAATGCATTCACTTTGAAGAAGATGAAAGTAATTAAGACTATCAGTAAGACTCCTCAACCTCTTACTGATACAAGAATCAGAAGAGCACCTGTTCTTGCTGAGTTTGAAACTTTCTTCAACTGTGAGGTACCTGTAGTCAAATCTAGGTATCTGTTATCACAAGAAGAAAATAAATATCTCAAAAATCAAGAGAAGGGTGCTCCAATGAAAATAAATAAGAAGAAGGAAGAAAGGACTAAAAGAAAGCACGATTATCCTTCTGCTGTCTTTAAGAAACAAGATGTTTCTAAAGAGGTCATTGCAAAGGTTGTTAAGTCTGTCTCTGATGAGTTTGAGAAGAAAGGGAAAGAAGCTGTTGAGAAGAAGAAAACAAGAAAAAGGAAGATGATTCTTCAAGAGTCTGATGAAGAAAATGTCTCTCAAGAGGCTGAGAATCAACCAGAAGTTCTGGCATATGTCAGAAGGAAAGAAATCGCTAGCGGCAAAGCAAAGATTATTGAAGAGCCGAAGAGTAAGAAGCAGAAGAAGACTGAGGATGTGGCCAAAGCTTTTCTGAGAGGTTCCAAAGGTATATGCATTTCTGAACCTGATTCTGTTCCTGCTGTTCGTTCAGAAGTTGCACCAATAGAGGTTGTCCCTACACCTGAACCAGAAAAAGCCACATCAGAATCACCTGTCTTTGTCCATGTTCTTACACCTCCATCTTCTCCTATAACCATTCCTTCCTCTCCACCTACCATAAATCCTGTTCTGGATATACCACCCCTTCAAACTCTCTTTCCATCTCAACCTTCTCTCAATGCCACCTTTGAACATACTCCCTCCACCTCTCAAAACAATCTTTGTGATTCTCCTCTTCCAACCTCTGCATCACATGAGCAGCTGCTCCGTGATTGCAACTACACTCCCAAGCCTCGTCCTGAAGCTGAAGTGGTAGTGTTAGATTCTGATACTGAAGCAGAATCTTCTTATAGGTTGGATAGAGAACCTCATCCGTACTTCACTTCCAACCCTGCCTTTTCAAAAACCCAAATAAAATTCCGCCCTGTATACCCTATTGGTGTAGTTTTTGAAAACATAAAGAGGAATCTCAGAAGTATCTTTGATACTCTCAGAATTGCTGAAAGTTCTGGATTGAATGATGTTGCTATGCGGAACTACTGGAGGATCTTTCGCAGAGAATCAGATGCTCTGTTTTTAGAACTTCAGGAAGCCTGTGTAGCTGCTGCCCCACGGCCTCGTGGAATTCTGAGGAATTATGAAGACTTCTGGTTTGCTAGTCTCAAAGGAAGACATCTGTTGGAAGAGAAGCCCTTCTTGGATGAGATGGAACAATTAAGACTGGCTGCTGAAATGGAAGCAAATCCATGCAGGGATATCGTTATCTTTATTCCTGATTATCCTGTTCTGCTCGGAGACTTCAAGACTCTCTTTGACTATCTGAGGGAAAACCCTTCTGAGAAAGACCCAAGCTTGGTCATTCCAGAAGTTGTTAACCCACCAGAAGTTGAAGGTCCTTTTGCTCCCAGGAATCTAGCTGCCATTCTTCAGGAACTTGAGAATGGAGACTCGGAAATTCCTGCTGCAGAATATGGAGATGCTTCTATGCAAGAAGCAGATGCTGAAGATCATGTTGCTGAATCAGATCCTGTTGAGGAAATCCCTGCAAATGATCTATCCATGGAAGCTACAGATCAAGTTGCGATTCTTGTGGTTGAAAGCGGTGAAGCTTCTTCTGATGAATTTTCTCGTCTTGCAAGGACTCTGGAAGAAATTCAGAAGAGACAGGATGAGCAAAGCTCACTCAATGCTGAGTATAGAGCTTTCATGGTGAGGCAAGATGGACACAACAATGAGGTTCAAGAGATGCTGGCCAAGATCTTGTCAAGGCTAGGGCCATCTTAGATTGAGTCTGTGTTGTTTCTTTTTCGTTGCATCTGTTTTTGTGCATCTGATCTTACTTATCTTCATGTACTTCTGTACCTGCTGTTTGAACTTCAATGAAATCATCTTCTTCCTCCGTGTGTTTCGTTTTGTTTGTCTCTGAATCTTTTCTGTTTTTTGATGATATGACAAAAAGGGGGAGAAATATGTGATAAATGATTTGATTTAATCAGTTGCATTTACTAACAAGAACTGCAAGTTCTATATGGTTTAAGTGTTTTGCAGGTATAAAGAAGTGAAGAGAATCTTCAAAGCAAACACAAGAAGCAAAACCATAAGAAGTGTTATTCTGTAAAAAGAATAAGCTCATGGAAACTGAAGCAAGCTGAGTGCTGTCAAGCTTCAGAAATCAGAAGCAAGAAAGAAGAATGAATCAGAAGCACTGATAATAGAATTTGATCCATATTTGTCTATTTGCTCTGACAAAATTCTATTTGCTCTGATACATTATTTTAGCCTATATGGCTCTGATACATATCATGTGTTCTAATATACATTTTATGTTCTGACTCGTTCATGCTGACGTTTTGTCGTTTAGTTTTTGTTCTGTAACATTTCAGGATGTAGAGATGCTCTGATGATGCTCTGGTACATTCAACAATGTTCTGATACAAATCTAGCATGAAGTGATGTTGGTAGAAATTCAAGCTCTGAAGCTATCCGAGGGAAGCAGAAATCAGAAGCTGTGAATGTTCTAAAGATCCAGAAAACTCAAGTTCTTAAGCTGTCCTAAATGGAAGCAGAAATCAGAAGCTGTGAATGTTCTGAAGATCAAAGAAATTCAAGTTCTGAAGCTGTCCTAAATGGAAGCAGAGATCAGAAGCTGTGAATGTTCTGAGGATCTAAAGAAATTCTAGTTCTGAAGCTGTCCAATGGAAGCAGAAGTCAGAAGCTGTGAATTCTTTGAAGACATAAGCTTATGTGATCGTCTCTACCGAAATAATCAGGGAATTCTTTTATTAAAGTTCTTCGAGTATTTATTTCAGGGGGAGATTATTTATCTCAGGGGGAGACATATTCATATGCTTATGCTATAGCTGTGTAATTTGTCTTTTGCCGTCTGCTCTTTCTGATCGCAAATTCATATCATTTATATATGTTTTTGTCATCATCAAAAAGGGGGAGATTGTTAGAACAAGATTTGTTCTGATCAATTATCTTAGTTTTGATGATAACAATAATATGAATTTTGCTTAAGATAATATGGTACTCTAATCCAATGCAATTTCCTTTTCAGGAAATATATAAAGAGTATGCATAATTCAGCGCTCAGAAGCTTTGTCTCAAAGGGTTCAGCATGCAACATCAGAACATGGTCTGGCAAGACATCAGAAGATGGTCGAAGCAGAATCAGAACATGGGTCTATGGAAGCATCAGAAGAACATGAGATCAGAAGCACTGAAGTTCTGATGGTATCACGCACAGAAGCACTTCAAGGTCAGAAGATCAGAAGATGCTTTGCACCAAGCTGTTTGACTCTGATGATATTCAAACGTTGTATTCACAAACATCAGATCAGAATGAAGTACAAGTGGCAAGCTACGCTGACTGACAAAAGGAACGTTAAAAGCTATTATAGGCAACGTCAGTAGACACAGCGTGAACAAGGCTCGAGGTAGTTGACAAAAGCGTATAACATTAAATGCGATGCTGTACGGAACACGCAAAGCATTAAATGCACTCAACGGTCATCTTCTCCAACGCCTATAAATATGAAGTTCTGATGAGAAGCAAGGTTAACGATCCTGAACAAAACAACTCATATTAACTTGCTGAAACTCTGTTCTACTCAAAGCTCAGAATCTTCATCTTCATCAAAGCTCACTACATTGCTGTTGTAATATATTAGTGAGATTAAGCTTAAACGTTAAGAGAAATATCACAGTTTGTGATTATAGCTTTTAAGAAGCAATTGTAATACTCTTAGAATTGATTACATTAAGTTGTAAGGAACTAGAGTGATCGTGTGGATCAGAATACTCTAGGAAGTCTTAGAGGTTATCTAAGCAGGTTGTAACTAGAGTGATCGTGTGGATCAGAATACTCTAGAAAGTCTTAGAGGGTATCTAAGCAGTTGTTCCTGGAGTGATCAGTGTGTGATCAGAAGACTCTGGAAGACTTAGTTGCTGACTAAGTGGAGAACCATTGTAATCCGTGCGATTAGTGGATTAAATCCTCAGTTGAGGTAAATCATCTCTGCGGGGGTGGACTGGAGTAGTTTAGTTAACAACGAACCAGGATAAAAATAACTGTGCAATTTATTTTTATCTGTCAAGTTTTTAAAGCTACACTTATTCAAACCCCCCCCTTTCTAAGTGTTTTTCTATCCTTCAAAGAGGTGGAGTTCAAAAACTTACCTCTGAAAATGGAGGTCGTGAGGATGATGAGGAGCACCTGGGCTTGTATGAGTGATCCTAAAAGCTTCCTTGGGACTCAGTGATGCTAACTGAATGCTTATTGTGACTTCAATCCTTCTGAATTGCTCTACCCGACACCTTCGATTTGAGCTTCAAGTGGACATAGAGGGTGATGAATCTTGAGTTACAGATGAGCTGCAACCATCTGAACAGCTTCACTATGACCTAAGGAATGTGTCTGGATGCTTGGCTTCGTTGGAAACCTTCTGAATTGCTCTATGGACCTCCAACTGCAACAGCTCCAAAGTGAGAGCAACAATGGTGTTCTTCCACCTACAGAAGTGATCCAGGTGCTTGGATCACCTCAAATGAGCCCCCTTGAGATGTTAGAATGCTTACTTTCCAAAGAGAAGCTCTGGTTTGAAGAAAACGATTCTTCTTGCCAAAGAACTTTGAAAAACCATAAGCATGAGAAGAGAAAGAGAAAGCAAGGAATATGGTTGCTTTGGTGTATTTTCTGAATGAGAAAGAGCCCTCTATTTATAGGCAAATGGTTCAGTACTGATTGAGAGAGTGAGCTTGCTTAATGAGGTTGATTTGGTTTCTTGGCTATGAAGGAATTTCAAAAATATCCAAAATGCAATGATGAGAATTTGGATTCCATTTTATCAATCCCCTAGCCCTCGATTTTTCTTGATCTTAGGGGACAATTATGAGACAGAAATGAGCTCTAATTGGTTGGTGAGAAGATTCCTTGGGTGATTCATCAATTTGCCATAAATTCCCAAATGTAATCATTACATAATCACATGTTCTTGTTTTGGGAATCTTCCTCAATTCTTATGCTATGGTGAAAATGAATGCATGGCATGTTTTCAGATGTGTTATGGGTCGTGTAGCATCCATAAGTGAGGTCATGTGCACAAAATTTCAAAGTTAAAAAATGAGGCATGACCTATAATTTCACTTCATGAGGCCAACTTTGAACAAGCATAACTCTTAGCTCAAAATGAATTTGGAGAAGGTTGAACACAATTTGGAAAGCCCTAAACATCTACTTTAAATCATTAGTTTATGGTTTCTTCATAATCCTTTGGCAAATTTGTGAAAAATGAGGCCAAAGTTGGAAGAAAACTAGGTTAAAACACTTAGAAAATTTTCTAAGTCTTTATGACCTAAAACTTCAAAATTTCCAAATCTCTTAAATGGTTGATCTTTTGAAAAAAGTTGCCATGTAAGATGTTGTTTTATTTTGCAAGATCTACAACTTTCATGTTGGAAGTTTTTTGAGTTGTGTAGGTGAAATTTTGAGTTCCCACAATGCCCTCAAAAACCCTAATTCCCGACGTTTTGCTCCTTGGTGAATCTCTTTGAATTTCTTTGGTCAAATGACTTTAATAACCATATATTGATGATATTGATCTTTAAAAGTCATGGTTTGACCAAAAACCTTAAAAGTCAAGGGTGATCCTATACAATTGACTTTTTTCTAATAAAGTGAGATTTTGGACTTTTGTGTGGGATCAAGCTCTTCCCCTCAAATGGGTGATGTAAATGGATTATATTGAGGTAGTAGAAGTCCTTGAACCATGTCTTGAGTTTTGGATCCATGTCCTGATTAAAAGTCAACCATCCAGGTGAATTAGGTCAAAAACCCTAATTGTCAACCAGATGAAATTGATGACTATGGATCTTGGATTGGAGTGTAATGCCCAATGGATGTTGTTATATGAGCTATTTGAAGATGATTGATGCCTTTGAGTGATGCCTTGGAGTTTTCTAGGGTTTCCCAAATGTGATCCATGATTTTAGTCCTTGATGGGGGCTCAAAACCCTAGACTGGGTGTCAGATGAATAAGTGACTGCTCTGAGTATCTATTTTGTCTTTGATGAAAAGTCTAAAATATATGACATCTCAGGGGGTCAAAAATCAGGGTATGACAGATGCCCCTATTTAAGTTTCTTTCATCTGGAGGGAGAGAGAGTAATATCTCGATTGCTTAAGAGTGAAAGAGGCTTAAATACCAAAGAATGCCCGAATTTTTGGGCGTTCCTGAGATGTTGCAATGATGAAAATCTTTGTATGACTTGATCCCGTTGTCGCACTTGGCGGGGGATAGGAAGACAAACTCCTGTAGAAACATGTTATGTGGATTCGGGTGAATGGATGGCAAAGTAACATGCGCAATCCATCTTCTTTAACTAAGTGTTGATACTTAGAAAAAGGTAAACAACCTCCCTTTGTTTCGGATGTCCATATCTCGAAACTGGTCTAAGTTGTGATTTTGGACAATATCTCAGATAAAGAGAAATTCTCCAAAGATTTGTTTCCTCATCAAACTTCTCATCATCACTCGGAGATGAGATGCCATTTGATAGAAATAAAGAAACTTCATCATCTTTTTTTGGAAGATATGTCTGATGAAGAGAAAATCTCCAAGGGTTGTTTCCTCATCAAAATTCTCATCAGCACTTGGAGATGAGACGCCATTTGATGGTAATAAAGAAACTTCAAAGGTTTGTTTCCTCATCAAACTTCTCATCAGCACTTGGAGATGAGACGCCATTTGATGGTAATAAAGAAACTTAAAAGGTTTGTTTCCTCATCAAACTTCTCATCAACACTTGGAGATGAGACGCCATTTGATGGTAATAAAGAAACTTCAAAGGTTTGTTTCCTCATCAAACTTCTCATCAGCACTTGGAGATGAGACGCCATTTGATGGTAATAAAGAAACTTCAAAGGTTTGTTTCCTCATCAAACTTCTCATCAGCACTTGGAGATGAGATGCCATTTGATGGTAATAAAGAAACTTCACCATCTTTTCTTTCGACTTGACGTCTTTGAAAGGATGTTATATGGCCTCATGACCTTTTGAGGGACTAATGACTTTGCTTGAAAGCGGACGAACTGTTTTTGGGATGAAAACCACCATTCGTCGACTTATGCCGGGGAACCAACAAACTGTTTTCCTAAGAGGAAAACTGCCATTTGTCGACTCTGAAGGGGATGAAACATCTCAGAAACAGACAAACTGTTTAAAGAAACTGCCATTTGTCGATTTCTTGAATATTTAACAGACAAACTGTCTTTCCTTGGGGAAAGACTGCCATTTGCCAATTGCTAGGGGAACAAACTATCTTCTACTGGGAGAGACTGCCATTCGTTGACCCTGCCGTGAAAAGAAACGAGTGAACTGTCTTCTGCTGAAAGAGACTGCCATTCACTAACTCCGCTGGGGATCATTTGTCGATCCGCTGGGGTGGAAACAAATCATTTTCCGAGGTAAACTGTCATTCATCGACTCATGCCGAGGAATCTGAACCATCTTCTTGAAGAAGATTATCATTTACTGACTCCGCTGGGGATTTGTTGAAACATCCTCCTAGGAGAAAACTTGTCGCTTGTCAACTTTGCCGGGAAATCAGAGTTATTTTCCTGATGAAAATTGTCATCCATTAACTCCGCTGGGGATTTACCCAACGACTTTGTGAGGAAGGCAAAATGCGAAACAAACTATCTTATCGAGTGTCGCTTTGCGGGAGAATCTCGGCTGGGGAACTCCAAAAGTGAACAAACTATTTCCTTAAAGGAGATTTCCATTTGTTGACTTGCTCGGGGAGATCCTTGTGTACGAACTGTCGTCTTGAAGAAGAAAGTTCCTCCATAACTCGCAGGGGAAACTCGAGTTCACGCCTTAATGACTCGGTCATTATCATGATCAAAGCCCGACTAGACTATGCAATTATGATGTAATGTATGCATGAATATTATGACAATTATAAAATGTAAAGTGAATGTGAATAGAATTGTCGTGGATGTGAAATCCTGGGATACGACTTTGAATTTTGTGTTGATCAGAAGATGTCTTCTTCTTGAAATGCATTCCATTGGGGATATCTAGTTATCAGTTGCCCACTGTTTGGAAGTGAGTGAAATAATTTAAAGTGAAGATCCGTCATCAGGAGATGTTCGCAAAGCGACGTCATGGGGAAATCTGGGTTCCCGGAGTCTCAACCGTTCTTGGAGCAACTGTTTGCATTCTCCCTATTGTTTGTAAACCTTAGAAAGAAATTTCACCTTTATTTTTGCAAGTAAATTCATTTTATTTTATGAAAACATTTGTTTCAAGAGAATGACTGTTTAAACTTAAAATGCATTTCAAGAAACTGAATAAGACTCGATTGCAAAGAAAAGCACAAGGCTCAAATTATTATATATGGAATGGTAACCAGCCAAATTCTTGATTCCATGGAGTATTTACAAAGTTGGAAATTGGTAATTTTTGGGAAAAGGACTACGATGAAACGTGACGACCGTTATCTTTCCCTTCCACTCTGAATTGCGCTGCATGCGTGCTTCGTAGAAGATGACCTACTGATGATGAATACTCCGCTATGGATCTCGAATGATCAAGTTTGTCTTGAACACAATTACTTGCCATTTATCCCTAACTTTTGCGTAAACTACCCCTTTCGGGTTTTAAGTCTACCGGGATTGATTATATATTTTTTTATGTCTCTAACTTTTGCCTGAATCGCCCTTTCGGGTTTTCGATTCACCGAGACGCTCTTTTTTGCCTAAGCTGCTCTTTGCGAGTTTTCAACTTAGCGAGCTGTTCTTTTGTTTATTTAGGCGAAGTATTTCTTGACTGCGTCGACGTTCACAGGACGGGTGAATTCTTCTCCATCCATAGTCGTGAGTATTAAGGCTCCTCCTGAGAAAGCTCTCTTGACCACGTATGGGCCGTCATAATTGGGAGTCCATTTCCCTCTCGTATCTGTAAGAAAAGATTGAATCTTTTTGAGTACAAGGTCGCCTTCTTTGATTGTGCGAGGTCGAACCTTTTTGTCGAAAGCTTTCTTCATTCTTTGTTGATATAGCTGTCCATGGCATAAAGCTGTCATGCGCTTTTCTTCGATTAAGTTCAATTCATCGAATCTGCTTTGACACCACTCGGCTTCTGTTAATTTGGCTTCCATCAAGACTCTCATTGATGGGATCTCAACCTCTATAGGTAGGACTGCCTCCATGCCATATACAAGGGAGAAAGGAGTTGCTCCAGTCGAAGTACGTACAGATGTACGGTAACCATGAAGAGCAAATGGGAGCATTTCATGCCAATCTTTGTAAGTGATGACCATCTTCTGAATGATTTTCTTGATGTTTTTGTTAGCTGCTTCTACAGCTCCATTCATCTTTGGTCTGTAGGGAGATGAATTGTGATGTTCAATCTTGAATTCTTCACAAAGCTCCTTCATCATTTTGTTATTCAAATTTGACCCATTGTCAGTGATTATCCTACTAGGAATGCCGTAGCGACATATGATATGATTCTTGATAAACCTGACAACAACTTGTCTTGTGACGTTTGCATATGAAGCTGCTTCGACCCATTTGGTGAAATAGTCTATGGCTACCAAGATGAAGCGATGTCCGTTGGACGCTTTCGGCTCGATCATTCCAATCATGTTGATTCCCCACATGGAGAAAGGCCAAGGGGAAGAGAGTATGTTGAGAAGAGATAGTGGCACGTGAATTCTATCGGCGTAGATCTGACATTTGTGACACCTCTTTGCATACTGGTAGCAATCTGACTCCATCGTCAACCAATAATATCCTGCTCTCAGTATTTTCCTTGTCATGGTGTGTCCATTGGTGTGAGTACCAAAGGAACCTTCATGTATCTCTCTCATGAGTGTTTATGCTTCTTTCTGGTCAACGCATCTGAGCAGAACCATGTCGAAGTTTCTCTTGTACAAAACATCTTCATTCAGGAAGAATCTGCCGGCTAACTTTCTCAAAGTCTTTCTATCTTTCTTTGATGCCCCAAGAGGGTACTCTTGTCTTTGAAGAAAGTTTTTGATGTCGTGATACCACGGTTTGTCGTCGATGATTGCTTCTACTGTGAAAACATGAGCGGGCCTATCCAGGCGCATAACATCGATCTGAGGAATGTCATTCCAATGATTTATCCTAATCATGGAAGAGAGTGTGGCTAATGCATGAGCCAAGTTATTTTCTTCACAAGGAATGTGATGAAAATCTACCCTGTCGAAGAATGGTAACAATCTTCTCGCGTAGTCTTTTTAAGGAATTAGCCCTGGTTGGCGTGTTTCCCATTCTCCTTTGATTTGATTGATGACCAAAGCAGAATCTCCATATACATCCAAGTGTTTGATTCTTAGATCCATGGCTTCTTCGAGACCCATGATGCAAGCTTCATATTCGGCCTCATTGTTTGTGCATTTGAAAGTTAATCTGGCGGTAAATGGAATATGGGTACCCTGAGGTGTAACAATGATTGCCCCAATTCCTCGTCCATAAGCATTGACAGCTCCGTCAAAGATTAAGCCCCATTGGGATCCTATCTCAGGTCCTTCGTCTAGTAGTGGCTCGTCGTAGTCTTTCATCTTGAGGTACATGACGTCCTCGTCTGGAAAGTCAAAACTGGTTGATTCATGACCATTGAGTGGATGGTGAGCCAGGTGCTCAGCTAGAATGCTTCCTTTCACGGCTTTCTGTGCGTGATACTCAATATCATATTCTGATAACAACATCTGCCAACGGGCAATTCTCCCAATTAAGGCAGGCTTCTCAAAGATATACTTGATTGGATCCATATGAGAGATCAAACAAGTAGTATGTCGAATCATGTACTGGCGGAGACGCTTGGCAGCCCAGGCCAAAGCACAACAGGTTTTCTTGAGCATGGAGTAGCGGGATTCACAGTCAGTGAATTTCTTGCTTAGGTAGTAGATGGCATGCTCTTTTCTTCTTGTCTCGTCTTGCTGTCCAAGGACACAACCCATGGAATCTTCTAAGACGGTTAAGTACATTATCAAAGGTCTTCCTTCCACTGGAGGAGACAAGATGGGTGGTTCGAGCAGATATTCCTTAATGTTGTCGAACGCTTTCTGACAATCGTCTGTCCATATGCAACTTTGATTTTTCCGTATAAGTTTGAAAATTGGAGCACAAGTTGCAGTCATGAGATATATGAATCTCGAGATGTAATTCAGACGTCCAAGAAATCCTCTAACTTGTTTCTCGGTTCTGGGTGAAGGCATTTCTTGAATTTCCTTGACTTTATCTGGATCCACTTCAATTCCTCGTTTGCTGACGATGAAACCAAGGAGTTTTCCTGAGTAGACACCAAAGGTACACTTGTTGGGATTCAGGCGAAGCAGAAATTTCCGTAAGCGTTGAAATAACTTTGTCAGATTCTATATGTGATCTTCCTCATTCTCTGATTTGGCAATCATGTCGTCCACGTAGACTTCCACTTCCTTATGCATCATGTCGTGGAAAAGTGTATTCATGGCTCTTTGATAAGTTGCCCCTGCGTTCTTTAGTCCAAAAGGCATAACGCGATAGCAGAACGTGCCCCAGGGGGTGATAAAAGCTGTTTTCTCCATGTCTTCAGGTGCCATTTTGATCTGGTTGTATCCTGAAAATCCATCCATGAATGAGAAAACTTTGGATTTTGCTGTACTATCCACCAACATATCAATATGTGGTAACGAAAAGTCATCCTTAGGGCTAGCTTTGTTCAAATCTCTGTAGTCGACGCACATGCGGACTTTTCCGTCTTTCTTAGGAACGGGAACAATGTTAGCTTACCACTGAGGGTATTCTGAAGCGACGAGGAAACCAACATTGATTTGCTTTTGAACTTCCTCTTTGATTTTCATGGCCATCTCCGGATGAGTTCTTCTCAATTTTTGCTTGACCGGAGGGCATTCTGCTTTTAATGGTAAGTGATGCTCCACTATACTGTATCCAACCCTGGCATATCCTGATAAGACCAAGCGAAGACATTTGAAAATTCTCTGAGCAGCTGTATCAAACTTTCTCTGATCTCTGAACTGAGCAAAGCTCCAATCTTAACCTCTTTTCTGTTTCCATCGGAACCAAGGTTGATGATCTCTAGAGGCTCATTGTATGGCTGAATGGCCTCTTCCTTTTGTTGAAGTAACCGTGAAATTTCCTTTGATATTTCTTCGTCTTCTTCTTCCTCTACCTCGAATACAGGAAACCCAAAGCTTGGAGAAGTCATACAGTCGCACGTTTCAACGGGGTATTTTATGATTAATCTGCATATGTGTGATAAGTTTTATTTAGACAACGAGGGAAGACTCGGTGTATGCAGTTAATGGAATTTTTTGATGTTTTTTAAGGGTGTTTTTTTAGGATTACCAATTTCCGAAAAAAGAAAAGGAAAAACTAACGAAGGAACAAAATGACATTTTTATTTATTGACAGTCATTTCTTGAAACAAAGACCCTATAAAACAAAACTCTATTGCTTTGGGCGAAGCAAAGAGGGACATTTTCCTAAGAAATAGTAAAATGCAAAGCCCTATGAAACATCTCTTCACCCTGGGCTATGGTGAGAGGACAAAATAACGGTGAAAGTTCCTACTTAGGAGTGCGAACAACAGTTGAAACTTCAACAGCTATCCAATAGTGGCGAACCCCATTGTGCACTAAGTAATCTGGAACCTTAGGCTTAAGCTGGCCTGTGGTAGGTCTTGATTTACCAACCACTGTCTTTGCAACACTCAGGCGATCTTCTTCTACTTCGGCAGACTGAGCGGTGTGAGCATACCCATTTCCAAGTGGAGTATGTCGGTTTTTCTTTTGAGGAAACTTCCAATCTTCTGAATGGAGAGACTCGTTGTCGGAGACACTTTCGAGATCATCCTCTTCTGTATTTTGGTCTTGCTCTTCTCCCAAGATGGCATTGACTAGATATGTGAACTCTAAATTTGTAGCCTCGGAAGGTGATTTGGGGATATAATCCTCAATGATGACTTCACCAGATGCTGATGATGAATAGCAAGGGTTATATATCTCTTTTGGCTGAGAGAGGTACTCGTAATCAATGTTCCATCCAGTTGGAACAATGTCTTCAATAGAGATTCTTGAACTTTCAGGAGCGGAGTATTTCACCATGTAGTCGAATTTTCCGCTTGGTTCTCCTAATGTGTCCCAAGTCTCTTCGGGGATAGGAGGAACTTCTTCTGATGAACCATGAATTCTGGTGGTGAAGCTGTTAGTAACTTCATCACTTCTTGGTTGAGTCTTACTTTCAGATCCTTTAGTTGGATAACAGCAAGGTAAATCAGACTCTGATAGGGCTATGTATCCTGCTCTGTTAAGATAGGATAGCCATTCCTCTTCATCGGTGTTTTCCGTACCGATGGTATTGACTGTTTGTTGAACAGGTTGAAGAAAACCTCCGCTGTGGAAAGATTCTTGAATTGGAAGAACTACCTCAATTCCTGGAATAGCCTTTGATGATGTTGGAAAGAATCCAACTTCTGTTCTGTTCTTGTTGTTGGTAGGAATATTAATGTGCCCCCAACCACTGGTAGTGCCATCCTTTACAACTTGGATTGCATCTTTGTAGGAAGAAATAGACGTTGCTTTCTCTTTTCCTTTTTCCTTGTCCAAGGAAAGTGCTTGGAATTTAGTCCCAACAACTTCTTTTGGTTCTATGTCGGAGAATGACGACAGGTTGCTGACAATCAAAGCTCGTTCTCCACATACGGTTACCAATTTGTCATCTCTTATGAACTTCAGTTTCTGATGAAGTGTTGAAGTAATTGCCCCAGCCTCATGAATCCATGGGCGACCTAGCAAACAACTTTATTGTGCCGGGATATCCATAACTTGGAAAGTGATTTTGAACGTCTGAGGTCCAATAGTTATGGGAAGATCTACTTCTCCAAAAACTGACTTCCTCGATCCATCAAATGCTTTGACGATGACGTGACTGTCCCTCAACGGGTAATCTTTGAAAGATAATCTTGATAATGTTGATTTAGGCATGATGTTGAGAGAGGATCCATTGTCTATTAGGACTCCTGTGAGTACATCACCCATGCAGCTAATTGAGATGTGAAGTGGAAGATTATGGTCCACCCCTTCTTCAGGAAGATCTTCGTCACAGAAACTCAGACTAGTTCCTGCGGAGATGTTGGCAACGATACTGTTGAATTGTCCCACAGTAACACTTGGTTCTACGAAAGCTTGTTCCAAAACTTTCTGTAGAGCTTCCCTATGAGCCTCAGAACTCAATAGTAGGGAGAGAACAGATATCCTAGACGGAGTATGTAGCAGCTGATCTATAATGTTGTATTCACTCCTCTGGATTAACTTCAAGATCTCATCATTTTCTTTCGCTTGAACAGCATTGGTTGGATGATTGTCTTGCCTATGTGGGGCTTCATTCGAAGGCTTTTCCACATTTTTTGTTGCTCTGTTGAAGACTCGTCCACTTCTAGTGACTCGACTAATGTCAGCAATGTTGACAACAGATGGTAATGGTATTTCCTTACCATTTTCAATGAATGTAGCATTGTACTTGTATGGTATAGCCTTGCTGGACTCATACGGTACAGGACCTGGTAAGTAAATGACTAACGGAGCAATTGTTGTCTTCCTGCTATCATACTTGACTTGCATAGGTTCAACTTGATTAATTTGAGGAGATACGGTAAAGACTTCGTCATCTTCTCTGTTGGCAAGAACTGTAATGGTATTTTCATCCATCAGTTTCTGAATGTCGTTGCGAACGCGCAAATAACCTCGTGAATTTCTTCAACAAATTCTGCATCTACTGTAAGGATGGAAATCTGTTCCAAAGTAGGCAAGTCCATTCAAAGTCTTATGGAACCTGACTACCGATCCTTCGAGATCTTCAACTTTGTAGATTTTGTATTCTCCTGGACATCCTTGCACCATGTTGACGTCGTGCTCAGTTTTGACTCGGATGTGTTGAATCCATCCTAAGTCCATTTGTTCTTGTAATGCAGCTTGAACTACGGCACATCCTTGATTATTCTTTGGACAAATTTCACATGTGAAGTAGTTGTGAGGTGGTACATGACCGTATCCAACTTGTCTAGCGTGCATTTTGACGAGATTTTCCCCTATCTGACGAATATCGTAGATTTGAATGACATTGGGGTGTTGATCTATCAGATTCACTGAAGCTTCTTTATGCTGCGGCAAAGGATTTGCCTGGACATTAGGATTAGTGTCTTTGAAGGATAGCATTCCACTCTTCACTAATCTTTGGACGTCGGCCTTAAAACTGAAACATCTCTCAATGTTGTGACCTGGTGCCCCCTGATGATAAGGACAAGATTGATCTGCCTTGAACCACTGTGATGATTCATTTACAGGATTTGAAGGGCTCTTTGTCTGAATGAGTCCTTTTGCCAGTAGTGTTGGAAACAACTCCGCATACGGCATTGGTATGGGATCAAAGGCAGGATACCTTGGAACCCGATTGTTGTTGAAATTTGGAGGTCGAACCTGCTGCTGAGGTTGCTGCGACCCTTGTTGAAATGGTTGTTGCGAAACCTGAGGTTGATAAGCTGGCGTTGAGTTAACAACCGGAGTTACTATAGCAACCTGAGGTGAAAAATTCTTCTTTGCTTTGTGCAAGACATTGCTGACATCTTGATCCTTTTTCTTCTGGAAAGAACTTCCATACTTCCTTGGACCGATAGAAGATTCTGGTTCTTTGTTCAAGCGTCCTTCTCGAACTGCTTCTTCTAAACGCACACCCATGTTTACCATCTCGGTGAAGTCACTTGGTGCACTTGCAACCATTCGTCCGTAGTAAAATGGACTCAAAGTTTTGAGATAGATTTTTGTCATTTCTTTCTCTTCAAGTGGTGGACAAATTTGAGCAGCAACTTCACGCCATCTCTGAGCGTATTCCTTGAAGCTTTCTCTATCCTTTTGAGTCATGGCCCGGAGTTGATCTCTGTCGGGAGCCATATCCAGATTGTACTTATACTGTTTGACGAAGGCCTCTCCGAGGTCTCGAAAAGTACGAATCTCTGAACTGTCCAAGTTCATGTACCATTTGAGTGCAGCACCAGTCAGGCTGTCTTGAAAATAATGAATGAGCAATTGTTGATTATCAGTCTGAGTTGACATCCTTCGAGCGTACATAACGAGATGACTTTGTGGGCATGAATTCCCTTTGTACTTCTCGAACTCTGGTACTTTGAATTTGTGAGGAATCTTAACATTTGGAACCAGACAGAGGTCTGCAGCATTCTTTCCAAATAGATCTTGTCCTCGGAGAGTCTTGAGTTCCTTCTGCATTTGCAGAAACTGTTCCTGGAACTCGTCCAATCTTTCATACACGCCAGCATCCTCACTGGGAGCGTGATGATATACTTGTCCGCCCTGTGGAGGAAAAGTATGCATAATCGGTCGTGGAGAAGCCATGACAGCAGATCTTGGTATCTCAGCATTCTGTTGTGTGAAACCCATTGCCGTTGTTCTCGGAACTTCAATTTCCAGAGGTTTGTAACCCTCCGGTGGACGCATATCCATGGTGACTTTTGGAACTTCGGAAGCTGGAGGTATGTACCCTTCTGGAGTAAAGTTATACGGCATGCCCCAAGGTCGATCGGGCGGCATGGTATAATGAGGAATAGGAGTAGAAACAATCTCGGAAACCACAGTCCTTTGTGGTTCTTCTGGCGTTGGTCGATTCTGCGCAACTACCAGGGCTTCTACCATACTATTGAGTCTTTCAACAGTACCCTTAAGAGTATTAATCTCTTCTCGGAGTTCTTCATTCTCTTGTTCAAAGTCTTCCATTCTTTTCTTGCGACTTGAACGAGTGTTGTATGGATGAGACAGCTTGAAAGTCTTTGTTCACCTCCTTCTCCTCCTCTCTTTCTGGAGAAAGGAAAGTGACTATTAGATCCGCGACAATTCTCGTGTCAGTGCGTACGACTAAAGCGATGCATGATATGTAATTAAGTTATTATTTTTCAAGGAAACACCATAATTATGTTATGAAACATCAAACTTTTATTAATTAAGCAAAAAACGCCGTTTTTTACACACTTTGAAAAAGGAAATACAGAGAAACTGAGAGAAAGGACTCTAAAACTTTGATGAAGAGCCGACTTCACGTTCTAACATTTTCTTCTGTTTCTTGAGCTGAGCGTTCTCTGACGTGAGCTGATCGATGATCCAGGAAGCAGGAGGGATATGATGAGAAAGTGATGATTGTGTCACTTGTCGATCGGGTACTTCAAGTAACTCATCCTTCCTTCTTAGGATGTTTTGAATCTCAACATTTTCCGTGTTGACAATTCGGTACTTGTTCCTCCAAGCATTCCTTTCTTGGCATACCTTGTTTAATGCCGCTTGCAGTTTTTCAACATCAGTTGAGAAAAGGTAAATTGGTTCCCTTAGGGGAATAGGTTCTTGATGTTGATATGGCATCTTGAGCTTGAATGCTCTGACGCGTACCCATTGAAGGTAAGGATCCAAAGAGATGCAAAGATGTTTTCCTAACAATCTTCTCCCTTTTGTGTGAACAAGACGCCAGGCTTGGACAATTTCCTTCTTCAGCATGTTGCCATGATCGTCGATGTTCTTGAAGAACAGACCCTCCAATTGAATACTACTTGGAATATTTTTCATGGGATAGCCGTATTGACGACGGGCTAAAGCTGGATTATAGCTGATTCCTCCCTTAGTTCCAATAAGGGGTACGTTGGGATAACTTCCGCAACTGAAGATGATCTTGGTTTCGTTGTTGTCAGGACTACACCAATCAATGTCTGTATGAGTGAGAGACATGATTTTTTGTGACCAGTAAAGGCCATCCCTCATGTTCCAGAAAGTGCTAGACTTTGGCAGGTGCGAGACGAACCATTCGTATAACAACGGTACACAGCATGTGATTAATCCTCCTTGGTGCAGGTTTCTTGAATGCACAGAGTGATAAGCATCCGCAAGCAAGGTTGGAACTGGATTTCCAATCAAAAAGATCTTAATTGCGTCGATGTCGACGAAATCGTTAATGTTAGGAAACAAAAACAATCCGTAGATAAGCAAAGCCAAGATTTCTTCAAATGCGCTCATGTCTTGGATGCTGACAAAGTACCGAGCTTGGTCTAACAAGAATTTGGAGGGTAATCCTTGAATTCCTCCTCTACTCACCATATGAGTTCTGATGTCGACCACGTTCAAAGGAGTAGTTGCAGCAATGATAATGTCGTCAGGATTCTTTTCCAAACCGGAGTACGGATCTTGCGCGTACACGGGTATTCCAATCAGACGAGAGTACTCCTCCAACGTAGGCATGAGTTGATAATCTGGAAAGGTAAAGCAGTGATACGTTGGATCGTAAAACTGTACCAAAGTGGGAAGGATCCCGTCCACAATGTTAGTGCTGAGAAGAGGCAGAAGTTTTCCATACTTCTCCTTGAAAGTCTGGGGGTTGACCACCAGTTTTCCGAGCTTTTCTAATTCCTCAACCTTAGGAATCTTGAAGGTGTATTTCCTAGCTCTCTTCTTCCGTAATCCATGATATAGATCCTTAAGTCCTTTCTCCGTTTCTCTCTTTCTATGAAGTTCAAAACGTTCGTTATTTAGTTTCCTTGAAAAATGACTCGAAAAAAGACTCTTTTTTTTAATTATTATGAATGATGCATGAATGCATGAATGCACACACAAGAGTTTTTAAACAAACATGGCGTGGAAGGGTATAGTGGTCATGAAGTCACAACGCAAACCTCGCCCCAAGGTAAACTAAGGATAAGGATTTTTGTACCTGTAGAACGGGTTCTAGGGGTCTCAGAGTGTTTGCTCAACCTTAAAGATACGTTGATTGGTATCTATAAGAGAGTTTTCTCTGAGTGTAGTATCTGCGTGACAATTACTTCCGTAATCACCGCTCTACGTCCTAATAAAAGCTTTAAGTTGGGTTAATGTGTTTCTAGGTCCTCCTAGTACAAATCAGTCTCGGAATGCATTGGCGCAGTTAATCACAACCAGCCAGGCAAATCCCAAGAGTAGATTTGGAAACCAAGATTAGAGGGCCTTCACCGAGAAGACATTCTCCATCCTATCTTATGTTGCACTCAAATCCGGGTATAGGATTTCTCACCACAAGGGGAATCAAGCCCTTTCCCGATACAGAATAAACAAAATAAACAAATATATATGCAACAAACACATGAAATGACACAGAGGTTAGGCAGGACCTCTCTTGTTTGAGGGGGAATTTGGCATCTCTAATTCCTCATTGGGGCTGGACCAGCAACAGGTCAACCATTGGTTTGGATGAAAACCCAAGGTTTTTAACACTTATATCCCCAGCAGAGTCGCCATTTTTCTGTGGTGTCGTTTTTTTTTTACCTCCCCGTTTCACTTGGGAGGACGGCACGCTAGACCCTTCACGCGAAATTTGGAAGGAGAATGCGCCCGGGATGGGATGAATTTTATTTCAGTTCTTCCTACGATATCACACGAACTTTCTTATTGTCCTACGAGTAGGAAAGGGAAAAAAAGATCTCAACTAAACCCTAGGAGTTTGCTAAGTGTGGGGATTTCACCTAGACTAGAAATTCTGGAGTTCGGGGGGTCGGTTATACATAGGGAAGAGTTTAAGCACCCTACATATCCGTAGTACTCTACGGGAACCTTCTCTGTGTCATTGTGATTGTGTTTATTGCTAATGATTGGGAAAGTTTCTCCTTTGTGTTACGAGAGAGAATTGAATTGATTAAAAAAAGACAGACATACAGACAAACTGACTATTTTTGGTATTTTATTAGCTCGCTGAGATTCCTTGTGAACCTCATGCCTACATATCCCTAGTGGAAGTCAGAGCTTAATGTAGTTCGGGGAACTAACTAAGGAAATTAATTATTTTTGGTGCCTTGCTTGAAGCTCAAGGTTGAAGCTTTGAATAAAATATCTGTTTACAGTAAAGAGACATGAAGTCATCTTTATAGAGAGGTATTTCTACTATTCCACCACAAACATTAAAAGAGTGACAGAATAACTGAATTCATTTCATTCAAGAGAGGGAGCCTACTTGGTTGATCAAGTTTGACAGCCAACATGCTTCTTGAATGAAAGAAAGATGCTCGTCCAAATTAGGGAAAGTTAATCACATGTCTGGTTACACTGCCAGCTCATGCCTTTCAAAATCCTAAATGGGAGACTTGGTTAAAATTAAAATGAAATGTAATGTTTGTTTGTTTGGATGTGGTGAGATAGAAGAAAAATCTCTCTATAGAGATAAGCTATGTCTATCTACTGTATAAAAGATTTGACTTTTTAGCTGGCTTGAATGAGGCCCAAGCTTGAGGCTTTTTAATTGATTTATTTGACTCTAGGAGATAACCTTACTGGGGAGAATTTAAACTAAGGAGTTTTTTTTGTGTTCTGTACAAAGCCCAGAATTGAGGCTGACTCTAGTTGGAGAGTGTTTATTTGATGGACTTTTATTTGGTGTTCTGTACAAAGCCCAGAATTGTGGCTGACTCTACTTAGGGAGACTCTATTTGTGTGCCTTGTATGAAGCCCAAGGTTGTGGCTAACTGCTGAGGATAACTGAGTTTTTAAGACTATGAACGACTGATCAGTGCATTTTAATGCACGTTCTTCCATGTTTGTACTCAAGCATTTCTTCGGTTTGTTTTATTTATTTTTATGTTTTAATATGTTTTTATATTTTATTTTATTTTTGCACTTATTTGTTTTTCGTATTAATTTTTCAGCATTAACAGTCTGCACGGAAACGATCATATCTGGAGTTCCAGAAGTCCGATTGAGGCGTTCTAATAATCGCCGGAAAGCTAAGAGAAAGAGCTACAATTCTTATGTTGGAGTCAAAGTCAGAATCGGACTGTAGAAGGGCCAGAATATTCGTTGAAGTTGCAGCACTAGTTTTATTTCAGTTTTGGGTCAATTAGTTTTGGGCCTGGGTCGTATGTTTGACCCAGTTGGATTGTAAAACGGGTCGTACACTTTCCCCTTAGGGTAGCAGCCGAGTTACTGTACGGATGATCTTCCATTCACGAATTTTGGCAAGCTTTTGACGAATCCTATGGCGAACTAATCCTATCGTTGATCTACTGTTCACGTTCCACCGAATCTTTGAGGTTTTATAATTTAATCCCAATTTTTTTCCCCTTTCAATAATCTTATATATGTGTTGCATGCTTAATTCGATTCATACATAATATTATTGATTAAATTCGATCAGTTTATGTTTCTTGATCTGTTTCGTGATTTAACGTTGCTTTATCGTTAACACGCGTATGTCAATTCATGTTTGCTTAATTCATGAGTGCTGAATCCGTTTGCTTAATTCGGATAATAGGAATATAAACCGTATAGTATCAATCTCGCTTGTTTATTGTTGCTGTAATCGAATAGGGGATAGAATTCGCTTGAGGATTAGATTTATAATTACCGATGATAAGTGGTGAACCCGAACAGTAGAACAGCTTATTTTATAATCACTTTTCAAAATCACTTATTTGCTCTTTTTGTTAAATCGAACCTTAAACCAAACCTCCCCCTAATTTCGAATTTGCTTTTAGTTAATAATACCAAGAATCCTTGCGATACGACTCGAGCCATTGTCGCTATACTACGTTTTGAAAACTACTCGTTTTGACCCGCGAGCGACAGCGGATCAAATTGGCGCCGTTGCCGGGGATTCTTGTGAATATTAACTGATTTTAGAGTCTTAGATTTAGTGTTTGTGCGTTTAGGCCGTAGTTTCCTCACGGTTTTGGTCAGTCCGCGTTTAGAGTCGGAAAAAAAATCAGTTTTTGCAAAAAATTGTATTCGATTGTAAACTGTTTTTGCCTACTGGAAGTAGAAAAATCGTGCGATCAATACTCCCTTACTCTAGAAGAGTAAGGGAATTCGACCCCAAAATCGCCAAATTCATCGTTTTTCTATTTTTAATGATTTATTTTCTGTTTTCATAGAGTCGAAAAATTTCGAAAAAAATATCAAAATTTTATTTTTACGTCATTAGATTATTTTTGGTGTCAGTTTATTTTTTTGAATTATTTTTAATCGATTTGCTTCATTGTGTTGTTTTAGGGACATAGTTGGTATTTTCACGATTGTTGCTGCATTGCTGTGCACTAGTCCTGGCTACTAGGTCTTCCTGTCCTGAACTTGTTGCTTTTGATCCTGAGGTAGAGAGAACCTTGCACACACTTCGTAGAGCAGGCCAGGCTAGCAATAGTTCACCTTCACCGACCATAGCTGAGTCTGATTCTGAGTCTGACTATTTGCATAATTTGTTTGATTCTGATTCTGAATTTGCTTTTGAAATGGCTGAAAATAGAACTCTAAGGCAACTTGCAGCCCCTGATGTTAATTATAATGGCTTGTGTATTGAATATGATGCTGTTGCTGTTCCTTTTGAATTAAAATCGGGTTTAATACACTTGTTGCCAAAGTTTAATGGTCTTGCAGGTGAGGATCCACACAAACATTTGAAGGAATTCCAGGTGGTGTGCTCTACACCATTGAAGCCTGAAGGGATCACTGAAGATCATATCAAACTTCGTGCTTTTCCTTTTTCTTTGCAGGGTGCAGCGAAGGACTGGATATATGATCTCGAACCAAATTTAATCACAAGCTGGAATGCTCTGAAGAGAGTGTTCTTGGAGCGATACTTTCCTGCCTCTAGAGCTGCTTCAATCCGAAAAGAAATATGTGGCATTAGACAAGATAACGAGTCATTGGCTGAATATTGGGATAGGTTCAAGAAGTTAGTTTCAAGCTGTCCTCAACACCAGATTACCGAGCAACTTCTTATTCAGTACTTTTATGAGGGGTTGTTGCCTATGGATAGAAACATTCTTGATGCTGCTAGTGGTGGAGCACTTGTTGACAAAACTCCAGCTGCTGCCAGGGCCCTCATTGAAAATATGTCCTTAAATTCCCAGCAGTTCACCACTCGAACCAATTCTGTCCAGACCAAGGGTGTACATCAAATTCAAGGTTCCTCGAACAGAGCTTTAGAAACCAGACTTGATGAGCTGACCGCTTTAGTTAAACAACTTGCAGTTGCGAAACCTCAAACAACAATTGTATGTGGCATTTGTACAGCTCATGATCACCCCACTGATACTTGTCCTCTTCTGAAAGATGATACTGTTACCGAGCTGCCTCAAGCTTATGCAGCCAACCTTTACAACCAGAACAGGTACAACAACACCCCTGACTTGTCTACCAACAAATATCACCCCAATTGGAGGAATCATCCCAACCTCCGATATGGAAATCAGCAGCCTTCCCAACAACAGCTCACCGTTCCATTACCCCAGCCACATCACACCCCTCCAGCTACTACTTCCGGACCATCCTTGGAAGATCTTGTTAAGCAAATGGCCGTGAACAACCTTCAGTTTCAACAAAGAACCGACACTAGCATTCAGACCTTGACCACACAGATGGGACAACTTGCTACTCAAATAAATAATATGCAAGCTCAAGGTTCGAACCAACTTCCAGCACAAACTGTTGTCAATCCGAATGGTAATGCTAATGTGAGCGCTATTTCTTTGAGATCCGGAAAGGTTACAGAACCAGCCCCTGAAAAAAATAAAAAAATCATTGAGGTAACTTCTGAACTTTCTTCTTCTGAACCTCCTCCAACTGAGCTTTCTTCTCCTTCTTCTGTTGTGGTCGGAACTGAAAAAAATAAAGAAAAGGAGTATGTGCCACCAGTTCCTTTCCCGCATAGAGTTCTAAAAAATAAAAGAATTGAGGAAGGAGACAAAGAAAAAGAAATTCTGGATATGTTCAGAAAAGTAGCGGTAAATATTCCGCTTCTTGATGTGATTAAGCAAGTTCCAAGGTATGCAAAGTTTCTGAAGGATTTGTGTACAAACAAGAGAAAAGTAAAAGGAAGTGACAGAGTCAACTTGGGAAGAAGCATCTCTGCTTTCATTCAGCCCGAACAAAGTGTTTCGGCCATCTCTCAGGTCTTGCCACAAAAGTGCAAGGACCCGGGAACTTTTACTATTCCTTGTACCATCGGGGATAAGAAATTTGATAACTGTTTGCTTGATTTAGGAGCGGGCATTAATGTTATGCCTACTTCTATTTATAATAACCTTTGCCTTGGTCCCATGCAGCATACAGGTTTAATCGTTCAACTGGCGAACAGGAGCAATGCACGTCCCACCGGCATAGTGGAAGACGTCCTCGTTCAAGTTAACGATTTAATTTTTCCTGCAGATTTTTACATTCTGGACATGGAAGGAGAAACTAAGTCAAGCAGAGCTCCCATCATCTTAGGTAGACCGTTCATGAAAACGGCGAAGACAAAAGTTGATGTTGATGATGGAACCATGTCCATGGAATTTGGTGACATCGTCGCAAAATTTAATATCTTCGATGCCATGAAACACCCTGTGGAGGAGCATTCGGTTTTTAACATTGAGTTGATTTCTGAACTAGTTGATGAGAGTTATTCTGAATTATTTGCATTTGATTTTCCATCTCTCTCTGATTTTGATGATGATTATTCATGTCCTGACTGCACTGACACTAACGTTTGTGTCCTTTGTGCTGAGATTGATGCTTCCTTGCAGCCTGATACATTTCCTACAGGTGAAGTTGTTACCGATGAGGTTGTTTTTGCTGTCGATGCTCTTGACATCCCGGCTGCCCCAAGCCTTCCATCCATCATTCAGCCCCCGTCCTTAGAGCTAAAAGAGCTCCCTAGGAACCTGAAATATGCTTACTTGGAGCATAATGAAAAACTTCCTGTTATTATCTCTTCTAACCTTGATTTAAATCGAGAAGACAGACTTTTGCAGGTATTGAAGAGGCACAAGAAAGCAATCGGGTGGACATTAGCCGACCTTCCAGGTATTAGTCCTTCGATGTGTATGCACAGGATTTTACTTGAGGATGGAGCGAAAACAGTAAGGCAGCCCCAAAGGAGGCTTAATCCTTTGATTCTTGATGTTGTAAAGAAAGAGGTAACCAAACTCTTGCAAGCAGGTATCATTTATCCTATCTCTGACAGTAAGTGGGTAAGTCCAGTGCAGGTTGTACCTAAGAAATCTGGACTCACAGTGGTTAAAAATGAAAAGAATGAACTTGTTCCCACTAGAGTCCAGAACAGCTGGAGAGTTTGTATTGATTACAGGAGACTGAACCAGGCTACTAGAAAGGATCACTTTCCTTTGCCGTTCATTGACCAGATGCTTGAACGGCTAGCTGGTAAATCACATTATTGTTTTCTTGATGGTTTTTCAGGTTACTTTCAGATTCATATTGCACCTGAAGATCAAGAAAAGACCACTTTCACGTGCCCATTCGGTACATTTGCTTACAGGAAGATGCCTTTTGGCCTTTGCAATGCTCCTGGCACTTTCCAACGATGCATGATGAGTATTTTCTCTGATTTTATTGAAAATTGCATGGAAGTGTTTATGGATGACTTTACTGTTTATGGTTCTTCTTTTGATGCATGCTTGAACAGTTTAAACTTGATTTTAGAAAGATGCATCGAGACTAACCTTGTGTTGAATTATGAAAAGTGTCATTTTATGGTTGAGCAGGGAATTGTTCTTGGTCACATTATTTCTGAAAAAGGAATTTCTGTTGACCCTGCTAAGATTGATGTGATTTCTACACTGCCTTACCCTTCTTGCATTCGCGAGATTCGTTCTTTTCTTGGTCATGCAGGTTTTTACAGGCGTTTCATCAAGGATTTCAGCAAGATAGCTCTTCCGCTGTCGAACTTGTTGAAGAATGACGTCACTTTCGAGTTTGATGACAAATGCAAACAAGCGTTTGACTTCTTGAAGAAAGCATTGACCTCCGCTCCCATCATTCAGCCCCCTGACTGGACACTTCCTTTTGAGCTTATGTGTGATGCTTCAAATTATGCTGTTGGGGCTGTCCTTGCACAAAGGGTTGACAAGGCTGCCCATGTTATTTACTATGCTTCTAGGACTTTAGATTCTGCACAGTCTAATTACACTACCACTGAAAAAGAACTGCTAGCTATTGTTTTTGCTCTTGACAAATTCAGATCTTATTTGCTAGGTTCCAAGGTTGTTGTTTTTACTGACCATGCAGCTTTAAAGTACTTGTTGAAGAAGCCGGATGCAAAACCGAGATTGATTCGGTGGATGTTGCTGCTCCAAGAGTTTAATGTTGAGATTAAAGACAAAAGTGGAGCTGAGAACTTAGTGGCTGACCACTTGAGCAGGATAGAGAGAGATGAAGATCCTTTTCCTATTAAGGATGATTTTCCTGATGAGCAGTTGTTTCTTTTGCATGGGATTACGCCTTGGTTTGCTGACATTGTTAATTTTCTTGTTCCTGGTGTTTTTCCTACAGGTGCATCTAGATCACAGGTTCACAAACTCAAAAGTGATGCCAAATATTATGTTTGGGATGATCCATATCTATGGAAGTTTGGTAGTGATCAGGTAATCAGGAGATGTGTCCCCGACAATGAGATTGAATCTATTTTAAAATTTTCTCATGCATCTCAAGTCGGCGGACATTTCGGTCCTCAAAGGACTGCAAGAAAGGTCCTTGATTCAGGCTTCTATTGGCCAACTATTTTTAAGGACGCTTTTGAGATTTATCGCACTTGTAAAGAGTGCCAGATAGCAGGTACCAACATCACTCGCAAGAGTGAAATGCCTCAACATCCTATGCTTTTCTGTGAGGTATTTGATGTATGGGGGATCGATTTCATGGGTCCCTTTCCTGTATCATTTGGTTTCCTTTACATTTTGCTTGCTGTTGACTATGTTTCAAAGTGGGTGGAAGCTATCCCCACTAGGACTAATGATTCTAAAGTTGTTGCAGAGTTTGTCAGGTCTAATATCTTTTGCAGGTTTGGAATACCGCGAGCTATCATAAGTGACCAAGGCACTCATTTCTGTAACCGCACCATGGAAGCCTTACTCCGAAAGTATGGAGTTGTGCACAGAGTCTCTACTGCATATCACCCACAGACTAATGGGCAAGCTGAGATCTCCAACAGGGAGATCAAACAGGTTTTAGAGAAAATGGTGCAGCCAAACAGGAAAGACTGGAGCCGTCGTCTAGAAGACGCACTTTGGGCTCAAAGGACAGCTTTCAAGACACCCATTGGGATGTCTCCTTATCGACTTGTTTTTGGTAAGGCGTGTCATCTTCCTGTTGAGATAGAACACCGTGCTTTTTGGGCGGTGAAGAGTTGTAATTTGGAGATGCAACAAGCAGGTATTGAAAGAAAACTCCAATTGCAACAGTTGGAAGAGCTTAGATTAGAGGCTTATGAGAGCTCTAGGATTTATAAAGAAAAAACTAAGCACTTCCATGATAAAATGATTTCTAGGAAGGAATTTTCTGTGGGCCAACAGGTTTTACTGTTTAACTCCCGCCTTAAGCTTATGGCTGGGAAACTTCGATCCAAATGGATTGGCCCCTTTGTTGTTACTAATGTTTTCCCTCATGGTGCAGTAGAAATAAAAAGTGCAGGTACTGACAAAGTCTTCAAGGTTAACGGGCAGCGGCTGAAGTTATTCCATGAAAGTTCGGTGCCTGAAAATGTCAGCATAGAGGAGCTTTCTTTAGAAGCACCTGACTACACTGCAACTTGATCAGGGAGTCCTTCTTTCCTTCTCTCTACTTTGTTAGTAATGTCTTTTCATTGAGGACAATGCTTAGTTTAAGTGTGGGGGAGGAAATTGTGTGTTTTATTTGTTTTTTGTGTGTTAGTATTTTGTTTAATTTCAATAAAAAAATGCATCTTCTTGAAAGTTTTAGGCTACACACTGATTTGAGTCGGGTTTGCGGAGACTTGGGAAAAGTTCACAAGATCGGTATCGTTCTAACACCGTAAGTCTCCTGCATACGGAAATTGATTTGAATTTGTTATTATGTTTTAGCCTTAATTTCTCATTCTTTGACAGCTCTTGAGTAGTTTATTTCAGCAGTCGGCACCATCTCTCACACACTTTACGCAGGAAGCCGATGAATATAAGTGAATGTTCCGAAAAGAAAAGAAAAAAAAAAAGAGAAAAGAAAAAGGTAATACACCTTCTAAGTTTGGTGATCCTCACCCGGTCACTTAACCCAACGGTTGTGTAATCTTCAAAAAAAAAAAAGTTTTCAAAACTCTTTGTTAGTTGGTTCAGCGGTTTCTGGTGCTGAACTTGGTAGGGAGGATTACGGTCCGATCCCCCGCAACTACATCTGAGTAAGCAAAGGGTTATGCCACGCAAGTACCGGAACCCCGTGCAAAAGGATCAGAGTCACTAACCGGTTGTCCTGCTATAAGTGTGTGGAGATAACGGGCTTAATGTGATTGCGCCTGAATGAAAAAGAGCAAAAAGGATGAGTAAGTTAGGCTATGGTATAATAATATGATTTGAATTGGTTTGTGTATTTAGGAGCCTTATGTCTGCATATCTGTGGTTAGTGTTCTTACGATATCCTTAGTGTGCAAGATTAGTACCTGTCAATGCAAACTTACCCGAAGAAGATTTGTAGCCTAGGATGAGTAACTGTTGATGTATTTCTGCTTTCTTTTCATTTTGCTCGGAGTGCAAAAGTTCAAGTGTGGGGGAATTTGATCAGTGCATTTTAATGCACGTTCTTCCATGTTTGTACTCAAGCATTTCTTCGGTTTGTTTTATTTATTTTTATGTTTTAATATGTTTTTATATTTTATTTTATTTTTGCACTTATTTGTTTTTCGTATTAATTTTTCAGCATTAACAGTCTGCACGGAAACGATCATATCTGGAGTTCCAGAAGTCCGATTGAGGCGTTCTAATAATCGCCGGAAAGCTAAGAGAAAGAGCTACAATTCTTATGTTGGAGTCAAAGTCAGAATCGGACTGTAGAAGGGCCAGAATATTCGTTGAAGTTGCAGCACTAGTTTTATTTCAGTTTTGGGTCAATTAGTTTTGGGCCTGGGTCGTATGTTTGACCCAGTTGGATTGTAAAACGGGTCGTACACTTTCCCCTTAGGGTAGCAGCCGAGTTACTGTACGGATGATCTTCCATTCACGAATTTTGGCAAGCTTTTGACGAATCCTATGGCGAACTAATCCTATCGTTGATCTACTGTTCACGTTCCACCGAATCTTTGAGGTTTTATAATTTAATCCCAATTTTTTTCCCCTTTCAATAATCTTATATATGTGTTGCATGCTTAATTCGATTCATACATAATATTATTGATTAAATTCGATCAGTTTATGTTTCTTGATCTGTTTCGTGATTTAACGTTGCTTTATCGTTAACACGCGTATGTCAATTCATGTTTGCTTAATTCATGAGTGCTGAATCCGTTTGCTTAATTCGGATAATAGGAATATAAACCGTATAGTATCAATCTCGCTTGTTTATTGTTGCTGTAATCGAATAGGGGATAGAATTCGCTTGAGGATTAGATTTATAATTACCGATGATAAGTGGTGAACCCGAACAGTAGAACAGCTTATTTTATAATCACTTTTCAAAATCACTTATTTGCTCTTTTTGTTAAATCGAACCTTAAACCAAACCTCCCCCTAATTTCGAATTTGCTTTTAGTTAATAATACCAAGAATCCTTGCGATACGACTCGAGCCATTGTCGCTATACTACGTTTTGAAAACTACTCGTTTTGACCCGCGAGCGACAGCGGATCAACGACTCTGTTTTGTGTGCCTTGTACAAAGCCCAAGGTTGTGGCTGACTCTTACTGAGGATGGTTATTAATTTGTGCCTTGTATGAAGCCCAAGGTTGTGGCTACTCTAGCTAGGGGGAATATTATTTTCTGCCTTGTACAATGCCCAAGGTTGTGGCGGACTTTTAAAGAAACTGAGTATGGAAGACTCTATGGGGAAAAGATCCTAGAGATTAGGAATCTTTGACACAGGGAAATATGGTTTATCTGCCTTGTACAAAGCCCAAGGTTGTGGCTAAAAAATGAAAGACTCACTGGGGGAGTTTTATTCTGCTAGAGGTTTTAACAAACTAATTTATTATTTTTATGTTTTTGGAAGCTAACCCTTTCCAGGGATTTTGACTCAGCTGGAGAGATTGACTATTAAAAGACTGAATTTTTATCATGTTTTTTAGAGGCTGACCCTTTCCAGGGGTTTTGACTCTTTTGGGGAAAATATCTCTTAAGAGAATGAATCTTTGGTTTTGAAGGAGTGATTTTGGAGGCTGATGTAACACCCGGTATTTAGTTAATTATTTAATTATATACATTCAAATTACTTAGAATTTAATTATTGAATTTGTGGAGTGTTGAGAATTGTTGACATGGATTTTTATGATTAATTAGTTGATTAATTAATTGATTAAGTTGTAGAAATAGTATTGAAGAAATACTAGATTTATTATATGGACTTAATTAAGTGATGGTGGTAGTAAAAGGTGGGGTGTGAATGTTAGGCCCAATAGATTTAATGAAATTAGGTTAAGATAAGGATTAGGCTAATTAGAAGAGAAAAAGTCTTGGGGAATTTGTTATGGGAAGTTGTAGAGAAGAGAGAAAATAGGAGAGAAATTCATTCCCGTTTTTCTTGCAGCAGTCTCACTAAATCGAAGATCCCCGATTCGTTAACCGTTGGATCGTCTCCAAATTTTGTGGGTAGGTTCACAACACCTATATCTAACTTTTGACCGTTGGGATCTTAAAAATAAGGTCTGAGTTGTGAGATATCATCATCGCACTGTAGCTGCAAATTAAGGAAAATTTTCAGCTTTTTATTCGGATGAAAAGAGGCAATGTTTGGGAGCTAAGGCTAGATGGCTTCGATCGGTAGAATTGTAGAATGGACTCCGAATACAAGGTAAGGGGTGGGGTTCTAACTCTATAACCGGACTCATGATGAATGATATGTGGGGGTTAAATTCGTAGGAAATTATTCCTGATTAGTTGTTGTGATTCTGTTGTGTTGATTCGATGAAATTAGTTGTTGTTGTGGTGATAATTGTTGTTGTTTTATGCGAAGTTGAAGGATGTTTCAGTGACGATGTATACCTCTATTTATTAGTATAGCGACGATATAGGCTTATGCCTTGTGACGATGATTTTGTTTGTTGTGTGTGTTTGTTGCATTCATATACATATGCATTTTTGGCGACGACCTAGATTGGCAAATTAGTGACGAAGGCTTATGCCTTGATGCCTCTGTTTAACTGGCAATTGGCGATGGAGGCTGAAGCCCTAGGTACCACATGCATGTGCAGTTGTAGAGTCTCATTGTATGTGGCATGAGTGTGATTTAATTGTGATGTGACTTGAGTTGTTGTTAAATTGTGATAATGTGGAGTTGTAATTATAAATTGTTATACTAATGACGTGTTGTGACAAGTATTGTCTGGAAGATGAGAAATAGTTGTTATAACTATTAATATGTTGTCGTTATTGATTTTTGTTAATTATAACTGTTCAGGTTAATTGTTATTATAAATGTAGTCTGAAAGCTGTAACGTGATAATTTCGTATGATTAAATTCTAATATATTGTTTATCATGCGTTTGTTTATATTGGTAGATATCTCACCCTTTCTGAATGATGTTTCCCTACCATGGGAAATTGACAGGTACTCAAGATAGCGATGGAAATTTGAAGTGATTTTATGAAGTCTTTAATTGCTGTTAATCGAGTTGGTGTCTTGCTCTGATACGTAGCACTCGGGGGGATAAAGCGGTTGTTTTATTTATTAATTTGTTTGCTGAATTTTTAAGTGAATTATGTTTTAAATTGTAACTTAAAGTTACTGTGCAATGATGCTACGATTTGATTAGAATATTTATGAAGTTTGATGATTCCGCTGCGAGTTAACTATTTAATTTGAAACAAAGTGATTTTTTAATAATGATTTAATTGTCCGTTTTAAGTTACGTGCTATGTATCTATATGAAGGCAATTAAGCCATAATTGTTTTTGAATGACGAATATGTGATACCTCAAATGAATGTTGTTTGCAATTTATACTCTGATTTTTATTATAATTACCGGGTAGATTTGGGGTGTTACATTAGTGGTATCAGAGCAGGTCGGTCCGTCCGGCCAGAGTCGTTTAATTGTTGTTTATCCCTTAGTACGCGACAAGTGTGTATAACACTGTCGGTACTTGTTGCTTTCTGGTTGTTGCAGGAATTAGTTTGAGCGAAGTGGGGGAGAAGCTTTGCTTCTCGGATGTGGTTCAGTTGCAAGTTCGCAAAGAGGATTGTTGTCTTGGTGTTTCGGAAACTGAATTTCGGCGAAAGAATGTGTCTCTCGAGTTATAAAAAGTTTGGAAGTGAGGAGATATGTTAAGAGTTGTTTGGAATATGTTTAAGTTGAAGAAAAATGAGTTTTGGAGTGGAAATTCCGTAAGCAAAACGCAGGAAATTGTTGAATGTTTTGTGAAACTTCAAAAATTCATAACTTGAGTTCTGGACATCCGATTTGAGTCCCGTTTGAAGCGTTGGAAAGCTAACGAGATGAAATTTATTTTAAAAATGGTTTCAGAAGCTGTAATAGACTTATTTATAACAGGATGATGTTGGAAAGAGATGGGATTTGCGGTTATGCTTGTTCTTGGAACTGGACTTGTTTGTTGGTGCCGCACAGGACGTCAGCGTCAAAGTTGAGTGAATTTAAGGAGTAATTAATAGGTTTATTGAAAATAAATTTTAAGAATTAGTGTACCATTTGAGAAGTTTTGGAGATACCGTAAAGAGTGTCGCTGCATGGCGTCGATGTTTGCACTTTCGAATAGCGTTGGAATAGTTTACAAGTTAGTAACGGTTATGTTGAAGAAGTACCGGAATGGTCGACATATGTGTAATCGATTTGAGATGTGTTAATGGTTTGTTATGTTGGATGGTTGGACGTGGAGGTGAAGTTGATGATGGTTGTATCGGATAAATTTTCGAGGACGAAAATATTCTAAGTGGGGGAGAGTTGTAACACCCGGTATTTAGTTAATTATTTAATTATATACATTCAAATTACTTAGAATTTAATTATTGAATTTGTGGAGTGTTGAGAATTGTTGACATGGATTTTTATGATTAATTAGTTGATTAATTAATTGATTAAGTTGTAGAAATAGTATTGAAGAAATACTAGATTTATTATATGGACTTAATTAAGTGATGGTGGTAGTAAAAGGTGGGGTGTGAATGTTAGGCCCAATAGATTTAATGAAATTAGGTTAAGATAAGGATTAGGCTAATTAGAAGAGAAAAAGTCTTGGGGAATTTGTTATGGGAAGTTGTAGAGAAGAGAGAAAATAGGAGAGAAATTCATTCCCGTTTTTCTTGCAGCAGTCTCACTAAATCGAAGATCCCCGATTCGTTAACCGTTGGATCGTCTCCAAATTTTGTGGGTAGGTTCACAACACCTATATCTAACTTTTGACCGTTGGGATCTTAAAAATAAGGTCTGAGTTGTGAGATATCATCATCGCACTGTAGCTGCAAATTAAGGAAAATTTTCAGCTTTTTATTCGGATGAAAAGAGGCAATGTTTGGGAGCTAAGGCTAGATGGCTTCGATCGGTAGAATTGTAGAATGGACTCCGAATACAAGGTAAGGGGTGGGGTTCTAACTCTATAACCGGACTCATGATGAATGATATGTGGGGGTTAAATTCGTAGGAAATTATTCCTGATTAGTTGTTGTGATTCTGTTGTGTTGATTCGATGAAATTAGTTGTTGTTGTGGTGATAATTGTTGTTGTTTTATGCGAAGTTGAAGGATGTTTCAGTGACGATGTATACCTCTATTTATTAGTATAGCGACGATATAGGCTTATGCCTTGTGACGATGATTTTGTTTGTTGTGTGTGTTTGTTGCATTCATATACATATGCATTTTTGGCGACGGCCTAGATTGGCAAATTAGTGACGAAGGCTTATGCCTTGATGCCTCTGTTTAACTGGCAATTGGCGATGGGGGCTGAAGCCCTAGGTACCACATGCATGTGCAGTTGTAGAGTCTCATTGTATGTGGCATGAGTGTGATTTAATTGTGATGTGACTTGAGTTGTTGTTAAATTGTGATAATGTGGAGTTGTAATTATAAATTGTTATACTAATGACGTGTTGTGACAAGTATTGTCTGGAAGATGAGAAATAGTTGTTATAACTATTAATATGTTGTCGTTATTGATTTTTGTTAATTATAACTGTTCAGGTTAATTGTTATTATAAATGTAGTCTGAAAGCTGTAACGTGATAATTTCGTATGATTAAATTCTAATATATTGTTTATCATGCGTTTGTTTATATTGGTAGATATCTCACCCTTTCTGAATGATGTTTCCCTACCATGGGAAATTGACAGGTACTCAAGATAGCGATGGAAATTTGAAGTGATTTTATGAAGTCTTTAATTGCTGTTAATCGAGTTGGTGTCTTGCTCTGATACGTAGCACTCGGGGGGATAAAGCGGTTGTTTTATTTATTAATTTGTTTGCTGAATTTTTAAGTGAATTATGTTTTAAATTGTAACTTAAAGTTACTGTGCAATGATGCTACGATTTGATTAGAATATTTATGAAGTTTGATGATTCCGCTGCGAGTTAACTATTTAATTTGAAACAAAGTGATTTTTTAATAATGATTTAATTGTCCGTTTTAAGTTACGTGCTATGTATCTATATGAAGGCAATTAAGCCATAATTGTTTTTGAATGACGAATATGTGATACCTCAAATGAATGTTGTTTGCAATTTATACTCTGATTTTTATTATAATTACCGGGTAGATTTGGGGTGTTACATTAGTGGTATCAGAGCAGGTCGGTCCGTCCGGCCAGAGTCGTTTAATTGTTGTTTATCCCTTAGTACGCGACAAGTGTGTATAACACTGTCGGTACTTGTTGCTTTCTGGTTGTTGCAGGAATTAGTTTGAGCGAAGTGGGGGAGAAGCTTTGCTTCTCGGATGTGGTTCAGTTGCAAGTTCGCAAAGAGGATTGTTGTCTTGGTGTTTCGGAAACTGAATTTCGGCGAAAGAATGTGTCTCTCGAGTTATAAAAAGTTTGGAAGTGAGGAGATATGTTAAGAGTTGTTTGGAATATGTTTAAGTTGAAGAAAAATGAGTTTTGGAGTGGAAATTCCGTAAGCAAAACGCAGGAAATTGTTGAATGTTTTGTGAAACTTCAAAAATTCATAACTTGAGTTCTGGACATCCGATTTGAGTCCCGTTTGAAGCGTTGGAAAGCTAACGAGATGAAATTTATTTTAAAAATGGTTTCAGAAGCTGTAATAGACTTATTTATAACAGGATGATGTTGGAAAGAGATGGGATTTGCGGTTATGCTTGTTCTTGGAACTGGACTTGTTTGTTGGTGCCGCACAGGACGTCAGCGTCAAAGTTGAGTGAATTTAAGGAGTAATTAATAGGTTTATTGAAAATAAATTTTAAGAATTAGTGTACCATTTGAGAAGTTTTGGAGATACCGTAAAGAGTGTCGCTGCATGGCGTCGATGTTTGCACTTTCGAATAGCGTTGGAATAGTTTACAAGTTAGTAACGGTTATGTTGAAGAAGTACCGGAATGGTCGACATATGTGTAATCGATTTGAGATGTGTTAATGGTTTGTTATGTTGGATGGTTGGACGTGGAGGTGAAGTTGATGATGGTTGTATCGGATAAATTTTCGAGGACGAAAATATTCTAAGTGGGGGAGAGTTGTAACACCCGGTATTTAGTTAATTATTTAATTATATACATTCAAATTACTTAGAATTTAATTATTGAATTTGTGGAGTGTTGAGAATTGTTGACATGGATTTTTATGATTAATTAGTTGATTAATTAATTGATTAAGTTGTAGAAATAGTATTGAAGAAATACTAGATTTATTATATGGACTTAATTAAGTGATGGTGGTAGTAAAAGGTGGGGTGTGAATGTTAGGCCCAATAGATTTAATGAAATTAGGTTAAGATAAGGATTAGGCTAATTAGAAGAGAAAAAGTCTTGGGGAATTTGTTATGGGAAGTTGTAGAGAAGAGAGAAAATAGGAGAGAAATTCATTCCCGTTTTTCTTGCAGCAGTCTCACTAAATCGAAGATCCCCGATTCGTTAACCGTTGGATCGTCTCCAAATTTTGTGGGTAGGTTCACAACACCTATATCTAACTTTTGACCGTTGGGATCTTAAAAATAAGGTCTGAGTTGTGAGATATCATCATCGCACTGTAGCTGCAAATTAAGGAAAATTTTCAGCTTTTTATTCGGATGAAAAGAGGCAATGTTTGGGAGCTAAGGCTAGATGGCTTCGATCGGTAGAATTGTAGAATGGACTCCGAATACAAGGTAAGGGGTGGGGTTCTAACTCTATAACCGGACTCATGATGAATGATATGTGGGGGTTAAATTCGTAGGAAATTATTCCTGATTAGTTGTTGTGATTCTGTTGTGTTGATTCGATGAAATTAGTTGTTGTTGTGGTGATAATTGTTGTTGTTTTATGCGAAGTTGAAGGATGTTTCAGTGACGATGTATACCTCTATTTATTAGTATAGCGACGATATAGGCTTATGCCTTGTGACGATGATTTTGTTTGTTGTGTGTGTTTGTTGCATTCATATACATATGCATTTTTGGCGACGGCCTAGATTGGCAAATTAGTGACGAAGGCTTATGCCTTGATGCCTCTGTTTAACTGGCAATTGGCGATGGGGGCTGAAGCCCTAGGTACCACATGCATGTGCAGTTGTAGAGTCTCATTGTATGTGGCATGAGTGTGATTTAATTGTGATGTGACTTGAGTTGTTGTTAAATTGTGATAATGTGGAGTTGTAATTATAAATTGTTATACTAATGACGTGTTGTGACAAGTATTGTCTGGAAGATGAGAAATAGTTGTTATAACTATTAATATGTTGTCGTTATTGATTTTTGTTAATTATAACTGTTCAGGTTAATTGTTATTATAAATGTAGTCTGAAAGCTGTAACGTGATAATTTCGTATGATTAAATTCTAATATATTGTTTATCATGCGTTTGTTTATATTGGTAGATATCTCACCCTTTCTGAATGATGTTTCCCTACCATGGGAAATTGACAGGTACTCAAGATAGCGATGGAAATTTGAAGTGATTTTATGAAGTCTTTAATTGCTGTTAATCGAGTTGGTGTCTTGCTCTGATACGTAGCACTCGGGGGGATAAAGCGGTTGTTTTATTTATTAATTTGTTTGCTGAATTTTTAAGTGAATTATGTTTTAAATTGTAACTTAAAGTTACTGTGCAATGATGCTACGATTTGATTAGAATATTTATGAAGTTTGATGATTCCGCTGCGAGTTAACTATTTAATTTGAAACAAAGTGATTTTTTAATAATGATTTAATTGTCCGTTTTAAGTTACGTGCTATGTATCTATATGAAGGCAATTAAGCCATAATTGTTTTTGAATGACGAATATGTGATACCTCAAATGAATGTTGTTTGCAATTTATACTCTGATTTTTATTATAATTACCGGGTAGATTTGGGGTGTTACATTAGTGGTATCAGAGCAGGTCGGTCCGTCCGGCCAGAGTCGTTTAATTGTTGTTTATCCCTTAGTACGCGACAAGTGTGTATAACACTGTCGGTACTTGTTGCTTTCTGGTTGTTGCAGGAATTAGTTTGAGCGAAGTGGGGGAGAAGCTTTGCTTCTCGGATGTGGTTCAGTTGCAAGTTCGCAAAGAGGATTGTTGTCTTGGTGTTTCGGAAACTGAATTTCGGCGAAAGAATGTGTCTCTCGAGTTATAAAAAGTTTGGAAGTGAGGAGATATGTTAAGAGTTGTTTGGAATATGTTTAAGTTGAAGAAAAATGAGTTTTGGAGTGGAAATTCCGTAAGCAAAACGCAGGAAATTGTTGAATGTTTTGTGAAACTTCAAAAATTCATAACTTGAGTTCTGGACATCCGATTTGAGTCCCGTTTGAAGCGTTGGAAAGCTAACGAGATGAAATTTATTTTAAAAATGGTTTCAGAAGCTGTAATAGACTTATTTATAACAGGATGATGTTGGAAAGAGATGGGATTTGCGGTTATGCTTGTTCTTGGAACTGGACTTGTTTGTTGGTGCCGCACAGGACGTCAGCGTCAAAGTTGAGTGAATTTAAGGAGTAATTAATAGGTTTATTGAAAATAAATTTTAAGAATTAGTGTACCATTTGAGAAGTTTTGGAGATACCGTAAAGAGTGTCGCTGCATGGCGTCGATGTTTGCACTTTCGAATAGCGTTGGAATAGTTTACAAGTTAGTAACGGTTATGTTGAAGAAGTACCGGAATGGTCGACATATGTGTAATCGATTTGAGATGTGTTAATGGTTTGTTATGTTGGATGGTTGGACGTGGAGGTGAAGTTGATGATGGTTGTATCGGATAAATTTTCGAGGACGAAAATATTCTAAGTGGGGGAGAGTTGTAACACCCGGTATTTAGTTAATTATTTAATTATATACATTCAAATTACTTAGAATTTAATTATTGAATTTGTGGAGTGTTGAGAATTGTTGACATGGATTTTTATGATTAATTAGTTGATTAATTAATTGATTAAGTTGTAGAAATAGTATTGAAGAAATACTAGATTTATTATATGGACTTAATTAAGTGATGGTGGTAGTAAAAGGTGGGGTGTGAATGTTAGGCCCAATAGATTTAATGAAATTAGGTTAAGATAAGGATTAGGCTAATTAGAAGAGAAAAAGTCTTGGGGAATTTGTTATGGGAAGTTGTAGAGAAGAGAGAAAATAGGAGAGAAATTCATTCCCGTTTTTCTTGCAGCAGTCTCACTAAATCGAAGATCCCCGATTCGTTAACCGTTGGATCGTCTCCAAATTTTGTGGGTAGGTTCACAACACCTATATCTAACTTTTGACCGTTGGGATCTTAAAAATAAGGTCTGAGTTGTGAGATATCATCATCGCACTGTAGCTGCAAATTAAGGAAAATTTTCAGCTTTTTATTCGGATGAAAAGAGGCAATGTTTGGGAGCTAAGGCTAGATGGCTTCGATCGGTAGAATTGTAGAATGGACTCCGAATACAAGGTAAGGGGTGGGGTTCTAACTCTATAACCGGACTCATGATGAATGATATGTGGGGGTTAAATTCGTAGGAAATTATTCCTGATTAGTTGTTGTGATTCTGTTGTGTTGATTCGATGAAATTAGTTGTTGTTGTGGTGATAATTGTTGTTGTTTTATGCGAAGTTGAAGGATGTTTCAGTGACGATGTATACCTCTATTTATTAGTATAGCGACGATATAGGCTTATGCCTTGTGACGATGATTTTGTTTGTTGTGTGTGTTTGTTGCATTCATATACATATGCATTTTTGGCGACGGCCTAGATTGGCAAATTAGTGACGAAGGCTTATGCCTTGATGCCTCTGTTTAACTGGCAATTGGCGATGGGGGCTGAAGCCCTAGGTACCACATGCATGTGCAGTTGTAGAGTCTCATTGTATGTGGCATGAGTGTGATTTAATTGTGATGTGACTTGAGTTGTTGTTAAATTGTGATAATGTGGAGTTGTAATTATAAATTGTTATACTAATGACGTGTTGTGACAAGTATTGTCTGGAAGATGAGAAATAGTTGTTATAACTATTAATATGTTGTCGTTATTGATTTTTGTTAATTATAACTGTTCAGGTTAATTGTTATTATAAATGTAGTCTGAAAGCTGTAACGTGATAATTTCGTATGATTAAATTCTAATATATTGTTTATCATGCGTTTGTTTATATTGGTAGATATCTCACCCTTTCTGAATGATGTTTCCCTACCATGGGAAATTGACAGGTACTCAAGATAGCGATGGAAATTTGAAGTGATTTTATGAAGTCTTTAATTGCTGTTAATCGAGTTGGTGTCTTGCTCTGATACGTAGCACTCGGGGGGATAAAGCGGTTGTTTTATTTATTAATTTGTTTGCTGAATTTTTAAGTGAATTATGTTTTAAATTGTAACTTAAAGTTACTGTGCAATGATGCTACGATTTGATTAGAATATTTATGAAGTTTGATGATTCCGCTGCGAGTTAACTATTTAATTTGAAACAAAGTGATTTTTTAATAATGATTTAATTGTCCGTTTTAAGTTACGTGCTATGTATCTATATGAAGGCAATTAAGCCATAATTGTTTTTGAATGACGAATATGTGATACCTCAAATGAATGTTGTTTGCAATTTATACTCTGATTTTTATTATAATTACCGGGTAGATTTGGGGTGTTACAGCTGACCCTTTCCAGGGGTTTTTGTTGAAATGAAAGAATGATTTGGAGGCTAACCCTTTCCAGGGGTTTTTGTTGAAATGAAAGAATGATTTGGAGGCTAACCCTTTCCAGGGGTTTTTGTTGAAATGGATGGCAGAAAGATTATCTAGTGGAGACTTCTTGTTTTAAAGCCCAAGATTAAGGCTGGCTCTTGCTGGTGATAAGCAAATATGGGTCCTAGACTCTGCTAAGGAAGATTGATGAAGATAAGGGTGACAGAGAGTGTCCATGTCTCTCATTCCAAAAAGTGTACTCAATATGAAATTGAGACAATCTTAGCTTATTTAAAGTCTGGTTTAAAGAATAGAAGAAACTCACCAGGATAGGCTAAAAGGTAACTAAAGACCTGTTCCTATGTTTATAAGAAACCTGATGGGTCCTTGTATACAAGCTCAAGAGGAAGCTGGAAATGCTTGTAAGAAGCCTGTGGGTCCTTGTACAAAGCCCAAGAGGAGGCTAATCGAGGGTCATCGAGGGTCCTTGTTATAGCACAAGAGAAAGCTATGTGGTTTTGAACTTATTTTGGCTCTAAGCAAATGGGTAAGAGGTTTCACCGGGAATAATTCCTCTTTGGGTGGATGTGTCCTATTTTGAGTTCTAAGGCTTTTACCAAGATGTTTCACCGGGAATAATTCATCTTGGGGGTTTGAACTACAGATCTCTAATTAGGAAAGAGCCTTCACCGGGAAGACATTCTCAATCCTAGGCCATATTCCTATAATATATATATATATAGTTTAACTGTCCTAGGGTTTACACTCAAACGTAGTTCTAAACAATATATAAACAGTTCTATATTTGACAGTAATTTAAATAAAGACTGTAAATTGAAAGCTTGTAAAGCCTAACCTGGATGGAGTGGAGGCCTTTGAAGATGTATGTACAAAGCCTCAACAACAATTTTTGTTGTTTTATTGATAACAGTTGAATATTTATGATAAACAGTTAAGGGTTTTGAAAACAGAAGAAGTGAAGATGGACAAAGGTCACATAGGTATCTGAAGAGTTTCACCGGGAATAATGTCCTTCAAATACCAGAAGAATGTTTTGAAAACAGAAAGGAGATTTTGTAAATACAGTTTTTGAAAACAAACTAAGAAAAGAAAAAGGTGCTGGGACTTACACTCTAATAGAGGCCCAATGAAAATGATTTACTGTTTATGAAAACAGTTGAAAAAAGATTGAAATGATATAAGGTTTTGTTGTTTGAAAACCTTAATCATCTGTTTAATCGGAGACTGAAAACAGTTTTGAACATTGACAAAAGTCAACTTAATTAAGGCAAAGATGAAATCTATACCTAATTAAGACCTAAATAATTAGGGTTTTATCATAAAATTATTCACAAAATAATTAGGTTAAAACAAAAATGAAAATATATATTTTCAAAGTATTTAAGAAAACACTTAAAACATACTATTTTAAACCTAATAAAAATATATGAAATAAATAATATTTTTTATGATTTTCTGATTATTCACAAAATAGATATATTAAATAACAAGTGTGTGAAAAATGAGGTGGAAATGGATTTATTTGATAGGTTAAATAATTGTGTGAAGTTTGTGAATAAAACAAAGAAAAATAGTGGTAAAAAATTGGGTTTGTCTCCTCCAAGTTTTGAACACACGCCCTCTAAGTCACCAGCTCAAAATAACACCACTGAGCCAACGCGCGCTTGGTGATTATAACACACACCCATTTGGTTATGTTTCAAAACAAGTGACAAATCGTTGAAAAATAAAAGAATCAAAAAGTCTGGGGCGAGGGGGATTCGAACCCCAGACTTGAGGCATGAGGAGACTAAGGGCGTATGTGAGGCCACTAGGGCAAACGATGAATTCGTTTATAAAACGCATACCATTCAAAATAAAATAACCTAGCCCATGGATTTGAATTTTGTGCGCCACCATAGTCATCTTCTTCCTCGAGCTCAAAGATTTTCAAATTTTTTAACTCTCTGGTTTCTCAACTAAATGGCATGATGTAAACATCAATCTTGCTCTAAATTTCCTCACGAATCCAGATATGTAACTAAAATTTATTTATATTAACTATAGCTACCTAATTTCTCAGAAAATATGAAGAATATATGAACCCTAAATTTAAAATTAAATGACAAGCAAGATGAATAAATGAATGATGATAGAGGGTTTTCAATCCTCTGATGATGCTGAACAAGATAGTATCGAGCTTTATCACAAAGAGTACTTAAATTAAAGAGGTGGAGTTCAAAAACTTACCTCTGAAAATGGAGGTCGTGAGGATGATGAGGAGCACCTGGGCTTGTATGAGTGATCCTAAAAGCTTCCTTGGGACTCAGTGATGCTAACTGATTGCTTATTGTGACTTCAAACCTTCTGAATTGCTCTACCCGACACCTTCGATTTGAGCTTCAAGTGGACATGGAGGGTGATGAATCTTGAGTTACAGATGAGCTGCAGCCATCTGAACAGCTTCACTATGACCTAAGGAATGTGTCTGGATGCTTGGCTTCGTTGGAAACCTTCTGAATTGCTCTATGGACCTCCAACTGCAACAGCTCCAAAGTGAGAGCAACAATGGTGTTCTTCCACCTACAAAAGTGATCCAGGTGCTTGGATCACCTCAAATGAGCCCCCTTGAGATGTTAGAATGCTTACTTTCCAAAGAGAAGCTCTGGTTTGAAGAAAACGATTCTTCTTGCCAAAGAACTTTGAAAAACCATAAGCATGAGAAGAGAAAGAGAAAGCAAGGAATATGGTTGCTTTGGTGTGTTTTCTGAATGAGAAAGAGCCCTCTATTTATAGGCAAATGGTTCAGTACTGATTGAGAGAGTGAGCTTGCTTAATGAGGTTGATTTGGTTTCTTGGCTATGAAGGAATTTCAAAAATATCCAAAATGCAATGATGAGAATTTTGATTCCATTTGATCAATCCCCTAGCCCTCGATTTTGCTTGATCTTAGGGGACAATTCTGAGACAGAAATGAGCTCTAATTGGTTGGTGAGAAGATTCCTTGGGTGATTCATCAATTTGCCATAAATTCCCAAATGTAATCATTACATAATCACATGTTCTTGTTTTGGGAATCTTCCTCAATTCTTATGCTATGGTGAAAATGAATGCATGGCATGTTTTCATATGTGTTATGGTTCGTGTAGCATTCATAAGTGAGGTCATGTGCACAAAATTTCAAAGTTCAAAAATGAGGCATGACCTATAATTTCACTTCATGAGGCCAACTTTGAACAAGTATAACTCTTAGCTCAAAATGAATTTGGAGAAGGTTGAACACAATTTGGAAAGCCCTAAACATCTACTTCAAATCATTAGTTTATGGTTTCTTCAGAATCCTTTGGCAAATTTGTGAAAAATGAGGCCAAAGTTGGAAGAAAACTAGGTTAAAACACTTAGAAAATTTTCTAAGTCTTTATGACCTAAAACTTCAAAATTTCCAAATCTCTTAAATGGTTGATCTTTTGAAAAAAGTTGCTATGTAAGATGTTGTTTTATTTTGCAAGATCTACAACTTTCATGTTGGAAGTTTTTTGAGTTGTGTAGGTGAAATTTTGAGTTCCCACAATGCCCTCAAAAACCCTAATTCCCGACTTTTTGCTCCTTGGAGAATCTCTTTGAATTTCTTTGGTCAAATGACTTTAATAACCATATATTGATGATATTGATCTTTAAAAGTCATGGTTTGACCAAAAACCTTAAAAGTCAAGGGTGATCCTATACAGTTGACTTTTTTCTGATAAAGTGAGATTTTGGACTTTTGTGTGGGATCAAGCTCTTCTCCTCAAATGGGTGATGTAAATGGATTATATTGAGGTAGTAGAAATCCTTGAACCATGTCTTGAGTTTTGGATCCATGTCCTGATTAAAAGTCAACCATCCAGGTGAATTAGGTCAAAACCCTAATTGTCGACCAGATGAAATTGATGACTGTGGATCTTGGATTGGAGTGTAATGCCCAATGGATGTTGTTATATGAGCTATTTGAAGATGATTTATGCCTTTGAGTGATGCCCTGGAGTTTTCTAGGGTTTCCCAAATGTGATCCCTGATTTTAGTCCTTGATGGGGGCTCAAAACCCTAGACTGGGTGTCAGATGAATAAGTGACTGCTCTGAGTATCTATTTTGTCTTTGATGAAAAGTCTAAAAGATATGACATCTCAGGGGGTCAAAAATTAGGGTATGACAATATTCACCGAAGAAGTCTTCACATCTCTTGTTGTTGTGAAGCGTGTGCTACAGCTACACCATTCCATGGAAGTTGGAGTCTCTTTTAATTGTTGTAGATGTTTTTGATTGGCTGCACTTTATGGTAAAACATAGTTCTGAGTTTAGATGTCTTGACTGATGTCATTACATGCATGTGTGGTTTTCTGCAGGAGATGTGATTTTAGCTAATACAGATTTTAGTGATGTCAAAATGAATGTTGTGACATCGTTACCTGAATATCAAGTGATGTTATGTTTCTGTTTTGTTTCCTACTTTATCTCAGGCTATATTTTAGGTGTAGCAACCTCCCTTAAAATTTACGTTCAAACGAGTCGCCAGCCACTTTATTTGGGCAAGTGAGAAACCCTTAAAAAAAAGAGATTTGGGTAAGTAAGTAAATTAGGCAAAAGGAAGGTGTTAGGCACCCTTTTCCTCCCTTGTACTCAAGGGGACCCATTTAATCTTTAGGTTTAGGTTTTATAAAAAAAAAGGTTTGACAATTCTTCACTAATAGATTTAAAAAAAGAGGTCTTTGGCCAAAAGGGTAAAACCTTGATAGGGTCATTGTCAGATTGAGACAACAATGACCATGGCTAAGACAAAACATATAGCAAGAATAAAATAGTGATCTCAATGCATCATCATTGGCCAAAGCAAAGATTTTTTAAAAGGGGTGGCCAAAGGGATAAAACCTTAAAGGTTTTAATATGGTCATTGTCAGATCGAGACAACAACGACCAAAGGCCAAAACCATGTGACCATATGTAGTGGAAAAAAATAGGTCATTGTCAGATCGAGACAACAATGGCCAGAAGCCCCTTTTTTATGGGAGGCCGACCATTGTCAGATCGAGACAACAATGGTCAGAAACTCCTTTTTAGGGGAGTCGGCCGTTGTCATATCGAGACAACAATGGCAATGGCCAGAAACCCTTTTTTAGGGGAGCCGACCATTGTCAGATCGAGACAACAATGGCCAGAAACCCTTTTTTAGGGGAGTCGGCCATTGTCATATCGAGACAACAATAGCCAGAAACCCTTTTTTGGGGGAGGCCTCATAGGTAATCATCGGCTGTAAGCTTTGAGTTTGAGTTGAGATATTTGAGTTTGAAAAAGGGAAAGGGTTTGTCGGTCGTTGTTAGTTAATCGACAACGGCGGATTAGGGATGTTCAAGACAAATCGTAAGACAAACCCTCAAAGGGAGAAGAGAAAAAGCGTAGAAAACGTAGTTTTGTGAAAAGCGTAGTTTTTTGGGTGTGTGTGAATTTGTGAAAAAAAAGTACGTGAAATTGAAAGAAAATGTCCCCAAATAGGATTGCCAAAGGTCCTATTTGATATAAACAAATAATTACAAAATCCAAAATATTGTAGATAAACCGAGGAAGTTTATAAAACCCGAGTTTAAAAATAATTTTGAATCCTAAAATTGAGCTTCATATTCTTATGAATAATAAGCCCAATTAAATACACACTTTTACTTAATGTATACTCCAATCTTTTGAATTGGACAGTTTAGAGAATGGTTACTCTTTTGAAATGGGCTTGCCAATCAAGATGTCAAGCCCACTAGTTTGATATACACCCCTTGTAGAATTTGTACTACGTCCCTGTTAATAAAATGTAATAGCAATAGGACAAATTTTAGGGTATGACAGCTGCCCCTACTTAATTATTCTTGGATCGAAGGACATGAGAATACGCCTGTCTCACGCTTTTCAGATCGAAGAGTGATTAAATAATGGAAGACCCTAAATTTACCTTGTGCGTGTATAGGAGAGATATAAAGAATTATCTTGCTAAAGTTTGAGACTTACATAGCGAATATTCATAAATTATTGCATTAAGGATTCACTTGCTATAGTTCTAGCGAGCTTACATGTGTATTAAGGGATTCACCTGCTATAGTTCTAGCGAGCTTACATGCGTATTAAAGGAATCACCTGCTAGAGTTCTAGCAAGCTACCTACGTAAAGGATTCACCTGCTATAATTCTAGCAAGCTACCCGCGTAAAGGACTCATCTGCTATGGTTCTAGCAAGCTACCTGAATAAAGGATTCACCTGCTATAGTTCTAGCAAGCTACCTGCATAAAGGATTCACCTACTATAGTTCTAGCAAGCTTACATGCGTATTAAAGGAATCACCTGCTAGAGTTCTAGCAAGCTACCTGCGTAAAAGATTCACCTGCTAATATTCTAGCAAGCTACCCGCGTAAAGGACTCACCTGCTATGGTTCTAGCAAGCTACCTGCATAAAGGATTCACCTGCTATGGTTCTATCAAGCTACCTGCGTAAAGGATTCACCTGCTATGGTTCTAGCAAGATTTCCTGCATATTAAAGGATTCACCTGCTATGGTTCTAGCAAGCTACTTGTGTATTAAACGATTCACGTACTATAGTTCTAGCAAGCTACTTGCGTATTAAAGGGTTCACCTGCTATAGTTCTAGCAAGCTGCATGCGTATTAAAGGATTCACCTTCTATAATTCTAGCAAGCTTACCTGCATAAAAAGGATTCACCTGCTATAGTTATAGCAATCTTATCTGCATAAAAAAGATTCACCTACTATAGTGCTAGCAAGCTTATCTGCATAAAAAGATTCACCTGCTATAGTGCTATCATGATCATCTGCGTAAAAAGATTCGCCTGCTATCGTGCTAGCAAGCTTATCTGCATAAAATGATGTACCTGCTATCGTGCTAGCAAGCTTATCTGCATAAAAAGATTCACCTGCTATAGTGCTAGCAAGATCATCTGCGTAAAAAGATTCACCTGCTATCGTGCTAGCAAGATCATCTGCGTAAAAAAATTCACCTGCTATCGTGCTAGCAAGATCATCCGCATAAAAAGATTCACCTGCTATAGTGCCAGCAAGCTTATTTGCATAAAAAAGATTCACCTACTATAGTGCTAGCAAGCTTATCTGCATAAAAAGATTCACCTGCTATAGTGCTAGCAAGATTATCTTCATATTCTTAGTTTTGATGATAACATTGTATATGAATTTTGTATGAGATAATGTGGTACTCTAATACTATGCAATTTCCATTTCAAGAATTATATAAAGAGTATGCACAAAATCAGCGCAAGAAGCACTGACTCAGAAGGTTCAGCATGCAACATCAGAACATGGTCTGGCAAGACATCAGAAGATGGTCAAGCAGAAGCAGAACATGGTCTATGGAAGCATCAGAAGAACTTGAGCTCAGAAGCAGAAGCACTGAAGTTCTCATGGTATCACGCTCAGAAGCACTTCAAGGTCAGAAGACAAGAAGATGCTCTGCACCAAGCTGTATTGACTCTGAAGATTCAAACGTTGTATCTACAAAAGATCAATCAGAATCAAGTACAAGATGGCAGGCTATAATGACTGACAAAAGGAAATTTAGAAGCTATTAACGGTAACGTCAGTAGTCACAGAAAAAGCAAGGCTCGAGGTAGTTGACAAAAGAGTGAAACATTAAATGCAATGCTGTACGAAATACACAAAGCATTAAATGCTCCCAACGGTCATCTTCTCATACGCCTATAAATAGAAGTTCTGATGAGAAGCTAAAAAACAACTCTTGCGCAAATATACAGAAACGCTGTCAAATTCAAAAGCTCTCATAACTTCATCTTCAACCTCACTTATTGCTGTTGTAATTTTATAGTGAGATTAAGCTTAAACTTTAAGAGAAATATCACAGTAGTGATTATAGCTTTTCAGAAGCATTGTAATACTCTTAGAATTTGTTTACATTAATTTGTAAAGGACTAGAGTGATCAGGTAGATCAGAATACTCTAGAAAAGTCTAAGAGGGTATCTAAGCAGTGTGTTCCTAGAGTGATCAGGTTGTGATCAGAAGACTCTAGAAGACTTAGCAGTTGTCTAAGTGGAAAACCATTGTAATCTTGTGTGATTAGTGGATTAAATCCTCAGTTGAGGTAAATCACCTTGTCAAGGGTGGACTGGAGTAGTTTAGTTAACAACGAACCAGGATAAAAATAATTGTGCAAGTTGTTTTTATCTTACAAGTTTTGAAACTACACTTATTCAAACCCCCCCCCCCCCTTTCTAAGTGTTTTTCTATCCTTCAATTGGTATCAGAGCGCCGGTTCTAAGGTGCAAGCACTTAACCATGTTTAGAAAAGATTCAGGAAGAGAAAAACGCTTAAGTCAAGATGGCTGGTGAAGATCCAATAATTCCATCTACATCTGGCTCTGCTGAGCAATACAATGGAAATGGTAACAATGGTTATACTAGACCACCAGTGTTTGATGGTGAAAACTTTGAATACTGGAAAGATAAACTTGAAAGTTATTTCCTTGGTCTAGATGCTGATTTATGGGATCTTCTGATGAATGGTTACAAACATCCAGTTAAAGCCAGTGGTGTAAAGCTCACAAGACAAGAGATGATTGATGAGCAAAAGAAGGAATTCAAAAATCATCACAAGTGTAGGACTGTTTTGCCGAATGCTATCTCTCATGCTGAGTATGAGAAGATATCTAACAGGGAAACGGCCTATGACATATATGAGTCATTAAAAATGACCCATGAAGGAAATGCTCAAGTCAAGGAGACTAAAGCTCTTGCACTAATCCAGAAGTATGAAGCCTTCAAGATGGAGGACGATGAAAACATTGAGAAGATGTTCTCATGATTTCAAACGCTAACTGCTGGATTAAGAGTTCTGGACAAAGGCTACACCAAGGCTGATCACGTAAAGAAGATCATCAGAAGCTTGCCCTGAAGATGGGGCCCAATGGTGACTGCATTCAAGATAGCAAAGAATCTGAATGAAGTCTCTTTGGAAGAGCTGACCAGCGCCCTGATGAGTCATGAAATTGAGCTTGACGCTAATGAACCTCAAAAGAAAGGTAAGTCTATTGCATTAAAATCTAATTATAAAAAATGCACTAACGCTTTTCAGGCTGAAGAAGAAGATTCTGAAGAATCAGAATCAGAAGAAGAAGATGAACTGTCCATGATCTCCAGAAGGGTAAACCAACTCTGGAAAAGCAAGCAAAGGAAGTTCAGGAGCTTTAGAAGCTCAAAGAAGCCTGAAAGAGGTGAATCTTCTGGAGGCAGAAGATCTGACAAGAACAAGGTCATCTGCTATGAGTGCAATGAGCCTGGACACTTCAAGAATGAATGTCCAAAACTTCAGAAGGAGAATCCCAAGAAGAAGTTTCATAAGAAGAAAGGTCTTATGGCAACATGGGATGATTCAGAATCAGAATCAGACTCTGAAGGCGAGCAGGCAAACCTTGCACTAATGGCCACAGTGGATGATGGATCAGAATCTGCATCAGAATCAGATTCTGAAGAGGTATTTTCTAAACTATCTAGAGAAGAGTTAGTTGTCAGTCTGACAGAACTTCTGGAACTCAAGGCTCATCTTAGTATCAAATAAAAAAGCTGAAAAAGCAATTTGAATTTGAAACTAAGAAGCTGGAACTGGAAAATTCTGAATTAAAAGAAAAAGTTTTAAAATTATCCAATAACGTTGGATCTTCTTCTGATTCAGAAAAGTCCATTCCAAGTCTAAACCATATTCTGAAAGAATATGATTTAAGTTTCAGGAAGTTCTTATCTAGAAGTATTGGCAGAAGTCAGCTAGCTTCTATGATATATGCCGTCTCTGGAAACAAAAGAGTTGGCATTGGTTATGAGGGTGAAACCCCATACAAGCTTGATTTTATGGATGATATGAAAATATCATACAAGCCTCTGTATAATCAATTTAAGTTTGGCCACTCCCATGATATTAGGCACACATCACATGCCAAAAGCTTTCATATAACACACACTAAGAAGCATGTGACACAACCTAAGAAATATCATGTACTCAGGATAAAGATTATCATGATGTTCCTCCTATTTCTTATAATGCTAAACCCAAGTTCAATCAGAACTTGAGGAAAACTAACAAGAAAGGACCCAAGAAAATGTGGGTACCTAAGGAAAAGATTATTCCTATTGCAGATATCCTTGGCTGCAAAGAAGACAAAGCACAACATGTCATGGTACCTGGACTCTGGGTGCTCGCGACACATGACAGGAAGAAGGTCTATGTTCCAAGACCTGGTGCTTAAATCTGGTGGAGAAGTCAAGTTTGGAGGAGATCAGAAGGGCAAGATAATTGGCTCTGGAACCATAAAGTCTGGTAACTCTCCTTCCATAACTAATGTACTTCTTGTAGAAGGATTAACGCATAACTTATTGTCCATAAGTCAATTAAGTAACAATGGTTATGACATAATCTTCAATCAAAAGTCTTGCAAGGCTGTAAGTCAGAAGGATGGCTCAATCCTATTTACAGGCAAGAGGAAGAACAACATTTATAAGACGGATCTTCAAGATCTCAAGAATCAGAAGGTAACCTGTCTTATGTCTGTTTCTGAAGAGCAATGGGTCTGGCACAGAAGATTAGGACATGCTAGTTTGAGAAAGATTTCTCATATTAACAAACTAAATCTTGTCAGAGGACTCCCTAATCTGAAATACCAATCAGATGCTTTTTGTGAAGCATGTCAGAAGGGCAAGTTTTCCAAACCTGCATTCAAGTCTAAGAATGTTGTTTCTACCTCAAGGCCGTTAGAACTTCTGCACATTGATCTGTTTGGCCCAGTCAAAACAGCATCTGTCAGAGGGAAGAAATATGGATTAGTCATCGTAGATGATTATAGCCGTTGGACATGGGTAAAGTTCTAAAAACACAAGGATGAGTCTCATTCAGTGTTCTTTGAATTCTGCACTCAGATTCAGTCTGATAAGGAATGCAAAGTCATAAAGGTCAGAAGTGATCATGGTGGCGAATTTGAGAACAGATTCTTTGAGGAGTTCTTCAAAGAAAATGGTATTGCCCATGATTTCTCTTGTCCTAGAACTCCACAGCAAAATGGAGTTGTAGAGCGAAAGAATAGGACTCTACAAGAAATGGCCAGAACCATGATCAATGAAACTAATATGGCTAAGCATTTCTGGGCAGAAGCAATAAACACTGCATGTTATATTTAGAATAGAATCTCTATAAGACCTATTCTAAATAAGACTCCTTATGAATTGTGGAAGAACAGAAAGCCCAACATTTCATATTTCCATCCTTTTGGATGTGTATGCTTTATTCTGAACACTAAAGATCATCTTGGTAAGTTTGATTCTAAGGCACAAAAATGTTTCCTTCTTGGATATTCTGAACGCTCAAAAGGCTACAGGATATACAATACTGAAACATTGGTTGTAGAAGAATCAATCAATATCAGGTTTGATGATAAGCTTGGTCTTGAAAAGCCAAAGCAGTTTGAGAATTTTGCAGATTTTGATATTGATATATTAGAAGCAGTAGAACCAAGAAGCAAAGCATCAGAAGCTGAGCTTGTCAGAAGTAAAGAATCTGAAGATCAAGTTGCTGCATCTTTAGAGAATCTCAGAATTTCTGAAGAACCATCCATCAGAAGATCTTCCAGACTCACTTCTGCTCACTCAGAAGATGTCATTCTTGGAAAGAAGGATGATCCTATCAGAACAAGAGCATTCCTTAAGAACAATGCAGAATGTCAATTAGGTCTTGTTTCTTTGATCGAGCCAACTTCTGTTGATCAAGCTCTAGAAGATCCAGACTGGATAATTGCTATGCAAGAAGAACTTAATCAGTTTACAAGGAATGATGTATGGGATCTTGTTCCTAGACCAAAAGGATTCAACATCATTGGTACAAAATGGGTTTTCAGAAACAAGCTCAGTGAGAAGGGAGAAGTGGTAAGAAACAAAGCCAGTCTGGTAGCTCAGGGATATAGTCAACAAGAAGGAATAGACTATACAGAAACCTTTGCACCAGTGGCCAGGTTAGAATCTATTCGTCTATTAATTTCCTTTGCCACTCAACATAACATCACTCTATATCAGATGGATGTTAAGAGTGTCTTCTTAAACAGTTATATAGATGAAGAAGTTTATGTCCACCAACCTCCTGGTTTTGAAGACTCTAAGTCTCCAAATCATGTTTTTAAATTAAAGAAATCATTATACGGATTGAAGCAAGCTCCTAGAGCTTGGTATGAACGGTTAAGTTCTTTCCTTCTGGATAATGGTTTCACTAGAGGAAAAGTGGACACTACTCTCTTTTGTAAAACCTTTAAAAAGGATATTTTAATTTGTCAAATATATGTTGATGATATTATATTTGGAACATCTAATGCTACACTTGGAAAGGAGTTTGCTAAGTCTATCCAGGCTGAGTTTGAGATGAGCATGATGGGTGAACTCAAGTACTTTCTTGGGATTAAAATCAATCAAACATCAGAAGGAACGTATGTTCATCAAACCAAGTATGTGAAAGAACTTCTGAAGAAGTTTAATCTTTCTGAAAGCAAAGAAGCAAAAACTCCCATGCACCCAACGTGTATCTTAGGTAAGGATGAGGTAAGTAAGAAGGTAGATCATAAGTTGTACAGAGGCATGATTGGATCTCTCTTATATCTTACTGCTTCTAGACCAGATATTCTATTCAGTGTTTGTCTATGTGCTAGATTCCAATCAGATCCTAGAGAATCTCACTTAACTGCTGTTAAGAGAATTCTGAGGTATCTGAAAGGTACTACTAATGTTGGTTTAGTCTACAGAAGCTCTAAAGAATACAACTTAGTAGGATTCTGTGATGCTGACTATGCTGGAGATAGAATTGAAAGAAAAAGTACTTCTGGAAGTTGTCAATTTCTTGGAAGTCATCTTATCTCCTGGTACAGCAAGAAGCAAGCTACCATTGCCCTATCCACTACCGAAGCAGAATATGTTGCTGCTGGTGGATGTAGTACACAGATGCTATGGATGAAAAGTCAGCTAGAAGATTATCAGATATATGAGAGTAACATTCCTATCTTCTGTGATAATACTTCTGCCATATGTTTATAAAAAAATCCTATTTTACATTCCAAAGCTAAACATATTGAGATTAAACATCATTTCATTAGGGACTATGTTCAGAAGGGTGTTCTCTCTTTAAACTTTGTGGATACAGATCATCAATGGGCTGATATCTTTACAAAACCCCTTGCTGAAGATAGGTTTAAGTTCATTCTGAAAAATATCAGTATGGACTTATGCCCAGAATGAGAAGATGAGAAGATCTTGTGTATGGTTATTCTCTGAAATGTATTGGGACTATGCTTTTATAAGAAGTTCTGATAATGATCAATTAGAAGTTCTGATACAGTTATGTCTAACGTTTCATTATCTAAGTTGATTTAGAAGATCTTTTAGAGCAAAACAGCTGTCACCAGTCTTTCTAGAAAATGAACACGTGTTCACTATTTTTGGACAAGCATGCATGCAGTTGAGGAGACGCCGCCCTAGGTAACTGTGCAAATCATTTCATTTTGTTACTTTATCTCTCCTAACGTCATTCCTCATTAAATGCCTTGATGTTACTTTATTTCTTTTTATATTATTTCAAACATCCATTGCATTTTCTTTTCAAATCCGTTCCTATATAAACTCATTCCCACAACAACTTATCTCTTTGCATTCTCTCTCTCTCTCTCTTTCTGCATTCAAACCCTAGTTTGTGTCTGTATCTTTGCACTTCATCATGAATCCTTAATCAAGCACATCCAACCCAGCAGAAGAAATGTCTTCCTCTCAACTGGTTTTCAACAAGCCCAAATATGCTCCTCTGAAGACTTGCTCCAATCCTCCGTCAGAAATGGAAGTTCTCTGTGAGTCCTCAATGGACTTTGAAAATCTGAAAGCATGTGGTTTCAAACCTGATGCTAAGATCATGGCACAGGGATGGTCAAACTATCTTGCTAGATTGGTTGGACCAATCTATCCGGCCCTTGTGAAAGATTTATGGGCTCATGCAACCGTCACTCCAACCGCTATTATCTCCTTCGTGCTAGGGCATGAAGTCGTGATAACTGAGAAGTTGATCAGGAAGCTGTACAACTTGGATGATGAAGAAGGAGTCACTGGTCCTCTTCCTGTTGAGGAAAATCATATTGATGATCTGACCATGGAAGCTGCTGCTGAGAATGTTGTCCCTCTGGACAGAAGCTGTGAAGCTTCTTCTGGTGAACCCTCTCTTCTGGTGAAGACTCTAGAGGTCATTCAGAAGAACCAAGCTGAGCTAGCTTCTCGGATGAACATGCAAGAGGACACCAATGCTGAGTTCCGCTCCTTCATTCAGAGGCAGACTGAGAGCAACGTTGGGATTCAAGACATGCTGGCCAAGATTATGTCCAAGCTAGGGTGGTCTTAGTGTCTTAGTTGTCTCGTTGTTTCTTGCATCTGCTTTCCATGCATCCTCCCTGTACTTCTGATAACTCTTCTTTTGCACATCAATGAAAATTATCCTTCTCTTCTCTTATTTTATGTTGTTTTTCATCTGAATCTCTGGTATTTTTGATGTTATGACAAAAAGGGGGAGAAAATGTGATAAATGATCTGATTTATTTTATCAGTTGCTGGGAGAAAGTCTCCACATTTCTAACAAGAACTTGCAAGTTCTGTGTTGTTTAAGTGTTTTGCAAGATTGGAGAAAATCTTAAAAGCTCAACATAAGAAGCAAAACGATGGGGAAAATCAATTCTGTAAAGAATATGCTCATGAGATCTGAAGCAAGCTGAGTGCTATGAAGCTTCAAGATCAGAAGCAAGAAGGAAGAATGTTATGATATTCTGATGATAGAATATACTCTAACTCCTTCTTATTTCTTAAATGTTCTGATGCATGTTTTTGTTCTAAATATGCTCTGAAACATTAGGTTTTATGTTCTGATACATATTATATGATCTGATACATATTTTATGTTCTGATTCATTCATGCTCTGACTTTTGTCGTGTAGTTTGTTCTGTAACATTTCAGAATGTAGAGATGCTTAGGTGATGCTCTGGTACATTCAACAATGTTCTAATACAATCAAGCATGAAATGATCCAAGAAGAAATTCAAGCTCTGAAGCTGTCCTATGGAAGCAAGAAGCAGAAGCTATGAATGTTCTTAAGATCTAAGCATATGTGATCGTCTCAACTGAAATGGAAAATACTCAGGGAAGTCTTTTATTATAAATTTCTTCCAATATTTATTTCAGGGGGAGATTATTTATCTCAGGGGGAGATTGTTAATCTCAAGGGGAGACATATTCACACACTATGTTTACATGATTATGCTATATCTGTGTAATTGTCTTTAGCCGTCCGATTTTCTGATTGCAAATTCATATCATTTATATGTGTTTTTGTCATCATCAAAAAGGGGGAGATTGTTAGAACAAGATTTGTTCTGATCAATATTCTTAGTTTTGATGATAACATTGTATATGAATTTTGTATGAGATAATGTGGTACTCTAATACTATGCAATTTCCATTTCAGGAATTATATAAAGAGTATGCACAAAATCAGCGCAAGAAGCACTGACTCAGAAGGTTCAGCATGCAACATCAAAACATGGTCTGGCAAGACATCAGAAGATGGTCAAGCAGAAGCAGAACATGGTCTATGGAAGCATCAGAAAAACTTGAGTTCAGAAGCAGAAGCACTGAAGTTCTCATGGTATCACGCTCAGAAGCACTTCAAGGTCAGAAGACAAGAAGATGCTCTGCACCAAGCTGTATTGACTCTGAAGATTCAAACGTTGTATCTACAAAATATCAATCAGAATCAAGTACAAGATGGCAGGCTATGCTGACTGACAAAAGGAACCTTAGAAGCTATTAACGGCAACGTCAGTAGTCACAGCAAAAGCAAGGCTCGAGGTAGTTGACAAAAGAGTGAAACATTAAATGCAATGCTGTACGGAATATGGAAAGCATTAAATGCTCCCAACGGTCATCTTCTCATACGCCTATAAATAGAAGTTCTGATGAGAAGCTAAAAAACAACTCTTGCGCAAATATACAGAAACGCTGTCAAATTCAAAAGCTCTCATAACTTCATCTTCAACCTCACTTATTGCTGTTGTAATATTATAGTGAGATTAAGCTTAAACTTTAAGAGAAATATCACAGTTGTGATTATAGCTTTTCAGAAGCATTGTAATACTCTTAGAATTTGTTTACATTAATTTTTAAAGGACTAGAGTGATCAGGTAGATCAGAATACTCTAGAAAAGTCTTAGAGGGTATCTAAGCAGTTTGTTCCTAGAGTGATAAGGTTGTGATCAGAAGACTCTAGAAGACTTATCAGTTGACTAAGTGGAAAACCATTGTAATCTTGTGTGAGTAGTGGATTAAATCCTCAGTTGAGGTAAATCACCTTGTCAAGGGTGGACTGGAGTAGTTTAGTTAACAACGAACCAGGATAAAAATAATTGTGCAAGTTGTTTTTATCTTATAAGTTTTGAAACTACACTTATTCAAACCCCCCTTTCTAAGTGTTTTTCTATCCTTCATAATATAGATGTATGAACCGTTTGTATGTGTAATGTAAATGTTATATGTGTAAGAGGATTTTATTTACGGTATCCTGTTGATGTATGAAGATGATGCTCGCGCACATGTTTATGAGCGAAGATCTAATGATGTGACATGTCGGTTCTTAGACCAGGTTTGAATGTATGATGATTATGCTTATGTATATGTTGATTGATAAATGTCTATATGTGCGTGCTAGTTGGTATGTATATGCTAATGCTAATGCGTATGTATGTATGCTGATGCGTATGTATATATGGTGATCCCCAGATTTTATCTCCTTATAACCCATTGAGTTTGTTTAAACCATACAACGACTATGCTCATGACGACTAGTAATGCTTATGCGTAGAATGTTTTTGAGCGGAACTTCAGTTTTCAGTCTCCTTCTAGACCATTAGGTCATGAACTAATCCCCTGGTACCCTTTGTTTTTTTGAATTGTCTAGACGTTTTGATGTATGGGATGTTTTAACCAATGTGTGATGCGTGACTTAGTAAGTTTAAATAATGCCCCAATGATGGGTCGTGGATAACCAAAGCGTAGATAGCTTGCTTAATGTAATAAGGTTGTTTGTGAGGGTAGGGTGTGATGCTAGCGTGACTTCCCAATACCTGCTTTTGAACTCGAAGATCGCAGTAGTGGGAGAGAGATTAACCGGGGAATTTAAAAAGTATGAGGATATCCTTTCCTTTCATCGTATGTATTGCTTCAGTTTGTTGGGTATTTTGCGGAGGTTCGCCTTAATATGAGCTTGAAAGCAGTTTTATCGTAGTACACATTTTGAGATGGCTAAAACGACGCCCCTTGATTGGACGACTCTTGGGATCCACTCCTTTTGATTGGGCCTCGTAGTGTTTTTCCCCAACATTAGCTTTTGAAAAATATGCCCCTCGATCTCCAAGACATGTAGGAAGTATCCTTAGAGGGGGTTCGAATTTCGCCATGTCGTAAACTTGATATGCGCTGCCCCATTTTTTTATAGTTGAAAGGTCTGCCCTTAATCTCCGGGATATGGAGGGCTATCCAAGGTTTGGTATCAATTTGATACATATTGCTCCGAGTATTTTAATTTTTGCACTCGAAGTTGCTTTACAGTGGAACTCGGGTCCACCATTAAGATATGAACTGCCCCAATATTTGGATTTGTAAAAGATATGCCCCTGAGTGTTATTGCTTCGAGACGCGACCCAAGTCGATTGGATCTTAGGGTGAATGCCGCTAGTTAATAGGATCTTTGTATACCCCTGTGATCATTGGGATTTTGCCCCTGGTTAGGAGAACCCCCTGGATGTGGTTCCCCCATTCAAGAGTCTTTATTAGAAATGATCGCCTTTGATTAAATCAATGTCGAGATCTCCTTGATGCTAAGTGTGTATTTGTAGATAAAGTTGTACCCTTTGAGAAGTAATTCCAACGTGAAGTACATGCAAGTTTTGAAATCGAAGTTTGTTATGAATTGGAAATGGATTATTAGAAATGGATGTTTGAGGAAGTGAAGTGGTTAGAGATTAACAAATAATAGGAATCAGTTTAACCAAATTAATGCCAAGTATGCTTTCGTAGTTGACCGAGCTTCAATTAGGACTTTTGGAGGTTGTAACGTGGCCGTGGTTCGCAGTTTAAGAAACACAGGATATAAGGATCAAAATTTATTTAACCCACCCCTTTCTCCTTGATGATCTCCAATCCTAAAATTCGTTTAATCCAATGAATATGTTTCGTTTGCAAGAGAATTGTTTCAGTTCCGATGATGAGCAGAAGCATTAGTGAAGATCCAAGCACCGATGAAAAATGTTGTAGAGATCCAGGCATTGATGGGAAGCTTTGATGATTTAGCAGTCACAAGATTATCCTTTATTTTTTTTTCATTTGTTTTCTTTTTATCCCTTATTTTTGCATGGGTCAATTCTTTAGAATTTTGTCCATCAGGATGCCCTGATTTTTGCCTAAGTCAATTGTTGTTTTCTTTATGGAGTTTTCCATCTGACTTAGCGGACCCTTTTTTTTTGAAAATTTACTTTTTGGATTTTGAATAATGTGACTGCCATGTTGACTTTAGTTTGTAAACTTTGATGCTTCCTCGATCTCGAATGATGTATTGAGGAAGAAGATGTTGTGAATGTTATCTCCATTACTTCCTCAATCTTTGATGAACGCGAGGAAGACGATATGCTTGAACCTTTGCTTTGCTTGACTGATTCTCTTGACCACAAAATACACCATCGAATTAATCGAAATCTACCCTGCCCCTGGTTGAAATTAAGGTTTATTTGAAAAATAGAAACAAACTCCAACTCCTGGCTCGAGGGGGTTGACTACGAATTATCTCCTTATTTCTCCACTGTTTAGGGATTGAAACAATGCCTTACCTCATCAGCTCGGTCTTACATTGAAAGCATATGTTTAGAAAAATTTAGTTATTTGTATTTCGTTATTCTCCTTTAAGTTTGTTAATAATTGAAAGTGGCAAGTTGAAATAGAATCGAAGAGTTAAAATGGAAAGTCGTAGTAATGCAAGAGCGAAGGGAATGAATCAATTCCAAAACATGCATGATTATTTTATTAGAATTGTAAGTTGATAGGTACAACGCTTATACATGGTAATACTTAGCGATCGTAGGGGTTTCAATCTTGACAGCATAAACACCTATTAATCCTAGGGATAATCTCCTTTGTTAATCCAATGACTTTGTTTTAGTTCTTAGTTCTGTGACTTGTAGAAGTAAAGGGTGACCTCTAACTCTCCTTGGGCATACCAATTTTGTTCGCTAGGCAATTGATCTTAGCGGAGGGGAATCTTCGATGAGAATAGAATTTGAGGCGAAGACATAGGCAGTCGTCTTTCATATGTATATGCGTAAATGATATCTGAGGCGTGTAAGCCTTCCTCGTGGCATTGGATAGTCCTCTTAGCGGAGTGTGAGTATGACCTATCCTTTGAAGGACCAAATCCTGACATAAATCTTAGCGGCGGGTTTTTGTCACCCGGAACTTCATGAGTTTCCTTAGACTGAACCTCTTTTGCCTTTTCTTGTCTGTTCATAAATCCTTCGTAAATCCCAACATCTGAGTCGTGGGCGTAGGCAGGCATGTAGCTTGTACAGTGAAGGGCTTCCTTTTCTTCTTGTAGAACCAAGCTCATTTGAATCTCTAATAGTTAATTCTCCTCTCTCCATAGTTCAGGACCTTTTTCGAGTATCTTCACGAGTCTCGGGAAATCAGCTAGCATAGCAAGGATGGATAAGGGCGCAGGTAGAAATGTAAGTGCAAACGTATGAATGTATAAAAATGAAAATGCGGATGCATGGGTATGCAGAAGACTCCTTTTTTCCAGTGTATATTAGACCTCCTTATGTGCAATGCAATGCAAACGTATGGTAGATATAACCCTAAGGATAGCCTATACGGGTTTAGAGACGATATTAAACCCAATGAAATCCTTACAAGATAAATGTTATGACATACCAATAGAAATCCCTATAGACTAGGGAGTACGTGGAATAGAGCACATGGTGACCGTTCAAGACAGTTACCAAATCTCATGGCCATCTAGAGGTCGTTTGACGTGCATTAACGAAGATGTCCTTCGTGGGAAGGTTCCTTACGAAGAACACAACCTTTTAAGGATAATGACGAACGAAGTGGAATCCCTACAGGCTAGGGATGGAAGATGTATAGACGGAAATCCAAGTCCTAAAAATCAGGTGACGCGCGGGAGCAAGCACATAGTGACCGTTCAAGACATCACTAGATCTCATGGTCATCAAGAGGCCAATCGACGTGCATTAATGAAGATGTCCTTTGTGGGAAGGTTCCTTATGAAGAACACAACCTATCTAAGGACAATGTCGGACAAGTGGAATCCCTACAAGCTAGGGATGAAAGATGTATAGAAGGAAATCCAAGTCCTACAATTCAGGTGACACGCGGGAGCAAGCACATGGTGACCCTTCAAGACAGTCACTAGATCTCATGGCCATCGAGAGGCCAATCGACGTGCATTAATGAAGATGTCCTTCGTGGGAAGGTTCCTTATGAAGAACACAACTTATCTAAGGACAGTGTCGGACGAAGTGGAATCCCTACAGGCTAGGGATGAAAGATGTATAAACCGAAATCCAAAACCCTACAAGTTAGGGGATGCGCGGGAGCAGACACATGGTGACCGTTCAAGACAGTCACCAGATCTCATGGCCATCTAGAGGCTAATTGATGTGCATTAACGAAGATGTCCTTCGTGGGAAGGACACGTCGTTATAAAAATACAAAGACATAAAAATAAAATCCCTACAGGCTAGGGAGTGCGTGGGAGCAGGCACATGGTGACCGTTCAAGACAGTCACTAGATCTCATGGCCATATAGAGGCCAATTGACGTACATTAACGAAGATGTCATTCGTGGGAAGGACACGTCGTTATAAAAATACAAAGACATAAAAAGAAAATCCCTACAGGCTAGGGAGTGCGTGGGAGCGGGCACATGGTGACCGTTCAAGAAAATTACTAGATCTCATGGCCATCGAGAGGCCAATCGACGTGCGTTAATGAAAGTGTCCTTCGTGGGAAGAACACGCTCTTCTGAAAAGAAAACCCTACAGGCTAGGGACCGGGTTAGTAAAGCATTGAAACGCAGTATGGTAATAAAAAAACCATAAATCATATAGTCCTAGGTTCGTAGATTCAATATGACGGTGTAAGGTAGTCTACCCTTCCCATAGGTGGTTCTAAAAAGGTCTCATGGGGTCCCTCGTAGCCTCCGAGACTTTTTGTCTCTTTGAATTTTAGAAGGATCGTTTACCCATAAGGTTCGAGTTTTAGGGGTAGGTTCATAGAGAGATCAGCTAAATACCAAGTCCTGCCCTCGACAAAGTCAAGCCTCGTCTTGGACATTTCCGGGTATTTAATCCACTCTGTGTGAAATTATCATTAAGACTCGTAGGCGACGCAAGTCTCCTCTGGTCTTAATGATAATTCCCACACTTAAGGTTTATAACATATACATATATAATCCCATCAACAAGTATAATAAAATGATAATTATATATATATAGAACAGAATTATAAATGTATAAATATCCACAGAAAAAAATAATAGAAACATCAAACAAAATTGAAAATCCTAAGACTAAAGGGTAGGTGAGTTGATTGAGTCTTGATAAAGAATCTTGATCTTTATCATAATTAATTAGCTCGAGGCGAAGAAATTTGACTCAGGTTTGTTTATTAGGTGACTCACCTTGGTTTCGCAATCGTGTGCCTACGTATCTCCATCAAAAGATGAGAGAAATCAGAGTCTCGTAGTTCGGGAGGTCAATTGAAAAACATGTATCTTTATTAGAATTAATTTGCTCGAGGCAAAGAAATTCAACTTAATTCATTTACCACATTTTTAGTGGTAGCGTTTGATTATTGCTCTAGGCATAAACAAATCCGCATAAATTTAAATTATGTTGTTTTGAGCAATTGATTGATACGACATCGGGAGTCGACCAATTCGAAGATGTGTTGAAATGTGGAATTCACCCATCGTATTATTTGTGAAAATTAAATTAAATTACAAAACTTAATTAATTAACTAAAACTACTTAAATAATATGGCTAGTGGCTAAATTAATCAAACCTAAATTAATAAATTAGTCTAACTGAAAGAAATACTAACCTAAGTAATTAAATTAAATTATTACAAATAAAGAGTGTAGAAAGAAATTGGAGTATTTAAAACAAGCCTAATAATAAATTGAGAGCCCAAAGCCCAAATGACCCATCTAACCCTAAGTTATCTTAAAAATTTATAATACAATTTTATAATCAATGTTTAGAGAGAGAAGCTCTCCCTTCTCTCTAAACTTAGGGTTTTCTATGTTCCCCTCTTTTCATGGGTGTCACCTCCCCTCTTGTAGGGGTTCCTCCTCCTTCATGGAAGTTATTCACCACCATTATGGTGGTCATCTCCTCTTCAATGGAGGTTTCTCTCCCATTGTAAGTTTTCCTTCCTCTCTTTTCTTTCCTTTGAAACCCTCACTCATGTTAGATCCACACATGCTTCTTCCTCCAACCTCCATCAAGCTCCTCCTCCTCTTCACCATCAACCATCAACTGTTTGCAACTCTAAAATCACCTCCACCAACCAATGGCCTAGAGTGGTATCGACATGGAAAACGACCCCCACCGGAGCCGCCACCGCCGGAAGATAAGGAAGCCCGGATTTTATGTGTGTGTTTTCATGTAATAGTTTATTTTATTGTACTTGTTTTGTTGTGTGTTCTATTTTTTCTTGTTTGGTTTGTTTTGTTGGGTGTGTTATTATTAGATTTAGGTTGTTTTAAGTTTGTGCTCAAGGTATTTGATGAAATGCCTCAAAGAAGCTTGGACGGAGAAAATGTGTTTTGGAGTAAGAATCTTACTAGGGATGTGGTAAATCAAACTCCTCTTTTCAGTCAACAATTGTTTCATTCACAAGTGGTGAGATTAATCAATATTGTGAACCCGAATAATCGATTTGAGCGTGATAAAGCTAGTGTCAAAGCTAAAGATATGATCCGTAATTGGATAGATTTAAAGATTGGAGTTCCAAAACTCACATGTCTCTTGTGGAAGAACTTTGCTTGGTTGATTGGATTAAAGTTTTGGTTTGGTACCTTCCTTTTGGTTTCTATTCTCTCAAAGTTTTGTAATGTCCATAGCTTGTTAGTCTTAATTATTAGTGATGTTGTCAATGTGTTGATGGGAAATGCCCTAACACATTTTATTTCTTTATGTTTGTACTCTCTCTTTTTCATCTAATGAATGAGATTGTTTTCTATCAAAAAAAAAAAAAAACTTAAAAATTTATAAATCAAAAACAACAACAAATAAATGGGGGCGGTGCCCCTTGATCATCAGCATCACCATTGCCTTTTTCTCAATTTAAACTATGGCCACACAGAACTTGACACGTGGCGGATTTTAAAAAAAATAAAAATTAAAAACAAATATCAGGAATATGTGCACACACGTGATCACGGAGAGAGAACAAGATAACCTAGGCATACATGTTCCAGAGGCAATAGGAATGTTCCAGCTCCCTCCTTTCTTTCATCCTTCTCATATACTCTATATTTCAGTAAACCAAAACAAGTAGACCTAGTGAAAAACAATTAAAGAAGCAAATCAAAAAGTTAATACCGGAACCTGAAAAATGCCGTGCGTGCGAATAGGCTTGAATCATAGGCGGAAAGACGCGATTGTGTATCGCCGGTGGCGGGCTGCTCGAGGTGAGCATGAGAGTTGCCGGAGGGCCGAGTTCGCGACGGTTTCACGGTTCATGTGGTGGTTGGGCATTGTGGAGGTCGGGATCTGAGAAAATGTTGATGTTACACGTTGTAAGTGGAATTGCGACAGATCGGAGGTCGCGGAATCAAACATGAATTGATGGAGCTCGCATCGTTGTTTGCGTTGAAGCGAAGTTGAGTTGGTGTTTACCACTTCTTCTTTATTGTTCTTCCTGACTCAAATTGTATTGATGTTGTTAGATTGTTCTTGATGTAGTTTTAATCTTCTCCGTTTTGTGAATTGACGGAGAATTGTTAACGTTATTACTGATTTGCGCTCGCACGCCATATGCTCGATTTATTGCCTCGAGTTTTTTTCTGCTGTTATCTTTTTCATATTTTATGATGTACAAGCTGCAGATGAATTTTCTTCTTTACCATTCTTCTATTTATTTGTTGTGTTAATTTATGATGATATTGTTAATTTTGTAATGTATCGGATGACACATCTATAGGCTGGGACATCATAGACGTTATAATTCTTGTTTTAAGTGACAAAGTAATATGCGTTTATGTAAAAATATGTGATACCGTATGGAATTATATATGCAAAAGAGGTGAAATGCAAATATGTGATACCGTATGGAATTATATATGCAAAAGAGGTGAAATGCACAATATATGCAATATTGCTATTACTGTGGTATACTAATAAAAAATGTTAATAACAATAAATAATAATAACATAGAATGAAACTGTCAGTAACAATAATTAATAATAATATAAAAATAGAACCGTTAGTAACAATAATTAATAACAATAATAAAAATAGAACTGTTAGTAACAATTAATAATAACACTATATCAACAACGTGAATAAAACGAAAACCTAAAAAAAAAAAAAAACCCTTTGCCTCCCTTGTACTTAAGGGGACCCATTTAATGGTTTGACAAAATGTCACTCATGGAATTCGAACCCGCGACTTCTTATTTGCAAGTCTTGCTTCCTTATCAATTGTGCTATGTTATTTATTTATAATAAAAAGTCAATCGAAAGTGTATGAAACATAGACAAATATTTTCTAGTTATTAAAATATAAATAGTTTAAGAGTAAACTATTATACTTTTGATAGAAACAAATAATTACAAAATCCAAAATATTGTAGATAAATCGAGAAAGTTTATAAAACCCGAGTTTAAAAATAATTTTGAATCCTAAAATTGGCCTCATATTCTTATGAATAATAAGCCCAATTAAATACACACTTTTACTTAATGTATACTTCTATCTTTTGAATCGGACAATTTAGAGAATGGTTACTCTTTTGAAATGGGCTTGCCAATCAAGATGTCAAGCCCACTAGTTTGATATACAACCCTCGTAAAATTTGTACTACGTCTCTGTTAATAAAATGTAATAGCAATAGGGTAAATTTTGGGGCATGACATTAGGAAACTAACGATTGTGCTGATTGTATATTAGTAAGAGAACGAGCCATGGGCCGATTTTTAGCATCCTAATTTGTGAAAATTAGGTTAACTTGATTAACCCTAATTTATGTTTGTTAGGCCCAAGGCCCAGGAGCTGCCTATAAGAAGACTGCTAGTCCAACTTTCAGATGCGGAAATTTTACGTGAAGAATACTGTGTGTTGCGATCTGTGCGTTAGGTTTTATTGTTCTTAGTGTTTTCTTGTGAGCCAAGCAATTGTCACTTTGATAATTGTATTGGAGTAGGGTGTTTCGAGTTGTTACTTGGTGTGTCACTCAAAGCTTTTAAGCAAGAGTGCTATGTTCCTTGATTGAAGCTTGTAAGCATAATCAAGATTTGTTTGAAGTGTGTCTTCACTTTTTACTTGTTAAAGCTGTCTTGATATCACTACTGTGATTGAGGGGGGGTGAGTAGGAACTAAGATCTTAGAATTAGATTGAAATTGCATTGGGCAGGTTTTAAGTGAGGGGTGTAAACTGTTGGTTTAACCCTGAATTGATACCTCTTATAGTGGATTTCCTCCCTGACTTGGTAGCCCCCAGAGTAGGTGTGGTTACACACCGAACTAGGTAAAAAATTCCATGTGTTCTTTATTACTGTTATTGTTTACTTACTGCTACGTTTAATATTTTGTACTGAAGTGAATGTCATAACATCCGATACGACATCAATTGTCTGTTACTAGAATTTCAATTGGCATCAGAGCAGGCACCCTGCCTGTTTGTTTCTGGGTGAGATCTAGGGACGATAATTTCTAGTACTATGGACAAGGATGTAGGATTTGTGAATAGATCACCCATTTTAGATGGATCTAACTATGACTACTAGAAACCTCGTATGATAGCCTTCTTGAAATCTCTGGATAGTAAGGCCTGGAGAGCTGCTAACAAAGGATGGGTACATCCAGTGAAGAAAGAGAAGGATGGATCAACTGTGTTAATACCTGAAGAAGAGTGAAGCCAAGATGAAGAAGCTTTAGCTCTTGGCAACTCTAAGGCATTGAATGCATTGTTTAATGGAATAAATAAGAATATATTCAGACTTTTGTATCACTGTGAACTAGCCAAACAAGTGTGGGATACTCTCAAAACAACTAATGAAGGTACCTTCAAGGTAAAGATGTCTAGACTTACGATGCTAACTACTAAGTTTGAGAATCTAAGAATGAAAGAGGATGAGACCATCCATGATTTCTACATGAATATTCTTGAGATTGCCAATACCTCAGGAGCTTTAGGAGAAAAAATGTCTGAAGAAAAGCTTGTAAGAAAGATTCTCAGATCATTGTGTTGTAGTTTATGAGAAAATAAATTTATGTTTATCTTTGGTTATACCTTGAGTAAATATTGTGCTTACTTAATTTCCAGAAGTGGTGGATTAGTATTGTAGTCGGTCTCTTGTTTGAGTGGTGAAATACATGAAATTGCATATTATTTTGTGTATTTTGGTTGAGAGGGGCTAATTTTATTTATCTTTAATTTTGTTAATTAAGATTTTATTTAATTTCTGTCTCTCCCTAAAACCAAGAAAATCGGTAGCCTTAGCTAACTTAGTAACATTAGATCGTACTATATTGATCCTCAGTTTCTGTGGGTTCGATATCTTTTAAAACTAAACGACTTGACTGTGCACTTGCAGTCATATCCAGATAGGTTATAAAGTCCCAATCAAGTTTTTGGCGCCGTTGTCGGGAACTGATTAGTCGCTTAGTGCGATTTCTCTGTTGCACCGTATAGACTAGAACAAAAAAACCTTATTTTTCTTTTTCTTCAGTTGTATGCCAAATACTCACTCACAAGGCGAAGCTTTAGAACAACCGACAAGAGAACCTAAACTTCGCCTTAGCGTAAGACGAGCAGCCACAAATTACTGTCTAAACCACGTGATTCCTTTTCCTAAAGCTGAATTCAAGTCTGATTTTGAATCTAACTCTGAGTCCATCTCCAAATCAGACTCCAAGCCTAAATCTAAACCTGAATCCAAACTAGAAGTAGACATGGCCGAAGGACCACGAAACCGTCCACTTAGGGATTACGCTGCCCCATCACAACAAGAGCGTCACAAGAGCACTATTGCCCCTGCGATCAACTGAAACGATTTCGAGTTGAAACCGTCATTGATATCAGCAATTCAACAACGCCAATCTTCTGGAAATCCTACCGAGGATCCTAACGAACACCTGACGGATTTTGTTTAGTTCGCTAATACGGTGATAGCACATGGTGTAAGTAACGACGCAATAAGACTATTTCTTTTCCCTTTCTCACTGAGAGATAAAGCTTAACTTGGTTGCAATCCTTGCCATCAAACTCCGTCACGACGTGGGAAGACTTGAAAACCATATTCTTAGCCCGATATTTTCCTCCAAGTAAAACAAATGTGTTACGAGCCCAAATCAACGGATTTAGACAAAATAATACTAAATCACTTTATGACGCGTGAGAGTGATACAAAGACATGATGCAGATGTGTCCACATCACGGGCTAGAAGACTGGCTAGTTATCCACACATTTTACAATGGACTATTGCATAATACAAGTTTGTCAATAGATTTCGTTGTTTTTGGCACACTTATGTATAAGCCGTATAACAAAGCATATCAACTCATAAAAAACATGGCTTAGAACCATTATCAATAGGGAAGCGAATGAACACCTGTGGAGAAGTCTCAAACCAAAGGTGGAATGTACAAAATTAGTAACTTAGATAAAGTCAATGCTAAGGTACATTCCTTTATCTAGAAGATATATAACTTGACCTTACCTCCCGCAGCCATCGTGGTTGTCGTAACTCCAAACTGCGAGTTATGTCGAGTTCCTGGACACACTGCCCCAAATGTCAAATTTGGGCAGGAGTCTCAGCTGATCAAGTTAACTACGTTCAAGGTAACCCATACTCCTATACCTATAATCTTGGCTGGAAGAACCAACCTAATTTTTCATACAATAATAACAATGCTTTATTCGCACCTGGCCAAACACCTGTTGTTCCGCCAGGGTATCAAAAATCCGCTGCAAACATTCCTAACATTCCTAGGAAGTCTAACCTCGAAATCATGATGGAAAACTTCATTGCTACTCAAGCTCAACAAAGCAAGGATTTCCTAAACCAAAATATTCACACCGGTGAACAATTGAAGCAATTAGCAAATAAGTTAGACGCCCTAGCGACTCACAACAAAATGTTAGAGACTCAAATCTCCCAAGTGGAACAACCATAAACGAGTACTGCTGCACCTGCTGGTACTTTTCCTGGACAACCACAACCAAATCCTAAAGGACATGCTAATGCTATTGCACTACAAAGTGGAACTACATTGGATGGACCAGTCGATCCAAGACTTCAAAACCCGACCATGTACCAAAAACCTAGTAAAGAGACCGAAAAACTTAAAGAACAACTTGAGGTTGAAAAGGAAGACAATAGTGAAAATGAACACAAGAGTGAAGAAGCATCATAAAAAGAGAAACCCTATGTGCCTCCAGCACCATACAAACCACCAATTCCATATCCTCAAAGACTTGTTAAGTCTAAAAATGAAGGGCAATTCAAGAAATTTGTAGAGCTTCTAAAACAACTTAACGTCACTATACCTTTCACAGAAGCCATTACTCAAATGCCCTCGTATGCTAAGTTCCTCAAAGAGATTTTATCCAATAAGAAAAAGATCGTAGATAATGAAACTATTATGCTAATGTAGTGCTATAATTTAGAACAACATGCCTCTTAAACTAAAAGACCCTGGTAGTTTTTCCATACCATGTGTAATCGGAAAATTTATCATAGACAAAGCTTTATGTGATTTAGGAGCAAGTGTTAGTCTAATTCCTCTATCCATTTGCGAAAAACTCAAATTAGGTGAATTAAGACCAACCAAGATGTCTTTGCAACTAGCTGACCGATTAGTTAAATTTCCTGTATGTATGCTTGAAAATGTTCCTGTTCGTATAGGAGAATTCTATATCCACACCGACTTCATAATAATGGATATTAAGGAACACTCCAACATCCGTATTATTTTAGGTAGACCATTCCTGGCCACCGTTGGAGCCATCTTAGACGTGAAGAAAGGAAAACTAACTTTTGAGGTTGGTGAAGAAAAAGTAGAGTTTATTCTCTCTCAATTATTCAAAGCACCTACTATAAAAGATTCATGTTGTTTCTTAGATGTTATTGATGAATGCGTTAAAGAAATGGAGAAGCAACAAAATACCTACTCTGAAGTATTAAACATTCCTATACCACATATTTTCAAAGACGATAATTGGCGCGAGGAATACCAAGATGACAATCTAAGTGAATGCCTAGCATTAACCCCTGATCCTATTCCTTTCCTTAAGAAACCTGTTATCGAACTTAAAGCACTACCCAAAGACTTAAGGTACGAATTCCTAGATGAAGAACTCGAACGACCAGTGATAGTCAATGTTGATTTAAGCCAAATAAAAACTGAAAAACTACTTTATGTTATAAGGAAATACCCAACCGCTTTAGGCTAAACATCTCAGATCTAAAAGGAATAAGTCTCTATATGTGTATGCACCGCATTATGCTGGAGTAAGACTGTAAAACCTCTAGAGAGCATTGATCCGCTGTCGCGCACGGATCAAAAACGAGTTATTTTGAAAACGGTAGTATAGCGACAAGTGACTCGAGTATCATTCTCACAAGGATTCTTTATTATATTAACCAATTGAAGTTTCGATTGGGGGGTTTAAGTTTAGATTCATAACTTTTAGGAAAAACGAATAAATTAAGTGATTATGAAAAGTGATTATAGAATAAGCCAATCTACCGATTCAGTTCCTACTATCATCGATTATTACAATTTTAATACCCTAAGCGGATTGTCCATTCCTATTTGGATACGAACTCAATGAAAAACGCGACGGGTTTTGCAAGATGTATGATCCTATTGTCCGAATTAAACAAATGGGATAAATTCTCATGAATTAAGCAAACATGATTGATCAGACACAAAAACGAAATGAATTAAGCAAACGTGGCGTGACGTGCCTATGTTAGGATCATACAATCAACCAAATTGAATCAATATATTTCATGCAATTGACTTAAGCATACAGGAACACAAAATATTGTTGAAAGGAATTAAACTAAAATTAACATTATAATAATCTCAAGTATTGGAACCTGGATTACGTTAGATTGATTAAAAAATGATTAGTTCTCCATAGTCATTCAAACAAGCTTTGAAATTTCGTGAATCGTGCAATGTGTTGAACAGTACCGCGGCTGACCTAGGTAACTAAAAAAATCAGCCAAAACCGTTTATGACCCAACTGGGTCAAATTACAAAACCCAGGCCCACTACTAACGACCCAAAATTGAAAATAAACTAGTAATGCAGCTTCAAACGTAAATCTGGAAAATATAGGCTCCGAATCTGACTTCGACTCCAACATAAAATTCATAGCTCTCTCTCTTATCTTTCCGGCGATTATTAGAACGCCTCAATCGGGTTCATAGAACTCCAGTTATGATCGTTTTTGTGAAACCAAAATAGTTTATGACCCAACTGGGTCAAATTACAAAATCCAGGCCCACTACTAACGACCCAAAATTGAAAATAAACTAGTGCTGCAGCTTCAAACGTAAATCTGGAAAATATAGGCTTCGAATCTGACTTTGACTCTAACACGAAAGTCATAAATATCTCTCTTAGCTTTCCGGCGATTATTAGAACGCCTCAATCGAATTCCTAGAACTCTAGTTATGATCGTTTCCGTGAGAGATGCTAAAGCTGAAAAATAAGTACGAAAATCAATTTAAGGCAAAAATAAAGTAAAATATAAAAACATAGTAAAACATAAGAATAACCAAAATAAAGTAAGGAAATGCCTAAGTAAAAATATAAGAGAATATGCATCAAGATGCACTGATCAAGCATCAGAGACGAATAAACCCCATTTTAAGTGATGTAGTTAGAAAGGAGGTGCAGAAGTTATTAGAGGCAGGAATCATCTATCCAATACCAGATAGTAACTGGGTTAGTCCCATACATGTCGTACCTAAGAAAGGAGGAGTTACCGTTATTACCAATGCAAAAGGCAAATATGTAGCGCAACGCACTCAAACTGGATGGAGAATGCGCATGGTGTAGCAGTGAAATTTGTGAGACTAAAGCCATTGAATTGACTTAGCTCATATGTTTTAAACAGAGACGCCACCGCGCTTTATTGTTTCCAAAGGAAATGGGAGAAAGAAAGAATAAAACCCACAGAAGTTTTTAAAATCAAAACTAATAAACTTATGAGTGATTTGGGTACGGGGGGTTTGTTATGCAAGGGGAAGGTTTAAAGCACCCCTCACATCTATGTTACTCTAAGGGAAACTCTTTGAAAATATTATTATTATTGCTATTGTTGTTATAAAATACCTTTGTGTTTCTGTATAAATAGAGTGGGAGGATGAGAAAAGAAGGTTTTAAAAGTGAGCTCAGTAAGAAATTGCGTCTCAGGCCTACATACCCCTTAAGTGAAGTAGGGAAATCAGAGCTTTTGTAGTTCCTCTTAAAAGAAAAATAAAAGACCCAAGTGGCAAAATCTTTTTGGGTGTTGAGCTTTAACAAATACTCAACAGGTTTTTTAAAAAATATTAAGCTTTAACAATACTTAACAAGTTTTAATAAAAGAGTCAAGCTTTACAATACAAGGCTAGGGTTTAAAATAAGATATTGGTTGAGCTTTAACAATACAAAACCAAGAGTTGATTAAAAAGGTTGAGCTTTAATAATACAAAACCATTTTTAAAACAAGTAGAGTGCAAAGCTTTAATAATACTAAGCACAAAGATAAAAGAGATTGGAAGAGTGATTGAGTACCTTGACAATTTTAGCCAATACCATTTGTATTCCTTTGGATATTTCAACAACTTAAGCAATCAATCATGAATAGATCAAGTGTGTATGTGTGTGAGATAACATATGTCACAAAAGTAAACAAGTGAGTATAACAAAGAGATCAATGTAAAACTCAAATGATAATACCACAATGTCCACTTGCTACACTAAAGTTTCTAATATAGCAAGCATTAGGTGTGTGGCCAATAATACCACAATAAAAGCAAGTAGGTACAAAGTTGCTCTGATATCTTGAAACATAAGATTTCTTCTTAACAATTTTTTTTTATGATAATAATGAACATTTTGTGCTTTATTCATTTCCTTGTTAGATTGGTCACTTGCATTAACAAAGATAGTTTTACTAGTACTTGGTTTGTTAAACTTTTAATAACCATAACCACTTTTATCATTAGAAAATCTTTGTTGGCTATGGACCCCTTCCAACCCAATTTATCTTTTTTCATACCTTTCAAGAAATCTTTTTAATTTAAAAATTTGGAGTGAAAGTGATTCACAATTATTACATATAAGATTCCATTTTTTATCACTAATTATCTTTTTTTTTCATCCCTAAATTCTTTTTCAATTGTCTCGACTTTTTCTTCTAGAGACAAAATTTGTTTATTTTGAGATGCTATTGTTTTGTATAGAATTTTGCATTCATTCAAGAGTTCATTTATGGAAACTTGTGCATCATTATCATAAAGAGAAAATTCATTGCTAATCTCATCGTCTTCATCATCAGAATGGTGTGAAGCCATCAATGCTAGATTTTCAATTTCGTCATTATCTAAATCGGATGGTGAACTTACCTCATTGTTTTCCCATGCAATATAGGCATTTTTATTCTTGAAGTCCTCTTTGTCTTTGAAAGCACTATTCTTGGAGAGTTTAGGACAATCCGACTTTATACGACCTTGCTTACCACATCATAACATGTGACATCTTGATTTGAAGTGGAAGCCTCCCTTTTCCTGAAATGTTTCTTTCTTTTTGAATAACAAGTAGATTTATCATTGTTAAAAATAAAAACTTACCAAGTTTTTTACGAGTTCCATGAAACTTTCATCTTCCTCCAGGGGATTATCATTTTTAGAATCTACTTTTAAAGCGGTGCCTTTGGATTTCTTTTCTTGACTTTCATGTTTTTCAAGTCTTCCAAGTTCCGTCTGGTAATCTTGGAGTTTTCCAAATAATGTTGCGGAAGTCATTTTAGATAGATTCTTCTTCTCGGATATCGCCGTTACTTTCAATTGCCATTCTCTGGTTAAGGATCTGAGAACTTTTAGATTTTGTTCCTCGGTAGTGACTTTCTTTCCAAGTGCACTTAAATTATTTATTAAGTAAACAAATATTTTTTGTAGATCAAGGATGGATTCTCCGGTCTGCATTCTGAATAACTCATATTCTTGAATAAATGTATTTATTCGAGATCTCTTGACTTTAACAGTTCCTTCATGAGTTTCTACTAGAGTATCCCATGTTTCTTTTGTCGTTGCACATGCAGAAACACGAAAAAAACTCATTCATAATAAGTGCTCCTTGGAGAAGATTGATAGCCTTTTTGTCAGCAAGAACCTTTTTTTCTATCGTGGTCATCCCATGAAGTTTTAAGTTTTTTTGTACCAACACCATTAACGATGGTTGTAGGAACAAAGGGACCTTCTAGGACAACCTCCCATACTTCTTCTCCTTGTGCTTATAAGTGAGCCTTCAACCGAATTTTCTAGAAGTCAAAGTATTCTCCACAAAATAGTGGAGGCTTGTTGTTGCTATCACCGTCTCTAAAAACTGAATTTTGATTTGGGGAAAGCCATCTGGATCTTTTAGGAACAGGTTACCTATAACCTGCTCTGATGCCAATTGTAAGTTTAAGAGTGCGCCTAAGAGGGGGTGAATTATGACTTTGAAAAATTATCTAGTTTTAGTGATGAAGGATACTATTTTTCTGATTTATGGTGAGATTATGAAATCAATAGAGTGTAGAAAAATAAAGGACACAAGGATGTATACTGGTTGCCCTCACAATCCGAGAGTAATCCAATCCCCTTTCAACATGAAAGAGATTTTAATATTGTTTGTGACTTGTACAAGACCTATACAAACATAAAAAACAATCCTCTTGGATTTTCACTAAGTACACTAAGAGAACAATTATCCCTTAATGACTCACATGTTTCCAACAATCCTGGACAACAAGATTTCAACCACCAAGAACAACGCTCTTGGATTTACTAACTTGATTATGAGAACAATCCTCTCACTACTCAAAAATCCTTGCTTCCAACAATCGTGGATAGCAAGTCAATAATAATCAAAATCTAGAAATTTATTTGAGTAATAAAATTGGTGAATATGTATCAATCACTAAGACTGATCTTCCCTTCCAAACAAGCAATTTATAAAGATATATTAGTGCTCAAGTGTATATGAATGAGAGAGAAATTTTTCGGAAATAATATGAAGAACACATGTAGAAAAATTCTCAATAAAAGTTAAAGTATCAAAACACTTGATTTTGAAAATGAATGAATATAATGATGTTAATTGCAATAGAAGAGGTGAAATATAATTTGAAATTTTATGTATTTATATGAGAATAATACCTTTATGAATCATGGTGAATTCATGAAAAAATATCATGTTAAAATGAAAAGAATTCATGAAAAGGTGTTAAAAAGTTGTTGTTGTTTTTCAAATCCGTACATGACTTTTTAAGTCGGTTCAAACAGTTAAATGACTTAACAAGTTTGCAGCATTTTTCAAAATTCAATTATAAAAATACTGTTTCTGAACGTCGTATATTGTGGCGGTTTTTGTGCTGTTATGGCTGCTAAAAACGCCACAATTTACCAAAAATTGTTTGTTTGAAAAAATGAAAATATTTAAAGAATTGTCTAAATAATTGAACCAACCTAATGCAACATCTATTGACTTATTAAAGTCAATATATTATATTTGAAAGTGATTTAACATGGTTCAAACATGATAAAAAATTATATTTAAAAGAGATTTAATATGGTTCAAATATGATTAAAAATTATGTTTGAAAATGATTTTGAACACAAATGACCAATGAATACAAGTGATTTTCTGGAGAATAATTTGAGCACTAAAATTATCAATATAATTGCATGTTTGTACCTCCATTAATCAAGATCCATGCTTAGTCTTCAACTTTAATCTTGAATAATTTGGTGTTGGCTTTTGCTCATGATAAGACTTGAACACTTGAATTGATATACTGTTCTTGAAGCTTTTTCCATACTTTTTGACATGATTATTTGACTTTCACATTATTTTTATTAAAATGCATTAGATGGAGAGTCTTGACTTCACAATAGTGAGTGTTTATATAGGAATTGGGATAGGGTGAAATTGAAACTTGTATGAAAGTTTACAAGTGCATGATTCAGTTCTGAACAGTGTGAACAAAATTGGAGGGAAATTATAATGAGATGAGAGTTAATTTGATGAATGATTTAGATTGAATAAAATGGTGATCCATGTGCTAATTGCTGAGATTAAATGGTTAGGATTGAATGATGTGTGTTTTCTGTTTAAGAATTTGTGTTTGTTTAAATGAAAATTTTTACTTGATACTGAAATTTGTTAAGCCTGAAACTATGTGGTCCCAATCTGATAGAATGTATGTATGTGATATGCTAATGAAATTTCATACTCAAAATATAAAACATATGTATTGTTGGAATAATAATAATAATAAAACAATAATCAAACCCAAACTAAAATCAAAAACAAATTAAATGGAACAAAAGAAATTTTAGTTATTTAAAGAAAAAGTTACTAAAAGGTGCAAGTGGAACAAAAATGACAAAAAATGGAAAGTCAACTTGTCACGCCACGAAAATTGAGATTAAACTATTGATTAATTTAACTCGCAAATAAAGCAAGAGTCGCCACCGATCTTTATTGTTTCCAAAGAAATGAGAAAAGAGCGAATAAAACTCACATAATTATTAAAACAAAACTAATAAAAACAAAGAGAAAATAATACGGGGGTTGTTTATGCAAGGGGGGGGGGGGGGGTATTAACATCCCTCACATCTATGGTACTCCATCGGAACCTTTTTGAAAATTTGTGTTGTGAAATAAAATAGTTGTGCGCAAAAGATTGATGGGATGATAAAAGAACATTTTTATGGTTTTTATTTATGCTAGGAAAGACGTTGCATCTTGTACCTACATACCCCTTGCGTGCAATAAGGAAGTCAGATCATTTGTAGTTCTGCTCATAAAAAAACACGAGGGTTTGTTTTGATTTATTTTAATTGAAGATATACTTTGTCATCTTAAAGGAGAAAACTCAAATAATCAACCATAAGCATGAGAACAAATAGATCATTGCATCACAATGAAAGAAGGACTCTAACTTGGATAGAGATCAACAAGTATTCTATTAGATCTTTCAAGTGGAAAATATTCAACACCATATCAATCAATATCATGGGGATAAGTGAATTATATCTCAACTATATATGATGATTACTCATGTCTAATCTTTGAGAAATAATTTTAAAAGGAAAAGTCAAATGGCAAAAGGTTTGAATGAGATTTTGTATTTTGTTAGGAGAATCATCTCAAGTGGTTCCCTTAGGCAAGGGATACTTGAACAATTCATCATTTAATTTTGAAAGAGTTTTGATATGCTTAATATGTTTTAGCATTTATTCAAGAAAAAATTTCCCGATCACTTCACATAGTCAAAGTTTATTGTGAAAGAGTTTAAGTTTGAAAAAAAGAAGCTTTTTGAAAAGAGGGAGGAGATTTGTAAATTTAAGAAGATGAGCAAGAGATGAAGGTACAATCCTAAAGCATAAATTAAAATATAAGGATAAGATAGATCTAACCAACAAAGAATCCAACACTTGACATGAAGTCAACATAAGCATTCCTTTCCCTTGGATTAAGCTCACAAATACCAGATAATCAAGAAATCATAGATATACCAAGCCAAGTATCAGATAAGTTCAAATAACAAGCCATGTCAAAGTGCTTCAAATGAATCATAATGTATTAGATGACTTTGTATCAGATGAACTTACATCAGATGAATTTCTTTAAGGTATCAGATAAAGTAAATCTGCATTAGATGAAAACAAACAAATAAACAACCAAAGGCCATAGAGAAATCTTAAAGTCTCAAATACAATGAACCAGATGAAATCATAGGTATCAGATGAAAGCTCAAAGTCAAGGGATCTATCCTAGGTCCAAAAGTTCAACTCCTTAAGCAAGGGATAGTAACCAATAGTCTAAGTCCACAATTAAGTCATTTAGGGATTTTCCTTTATTATTGTTTTTAGAGAAAATATTAAATGTCGAAATGAACTAAAGGAAAATAAAGCATAAACATAAACAAGTAGTATGAAATGTAATGCTAAAGATAAATTGCATAAAATAAAAACAAGAATTCAAATGACTAAAATTAAAGGCAAAAATTAAAGTGCGTTAAAATATCGTTAGTACAATAATATGGTTAATTGTTAGTAAGATGATTAATCAAACGTTTCAGGACAATTTAGCGCTATGTTAAGCAACCTTAGATGTACTTATATAGAAGTAGCATATATGAGGCCGGTCAATAAAATTGATGTACCATATTTGTTAGAGAAATTATAGAGATCATTCTCCTAAAACAAATAGCACAAGTAAAAACAAGGTGATCAAGACTTAGTCAAGTAGATGAGATCATTACATCAATCAAATCCTTCTTAGTACCTTAAAACAAACTTATCATTAATCGAAAGTACTTCACATAATCATTTGATCAAGTGGAAGGTAGATTTGAAATGATGAAAGATCATCAAGTGCTAATCCAAACTTAATTTAACAAGATGAATACACCAACATCCAATTAATCAAAAATAAAAAAATAAAAATAAAGAGAAGGAGATGATAAGAATAAGAAACAGATTATAAACCAAATTGGATCATAACTAGGTAAAACTTCATCAACATCAATCATCCATTTTGGTGGATTTGGTCTTTTAGACCTATCAACACCAAAGTTCCATTAATGTTGATGAAGTTCATGACCAAGTAAGTCACAATCCAATGCCTAACAATAACCATATAAGTCACAACATCATAAAATGAAATCAAACAATTAAAAAGCATGATAACTATTTTAATAATTTTTTAAATGGATAAACAATGCATAAATGCAAAAGAGGTATCTTAACACCTAACAAAAATAAAATAAAATCGCCATAGGTCAAAGACAATCATTGATCATATAAAAATATTTTCAGAATTTTTTAATGCACAAAAGTGTTTTTAAACTATTTAAAATGCCAAAAAGAGAAAATAGATAAAAAATTGAAAATATTAAAAATAAAATCTCAAAATTTAAAATAAGATGAAGAAAAAGAAAAGGGAAATTTATAAATTATTTTAGAAATTTTTGGAGTTAATATGGATTTATATGGATTTTAGAAGTTAAATGGATTAAAAGAAAATAGAAAAAGAAATTAAATGAGTAGCGTTGGATTTGGTCAAAATTTTCCAAGTATGCTTATCCAATTATTCACGCGTGCTGAACACCATGGATATTAATGAAATAAAAGCGCTGAATCACATTTAAAATCAACCAACCAGAAAAAACAAATGCCACGCTCTCATTGGTGGGATGATTCACGTGATTTCACAAATGGTAACCATGGAGGCTGAGACTTATACCTTTAGATTCGTATCTTCATCGCCATTTCAAGCATATGCATCATGTAAATTTATTCAAAGTGTGTGATGTGTATTTTGGAAATAACCAAAAGAACTTGAAAATGAAAATTTAAAAATAAACAAGGTTAAAGCATCAGTCTAGCATAGTTGAGGTTACAACAAGCATAAACAAGTAAAGTATTGCATCCTAGTTTCTTAAATTGTTCAAAATGGTGTTTCTAACTACCTGAATGATGTTTGGTCGTTTTTCTCTGAAATTGGACTTGGTTAGAGAGCTTCAGTGGATGATTTGACTTGCTTTTGATTTGGTTAGCTTAAGAGAAGATCAGATATGCTAACTAGAATGAGAAAGAAGCTTGAAGAAGGATTTTGATATGAACACAAAACTCACCATTTGGGAGGTTTCAGATGACTTTTGGCAGGGTGACTTTGGCTCTCAAAGCTTGAGAAATGAAGTCGAGATCATCCTCTATATATAGGGAAGCAAATGGAATGCTCGTACATGTGAAATTCTTGCCAATTCATGTGAATCAAGTTTGCATCATGAGTGAGAAATTCATGAGTCCATGTGCATCAAAGCACGCAATAATTTGGCTTGTAATTAAGAATTAGTGAACTTGAAAATCTGACTTTTGATCACAATGCAGTTTCATGGAGCCATATTTGCACCAATAGAAAATGATGTTCAAGGCATCTTTATGACTCATTATTCTTACCAAATACTCACATCATCACAAAGAGTACAATGTAACAAGAAAGTGTTGATTTGGAGGCTTGTGGAAAAAGCTATGGCCAATGTAACAAGTGCTTCAAAATGACCTATAATGTTTTCAAATCTTTCATGATCTTCCAAGACTTTTCATACTTTTACCCTTCAAGGTAACTTGTAAAGTACATCTCAAAGAGTTCATAGCAGCAAGAACCACATCAAAATGTTGAAAATTGAATGAGTTATGATCTTGGGAAGTTGGACTAAATTCACATGAATCCAGAAAATGCCCTATAATGTTTCTTTATCTTTGATGACTTTTCATGCATAATTAGCTCTTAAATTATCAAGAGAAGTTATTGGGGATGTCAAAGAGAGTCATTTGCAAAAAGAAGCACTGAAAAGTGTTGAACCATGAGCAAATTGTGTTATTTTGAGCATAGGTTTGAAAATGTTGATTTTTTGGTCAAATTTCCTTGATCAAACTTGAATCTTTTGGGTTTTTCTTGCAAATTAAGTCATCTTGTGAAGCTGGAGAAAAACACAAGAAAGGGGGGATTGAATTGTGTTATTTATCAATTAAAAATTCTCTTTCTTTAAATTCTTTTCTTTCTCTTAATATCTCATCTTCTGGATATGCTTTTAATGTTGCGGAAGCATGCTTTCAATGGATCTACATAACCAATGAGATATTCAATTTAACTTCTTTATATCATCACAACTTATGACTTATCTCAGTACAGTTTAGGATACATTTTGCATGAATGATCTAAGTTAAATGAATTGTGCAGAAAGTAAAAGACACGATCATTTTTATCCTGGTTCACCTTCTGAATAAGGCTACCTCCAGTCCACCTTCCTCAGGTGATTTGCCTCTTAACAGAGGTCTTAATCCACTATAACCAAACATGATTACACCTGCACGATCATCCGTCGTGACTAACAACCTGCACAACCAATTGCTGTGACTAACCCTGCACAAGCTATCCGCGAGTGACTAACCCCTAGATGACTGAACCGTTCAGTGATCCCATCTGGATATAACGTTGATCAATCTAGTAACCTGCACAAGCCAACTGCTCATGTCTAACTGCAATGAACTATTCAGTGATATGATCCACAAATATAACATCCATTGACTCCAGCACAACCAACTGCTGTGATTAACAACCTGCACAACCAACCTGTTGTGACTAATCCCGCACAAGCCAATTGCTCGTGACAGACTACAGATAATGAACCGTTCAGTGATCTCAACAAGATATAACGTTCATCAATCTTCTGGAGATTACAAAAGTGCTTCTTAGATAAGAATATTTCTCCTATTCCTAAGTACAACTGTTTACGACATACTGACTAGAAGTCACTTATGGTGCCTAAACATCCTATCAGAAGTTTCTAAAATATAACACACTACGTGCAACAACTCTATGTGTTTTTACATGTTATTACAAGAAACAGAATATCTTGAAGTCTTCTTTACTTCAACTTCTGGATGAGATCTTCGCATGTCTGATGGAAATCAGAATATGAGCGTCAACTCATAATGTTTAGTGCTTCTTCATGCTGATCTTCATCTTCAAATCTTCTTAAGGTGATTTAGAGCAACAGCTCTATTGTTGATTGCTTCTGATTTAATCTTCATCTTCTTCTGAAAGTAGATTAAGAGCAGCAGCTCTTGTATTGATTGCTTCTTTCAGTTTGGTTTTTTCCTGTCTGAGTAACGAGATTAGAGTTTCAGCTCTTGAAATTAATTCCTTCTTGTAAGACCATCTTTTGTTTATCTTCATAAGCAGATATGGAGTACCAGCTCTTATGTTAATTTCTTCTTGTGCAAGATCTTTATCTTCTTCTTGAATACTAATCATGAAGCTTGTTACAGCTGATAACACATTTAATGATCATAAGCAAACATGAAACACTCTCGAGCAACAACTTAGTGTATTCAGTTTCTCAAGTCATTCAACGTGAGCAATTTATGAACTGATCAAGTATTAGTGAACTTCTAATGACTCCAGTGGAGAATACTGCTAAACAGCAGAGATTTCTTTTTCACTCTTTTATGATTTCTTCACGTAGGTTTACAGTTGGTGTATAACAACACTATGAATTGATTCATCACATACTAAGTATGTGTTGCCTCTTGTGTAACTTATGATGCATGATCTCACATTTCTTCTTTTATATTTTCATGCTCAGTTTCTCTCTACAGATTTTCTCTCAAGATTTTTCTTTTTCTGCACTCTGTTGTTGCTTCATGGATACACACATTGGATACTCACTTAATGCACTTTGTGTGTACAATGGACACTTTTAAGTTTGAAGTTTGAGCTATATATATAGTTTGATGAGTTATCGTCGGAATCTAGCCGTTGAGATTTTTTTGAAGATTGCTTTGTCTCGATTGAATCATGAATGACAAGTGTTGCTCTTGGAAGAATCTTATCCTTAGCATGATGATGACAGTTGATAGCGTGTTTCCTTGGTTAAGCTTGTGTTCCAACGCGCTGCGTATGGGTTGCTTCTTCAATCAACCTTGGGAGTTGTTCCATTATCTTGTTGCAACCGTTTTGCTAATGATGATGTTTGTGACGACTTTTCTTTTGATTCTGAACTTTTGTAGGATGAAGATGTATTTTCTTTTCTCGTCCTCATGTGCCTTTGTTGTTGTAGCTTTTATATGTCACTGCGTTACTCTATCAGAACTTGTGATCTTGTATTCATGTGATCTTCTTGTTGTAACAAGACTTCATGTATCTTGATATTTCTTGTTTAATTCCTTGAGGCTTGTTTTGTTGAATTCTTTCTCTTGTGCAGAACTTCTGATCTTTTATTCATGTGATCTTCTTGTTGTAACGAGACTTCATGTATCTTGATATTTCTTGTTTAATTCCTTGAAGCTTGTCTTGTTGAATTCTTTCTCTTGTACAAAACTCTTGATGCTATGCTTGTTTGAGATTCTGTCTGATGCTGTCGTATAAAGCTTATAGCACAATATCTGCACACTTAATGAAATCATTAGTAATAAAATTGTTACTCACAAAATATATGCTTGTTATCATAAAAACCAGATTCTAAACATAGTTTCTCAATCTTGTTCTAACATCTTGATAAAAATATGAAATTAAATTGATGAAATATTGATTGTAGTTTTATTGAATGATGTTGAAGCTTGAGGTATCTTGATAATGAAGGCATGGAAATAAACATGTGAACTTTTGGCTTTCTTAAGAAACAAGCAATCAAATATTTGGGGAATCCTTGATCAATTGAGATTGAATGATGCTTGAAGATGATATGACCTAATATTATAGGTCAATCCTTGATGCATAATCCTTGAGAATCAATGTTGACCATAATTTTCGCTTTGATCAAATGTAAACCCTAGTTAAGGGAACTTGTTTGTTCCACTTGATTCACACTTGTCCTTGCACAATAAGCAAAGTAAAACAATGCATATTTTTATATTTTGATTAGTATAAGAAAAATGTATAAGAATCATAATAAGGTGCTTGGTGATCTCCATATACATGAGCTCAAAGATGAGAGAGTTCTAGAATGCAACCAAGTATGTGATCTTGATGTAATGCATAGATGCCAATGAGGTGGGATCTTAGGGTAAAATTTAGGATATGACACAACTCTTGACTGTTTTTAGTCCTTTTTTTATCTTGAAGTAAATGAAAGTAAAAGATAATAAAACAAAAAATGTAAAAAGGGAACAAGGAACATGAAAACCAAGAAGTCAAACTCTTGACTTTGGTCAAAATATTGATGGAATATGATAATGAAGATGAAAAAAGGGTCAAACTCTTGACTCTTTTCTTCCCATTCATATGCATGAATGTTAGTCAACTCTATTGAGAGTAAAAGAAACCAATAAACTCTTATTGTTCATCTATTGGGCCTCTGAGAACTGATGAAATGAAATGATACTGCACTATAACCAAAAGACAAACTCTTAGATTTTTGTCATGCAGATGAATAGATAATGATACAATGATCAGATGGAAATTCAAATTCTTGACTGCCTTCTAGTACTTGTGTATGCATAAAATGAACCCTGGGATATTAAGATTAGATAGAAATGTCCACTCTGACATCTTATCTAGATTTGTTTAGATTAAGATATAGGTAAATTTTTAAATTTACTATTATGTTTAGATTAATCATGGTTTGATTGTGATAAATAAATAAATTTTTATTTAATTACAATTTAACCGTACAAATATTATAAAACTGTATTTAATAACAGTTTAACTGTGATATATTTTAAATTTTGTGATATAGTCTAGTTTACACAATTTTAAAGACGACTCTTATCTTTATAGTTGAAAAACATAAATAATATCTATTTTAAGATGAGAATTTCCACTAAATGCTTTTCCTTGCTCGTATGTGTAAAATTTTAAATATAATAAAATAAATTTATTATAATCTAATATCATCATAATATAAATTATTAAAATGTATTAAAAAACAGAACTATTGGAAAGCTCCGATTGAAAATAGAATTGCATGGAAAAATATTATTTTATGGAAATATTAAAGTAGGGAAGAGAGAAATAAATTAGGATTTCAATAATATGAATAACATAACTTTTGCAAATAAGGGTTACAAAGAGAATACATAATAATACATAAATAGACTGAATTACTAATAGTCCAAATATATGTAAAGGTCAGTTACATATTATCTAATATTTTTCCTCAAACTCATATTGTGTTAACATGAAACATTGAGAGTTCTCCAAATAAAAAGTAAAGTATACTTAATAATAAAGAATATAAATATAGAACTCGAACACTCCCCGTCAAGTTAAAATTTGTTAAATAAAAAAAAACAAATTAAATAATATCATAACCATCGAAAAACATCAACCAATAAGAAGAACCATCAAAGAGAAGAGTAACAACCAAATAGAGAATTCATCGTTGAAGAAGTCGAAGAGAGAAACCACCCGAGAGAGGATGAGCATCCATAGTTGGAACAAATCAAACCAACAAATCAAATTGAACCAAATCACTTTGAATCAAACCAAATTCAATCAAATCATACCAAACTAAACCAATCTAATTTAATCCAATTTAAATTAAACCAGACAAAATCAATCCACATCAATTTGAACCAAACTAAATCATATCATATCAAATTGAACCAAATCAATTTGAACCAAACATACTGAAAAAACAAAATTAAATTATATCAAATTAAATCAATTCAATCCAAACCAAACAAATAGAATAACCAAAGGAGAGAATAAAAAATAAACCAAATAGAAGAATCAATAAGAGAGAGAGAGAGAGAGAGGTGTTAGAACAATATTTGTTCTGATCAATATTCTTAGTTTTGATGATAACAAGGATATGAATTTTGGATGAGATAATGTGGTACTCTAATACATTGCAATTTCCCTTTCAGGAAATATATAAAGAGTATGCACAAATCAGCGCTCAGAAGCTTTGACTCAGAAGGTTCAGCATGCAACATCAGAACATGGTCTGGCAAGACATCAGAAGATGGTCAAAGCAGAATCAGAACATGGGTCTATGGAAGCATCAGAAGAACTTGAGTTCAGAAGCAGAAGCACTGAAGTTCTCATGGTATCACGCTCAGAAGCTCTTCAAGGTCAGAAGACAAGAAGATGCTCTGCACCAAGCTGTTTGACTCTGATGATATTCAAACGTTGTATACACAAACATCAGATCAGAAGCATGTACAAGATGGCAGGCTACGCTGACTGACAAAAGGAACGTTAGAAGCTATTAAAGGCAACGTCAGTAGACACAGCGTAAACAAGGCTCGAGGTAGTTGACAAAAGAGTGAAACATTAAATGCAATGCTGTACGGAATACGCAAAGCATTATATGCTCCCAACGGTCATCTTCTCAAGTGCCTATAAATATGAAGTTCTGATGAGAAGCAAGGAACCGATTCTGACGAATTTTGTGAATACTAACTTGCTGAAACGCTGTTCAAATCAAAGCTCACAAACTTCATCTTCATCAAAGCTCACTACATTGCTGTTGTAATATATTAGTGAGATTAAGCTTAAACTTTAACAGAAATATCACTGTTGTGATTATAGCTTTTCAGAAGCATTGTAATACTCTTAGAATTGATTACATTAATTTGTAAGTAACTAGAGTGATCATGTGTGATCAGGATACTCTAGGAAGTCTTAGCTTGTGTCTAAGCAGTTGTAACTAGAGTGATCACGTGGTGGTCAGGATACTCTAGAAAGTCTTAGCTTGTGTCTAAGCAATTGTTCCTGGAGTGATCAGGATACTCTAGAAGACTTAGTCGCGGGCTAAGTGGAAAACCATTATAATCTGTTGAGATTAGTGGATTAAATCCTCAGGTGAGGTAAATCACTCCAAGGGGGTGGACTGGAGTAGTTTAGTTAACAACTAACCAGGATAAAAATAACTGTGCAATTTGTTTTTATCGTTCAAGTTTTTTAGACTACACTTATTCAAACCCCCCCTTTCTAAGTGTTTTTCTATCCTTCAATTGGTATCAGAGCGTCGGTTCTAAGGTGCAAGCACTTAACCGTGTTTAGAAAAGATTCAGGAAGAGAAAAACGCTTCAGTAAAAGATGGCTGGTGAAATTCCAACAAACCCACCTGCATCTACATCTGGCTCTGCTGAGCAATATAATGGTAACAATGGTTATACTAGACCACCAGTATTTGATGGTGAAAACTTTGAATACTGGAAAGATAAATTGGAAAGTTACTTTCTTGGTCTAGATGGTGAACTATGGGATCTTCTGATGGATGGTTACAAACATCCAGTGAAAGCCAGTGGCGTAAGGCTTACAAGGCAAGAAATGGATGATGATCAGAAGAAGCTTTTCAAGAATCATCATAAATGTAGGACTGTTTTGCTGAATGCTATCTCTCATGCTGAGTATGAGAAGATATCTAACAAGGAAACGGCCTATGATATATATGAGTCATTGAAAATGACCCATGAGGGAAATGCTCAAGTCAAGGAGACTAAAGCTCTTGCTCTAATCCAAAGATATGAAGCCTTCAAGATGGAGGATGATGAAAACATTGAGAAGATGTTCTCAAGATTTCAAACGCTAACTGCTGGATTAAGAGTTCTGGATAAAGGCTACACCAAGGCTGATCATGTAAAGAAGATTATCAGAAGCTTACCCAGAAGATAGGGTCCAATGGTAACAGCATTCAAGATTGCAAAGAATCTGAATGAAGTTTCTTTGGAAGAGCTTATCAGTGCCTTGAGAAGCCATGAAATAGAGCTGGACGCAAGCGAGCCTCAGAAGAAAGGTAAGTCTATTGCATTAAAATCTAATGTTAAAAAATGCACTAACACTTTTCAGGCTAAAGAAGAAGATTCTGAAGAATCAGAATCAGAAGAAGAAGATGAATTGTCCATGATCTCCAGAAGGGTAAACCAACTCTGGAAGAGCAAGCAAAGGAAGTTCAGAGGCTTCAGAAGTTCAAAGAGATTTGAACGAGGAGAATCTTCTGGTGACAGAAGATCTGACAAAAAGAAGGTTGTCTGCTATGAGTGCAATGAGCCTGGACACTTCAAGAATGAATGTCCAAAACTTTAGAAGGAGAATCCCAAGAAGAAGTTTCATAAGAAGAAAGGTCTTATGGCAACATGGGATGATTCTGAATCAGAATCAGAATCAGACTCTGAAGGAGAGCAAGCTAACTTCGCGCTGATGGCTACAGAAGATGATGGATCAGAATCTACATCAGAATCAGATTCTGAAGAGGTATTTTCTGAACTATCTAGAGAAGAGTTAGTTTCCAGTTTAACAGAACTTCTGGAACTCAAGGCTCATCTTAGTATCAAATACAAAAAGCTGAAGAAGCAGTTTGAATTTGAAACTAAGAAGCTGGAAGTGGAAAATTCTGAACTGAAGGAAAAAGTTTTAAATATATCCAAAGATAGTGGATCTCCTTCTGAAACAGAAAAATCCATTCCAAGTCTCAATCACATTCTGAAAGAATATGACTCGAGCTTCAGAAAGTTCTTATCTAGAAGTATTGGCAGAAGTCATCTTGCTTCTATGATATATGGTGTTTCTGGAAACAGAAGGTTTGGTTTTGGCTATGAGGGTGATACCTCACATAAATTTGAACCTATTGATGATCTGAAGATCACATACAAGCCATTGTATGATCAGTTCAAATATAGCCATGCACATGATATCAGACTCACTTCACATGCACAGAGTTTTAACACTGTTCACACCAAGAAGCATGTGACACATCCTAAGAAATATCATGCTGACAAACCTAAAGAATATCATGCTGTTCCTCCTGTTAAATATTATGCTAAACCCAAGTTCAATCAGAACTTGAGGAGAACTAACAAGAAAGGACCCAAGAAATTGTGGGTACCTAAGGAGAAGATAATTTCTGTTGTAGATATCCTTGGCTGCAAAGAGGACAAAAAGCAAAATGTCATGGTACCTGGACTCTGGGTGCTCGCGACACATGACGGGAAGAAGGTCTACATTCCAAGACCTGGTGCTTAAACCAGGCGGAGAAGTCAAGTTTGGAGGAGATCAGAAGGGCAAAATCATTGGCTCTGGAACCATAAGTCTTGGTAACTCTCCTTCCATAACTAATGTACTTCTTGTAGAAGGATTAACGCATAACTTATTGTCCATAAGTCAATTATGTGACAATGGTTATGATATAATCTTCAATCAAAATTCTTGCAAGGCTGTAAGTCAGAAGGATGGCTCAATCCTATTTACAGGCAAGAGAAAGAACAACATTTATAAGATTGATCTTTCTGATCTTGAGAAGCAGAAGGTGACGTGTCTTATGTCTGTTTCTGAAGAGAAATGGGCCTGGCACAGAAGATTAGGACATGCTAGTTTGAGAAAGATTTCTCAGATTAACAAACTAAATCTGGTCAGAGGACTCCCTGTAGCAACCGGCCTAAAATTTTAAGGAAAAGAGTCGCCACCATTTATTTTATCCTAAAGGAAGGGAATTAAACGGATTACCCTAAGTTAGAGATTCTAAGTTCGCGAGTCGGTTAAACGGAGGGAAGGTGTTAAGCACCCTTCGTCTCCCTTGTATTCAAGGGGACCCCTTCTAGGTTTAGGTTTTATAAGTTTTAAACTTGAGATACGATAAATGAACATCTACCCATATCTAAAAATAGTTAAGTTGATATTTTAAAAAGAATTAGATTAAATGTTAGTATTTTTTATAGTTATACTCGCTAGGGTTTCAAAACCCTATGCCTACGTATCCTCTAGTGCAATGAGGAAGTCAGAGTAATCGTAGTTCAGGTGTTGTTGTTTAATTATTTTTTAGGAGTTGCGAATTATTTTAGAAATCTCCTTTGAACTTGTCTGAGTTTGAACTAATGTAATCGTAGACGTAGTTGATAATTGATTTTTAAAATGAATCCACTATCCTATTTTTGAGAAAATAATGTTCAGATTTTTATAGTTATGTTTGGCAACGAATTTGAATTGATAAAATTAATTTATACAACTATATACATATAACAATGATAAGAATATTAATAAGTGTGTTTAGACTAAAGGTTAGAAAAAAAAAAAGAAAAGGAAAAGCTTAGTACGTCATTTATTTTGATTATAAATAAAACTTACTTAACTAACATATAAAATACTATCCAATTATATAATTATATTTTCTGATTTTTGTATTAAATAAAACCACATAACTAACAGGGATTAAGGAAATATTAGTTATTTAATTAAACAAAATTTATTAAACAAAGCCCATTATTGTTTTTATTGTTAATTCAAAATTGTAAAGGATATAAATTAATGATCTAAGCAAACCAAATTAATTAAATAAAAATTTGTTATTTCTATAATTTTATTAAAGATTATACAGGGGTGTATTTTAATTTAATAAGTAAATTAGAGGTGTCTAATTATAAGAATCTGGCCCAAAAGAACATTTGGGTCCAGAATGTTATAAGGGGTGCAATTAGCGCAGGCTTTTGGCCCAAGTGAAATGGTAAGATCCGTTGGGATCGTGTGGGTGCGCGCGTACGGCTTACAATGGACTAGCGTAGAATTTATGTGTTTTGATTAGTCAGATTTACAAATGGCACTAGAGAACATGGTAACAAAACACACCAGATTATTATTACATTTTTCTTTAATTTGCAGAATAAATAATAAAAAATAAAAAAAGAACGTGAAAAGGTTCTCACGACCCAGTTTTTTTTTCAGTTTCCAACGATCCTTATCTCTTTCTCTCTCACTACGTTTTCCTATTCCTTCTTTCATTCATCTTCTTCACTTTCTCCTTTTTTTACCCTAATTGACCCCAATTTAAACGTATGCAAGAAAAATGAAGCAATAAAAATGAAGGCTAAGTGTTTACCCCAATTCAAACGCGGCGGAATGGAGAGAAAATTAGGGTTTCAGATTTGAAACTCCTAATTCTCGAAGACGAATCGGCGAAGAGGTTTTGGTGATTTCGCAGCAAAAGTCCCTTTCTTCTCTACTCCTTCTTTTTCTGATTTTTGTGTTAATTTTTCGGTCCCTTTCAACTAGTTTTAGGGTGAATTTATAGGGGTTTAGAACTAGTTAGATTAGGAAATAAATTCAAGTCTTTATGAATCAATTAAGGAAAAGTTTTGAATCCGTGGTTGATTTGATTTAGTTATAATATCAGATTTTTATTTAGGAAAGATTTGAATGCCGGTATAAATTGTATTTATTTGTTCGGATTTTGATTTTTAGAGATTTGATTTTCTTGTAACTCATAATTTTTGGTATTCAATTGATGAGATTCTTTCCTATTCTGAATTTGCTTTACGTTTGATCTTGTTGTGCTTGGGTTGAAACCGAATTAAAGTTTGTGGTGGTAAAGGGGTGGCCGCGGTGGCCGTATCGAGGTTGAAGAAGAAAGGGATAAAAAATACCCTAGTTTGACTAAGTCAATAACAATTAATAATAATTTTAATATTAAAATTAATAAATATTATGCATGTTTTTAGTGATAATAATTGATTAAAAGTAGATGATATTAATTTCATGATTCAACTAATATTCACAATTTTTTTATTAATAATATCTTATGAATTACTAAGAATGAAAAAATATATAGTTAATACATTAATCATGACAAAAATAATCGTAAAGCCTTAATGTTTTAAAATAATAGCTGATGATAATTAACATATTTATTTAAATATAGTAGTGATTAGAAACAAATAAAATAAAAAGCAATCCTGATTTTAACGAAATTTCTAAATAATGAGAGGATAATTTAAATGAGTGACTAGCAATATAAATTATAATAGTTAAGGTGAGAAGGAGATTTAATTACCATCTTAATTTACCCAAAAATATGAAAAGAAACAATTCATAACAAATTAGATGCAATACACACGTATTTAAATATATACATACTAAGCATTTATTTAAAAATCCTAATATAATTTTTAATCATTTTATTATGTAACTTTTAATTGCACATTAAGTTTGAAGTCTTAATGGGCCATATAGTTAATACTTGATAAAACATAAAAAAGACTCCTCACCTAGAATGGTTTTATAAAATGAATATGATTAAAAGATATAAAAATAAATAAACTAATAAAACTTGTAGAAGAAAAGTTTAAATAAATTGAATTGACTATTAACACCAATGCGGACAAATTTGGGGTATGACAGTTGCCCCTTTTTAATAACTCTTCGATCGGAGAGTGCGAGAATACAAAGTTCTCGCGTGTTTAGATCGGAGATTTATTTAATACGGAAGACCCCAAATTTGACCTGAGTTCTGACAGTAAATGATAAGGTGGGGATAGTTTACCAATGCTCGAGTAGAATGATTATAAGTTTATGTCCTTATTGCAACCTAGAGAACAAGTGTAACAGGTCCGATAACTCACTGCTACTCAGCGAACTATCGTGGATTCTTTTATATCTTTATCACAACCTAGAGAATAAGAAATAACAAGTTTCAACTCTATTTTAGATTTTAATCCAAGTAGAGTTGAGGAAAGATGGAGAACTGACTTGCCACATCCTAGAGAGAAAGTAGTCACCAATCTATTATTTATCTATCACGACCTAGAGGATAGATAAAGTTTGCGTTTAACCAATAATAGATAGCATAATTGACTGTAGATAATCATGCATATGCTAACTGGTAAACGTTCTCACCAAATGTTTGCACAAAATGTTCCCCAAATTGTTCTCACTAAGAGTTTGCACCAAATGTTCCCCAAATTGTTCTCACCAAGTATTTGCGTTTAACCATAATTAGATAGTAAAATGACTGTAGATAATCATGCCTATGCTAACTGGTAAACTTTCTCACCAAATGTTTGCACCAAATGTTCCCCAAATTGTTCTCACTAAGTATTTATATTTAACCACAATTAGATAGTAAAATGACTGTAGATAATCATGCCTATGCTAACTGGTAAACTTTCTCACCAAATGTTTGCACCAAATGTTCCCCAAATTGTTCTCACCAATAGTTTGCACCAAATGTTCCCCAAATTGTTCTCCCCAATTTTTTTGCCCCGAGCACCAAATTTTCTCACCAAATGTTTGCACCAATGTTCTTTTTTTTTTTCGTTGCCCCAAGCACCAAATTTTCTCACCAAATATTTGCACCAATGTTTTTTTTTTTTGCCCTAAGCACCAAATTTTCTGACCAAAAGTTTGCACCAATGTTTGTGTATTTATGATTTTGATGATTTTATAATCATCAGTTTTTGTGTGTTTATTGACATCGGTAAGGTTACCAGAATTCGTCAATTAAGTGATTGGAAAATGAACACTCGGTAAGGTTGCTGGTATCGATAAGGTTACCGAAATCATCAATGAGGCGGTTGGAAATATGTATTCAGTAAAGCTACTGACATCGGCGAGGCTACCGGAAATAATCAATCAGGCGATTGGAAATAAACCAATAGTAAGGTTATTGACATCAGTAAGGCTACCGAGATCATCAATCAGGCGATTGGAAATATGTATTCAGTAAGGTTAGTGTCATCGGTAAGGTTACCGGGTGCTAAGCAACTTGATTTTTTGTAAAAGAATTTTGTTTTATAACTGCCAAGTATATTTAGGCTTTGCAAATAAAGTTTTATGCTTATAGAGATGAGATGAATGCTATGCATGATTCATGACAATGAAATGGCTCGATTGTCCAATAAGTTTGTGGATGATTATGATTGAGACGAGTCACTTATGCAACAAGGATGCTTATTAAAAGCAAGTTGTTTATGCTAGTATGGCTTCCCGACACTTGTTTTTGAACTCGTAAATCGTTGGCGTAGGAGAAGGATCCAACGGAAATGTGAAAGTACGCAGAGAGCTTGCCCCTTTGTGAAATGTATTACACCAATATGTTGATTTGTAGACATTTTTCCTGATACGATCCCGAGAGTAGTTTGATTGTAATATGAATGACCCCACTATTTTGCACTTCGAGACATTATGCCTTTGATTGTGAACTCTTGGAATGTCCTGCCCCATAATGAACTGTTTTGAATTAACTTTTTCGAACGAGCCTCGCAGCGGTCTGCCCCAATATTCGGATTTTTGAAAGGTATGCCCCTAATTTCTAGGATCTGGAGGAAGTACCCTTAGAAAGAACTTGGACATCATCGTGAACTTGATATAGATTTCCCCAAGATTTGTGTTTTAAAAAGTATGCCTCAATTTCAAAGTCTGAAGGGATGTTCTTAGACCTCACCATGTGGTGATATGATTTGATATAACTTTCGCCAAGTGTCCAAATCTTGAAAAAATTGTACTCTGTAATTGCTTGAAGGGAATTTGGATCCTACATGCCGTAAGATGAACTTGGTACAATATGCCCCCATATTTGAGCTTTGAAAGTTTGCCACTGATCATTAGGATCTTGGAAATGTATGCCCCTGATTTTCTGGTGCTTTGAAATGTGACTCAAGTTGATCGAATCTTAGAAGAATGCCCCTAGTCAATATGATCTTCCTGTGATGTGCCCCTATGATCATTAGGATTTGCCCCTGATTACAGGGCTTCTCTTAGAATGTTTTGCCCCTAGTCAGTAGCATCTTGAAATGAATTTCTTTTAATTAAACCGATTTTGAAATCTCCTTGATGCTAAGTTTCGATTCGTAGATAAAATTGTACATTTTGAAAAGTAATTCTTAGTGACACACATGCAAGTTTTTGAAATCGAAGTTTTTAAGAGGAAGGAATGGATGATTTAGAGATGGGGATTCGAAGAAGCGAAATAGTTAGCAATAATTTTAACAAACATAGGAGTCAGTTTAACACAAATTTTTTCAAGTATGCTTTCATAGTTTAACCTTGCTTCAATTAGGGCTTTCGAAGGTTGTAACGTGGCCATGGTTTGTGGTTTAAGAAACAAAGATATAAGGCTCAAAATTTATATAAACCCACCCCATTCTCCTTAATGTTCTCCAATCCTAAAATTCGCTTAATCCAATGAATGCATTCAGTTTGCAAGAGAATTTTTCGTAGTCGTAGTGATGGTAATAAGCTTTGATAAAGATTCAAATGCCAATGAAGAGCATTGATAAGATCCAAGCGTTGATAAGAAGCTTTTGATTATTTTTGAGGTGGCAGTCACAAGATTATTTTCCAATTTAATTTAATCCCTTATTTTTTCATGGACCAATTATTTTGAATTCTGGTCCATCGGGACACCCTAACTTTTGCCTATGTCAAAACATTTGTTTTCTTTGACTCAGCGGGCTTTCTCCTTTTGAATTTTTTGCTTTTTTATTTTGATCCTTTGTGACCGCCATGTTGATTGTTGCAAGCTTCATCTTTGTTGATTCCTCGATCTTGAATGATGTATTGAGTAAATAGACATCGTGGACTTTATCTTTATTGATTCCTGAATCTTTGTGGATGAATGCGAGGAATATGATGTGCTTGGACTTTTGCTTTAGATTGACTAATTCTCCTGAGAATAGAATGCATCATTGAATTAATTGAAATCTACCCTGCCCCTGGTTGAAATTAAGGTTCTTTTGGAAAATAAAATAAAACTCCAACTCCTGGCTCGAGGGGGTTGACTACGGATTAACTTCCTTATTTCTCCACTGTTTAGGATTTGAAATAATGCCTTACATCATCAGCTCGGTTTTACATTGAAAGCATACGTTAGCAAAACTTGGTTAATTTTAATTACATCATTCTCCCTCGAAGTTTGATAAATGTGAGAAATAGAAAAAGGATCAAATAGATTGACTTTTTTTGTTCCATTTTTTAAAGATAGAGTGAATACGAATGAATTGGCTTCAAAAACATGCATGCTCATTTTATTAAAATTATTAATCAAAGAGTACAACTTTAAGAAACAAACAAAACTTAGCAATAATGAAATTTCAAATGGAAAATAACAAAGCCTAATGATCTTAAGGACGAGCTTCCTTGACTTCTAAGAGATGTTGATGATGTTTTTGCACTTGTCAAAGTAAGGGGTAACCATTCACCAAGGGCATTCCTTCTTCAAAAGTCAACTGCTTGTTATCGATCAAATCTTGGACTTTGTGTCTGAAGGCCCAACATTTCTCCAAAGTGTGCCCTGGAGAATTGGCATGATATTCGCACCTTGTATTTGCATTATATTTTGGTGGGATTGCCCCAGTAGGAGGATCAAGTTTCTTTAACTCGACCAATGAAGCCTTGAGCAGTTGTTGAAGTAGTTCATTGTGAGGCATAGGAAGCAGATCAAACCTTCTCGGGGGTGGCTTTGGTTCTTCCTTATGATGAATACCCCTATTTTGTTGGTAGGGTTGTCGATGTTGTTGATGTTGTTGTTGAAGTGGGGGGATCACCCATGGTTGTGATGTTTGAGAAGTTGGACGGGCATGTGGCTGACACAATGAAGGGTTACCTTCCCTTTCCAACAATATTTGTATGACCAAATTCATTTGAGTCTGTAACTGGTTGACCTCCTCCCTTAATAGTTTTTGATCTTTCTTGAGTTCTTCCATAGTTTCTTGAGACATGCTCCAAGTTCTTTTGTGTGTATCGGGAAGCCTGCTAGCTAAATGGTAATTGGGTAAGAGCAGAGATGAAAATGCGTATGCAAATGTATATATGTAAATGGAAATGCAAAGTCACGTCATGGATGCAATGCAATCTCATGTGTAGGTTTAGGGGTCTATGATTGACAAAGGAGGCTTAAATGGGTTTTAGTCATGTCATTTGACCTAATGGAATCCCTGTAGGCTAAGGAGAGGCAGACAAACTAAAGCATATATAGGCTAGGATAGTAATACCCTATACGAGTTTTTTTTGTAATATATTGAAATGCAAACACCTTAAATGTGTTTAAGGTGAATACCCTAAAAAGGATAGGGTAGCGAATACCGTATACCACTCTTGAGATAAAACGAGGACACCCCATACGAGTTTATGGTAGTGACTACCCTAAAGAGGCTAGGGTAGTAATACCCCATACTAGTTTTTTTTAATATGTTGAAATGCAAACACCTTAAATAGGTTTAAGGTGAATATCTTAAAGAGGCTAGGGTAGTGAATACCTTATACAGGTCTTGAAATATAAACGAGGACACACCATACGAGTTTATGGTAGTGAATACCCTAAAGAGGCTAGGGTAGTAATACCCTGTATCGATTTTGGGATAGATAGACAAAAGAGAAACCTTGCGGGTTTCTTGAGAATGAAATAGACAGAAAGTAACCCTAGTATGTAGGCATTTAAGTTTGTCCTACGGATATTCTACCCTTCCCCATGAGGGTGGTTTTCTTAAGGGTATCATGGATAACACGAAAGGGAAAAAGCACAAGGGCCTCCCTTAAGCGGATTCTCTTTGTAGACCAAGACTTGTAGGTCGTACATGGTTTCACCATGCGATTTTGTTTTGGAATTTACAAAGAATCGTAGGTCGAATCCAAGTCCTACCTCCGAAAGAGTGCTCTTTCTAAAGGTATTTCTTAGGATAAGACCGATTTTAGGTGAAATAGTCGCAACAACACACGGGGGTAGATTAACCCTCATGGCCAATTGACATTTCTTTTCTAAGGTTCATTTCCTTTCTTCAAACCAAAAGATCCCACCAATATATATAGTAATGATAAAAGTAATTAATAAAAAAACAATTAAAACGAGTATGGAAATAACACCAATAAATAAAATAGAAATACACCAAGGAAATGAATAATTGATTTAGTTAAAAAAATTATATTTAAATTGTATTCAGGTGAATGAAATTATTTACACAGATGAGTTAAAGAGTATCCCTTAGTATATAAGTTCATAAGTTCGTTCTACGGGCAATCTACCCTCCCATAAAGGTAGTCTTTTTCTTAAGGGATTTATGGATGACACCAAAGGAAAAGGCACAAGGGCCTCCCTTAAGTGGAGCCTCATTGTAGACCGAGACTTTGTCTCTTAGGTCGTACAAAGGTCTCACCATAATTTTTGTTTTGGCTTTACAAAGAGTCGTAGGTCAAATCCAAGTCCTACCTCCGAAAGAATATTCTTTCCAAAGGTATTTCTTAGGATAAGACCGACTCTAGGTGAAATAGTCGCAACAACGCACAGGGGGCAGATTAGCCCTCGTGGCCAATTGACATTTCATTTTCTAGGGTTACTTTCATATTTCTCGTCACAAAAATTTATCCCATCACACAAATAATAAACATAAAAATAAAGTAAATAAATATGAAATAAGAGTAATATAATAAATAATTAAATATCAATAACCAATAAGAAAACCAATATAATAAAATCCTCAAAACAAACCTAAACCTAAAAGTAGGGTCGACTCTATGTTAAAAAAAGTGTCCCCAGCAGAGTCGCCAGCTGTAGCAACCGGCCTAAAATTTTAAGGAAAAGAGTCGCCACCATTTATTTTATCCTAAAGGAAGGGAATTAAACGGATTACCCTAAGTTAGAGATTCTAAGTTCGCGAGTCGGTTAAACGGAGGGAAGGTGTTAAGCACCCTTCGTCTCCCTTGTATTCAAGGGGACCCCTTCTAGGTTTAGGTTTTATAAGTTTTAAACTTGAGATACGATAAATGAACATCTACCCATATCTAAAAATAGTTAAGTTGATATTTTAAAAAGAATTAGATTAAATGTTAGTATTTTTTATAGTTATACTCGCTAGGGTTTCAAAACCCTATGCCTACGTATCCTCTAGTGCAATGAGGAAGTCAGAGTAATCGTAGTTCAGGTGTTGTTGTTTAATTATTTTTTAGGAGTTGCGAATTATTTTAGAAATCTCCTTTGAACTTGTCTGAGTTTGAACTAATGTAATCGTAGACGTAGTTGATAATTGATTTTTAAAATGAATCCACTATCCTATTTTTGAGAAAATAATGTTCAGATTTTTATAGTTATGTTTGGCAACGAATTTGAATTGATAAAATTAATTTATACAACTATATACATATAACAATGATAAGAATATTAATAAGTGTGTTTAGACTAAAGGTTAGAAAAAAAAAAAAGAAAAGGAAAAGCTTAGTACGTCATTTATTTTGATTATAAATAAAACTTACTTAACTAACATATAAAATACTATCCAATTATATAATTATATTTTCTGATTTTTGTATTAAATAAAACCACATAACTAACAGGGATTAAGGAAATATTAGTTATTTAATTAAACAAAATTTATTAAACAAAGCCCATTATTGTTTTTATTGTTAATTCAAAATTGTAAAGGATATAAATTAATGATCTAAGCAAACCAAATTAATTAAATAAAAATTTGTTATTTCTATAATTTTATTAAAGATTATACAGGGGTGTATTTTAATTTAATAAGTAAATTAGAGGTGTCTAATTATAAGAATCTGGCCCAAAAGAACATTTGGGTCCAGAATGTTATAAGGGGTGCAATTAGCGCAGGCTTTTGGCCCAAGTGAAATGGTAAGATCCGTTGGGATCGTGTGGGTGCGCGCGTACGGCTTACAATGGACTAGCGTAGAATTTATGTGTTTTGATTAGTCAGATTTACAAATGGCACTAGAGAACATGGTAACAAAACACACCAGATTATTATTACATTTTTCTTTAATTTGCAGAATAAATAATAAAAAATAAAAAAAGAACGTGAAAAGGTTCTCACGACCCAGTTTTTTTTTCAGTTTCCAACGATCCTTATCTCTTTCTCTCTCACTACGTTTTCCTATTCCTTCTTTCATTCATCTTCTTCACTTTCTCCTTTTTTTACCCTAATTGACCCCAATTTAAACGTATGCAAGAAAAATGAAGCAATAAAAATGAAGGCTAAGTGTTTACCCCAATTCAAACGCGGCGGAATGGAGAGAAAATTAGGGTTTCAGATTTGAAACTCCTAATTCTCGAAGACGAATCGGCGAAGAGGTTTTGGTGATTTCGCAGCAAAAGTCCCTTTCTTCTCTACTCCTTCTTTTTCTGATTTTTGTGTTAATTTTTCGGTCCCTTTCAACTAGTTTTAGGGTGAATTTATAGGGGTTTAGAACTAGTTAGATTAGGAAATAAATTCAAGTCTTTATGAATCAATTAAGGAAAAGTTTTGAATCCGTGGTTGATTTGATTTAGTTATAATATCAGATTTTTATTTAGGAAAGATTTGAATGCCGGTATAAATTGTATTTATTTGTTCGGATTTTGATTTTTAGAGATTTGATTTTCTTGTAACTCATAATTTTTGGTATTCAATTGATGAGATTCTTTCCTATTCTGAATTTGCTTTACGTTTGATCTTGTTGTGCTTGGGTTGAAACCGAATTAAAGTTTGTGGTGGTAAAGGGGTGGCCGCGGTGGCCGTATCGAGGTTGAAGAAGAAAGGGATAAAAAATACCCTAGTTTGACTAAGTCAATAACAATTAATAATAATTTTAATATTAAAATTAATAAATATTATGCATGTTTTTAGTGATAATAATTGATTAAAAGTAGATGATATTAATTTCATGATTCAACTAATATTCACAATTTTTTTATTAATAATATCTTATGAATTACTAAGAATGAAAAAATATATAGTTAATACATTAAGCATGACAAAAATAATCGTAAAGCCTTAATGTTTTAAAATAATAGCTGATGATAATTAACATATTTATTTAAATATAGTAGTGATTAGAAACAAATAAAATAAAAAGCAATCCTGATTTTAACGAAATTTCTAAATAATGAGAGGATAATTTAAATGAGTGACTAGCAATATAAATTATAATAGTTAAGGTGAGAAGGAGATTTAATTACCATCTTAATTTACCCAAAAATATGAAAAGAAACAATTCATAACAAATTAGATGCAATACTCACGTATTTAAATATATACATACTAAGCATTTATTTAAAAATCCTAATATAATTTTTAATCATTTTATTATGTAACTTTTAATTGCACATTAAGTTTGAAGTCTTAATGGGCCATATAGTTAATACTTGATAAAACATAAAAAAGACTCCTCACCTAGAATGGTTTTATAAAATGAATATGATTAAAAGATATAAAAATAAATAAACTAATAAAACTTGTAGAAGAAAAGTTTAAATAAATTGAATTGACTATTAACACCAATGCGGACAAATTTGGGGTATGACAGTTGCCCCTATTTAATAACTCTTCGATCGGAGAGTGCGAGAATACAAAGTTCTCGCGTGTTTAGATCGGAGATTTATTTAATACGGAAGACCCCAAATTTGACCTGAGTTCTGACAGTAAATGATAAAGTGGGGATAGTTTACCAATGCTCGAGTAGAATGATTATAAGTTTATGTCCTTATTGCAACCTAGAGAACAAGTGTAACAGGTCCGATAACTCACTGCTACTCAGCGAACTATCGTGGATTCTTTTATATCTTTATCACAACCTAGAGAATAAGAAATAACAAGTTTCAACTCTATTTTAGATTTTAATCCAAGTAGAGTTGAGGAAAGATGGAGAACTGACTTGCCACATCCTAGAGAGAAAGTAGTCACCAATCTATTATTTATCTATCACGACCTAGAGGATAGATAAAGTTTGCGTTTAACCAATAATAGATAGCATAATTGACTGTAGATAATCATGCATATGCTAACTGGTAAACGTTCTCACCAAATGTTTGCACAAAATGTTCCCCAAATTGTTCTCACTAAGAGTTTGCACCAAATGTTCCCCAAATTGTTCTCACCAAGTATTTGCGTTTAACCATAATTAGATAGTAAAATGACTGTAGATAATCATGCCTATGCTAACTGGTAAACTTTCTCACCAAATGTTTGCACCAAATGTTCCCCAAATTGTTCTCACTAAGTATTTATATTTAACCACAATTAGATAGTAAAATGACTGTAGATAATCATGCCTATGCTAACTGGTAAACTTTCTCACCAAATGTTTGCACCAAATGTTCCCCAAATTGTTCTCACCAATAGTTTGCACCAAATGTTCCCCAAATTGTTCTCCCCAATTTTTTTGCCCCGAGCACCAAATTTTCTCACCAAATGTTTGCACCAATGTTCTTTTTTTTTTTCGTTGCCCCAAGCACCAAATTTTCTCACCAAATATTTGCACCAATGTTTTTTTTTTGCCCTAAGCACCAAATTTTCTGACCAAAAGTTTGCACCAATGTTTGTGTATTTATGATTTTGATGATTTTATAATCATCAGTTTTTGTGTGTTTATTGACATCGGTAAGGTTACCAGAATTCGTCAATTAAGTGATTGGAAAATGAACACTCGGTAAGGTTGCTGGTATCGATAAGGTTACCGAAATCATCAATGAGGCGGTTGGAAATATGTATTCAGTAAAGCTACTGACATCGGCGAGGCTACCGGAAATCATCAATCAGGCGATTGGAAATAAACCAATAGTAAGGTTATTGACATCAGTAAGGCTACCGAGATCATCAATCAGGCGATTGGAAATATGTATTCAGTAAGGTTAGTGTCATCGGTAAGGTTACCGGGTGCTAAGCAACTTGATTTTTTGTAAAAGAATTTTGTTTTATAACTGCCAAGTATATTTAGGCTTTGCAAATAAAGTTTTATGCTTATAGAGATGAGATGAATGCTATGCATGATTCATGACAATGAAATGGCTCGATTGTCCAATAAGTTTGTGGATGATTATGATTGAGACGAGTCACTTATGCAACAAGGATGCTTATTAAAAGCAAGTTGTTTATGCTAGTATGGCTTCCCGACACTTGTTTTTGAACTCGTAAATCGTTGGCGTAGGAGAAGGATCCAACGGAAATGTGAAAGTACGCAGAGAGCTTGCCCCTTTGTGAAATGTATTACACCAATATGTTGATTTGTAGACATTTTTCCTGATACGATCCCGAGAGTAGTTTGATTGTAATATGAATGACCCCACTATTTTGCACTTCGAGACATTATGCCTTTGATTGTGAACTCTTGGAATGTCCTGCCCCATAATGAACTGTTTTGAATTAACTTTTTCGAACGAGCCTCGCAGCGGTCTGAATACTCCTTATGAATTGTGGAAGAACAGAAAGCCCAACATTTCATATTTCCATCCTTTTGGATGTGTATGTTTTATTCTGAATACTAAAGATCATCTTGGTAAGTTTGATTCTAAAGCACAAAAGTGTTTCCTTCTTGGATATTCTGAACGCTCAAAAGGCTACAGAGTATACAATACTGAAACATTGGTTGTAGAAGAATCAATCAATATCAGGTTTGATGATAAGCTTGGTCTTGAAAAACCAAAGCAGTTTGAAAATTTTGCAGATATAGATATTGTCATATCAGAAGCTGTAGAACCAAGAAGCAAAGCCCCAGGAGCTGAAAGTATCAGAAGCAATGGATTAGAAGATCAAGTTGCTGCATCTTTAGAGAATCTCGGGATTTCTGAAGAGCCAACAGTCAGAAGATCACCCAGACTTGCATCAGCTCATTCAGAAGATGTGATCCTTGGAAAGAAAGACGATCCCATCAGAACAAGGGCATTCCTTAAGAACAATGCAGACTGTCAATTAGGTCTTGTTTCGTTGATCGAGCCAACTTATGTTGATCAAGCTCTAGAAGATCCAGACTGGATAATTGCCATGCAAGAAGAACTCAATCAGTTTACAAGGAATAATGTATGGGACTTGGTTCCTAGACCAAAAGGATTTAACATCATCGACACTAAATGGGTATTCAGAAATAAGCTAAGCGAGAAGGGAGAAGTGGTAAGAAACAAAGCCAGACTGGTTGCTCAGGGCTATAGTCAGCAAGAAGGAATTGACTACACAGAAACCTTTGCACCAGTGGCCAGGTTAGAATCTATTCGTCTTTTAATTTCTTTTGCCACTCAACACAACATCACTCTTTATCAGATGGATGTCAAGAGTGCCTTCTTAAATGGTTATATAGATGAAGAAGTTTATGTCCATCAACCTCCTGGTTTTGAAGACTCCAAGTCTCCAAATCATGTTTTTAAATTAAAGAAATCATTATACGGATTGAAGCAAGCTCCTAGAGCTTGGTATGAACGTTTAAGTTCTTTCCTTCTGGAAAATGGTTTCACTAGAGGAAAAGTGGACACTACTCTTTTTTGTAAAACATTTAAAAAGGATATTTTAATCTGTCAAATATATGTTGATGATATCATCTTTGGAACATCTAATGCTACACTTGGAAAGGAGTTTGCTGAGTCTATGCAGGCTGAATTTGAAATGAGCATGATGGGAGAACTCAAGTATTTCCTTGGGATTCAAATCAACCAAACTTCTGATGGAACCTATGTTCATCAAACGAAGTATGTGAAAGAACTTCTGAAGAAGTTTAATCTTTCTGAAAGCAAAGAAGCCAAAACTCCTATGCATCCAACATGTGTCCTAGGTAAGGATGAGGTAAGTAAGAAGGTAGATCAGAAGTTGTACAGAGGTATGATTGGATCTCTTCTATACCTAACTGCTTCTAGACCTGACATTCTCTTCAGTGTTTGTTTGTGTGCTAGATTCCAATCAGATCCAAGAGAATCTCATTTAACTGCTGTTAAGAGAATTCTGAGGTATCTGAAAGGTACTACTAATGTTGGTTTAGTCTACAGAAGATCCAAAGAATACAACTTAGTAGGATTCTGTGATGCTGACTATGCTGGAGATAGAATTGAAAGAAAGAGCACTTCTGGAAGTTGTCAATTTCTTGGAAGTCATCTGATCTCATGGTACAGCAAGAAGCAAGCTACTATTGCCCTCTCAACAACAGAAGCAGAATATGTTGCTGCTGCTGGTTGTAGCACACAAATGCTCTGGATGAGAAGTCAGCTAGAAGATTATCAGATATATGAGAGTAACATTCCTATCTTCTGTGATAATACTTCTGCTATATGTTTATCAAAGAATCCTACCTTACATTCAAAAGCTAAACATATTGAGATTAAACATCATTTCATAAGGGACTATGTTCAGAAGGGTGTTATATCTTTAAACTTTGTGGATACAGACCATCAATGGGATGATATCTTTACAAAACCCCTTGCTGAAGATAGGTTTAAGTTCATTCTGAAGAATATCAGTATGGACTTATGCCCAGAATGAGAAGATGAGAAGATTTCTGTATGAGTATCTTCTGAAATGTGGTAAGACTAGGCAGCCATAAGAAGTTCTGATACTAATCAATTAGAATCTCTGATTCTGTTATCTCTAACGTGTCATTATCTAAGTTGATTCAGAAGCTTTTTTAAAGCAAAACAGCTGTCACCAGTCTCTCCAAAAAATGAACAAGTATTCACTATTTCTGGACAAGCATGCATGCAGTTGAGGGGACGCCTACTTAGGTAACTGTGCCAATCACTTCTTTTGTCATAATTATCTCTCCTCACGTCACGTAACATTAAATGCTATCCATCATTTCTTTTTATTTCTTTTCCTTTATATTCTTCAAACGTTTCTTTTCCCTCTCATATTTCTCTCTCTTGCATTCAGTTTCTTTTTCTCTCTCTCTCTCTCTGCATTCATATCATAAACCCTAGCGGTTCTTCTCTATCTGCAACTTCACCATGAATCCTTCGTCAAGCTCATCAAGTCAAGCAACTGATCGTAAACAAAAGAGAAAGGGAACCGAAGAATCTAAAAACAAACCAAAAAGGATAAGGATCACCTACGATCCTCTCAAGGTGAATCCGTTTGAAGCTATGATGTCTGGAAACTACTCTAGACGTATGTTTAAACCCCTTCAAGGTATCCCTCAATCACCTCCCTCTTCACAGACCTCCACCACCTCTTCCTCTTCATTCACCTCTCTGCAATCACCATCATCACCGTCTGATATCTCTTCCCCCTTAACCCATCTCACAGATATCTCCTTATCTCTCTCACACCCTTTTCCCACCAGAACACCTAACCCCTACAGCCGTGTGTATCCTGATTCCAGATTCACAGTAAACCCTCCAACACCTACCACTCATACCTATCTAGAGCTTTTACACTCAGATGTAAATAGCTGGTTGGAGATTCTGGGTGGTGCACACCTTAACCATCTGGATGAGCCTGCTACCTGCAACCTCTGGGAAGCCTTTCGCCAGGATTTTCTGGTTAGGGCTATGGATGTCCAGAGAAGGATCATGACTGAAGCACCTGGTGCTCGTGGCCTTCTTTTGGAAGCTGGTGAAAGCAGCTATCACCATCTCATCAGGAACAGAAGAGTTCTTGAAGAGAGGATACCTGCAGATGAGATGGAAGAAGAAAATCCCTGCAGAGACATCGTGGTATGGAGACCAAGGAATCCAGTGCTGACTGGAGATTTTCAATGGTTGTTTAATTGGTTCAGAATGAACCCTTCTGAAAGCGCTCCTCACATGGTCTTTCCAGAAGTGGTTTATCCTGCAGAAGTTGCTGGTCCAACTCCTCCAACAAACCTAGCAGCTATTCTTCAGGCGTTGGAAGTTGGAGCTTCTGAGTTGCCTGAACCAGAATATGCTGAGGCTGCTTCTGAGTCAGACTCAGATGTTGAGATGGAAGGTGCAGAAGCTGAAGACCTTCCAGAAGATCGCCCTGCTGAGATTGCTGTCCTTGTTGGCAGAAGTTCTGGCGCTTCTTCTTCTGGTGAACCCTCAGCTCTGATGAACACTTTGGACGCTCTACATTAGAATCAAGCCATGCTAGCTTCTCGTTTGGACACGCAAGAAGCAACCAATGCTGAGTTTGCTCCTTCATGGCAAGGCAAACTGCTAGCACTTACGGGATTCATGACATACTGGCGCAGATTTTGTCTAGGCTAGGGTCTTAGTCTTTGGTCATTGCCGTTTTCTTTCCTTGTTGCATCTGCTTGTTCTGCATATTTTTGTGTACTTTCTCTTTCAAATCAATGAAAAAGTTTAATTTTGTTTCATTCCTATTGTCTTTTGTTTCTCATCTGAATCTTTTATATTCTTTTTGATGTTATGACAAAAAGGGGGAGAAAATGTGATAAATGATCTGATTAATATTATCAGTTACCGAGTAAAAAGGCCCCACATTTCTAACAGAACTTGCAAAGTTCTATGGTTTTTAAGTGTTTGCTTGCAGGAATTAAAGATCCTCTTCAAAGCTCAACATGAGAAGCAAAATCATGAGGAGAAGCAATTCTAAAGAAGCAATTCTAAAGAAGCAAGCTGAGTGCTATGAAGCTTCAGAATCAGAAGCAAGAAGCAAGAAGGAAGAATGTTCAGATATTCTGATGATAGAATATGCTCTGAAACATTATGTCTATTTGTTCTGATACATATTATGTGTTCTGACTCATTCATGCTGACTTTTGTCGTTTAGCGTTGTTCTGTAACATTTCAGGATGTAGAGATGCTCTGATGATGCTCTGGTACATTCAACAATGTTCTGATACAATCTAGCATGAAGTGATGTAAGAAGAAATTCAAGCTCTGAAGCTGTCCTGATGGAAGCAAGAATCAGAAGCTGTGAATGTTCTGAAGATCAAAGAAATTCAAGTTCTGAAGCTGTCAGATGGAAGCAAGAATCAGAAGCTGTGGATGTTCTGAGGATCTAAAGAAATTCAAAGTTCTGAAGCTGTCCTATGGAAGCAAGAATCAGAAGTCATGAATGTTCTGAAGATCAAGCATATGTGAACGTCTCTACTGAAATACTCAGGGAAGTCTTTTATTATTAAAATTCTTCTAGTATTTATTTCAGGGGGAGATTATCTATCTCAGGGGGAGATTATAAATCTCAGGGGGAGACATATTCACATGCTTGTGCTATAGCTGTGTAATTGTCTTTAGCTGTCTGCTCTTTCTGATCGCAAATTCATATCATTTATATATGTTTTTGTCATCATCAAAAAGGGGGAGATTGTTAGAACAAGATTTGTTCTGATCAATATTCTTAGTTTTGATGATAACAAGGATATGAATTTTGGATGAGATAATGTGGTACTCTAATACATTGCAATTTCCCTTTCAGGAAATATATAAAGAGTATGCACAAATCAGCGCTCAGAAGCTTTGACTTAGAAGGTTCAGCATGCAACATCAGAACATGGTCTGGCAAGACATCAGAAGATGGTCAAAGCAGAATCAGAACATGGGTCTATGGAAGCATCAGAAGAACTTGAGTTCAGAAGCAGAAGCACTGAAGTTCTCATGGTATCACGCTCAGAAGCTCTTCAAGGTCAGAAGACAAGAAGATGCTCTGCACCAAGCTGTTTGACTCTGATGATATTCAAATGTTGTATACACAAACATCAGATCAGAAGCAAGTACAAGATGGCAGGCTATGCTGACTGACAAAAGGAACGTTAGAAGCTATTAAAGGCAACGTCAGTAGACACAGCGTAAACAAGGCTCGAGGTAGTTGACAAAAGAGTGAAACATTAAATGCAATGCTGTACGGAATACGCAAAGCGTTAAATGCTCCCAACGGTCATCTTCTCAAGTGCCTATAAATATGAAGTTCTGATGAGAAGCAAGGAACCGATTCTGACGAATTCTGTGAATACTAACTTGCTGAAACGCTGTTCAAATCAAAGCTCACAAACTTCATCTTCATCAAAGCTCACTACATTGCTGTTGTAATATATTAGTGAGATTAAGCTTAAACTTTAAGAGAAATATCACTGTTGTGATTATAGCTTTTCAGAAGCATTGTAATACTCTTGGAATTGATTACATTAATTTGTAAGTAACTAGAGTGATCAAGTGTGATCAGGATACTCTAGGAAGTTTTAGCTTGTGTCTAAGCAGTTGTAACTAGAGTGATCACGTGGTGGTCAGGATACTCTAGAAAGTCTTAGCTTGTGTCTAAGCAATTGTTCCTAGAGTGATCAGGATACTCTAGAAGACTTAGTCGCGGGCTAAGTGGAAAACCATTGTAATCTGTTGAGATTAGTGGATTAAATCCTCAGGTGAGGTAAATCACTCCAAGGGGGTGGACTGGAGTATTTTAGTTAACAACGAACCAGGATAAAAATAACTGTGCAATTTGTTTTTATCGTTCAAGTTTTTTAGACTACACTTATTCAAACCCCCCTTTCTAAGTGTTTTTCTATCCTTCAAGAGGTAACCAAACAAAAGAACCAATAAGAAGAGAAAGAATCAATGGAGGGAAAAATAACCAAATAGAATAACGAATACGGAAAGGACTAACCAAATAGAAGAACCAGTAAGAGTGAGAGATAAAATCAACCAAATAAAAGAACCAATAAGAAGAAAAATTAAAGGAAAGAGATGTAATCCATATGGAGAGAGTTAACTTCATATATAATTTAATCATGATCTTCATGCACACAAAAGTGGGAGACAACAGGAGAAAAAGTTAGCCGATTCAATATAAATTTTTTGTCTTCAATAAACTTATCATTATAAATTAAAAACAAACACATTCCCATCCTTTTTTTGGAACTCAATAGCGAAAGAAACAATTAGTTCAAGGAGGATCGAACCAAGCTCTAAATACCAAAAGTTAGCTCAAAGAGTGAGGTTGTGCTAACATATTTATACATTCAACAATCTGAAAAACCTAAGTAATATGTGACTTCAACTATCAACAACACATATATATCAACTTCAATAATATCGACACGATCCTAAAAAGCTTGAGGCCTGTTTAGCGTTAGTCTATTTAGGGTCGTGTAGTTAGTTTTAACAACTTCATTAAGATCATCACAAATTTTAATAATATTAAGTACTAATTATTAGTAGATTATTTAATTCAATTTTTTAATAGACAGTGATAAATTGAATTATTAAGTTAAATCTGGTAAGAACTATGTATCATCATTTGTATGCATGACAACATAACCCGTACAAGTGACTATTCACCTGAATACGCCCCCGAATTTAACAGAGAAAATCCGCTTTGACCAAATTTAGGTTAGGGTTTGGGTATTCTCCAATTACAAAATATGGGGACAGATCAAGTAATAGGGACATTAGTATCTACCTCGAACTCTTCCCCAATCCTGCCCCGTTTACTTTATTATGTACTTTATTATTTACTTTTGATAATTTAGAATATTAAATATGTGATCAATATTTTGATATTGTAATTTGTATATATTATTTAAAATGCATGAATGAAATTTTTAGAGATTTTTTATTTTATTATTTGTAATTTTATTTATTTTGAAAAATATATAAATTTTAATTAAAAATAAAGGTTAATACCTTTTCTCCCCGTGCCATATGAATTGAAGACACACCCTTCCCTTTGCAACTCTAACGCCTAACCACTAGACTGGGAGCTTAACTTTGTCTTATTAATGTATTGAATGGTATTAATAGCATAATTCCTTTATAGTTACAATTTCAATTTATAGTTACAATTTCAATATATTATTACATGATATTTATAATATACTTATAATATTTTTAATATATTTATAATATATTTAATATATTGAAATATTCAATATCTAAAATATTGAAATTAAATATATTTCAAAAAGCACCCATAGAATAGTGGGAGAATAAGTATTAACCTTAAAAATAAAATTGATTTTACTAAATAGATGATGATTGAGCGGATAAGTCCAATCCCAATCCAAATCCGTTTGAGACGAGTTTGAATTTTAATTCTCCGTTTTCATTAGAGTCCGTTTCCATTAGAGTTTTAGGCGAGGAACAAGAATTATTCTAGAATTAAAATGTAAGTTTGGGGAAATAAAAACCCCTTGTCCGCCATGTCTAATCATTTGTGTAACTATGTATCCATTGTTGTTTTGTTATATAATCAATATATTGAACAAATCTTAAACATCAATAAGAGAAGTCCATCCTCTCATATTTATACTTTTAAAGTTGGTATTTAAAATTATAAGTTTCATCATTCATTAATTAATTCTATTATCAATATATATTATAATTTATATTTATATTTAAAAAGTTTGTGTAAATATTTTTTAAAACTTTTTAAAATTATTTTGTTTTGATTTTTATTAGAAAAAAAACCTCAATGAAATTATTAATTATCTTAATTTAAAAATTGCAATAGGAATTATGTTTAAATAATTAAAAGAATATCATTGTTTGAATTGAACTCTATGTCCAAAATCCAAACATTTATCATGAGGCATGACAAACGTGAAAAATTGGTAGGCATCCCCAAAAATAGACACCATCCTAACCCTCCAAAACCCTCCTACCCAAAATCTTTTTATCCTTTTCACCCAATTCTTCCTATTTTCAAAAACCCTCCCCTCCCTTCCCCTCCAAACTCCCAAACATAGCCTAAAAAGTTTCTTTTCTAAAAGTGTTGGGTCCAATAAAAGAAATATCATAATCAGATACTATACCAAGAGATGACTACAAAAATAATGTTATTATCAACACTTACGTGTACTCAATTAAAAAATCAAAATAACAAAAATTTATAAATGTCCTAAATAATTTTGAATCACATGCATACCATTAATCCTATTTTGATTTTTGTCTAACTTTTAAGTCACCCTTAAAAGGATTTATTAGATTCCCTGCAAAAGAAAATTAGGAATTACAAAAACATATCTTTGATACAATCATTACCACGACAACTCAAGCTGTTAATACAATGGATTGGAGGTCTAAATTTTAACGCCCTTCAATATTTAGGAGCCTAATTGAAAAAGAAAAAAATGAGTTTCAAAATAAATAAGTTCTATTAATTAAAAACCTTAAAAAATTCAAGTAGGGCCTTACACCAATTTTTTCACAAAGCTTTTTTATTTCGATTTTATTTTTAAATAAATGTTATTTATACAAAAATATATTTTTCATGTTTTATGAAATAAAAAAGGATTTTTTTATTTTTGAAAAAATATAATTAAAAAAGTAACTTTTTTTAATCGTTGTTTAATTTCAAAAAAGAAATGAAAAAAATTTAAGAAAAAAAAAGTCGATTTTTTTAAGCCAAGCGACTTTTGGTGTTTTGGATTGAGTTGTGAAATTTTATCCATCAACATTTCTACTAGAGCCTCGTATCCCCCCAAATTTAGACAATCAAAAGCTCTTTCTCGCATTATTTCGTAATTCATCGTCTTAAGGTATTTGTCAGCTTGTGCTTGAGAGAGAAATTGATAATTTGAGAAGATTGGTGCCTCTTGAGTTGATGATGCATATTGTTGGGGGAGAATATGACAATAGAAAACAATCTAGAGGGGTGAATATACTTTTAAAAATAAAATCAACCGATTTTTCAAATGAGAATAACTAGGAGTTTTTCAGAGTTTGCATGCAGCAGTTTGTCGAGTGAAAATTTAAAATTATACTCAATTAGCAATTATTGCGTAATATCTCAAATCACTTAAATATCGTAATGCCTTAGATGAGGAAACACAATGTATGCAATTGAATTAATTGTACAAGTCACGAGATGTGGTTAAGCAATTAATCATCAAGGCGAATTTTATACGCACGATATTTCTCAGAATTTAATCACCATTAAAGCTCTTAATAGGTGTCTTATTCCAACAAAACCTAAGCTTATCAAATTAATCGTTGTTACTAAATTTAAACCTAAGCATGCATGTTCTAGGAAATTAAAATTCATGAGTAAAGGATAGAGAGATGACACCGGGATTTATAGTGGTTCAACTCTATCCACTACAAGAAAATCTGTTATTAGCTAGGACCAAAACCGTAGCTAATTTGAAGCGAATCTCTATCAAACAGATTTAGTTGGAGAATAGTTGAGGATTAGCTACTATTTAAGCCGTAGCTTGGATTGAGTGGCTAATTACCTAGACTACATTTTCCTAGCAAAACCCAAACTAATATTTTACATTTCGTAGCTAAATCGAAACAAAAGTGTAGCAAATTATCGATCTTATTTTAATGTTTTCAAACTAAATAGCTGCAATATCGCCACAAAATTTTCATAGTAAATCTCAAGCTAAATTAGGCTAATTCTAATTTTTTTGGTTTTCTAATCAAAAACCAAATAAGCTATAAATTATAAAAATATTATTAATATTTTTTTATTTAAATTTATACTTAATTACTAGAATATATAGAACAATACTTACAAGCAGTTTCATATTTATAAAATAAGCAAAAACAAATTTCAGTTTTCTAATAAAAAACCAAATAAGCTATAAATTATAAAAATATTACTAATATTTTTTCATTTAAAGTTATACTTAATTACTAGAATATTTAAAACAATACTTACTAGCAATTTCATATTAATAAAATAACCAAAAAACAATTTTATATTAGACCTATAATATTAATCAATTCTAACATATATATTTATCCCATCTCAAAAAATATTCAAACAATCTATGCTTATTTAATATCCACAAAACCAAATACTTGATTAAACGACCGACGTTCACGTGAAGATCTTTCTCCGAAAAGGGATAAGCCTAAACTCTGCCATACCTATAGACAATAGGAGGATACCGACACTCACGTGAAGATCTTTCTCCGAAAAGGGATAAGCCTAAACTCTGCCATACCTATAGACAATAGGAGGATAGACGGCAACATAACCCCAACTTCTCAAATAAGCCTATGTCGCCAATAACCTCTAAAAACATTAGAAGCCATCCTGCTAACCGACACCAGAAGCATCAAAGCCCAAAACGCAAGAGAATGGTACATTGTATTAAAAGAATTAGGTGGTATCATCGTACCATGCGGAAATGCAACCTTCGATGCGTGCTCATCAAATCGAATATCAAACGGTTCCAAACTTGATTTCTTCGTATAATAAAACATTTAAAACCTGCTACATAACAAACAACAATAGGAATTTAAAAGACACAATAACAAAATTAGACAAAATTAGATATATTAAACAAAAATCTTTGAAGCTGGTACAAAAATATGTTTCAGATATTTTACTAACACTGCATGAACAATGATGGGCAACACTTCTACGTAAAAGAAATTTGCAAACGAGCTTTTAATAAGAAACATAAGTCATAAAATCACATTCCCATCCTTTTCTACCCAAGCTTCATATGCTCTATAATTATTTTTGCATACCACTACTTTAAGTGAAGCCTTACTTGTACTCAGCCACTTCTTTTGCACTTAAAGTAGCCATTTTGTTCATTTCCTTACTTTTTTTTCATGTACACTAGTCCCATGAAATAACTTTTGTTTCAAAGATGAGTAGTTACTGATAACAAACTTTCAAATTCAGTAATGATTTAACTAAAGTTCAAAATGAAATGTACCAAAAGAAGAAAAAGGTCATGTGTACCTTGTCATTTATACTCCTGCAGCAAATGTAGTAGCTACTCCATCAATATTTGCAATCATGCAACCATATATCCAGCTATGTGAGTCAAAATATCAATAACCAAATTAATCTGAATAAGCTTCATATTATACATCTCATACAACAGATTGAATAAAGGGCTTTAGTTAAATCATTGCTTACAGCAGAATATAAAGGGCTGGTATTTGACGAGTCGCACAACTTACAAGCCTCGGGCTAAAAACAAAAAATCTCCTTCATAATATCTGGAGAAAAATCAGACATTAAAATCATGATTGAAACACTTAATCATATATATCAACAAACCAACACAAATATTTAACAGGCACATGATAATACTTCTTTAACTTCTACTATTGTTGGATGCACTAAATCAAAATTATAGCTAGCATCATTGAGAACCATAGGTGATTACACGCTTGCAGTTAACAAATTAAATCAAAGCTATCTACCATGGATTGAGATTCATTAGTTGGAAATTATAGCCGCATTCACGCAGTCAATCAAAAATCATCCATCAAAATATTATTCTAGACACTTTTAAAAAGGGTACTTGGATCATCAAGCTAGTTTCCACCTTTCTTAATTACACTGTCTTCTAATAATTACCTAGAACAGAAGGAATCCAAGGAGACCAACGTGTACAACAGGCACTAGATTATCTGTGTGCGCCAACCCACCAGCTTTACCTGTTAAAACAATTTTAGGTTACCAATAATTTGGGTCGTTTACGAATTTGCTTATATATATGTATGCAAATATTACCAGGAACATGTTTGATCTTCCATGGAAAATACTTAGTTCTGTATAACCAGAGCAACAAATATTTATAATTTCTAGTTGACAACAATCATAAATTTGAAATATTGATAATGTAGTGGAATAATTTGATAATACAATAGAATAAATTATTAAAAAAATGATAAAGTGCAATTGTAGACTAAGGACCTGCTCTAATACATTTATATAATGCAATGGACTAAATTGTACCTTCATAATCTTTTTCATATATCCAACAATTAAAGTTATTGATGATGTATCTAACTCCCAGCCTTTATATGCAGCAAAGAACAAAGGCAAATTTTTCAGAAACAAGAGACATAAAAAGTCTCAGTAGAGATGTTCAAACAATCACTCATTAACTCACAACAGAGTTTATGAAGAAACAAATTATAATTGAAAAGATAGTAGTTTCAATTAACTAACTATGTATCTTATTATATGATGTCCATCTTGATTTTTATTAGAATCTTTATTTCGTAGATTTTATCAATAAACAAAACATAATAACAAAGCTACTTCAAGAACCTCCATGCTGACTAGAGTGTTTTTACTTTATTTTGCAAAAACTCAACGTATAGGAAACGGCGGAAAAAAGTAAAGTGGTAGAGAGCTGTGTGAGAGTAAGCATTCAACTGATATTCACTAAAAAAAACTAAACTGATTAGCATACACATTCAAAAAAGGAAATTATAATTAGAACTACTATTATAAGTTTACAACTCTGATGACATGTCGTTTAGTATGATTTGATTATATTTTAAACTTGCATACTAATTTGATATAGCAGTAGGTACCGCATTGATCATCTTCTATTTAAGATCCTAACACTAAACAATTCAAACTTCATCCTCTAAGTAGGAACCACGTTCATCATCTTCTATTTAAGATTCTAACACAAAACAATTCAAACTTCATCCTCTAAGTAGGTACCGCATTGATCATATTCTATTTCAGATTTTAACACTATACAATTTAAACTTCATCCTCTCAATAGTGTTTAAGGTGATTAGTAGAAAAAATCACCAAACTCTAATAGTTCATTTATATCCTTTTTAATAGAGGTCATCATATATTTGAACTAAACCAATGCCTTTCTAATATCTATATAGAAGCTTCATTTACAGTAGTAAATGCAACAACACTAGTCAAGTGAGATCTTTAAATATAAAACGGAACACATACCTCTATCTTCATTTTCAAAGAAGCACATCCAGCCATTACCAAAGATTGGGATGAGGAAAAAGGTAGATCTATCAGATAAAGAGAGGATGAGGAAGTAGATGAAATCAATCAAAGAATGTGCAAGACAAGATCGATTTGTGATGGAGGAGAACAAGGTAAATCGAAGAGGGAAGACGAGGTTGATCGGAGACGGAGAAAAAGGTTGATCGGAGACGGAGAAAAAGGTTGATCGTGGAAGGGAACGAGATCGATCGGAAACGGTGTGATCGGAGAGAGATTGATCAGAGACGGAAATCGAGGTTTATCGAGGATGGAGAACGAAATTGATCGGGAACCGTAGGATACAATATACAAAAACTTTCTAAACGATAGATAGAAAATATATATTATTATATGTAAATATAAAAAAAAAACTAAATTGAGTAATTGAATAATAATAATATAATAATAATATTAGTATTAATAATAACAATAATATATTATACTAATGTTTAATTAAAAAAATACAAAATAATATATTATAATGACTTCGCTATAAAATAATAATAATTATACTAATAACAAAGATAAGTAACGAAAAGAAAAAGATTAATTGGACATAACAAAAATAGTATGCGTAATTGTTTTAGTTGCCATTTTAGTAATTTAGATAATCAGTAGGCAATTAGTATAGATTTAGCCGCTAACAAAATTTGTAGCAAATGTTTGGTAGCAAAATTGATATTTTCTTGTAGTGATCGCCCTCGTGTGAGTCTGCGTCTACTTTAATAGTTGTTCCTTTTATTTTGACAAATATCTTGAGAGTATATACAATCACCAATCCACAACAATGTTGAAGAAAAATAACAAATAAAATATTCAATTTCGATCTTGACTTGTATATGGCCAAATGTCAAACTCTTCTGCGCAATCTTTACTCGATAGTTAATGAAAATAATTAATGAAAATAGTTAATGAAGATAATTTCTTTATAAAAATAATAATTAAAATAATTTAATGATAATAATAATAATAATGAAATTATTCTTTTTAAAAATAATTATAGCAAAAAAAATTTATTGATAAAAATAAAAATTGAATTAAATCATGAAACAATTAATCTTTAGAAATAAAAACTGAATTAAATTATAAAAAGAATTTATTTATAAAAATAGAATAATAATATATCTTGGATCATCAGCATGATCTAGGCAACAACAAAATCATAGAGATTAAAATAGATCCAAATCAAGTAATAGAAAAACAAACAAAAAAAAACTAAATTAATAATTGTTTCACTAATTAATATTACAAATTTCAAATAAACATCAAAGTTTTAGGTCACGTCCACAAATTTCAACCCTGTTTTGCAATTGGTTCTAGTTCCAAATACAGTGTTTTAGTTCACATCCACACCTTTCATTTGAAGTTAAGTTAGCTCTTAACACCATTTGCAGAAGGTTGTCCTTGTTGTTGTCTACTTCGCCGGTGAGTAAGAACAAAATCAAAGAGAGAAGAAGTATGGTGGTTTAGTTCATTTAGATTTAGGTCACAGTAAAAATATTTCATCCTTCTTTTTCTTTCAACAAGGAACAACGAAAGAAATTTTTTCAATTTTAATATATTTTTTATGCCAGTTTAGTTGCTTTATTATATTTTTTTAATTTCTTCTTTCTAATTTAACTGTTATTAAATATTCCAGTTATATTATGAAGATGTTTTTTTTATAAAAATTTACCATTAGGTTTTATTAATCCAATTGTATGTGCCACCTGTATTAAAAAAAATACACATCAGCACATTTTTTTTTATCAAAAATCAATAAAGGGATCAAAATTGTTTAAAAATAAAATTGAGGAACTGATTTCGTGAATGCATTATAATAAGAATTATAATAACGAGATCAAAATTGTAATTTAACCTTAAGTTTTTAGGTTTTTCTTTTTATTTGGTGTTTTACTCAAACAAACAAAATAAAAGCTCAAGTGAGCAAAAAGAAAATAAGTGCTCAAGTGAGCAAAAGGAAAAGGACACAAAATTAAAATGTAATGCATGATAAAAGGTAATAAAAATAAAAAGCAGAAAAATAAAGTGTGGTATAATAAATTGCATTAAAATAAATGTTAGTTCAATTATATTAGTCAAGAAGAATTTCTCTTAATCATTATAAGGCTTCATCTTAATGATTCATTAGAGAAGTGGTAGAACCATAACCTCCACACAATGAATGCATCAAGACTTGCATCCATGAGACAAGAGAAGAGAGATGAAGAGAAAGAGAAAATTAGATCAAGAACCCTCACTAAATGGATCATCAAGTATTAAATTAAAAAGGAATTTAAAACAATTTTTAAAATGATTTTAAAAAAATAAGAACCAAAATTCAAATCAAACATTTAAACATCAAATGAATTCAAACCAAAGATCACCATAGGACAAGGACCATCATAGGATCATTTCCAAAAAAAAAAAATCAGAATTTTAAGACACTTAAAAACATTTTTAAAGTATTTAAAATATAGAAAATGAGAGAAAATATAAAAATATCAAATGATAAAATAAAAATAACGAAAAAATATTCATAAAATTAGAAATAATTCAAAGTATTATTAGCATTTTCATAGTTTTGGGATTAAAAATAAAGGAGTTATGAATTTTGCAACAAAATCAAATTAAAACAAAATTTATAAAATAAAAATAAATTAGAAATAACATGAGACGTTAGATTTCATTCATTAAAACATGTTGGCAGATCCAAAGGACCAAAGCTGACAATTGATGGCGAACCCAAGTCAAAGTGCGTGCATCTGGATCAAAAAAGTCCCACCAATTAAAACATTTCAAATGGTGTTCCTTCATTGGTTGAGATGATCCACGTAATCATCTCCAACCTCCAACTTCTCAGATTCAAACGATTTTATAGGAATTCAAAGCTCATTGAAACTGTAAAATTAAACGCTCATTGTGGTATCATTGAACTCGTCTCATTAAGACGATCTCAACCATATTCTGGCAAAAAATTCATTTAAACAAAGGTAAACCTCAAAATTATTTGTGCAATGAGTATCAGTAAACCAAATGCTTCATGTTAGCCACAAGTTTGAGTTGATTTGGTGGAGAATTCTACCTGAACAAAGTTCACTTAAAACCTTTTTAAAAACTGAACTGAGAAGCTGGACTCAAGGCACGATTCTTCTTGCTTTTGATCTGAAAAGCTTCACTGAAGTTCAAGGAAGCTGCAAGAATGCTTAATTTGTTCAGTGAGAATAGTTTTGTATGAAGATGAAATTCAAGCTTAAGATTTTTGCAGGGGGTGTTTTGGCTATCAAAAGCTTGTCCAAATGAGTGGAATAGCTTCCTTATTAATAGGAGAAGATGATGCAATGCTGAAGCGTGTGAGAATGATAAAAAAGCAAGTGAACTCATGTGAATGTTGAAGCATGGAATGTGTGACTTGCAATTCACTCAAAACGCAGCCAAAACTTAGAATTTCAAAGCACTAATCACCTTCTAGAAGCTTGCTAAACATGTTTAGATCAATATTGAACCTTAATTCTTCCAATTAATCAAGTTTCAAATGAAAATGCAAACTGATCATGGTGGATTTTTCAGTTTCAAGGTGCCTTGTTCATCAATGCACAACTCACAATGTAGAAGGCTTTTTTATGTCATCCCTTTTTCAATTGAAAGATCCTCCCTCAAGCTTAACAATGTGCAATGAAAGTATTAATTTGGAGATTTGAGCACAAAGTAAGGGTGTGCATTTTAACCGGTTCATCAGAACCGCTCCAAAAATTCCAGTGCCCCACTTAAAAAAATACAAACCACTTATATTATAAACTGACCCAATCCATTTTAAAATTAATAATAAACTGGTTGGTTGTTTGTTAAAACCAGTTAAAACTATAACGTATTAGGTTTTTACTCTTCTGGCTACAGTGATCTTGCCTTTTGTCAAATACCATTTTTTTTAATTGATATGTTGTGAAGAATGGATAAAATGCATGCTACTTTTTCATTATATTATCTATAAAATCATATCTCTAGTATATTATTTTCTAATAAAATATGTTTTTGTAGACATTCTCAATTTTATTTATTTTTTGTTAACAAATATTATATAAATTCCTTCTTTCAATTATTTGGTTAATATAAATTACTTTTCATCTCATACTATTAATATTGTATTTGATTATTTTATAGATAGTTATAAAAAATGAAAAATATAAAAGAAATGTTAAATTTATTTAATTATTTGTTAATTATAACGATTTTAAATAATAGTTGTGGTCACAATGGTTTTAAAGATTTTTTATTTTCATCAGTGGAAGATGTTGAGTTTTTGCGGCGTAAATAATTATATTCTTTAGCAAAAATTTATTTACCACTCAAGTCCAATTACTTGCTTAACAACACACAAAAAAAATTATTACAATTGCGATGGTACTTTATTACAAGAGTAGTAAAGTGACTATACAATCAGGTCATGTCATTTATAAAAATAAACATAAAATATATTTTAATATATATTTGAAAATAAATTTATAATGTTTTAACTCTTTCTCATTATTCAAAATTTAAATTTGTTTCGTGCCCTTGTAATAAAGTTTCATTAGCTTCTGTAAATTTTGTTGATGTTATTGTGTTTTCAATGTTGTAATAAAAAACAATTAAATTGCAGCCTAAATTACAATAAATATTTTTTATTTAAAATACTTTTAGTGATTTTTATTATAATATAAAATAGAAAATAATAATTTAAAAGTAATAAATATAATATTGTTTAAATAATACAACTGAAAATTAAATAGTCTAAGATTAAATTAATATAAGATTTTTTTAAAATGCTATTAATATCGAAGGAAAACTAATTTTAAAATGATAGTAAGTTTTCTAATAGCTAGGAAGTTATTAATTCTATTATGAGAAATATTAAACTTCTTTTAAGAAGAAAAATATAATATTAAATTATTTAAAATAACACGCATATATTCTTTTTCTCTTTTTTTACTGAACACCACTTCTATACTTTTTTTACTGGATTTGAGCTATATACACAATATTAAATGTGAACACCACTTCTATATTTTGATTATCGGACTCATGTGAAGTGTGTCAGAGCTAAATACACAGTACTAAAGTGCTTCCAATATATTATAATATGAGTAGTAGATATTAAGGGTTGGAATTTAAAATACATTTTTAACTAAAGATCAGTTTGGAATCATATAAAATTGTTTTGAAATTATTAATTTTTTAAAATTGGATTTTGTGACAAAATGTCTGATTTATCAAACGTGAACAATGTAATGATTTGATTAACAAAATTTGGATAGCGGTGCTCATTTAATGAAGAAAAAATAAGCAATAAAAATTGGTTAAAGTAAACATATGAGATAAACCAGATTTAAAACTGGTTCAAATAAAAATTCAAATTTTGTCAAGAACCGGTTTTGAACCGAACCAATCCAAATGTAATCCAATTTTAAAATAAGAAACCGGTTTTATTGAAATGGTTCTAAGAACCACACCAAACCATATATGTGGATCAATTTGGGTTGGTTTAAGATCCCTGTGCACCCCTAGCACAAAGTTCTATCTCTTCAAAATTTGGAAAAAACACACTGATTTTTGTACTTAGAAAATTTTCGAAGTATAGAGCTTCAAAATGACCTATAATCTCTTGCATAATTCCAATGTCTTCCTCAATGATTTGGCTCTTGATCCTTGAAGATGATATGAAGTAGACATCAATAAGAGTTCATAGAAAAAGAAGCACTAAAATGTTAAAAATTGAGAGAGTTATGCCCTTTGGAAGTTGATGAAAATTCCTAAAAAACTCCATAGGTAACCTATAATCTTTTGTAATCTTTCATGACTTTCCATCCAAAATTAGCTCTTGAACCTCAAATGTGAAATGAAGTAGACTCACTCAAGATTATTGTGCAAAATTAGTGGGCACGAAATGATAAAAATTGAGCAAGTTATGATCCTTTGAAGTTGACACAAAATTCTTTGAACTTTAAAGGGGGACCTATAATGTATTCACATCTTTGATGGATTTCTTCACAAAATTATCTCTTAACTTGTGAAGATAAATTATTGATGATGTCAAGTAAAATCATTTTCAAAAAGGAGAACTTACAAATGTTGAAAATCGAGAGAGTTATGCCTTTTTGATCATGGGATCAAGGAGTTGCCAAATTAGGTCAAACATCTTGAACCAACTTTGAATCTCTTGAACTTTTCTTGAATTATAAAGCATGAAGATGTACATAGCACATTGAAAGGATGTTATCTTGAATCACACTTGATGACGAGGTTCATAGCTTGATGAAACTTATTCAAGAAGGCATGAAAATAAATACATGAACCTATGGTGTTTCTTGATGAATCAAGCCACATGATCTTGAGATGAAATTGATCAAGTGAACTAAAAGATGCTCAAGACATGACACTTAATAATGAGAGTGCTCCTTTGAAGTTTATGCCATTAAGCTTCCATGGATGACCAGTTACTTGAGGGTTGATCCTCAAAGCCCTAGTTTAGGAGAGGAGATAAGTGCATTTGGCTCATCACCTACAATGTACAAAGCTTTGAAGAAAATAAGATATCTTTTTGTATTTTTATTAGTATAACATAGAAAGAAGTATTCACGAAACAAACATGGGTGCTTGGTGAACCCTCAAAGGCAAGATTAGCACAAAACTAAGGGTCATTCTCAAGATTGTGACCTTGATGTGTTGCGTGAACGCAAAATGATTGAGGATTCTTAGGGTAAAAAGTGGGATATGACACTTAGGAGGTGGGGTCGATGTACTTGGCTCATAACCTACAATGTACAAATCATAAAGAGAAGAAAATATCTTTTTTTGGATTTTGGTTAGAGATTAGTTGAACATAAAACATGTATGCACAAGATACCCAAAGGGGTGCTTAGTGGTCCCTCAAAGAAAAGTCTAAATAAGGGAGAGAGAGAGAGAGAGAGAGAGAGAGAGAGAGAGAGAGAGAGAGAGAGAGAGAGAGAGAAAGCTAAGAGGCAACCCAATGTTGTGATCTTGATGTATTGCAAAGATGTAAGATGATGAGGGATCTTAGGCTTAATATCAGGGCATGACAGATGCCCCTCTTTAAGTTTCTTTTATCCAGAGATGTGAAGATCAAAATCTTCGTCTTAACATGATTGAAGAGGATTAAATACCAAAGACCCAATTTTTGGCGCTAAGATACCATGTAATACTTTATGATTATGAATGCAAGAGATGCAATTTCTATGAAGGGAATACAAGACACCACTCGGGGAGAAAAGATAGGATTACATTGGAGAAAAGGATCCGCATGGGAAAAGAGAATCTTCAACTCTATTGGGGGGAAATGAACCAATAAGAGAAGAAGCACAAAAAGAAAGGAATATTCTAATTCATGGATATCAACACACTACCAGCTCAATATATAAAGGTAGGAAAAGAGGTTCGGATTATCGCCTCAATGGATAACAATACACTACCAACTCAATGGATGGAGGTAGATAAAGTTGTAAGGAATACCTACTAAATAGATGACGGTACATTACCAACTCAATAAATGGAGGCAGATAAAATTGTAAGGAATACCGACTAAATGGATGATGGTACACTACCAACTCAATTGATGGAGGTAGATAAAAAATTGTAAGAAGTATGGACTAAATGGATGATAGTACACTGATGAGAATAATAAGCTTCTGTTTAGAATAGGGATCAACTTCTTCTTATTAAGTCTTTCACTTGAGATAAGGTATCAATGCAAACTGGTTCCGCTAAAGGGACTGCCATCTACTAAGCTTCCGCTGAGAATAGGGATCAACTTCTTCTTTAATCAAGTCTACCACTTGAGAAAAGGACAGAATGCAAACTGTCTCTGCTAAAGGGACTACCATCGGCTGCAAAGATAGTATTGATATCCAGAGATATACAAACTTCTCAAATAAAGAGGTTGCCATTTGTTGTCAATAAAATCATGTTAGGAATATATTATAGGCGACATATGTTATCTAGTAGAAAAACTTCGCTGAGGAAATTATCATATTCCCTAAAAGTATATCGGGACCTATACTGGAGAATACCTGTTATACCCCAAAATTTGCCCGCATCTTTTTTCAGAAAGTAGGCAACAGACTTCTGTCTAAAAATTGAGAGTTTCATATAATCTTGGATTTAATTTCATAAATATCCTGATTTTATGAATACTCGGTTTTCAGAATTTTTCTTATACGGTATTTTGGTTCGCTGTTGAATTTATTCTTACGCAAACGCCAATTACTATTTATCATTTCACACGCTATTTATTTGAGATTTATTTGCAGATAAATAGTACTGACGCAATTGGTACAGAATTAAATCTTTTTGCAGGCGCAGAGTCCGGGGATTCAGACTGTATTGGTAACAAGTAAATTATTATTAACTTTTGTTTCCCACTAATTTTGTACTATATTCTATTATTTTCAAAAAAATCTTTTCCTTTCTTTTCAAATCTCTTTCTTTCAAAATCAAATCCTAACTTTATTCTATATATCTCTTCTTTCAAATCCTACTACCACTCAAATTTTCCTTTTTTGTACGGAATCACTTCATTCCCCAACGTCTCTATCCTTCTTTTCACTCTATAAATACCTCTCATTTTTTTCATAAATTCTCACATCAAATTCTAACTCATCTCTCAAATTTCTGCTTCATATTCATTCTCTCTTCTTCCCCGGCAAAAATGGCGAAGCGGATGGAAACGTGTTTTCTTATGGTCATCACCGTCGTGGGGGTAATCATGTCCTTCTTCTGTCTGCATAGTCCTGAAAAATGTGGACCTGGGTTGTTTACACTCCCAATCATTTATATGTTATTATTTGTAGCATGGGTTATTAATCGTCATTCTTAAAGTTTGTCGTATCTTTTATTTTTTAACGTACCGTTTACTCGTCGTACTGTTCATTAAAATATGTAATATTTGTACTGTCAGTATTAAATGTCGTACTATCTATCGTACTGTTGTTTAATTATTAAGATAATATTTTGTGTGTTTTCTGCCAGTTAAATATTTATTTTTCTGTGCATTAAATGTTTTTCAGGGTTATTATCGGTAATTTTACTCGCATACAGTATATATTATTTATTTATTATGTCTGTGTTGTTCTAACAGCTCATGTAAATAAATTTTCACCATTAATACAACAGAAAAAAAACAAAAAGAAAAAATTAACTTTGACTGTTGAATTTTCACTTTAATTGCTACGTTAATGTCTGAACAGTCAGTTGACAGTCAAACCCGCTGACAGTGCAATTCTCCGTGTTTTGTACCATCAATCAAATCAATCTTTTGCATTTCAAAATTCCAAGATTTTTGTTCTAGAAGTCTTCTGAATATCACATGATTAGCAGAGACTCAGCACTGCACAAAAATCAGGTACGCTTAACTGTCTCCTACGCGAACAGTCCCTAACTAGGGTTTTTGTTTTTTTTCAGGAGAACAAGTTTTTGAGACCTCAAATGGATTTCATGGACCTCCATATATCTCAAAGTACCACCATACAAATTTTCAAACTTCAAATTCGCTCAGACGCACAGTCAGCAGCTCAAACAGTCAACAGACGACCCGGTTGACCAAAAAGTCAACAGACAGTCAAAAATGATTTTTTTTGTCAACATCCATATTTTGTCAAAAGATTCATCATTTGATCATTGGTTGATCATAATTCATCAAGGAAAGATCAAAAATCAACAAAACCCTAAGTTTCAAAATTAGGGTTTTCTCCTAAAATGTCAACTGAACTTTGACTGGTCATAACTCTCTCATCCTTCATCAAAAAAATTCAAACCAAAATTCATTTTGAAGGAAATTCAATTATATTTCAAACGCAATTGGTCCCATGGTCATTAGATTCACCATTTGAAAAATATGAACCAAGACATTACAGGTCATTTTCAAAGTCAACAAAAAGTGGTTTTTCGTCAAAGGCCATAACATCAAGATAACTTCTCCAAATGAAAAAAAGTTTCCAAAGTGGCTTGTAGAGGACATCTTGAGGTTTCTAAAAAGTACAAGAACTCCTTCATATGATAAAAATTGAGGGATTTATGCCTTGTTGAAGTTGGCTATTTTTTGGGAAAATGCATGAAATCAATATTGACCAAAAGTGTTTTTTTTCCAAAGGAGACCAAATTTCCATGATCCAAACATGTTTCTAACAATGCTAAGGGCCTCCCATGATCAACCAAAGGCCCATAACATTTTATTTCTTTTTTTGGTTTAATTTTATTACATTTAAGATTAAATTTAAAAAAAGAAATGGAAGGATAATGTTATGTGGCTTGAATATTACGCTAAGGTCATCAAGAAACATTCAACTCTGCCACAAGAAGCTAGTACAGCAGTAGAGAGTGGAAAAATCAAGCCATGGTTGCTTGAATTCAAAGCTACATATGTTATAATATTCAAAAATTCAACAAAATCATCAATGCTTCCTAGCTTAGTTTTTAAGCACTTTCTTTGCCTATAAATGAAGTATAACACTTCATCAAGGAAAAGAGACAAGATCAGAACCAAACCTATGCTTGTAACTCACTTGTAACACATTTGAAATTTTCAAAGAAACTTGAAATTCGAATTTTCAGTTTAAGTCATTTTTAATCCTAACTAAACACTCAAACATCATCTCTGAGCATCATTGAACCTGTTCCAATCAGTTTCAAGCTTTGAAACACAAAGAATCGAGCACCATAGCTCACGGTTTGTGCAAACAAAAACTTAACAAAATCTCATCATACACTCACATCTAGCACAATGTAATCATATATTTGAATTTAGTTCATTGTTCTGATCGTTTCTGGATGGTTAATTGAAGTTTGAACATGTATCCATGAAGATACCATTTTAGGGTTCTTGAACTCTATTTTAGGGTTTTTCTTAAAAGGAAAAATTAGACAAAATTAAGGGCATGGTTGAATTCAGTGAATCATGACGAATCAAATGGATATGTCGTGAAAAATTTCTATGCTTGTTTACCCCTATTCGCTATTTTGCAGGGATGAGTTTCATCTATTACAGCGCTTTTTTGGCAAAAAACGCTATTAAAAGTATTGGCTGGAGGTTGAAGACGAAGGCGTGGCGCCATCTGATTGGCCAGTTTGAAAAAGCGCGCGTTTTGTCTTATTCTCGGATCTGATGCTTCGCTGACTAGACTATTGCTATGCGCCACACGTCCTTGTCCATTAGATCATTTTAATTCTCTCATCTAACGCTCCTTGTCTTGCAGGTTCACCATAGACCCTAGGGGTTTGCCACACATGATTATTGTTTTATATATTTTCTATTTTATTTTATTTTCTTTACAAAATTAATTTAAAATAGTTTCAAAAATCAAAAAAATATAATAAAAATATTTCTAGGTTTATAAAATAATCTATTATTTTTTTGACATAAAAATATTTTATTTTTCTTAATAATTAAAATATTTTGTTTAATTAATTAGTATATATTTATATATTTGCTTTTTAATTATTCAACCAATCAAAAAATCATAAAAAAATTTGTTCTTTATATTAAATTTAGTTTATATATTTTAGACTAATTTTGTACATATTTAGAATATTTTTCTCTTTAAGTTTTAATTAATTATGTAATTATTTGCATAATTATATGTTATTTAACTTAATAGTTTTCAAAACAATTTCAAAAATTCCAAAAAAATTAGTTTTATTTTAAAATTAATTAATAAGCATTTTGAACATATTTTAAACTTAATTTTTAGGTTTAAATTTTATTTCTACCTTTTTCCTCATTTTAATTAAATTAATCATGCATTAATTCTAATTAAAATCAATTATACAAAAAATCCAAAAATATTTCTCTTATCTTATTGCAAATTTAAATTCCTAGATAAAGTGTATAGGTTGTCAAATTCATGTAAATAGCGTAGTTTACATTTTCCGCAAAATCGATGTAATAGCGTAGATTTACTTTCCGCATTTTACATTCCCGCATTTTAATTTCAGTACACATATAAAACTGCGTGTATGTCAAGAATAAAAACTGAAGCGTTAGATCACTAACTTCAAAGATAAAATATCTGAATCAAAACACAATCAAATTTGCACCTCTTAGGGTAATCCCTCTTTTACTCTTTTCAAAATCAAAATCAAATTCTATTGTTACAAATGCAAAAAATTGAACTTTCGTTTACATCCGGTGAAAGGAGAATTTTCTAAAGGAAATAGGAAAAGACCTTATAACTTAGGGTAGACCTCCTAATTTGCTTGCTCAAATCAAAACAAACAAATGTCTCATATATCATTGTTTTCAAAATAAAACTTTCAAAAAAAAAAAAGACAATACTTGGTATATATCCAAACAAGGATTATTACGAAGTTAACGTTCTTTTTTTCAAGACATCTTTCGAAAGATAAAACACTTTGTATACATCCGCACAAGGATCATTACAAAGTCAATTTACAAAGGTATTTGAAACCACATACAAGCATTTCAAGGCAAGAAAAAAAAATGATTCAAAACAAGTGAGCTAAGCAAACTAAGAGCCCATGGATAACCATGGATACAAAGGGTGCTAACACCTTCCCTTTGTATAACCAACCCCCTTACCCAGAATTTCTTAAAGGTCTTTTCTGTTTCTTTTATAAACCTTTCCTTAATTGGATAAAATAAAAGTCGGTGGCGACTCTTTGATTTTTCAAAAACACAAAAGCAAAGAGAAGAGTGTCAGTTCGTATATCTCTCCACGAGAGGTACGGTAAAAAAACCGAGGGCGACAGAACTGGCGAATCTGCTGGGGAATTCAAAAAACAAAATGTTTTCAAAAGGGGTTACCTTAGAGTTTAGATCACTTCGATGTTTTTAATTGCTTGATTTGATTGCTCTATTTTTCAAAGGTTTGTTTGGGTACTTGCTTGTGTGAAAGATTCTAACCCGAATCTCGAGATACCCTAAGTATGTGACAATAGACCAAGAAAACTATACGGCATGTACCGATACGGTTGATTTGGTAGTCACCATTAGTGCGAAACTTTGGTCTGTACTGATATCCCTTGAAAACGATCAAGGAGTATGTTAGGCTTCCGAAATGTCATTAAACACTAATTTGTCTTAGAACCTTTTAGTTGAACTTGACTTGTGGCCTATTAAGTGACTAGCTTTGAAATTGATCGAAGTTAGTTATCCTCGAGGAATATTTTGATCGGCCGTCCGAGCGCCGTATTGAGATGTTACCTCCAAGGATCATAGAACCCGAATACTATTCTAGGACAGGTTTTAACCAACTCAACTTCAGTGGGGAGGGTATCACCTATGAACTTCATGCAAGCCTTTAAACCTAAGGCTATTGTTTGATTTGTTTGTGTGTGCCACATGTTTGACATCATGACATCATAAGCATCATAAGCATATCATTTTCTCACTAATCATTTCAAGGATCGAAGAGTT